>NC_071294.1:10000000-10648750 GCF_027563975.2 Plodia interpunctella
AATCAAACACTTTCCTCTCCATAATAGTATACACTATACAAGAATCATTTATAATTTGAATGCCACTGTTTGTTTGCAGCACAATATTATCTCTAATTTAGTGAGAGAGTAGAATACAGATAAACATTATTCATAAAAAAATATACCTCTCTTTTAAATACACAAAATAGCGTTAAACACGAGAGGACAAAGGAAGAAAATACCTAAATTCTAATGCAAAGAATTTGTTTCAAAGATCACAAAGGTCTTTGTAATGGAATTGTCTATTTATTTTATAGTACGGCCAAGAGGTCAGTAAAAAATGGCGCCAATTTTCAGAACTCCGCTAAACCTCTTTGGCATGTCGCTTATGAGAGGTCATATGGGATAAAACCGGATAAAACTAGATGAAACGCTGTCAAAATTCCGGACTATTTTCAGAAGTTGTGACGTTGGACTTCACATTTGCAAATGTCATCGTGAAATTATTATTTTTTTCTAGCGCCCCGTTCTAGCTTCGCTCGGGTAAAAACGTAATAAACACACCTAAGCCTTGCTCAGGAATCACACTATCTATTGATCTAAACCGCATGTAAATCGATACTGTACTTTTTAGTTTATCGCGAACAGACAGACAGATGCAGCAGAGGACTTTATTTTATAATATGTAAGGTAAATAAGGATTATGTCTCAAATGATACCTTTTGATATGGTTACATCCGTGTACCCACTAAATTGTGTTGTGACTACATTGTACTGTAGTAGCAACACAATTTAGTGTTTTTTGTTTGCCAATTTACACAATTTACTAACGAAAAACTATTATATACTTTAAAATTAAATTATTGATATAGTCTAGCATTGTACGATGGCTCTAATGTGCGCCACACGGATAGACAGCGAAGTAATCTTATAAGGAGATTATGGAACTTTGATGACGTTATGCGAAGGTGGCCAAATATTCCACGATGACATTTTGCGAAAGTAAATTCTGCGTCATGACAAGGCTTTCTTGAGTCAGGTTGGGATGATTTAATTCAGTTACTGTTCTAAAAGGACTTTTTACATATGACGGCGCATAGGAAACTGTAGATGAATTACTATATTTTATTGATTATACATTATCATAACGTATCGATTTGAGACACTTGCGAGGCCTGTATCACAATTTTTAGATAATTTTATCTAAAAATTGTAATCATAAGATAAACTGCTAGATAAATCTGCATGTAGTGATTGGCCAGTTAGTCCCATTCAACACTTTTGTAACACAATTTTAACGCTATTTGTTAGATATGTTATGTATATGCTATCATATAGTTTATCAGCAAATTGTGAAACAGGCTCTTAGAAATATGTCTATGATTTCATTATTTAAAATAAATTTAACAGAAATTTCTCTGTCTTCAAGTGGACAGATAATAAAACTCGATTCTAGGTTAAAAAAAACTAATACTGATTGAACTTGCTTTTCAATAAAGTTTATTATATGCCAGAGTTTATGGAATGGAAAAATGTTAACTTATTTTTATACTTTAATATTTCAAAGGATAGACAAATAGATTTTATCCAATAAAGTACAGGGATGAAGGCAGATTATCTTCAACGGTTGCCACGCAACCGCTCTATCTCAGCCACGGCTGTTTAGTCTCATTATTTTTGCTGCCAGTATTGGCATTGGTGAAAAAACATTAAATAAACAAAATATATTTTCGAAACTGAAGATTTATCTTTTATCCTTAGAAATAAAAAAATGGTTTTATCCTTTCTAAATGGACACTGCTATGTGCTATTTTAAAGTGATTTAATAAATACCTAATTTGAATTTCAAAGTTAAACTACGCCCCGGGGCTTCGCTCTCGTGGAAACATTAGCAAAAAAGTATCCTTTTTTCCTCATCCTCGCGTGTTCCTGCTAGCATTCGGGGCTGTGGCACCGCGAAGCCCCATATATGTCTTGCCATTGAGTCTATTGTCTTGCCCAGCGTGTCCAACCTGCTTTATGTACACACGAGGACCTATACATATATACAACGCTACAGACAACGGTGTGTTGGTGGCTAGTAAGTAGTAGTAGAAGAAGAATATAAAAATAAGGTCTGGCCGTGAACCCTTTGGGAATCTAAGACTATATGTAAATGATATAAAATACTCTATTTATTATTACAGGTATATATTCTATTAGTGTACATTTCCCGTTCATTGATGACATTATGCGAAGACTACCTTTCATCTCGCACTAAAATCACGCGGGTGCAGCCATGGGCAAACCTTAGTGATATTATAACTTGGTGTATATCAGAACCAGAAACGTAATGATGTTAGCACGCTTCAAGATTGTGCAAGGCCATAGTTAATTTTACGAACAAACGGTTAGTAATTGAATTTATATTCAAAGTGATAATTTGTAACGGTTATGATACTCGAGAAATTCACCAGGAGATGGAGAAATGTATGTAGGAAATTTGATTATTTTACACAGAAATAGGTTGTCAGTATTTAATGTTGAAGACTTGGTTTGAAGTACAGCGAAGTTCACTTTAACCAATTTAATCAGCACCACAATTTAACTAGCGCTGGTGAAATTCAACGTCAAATTTGACTGGTGCAACCAACTCTTTTTTATTTGATGTTGAATGTGTTAATAACGTCAACATTAGAAAATATAAAAATATTTGTATGTGTATGTCTATGCCTACTATTCATCTAACTTTTAAGTTTCTTCTTCGTCTAATTTTGTACAATGTGTGCTTGTTAATTATACAGTTTAGACAAAACGGCGTACTTCTCGTTTTTCTGCGTAGGTTAAAGTTTACGTCTGATTGGTGTAATTTACCCTGAGAAGAAACAAAAAGCCACACTATACACGAAAAGTGAAGATTTCGATAAACTAACTCGATATTATTCGCAGTTCTGATTCGATTCTCTTGGTGTCAGATGAATACGTACGTTATGTCACCGTTTCTATGCCATCTAATAGCATTTGATCTGACGTACTTTGTATTCTAGTTTGTATGATACGTGTACGTGTGTATGTATTTTTAAAATAAAGAGGTTTTTGTAGCAACAAAATGGCCATAAAAACCTCTTTATTCTTTATAGGTGCTCCTATACAAACAATTTTGGTAAACATTGATCGAAGTAATAATGGAGCTGATGAACGACGACATATTATAATAACATATTTGTATGTAATAAAACATTTTATAATAATATATTATATGTAACATAGCTACATATAATGTGCTTGAAACATACTTTGATCTTCCTTATAATAGGGTAAATAACAAATTTTTATTTTGATGACTTCAAATATCATTAAATAATTCGCTTATGCTGATGACTTCTTAATAAAAGTTGTTTCAAAATATAAGAATACGTGCCCTTTACCAAAACCTCAATATGATATTTTCTACATAGTCAATTACTAAGTCTTGATATCACTATACCATTCATACACTTTCGTTTTCCAATTCAAACCGTCACCGATTCAAAGGGATACTTTCACCTTTTTGTTTTGACACGGAAATTCGACATCAAACAAAATCCATTCTATTGTGCGAAATCTGTCAATCAGACCCACGTACCTACCAGCTGTTGAACGAAAAAGCTCACATATTTTTATAACAATCATAAACTATATTTATATATATAGGAACATTATATACGGACAGTCACACATAGTGGGTTAGCCCCTAAGTACCTACACCCCGGTGCTTCTCTCTTGTGGAAATTTCGGGATAAAAAGTATGCGTTATTCCAGGTCATATTCTACCCGTATAAATACCAACTTTCATAACAATCGTTCCAGTGGATTTTGCGTGAAAGAGTAACAAACATACACAGACACATACATACAATACATATATACATACACACAGACATTCTCACAAACTTTCGCATTTCTACTATTAAAAGGACTAACTGAACGATACTACCGAGACGTATTTTAAAAACATCTCCCAATTATAGATAAACAACCCAAGGCTCAAGTCAATATGAAATATCTACAAAATGTTATTTTCCATCTTGTTATAGTTAGAAAGAAAAGAGAGAGAAAAGAGGAGCATGCTATCCACTACAAATCCAAAACAAAAAAAGAATTATAATGTATACTGGTCCTAAATTCTATCCGAGTCTATCATTAAAGAAATCATTTAAAGTATAATAACATTTATCAGTTAATAAAGACTTGAGGTACTTTTTAAATAGATTTAAATTTAAGCTTTTACATTGATTTGGAATTTTGTTGTAAATTTTCGGTGTCATACATACTATGCTATTATGTTGTAGGTATAGTTTTTTTAAACTACCTAGCAGGCAAGATCCACACGGTCCACCTGGTGTTAAGTGGCCACCGCAGCCTACGGACGCCTGCAACACCAGGTGTCACATGTGTGTCATTGGGGTCTCACAGTGACTTTGTGGCCTACGGTGATTTTCCACAGTGCCCTGTAATTACACTGCCTCACTCAAACTGGCAACACAACAATGCAAGCTCTACTGTTTGACGGCTGTAGATGGAGCGAGATACCCAGGTACAAAAGGTTGTGTAAAGACTAACATTTATATCAAAGCTTTCCTTCAGTTTTTAGTAGATTACAGATACAGGAAATAGCCAATGGGAAAATTTATCTTTAATCAGCTTAAAAGTATTTGGGCACTTTATTCTGGTACTCCAAACAGATTTTGCTAATACTAATTTTCTCGGCGAATCATCAAATTGGCTTTAACTGGATTAAATCGGATTACGTCTGATTGCCGACAGTAATTTATTAGCCGCCATTTTCACTTCACATGGAGTTTTATTCGGGGGAGGCTGTATTAAAAATTCTCCATTGGAATTTAATATGAAATTGACAGAGATTAGAGGTCGTTCATTGATCATGAGAGATTTTTGGGAATTTTTAACCCTTTTCTGGAGCATTTCAAGTTTTTTTTTGTCATTGCTAACACTAGTGTCAGGTTTTATTTAAGCTCATCGTATTTGTATGCACACTTCTACTTCTTTTTGAGTCTATTATTTAGAGTATATTATTTACAATCTTTTATTTTTAGTTTCACCTGACCCGTTGTCTGTCTGTAATGAAATCTTGCAAGTTTATCCTACTTCCAGTTGACCTATAGAGTTGAAATTTCCTAAACTCCTCAAAGGTTTACAGCACGGATATTTTATGTCAGTCTCTGTCGATAATAAAAACATTTGGTAAAAAGGTTTTTTTTTGTAAAAATACTGATCTATGGCAGTCACTGCACAGCGTTTATAGTCTAGTAATATCAATATTTACAAATATCAAGTGCTGGCAATACATATACATAAATTATTTTTATTATTTACAAATGTTAACAAATTGCCATGTACTCTTATTACATAAAAAAATAAAAAAAAACATTAATACAAAATAATACACAGCATATTACTTACCTCACGTGACTCACCAAAAATATTTTAACACAATTTCAAGAATAATAAAAGTAATCAAATTTTTCTCTTTAAGTAGATAATTTTAACTACTGAAAATATAGAACACCAAAAAGAGATATTTCAAGTACAAAAACATGAAAGACCATCGTATTATAGTTGAACCAAAAACATGTGCTTTAGTGTACATTGTGCGTGAGATTTAGAAAAAAAAAAGATTTTAACGTGCACTATGGCTAGCAGCTATCACGATATACAGGTATTTTGTTTTGTTGTAAAATTTTTAGTTTATCTATTGTTTCTCCCACAATTACATAAGTAGGTAATTAATAAAATTTTGATAATAAAATTAAACGATTAAAATAAGTTTGTTACAAAACAATACAACAAAATTAACAACAAAAATGGCCAATGATAAATGTACATTAAAAAATATATGGAGCATCAATGAAAATAAGTTAGATTTACGAAAAAAAAAAAAGCCCAGTGTTAATTTCGATAACATGTAAAAAAAAAATCTATTTTTTTTAATCACCTGTATGGCCAGTTGCAAATTAGGGGGGTTATTACACTACATTTATCGCGATAGCCGCCTCTATAGCCGTGCTTACTGGGGGGTGTGCCGTTGCGGGGTGCGGGGGGCGGAGGCGGGCGGGGGGCCTCCTCTCGCGGAGCTCCGCCGCCCGGGGGACTCGCCACTGGAACACCAACCATCAGCTTATTACATATACCTACCGACAATGTGAGAAAAATGCGATTTAATAAAGAATCGGTCTTCATTTTTCTAATGATATATCAAAAAAATAAGAATCCTCAACTTTATTCACATTTTTTAGTTCTTCATCGTAAACCAGTTTTAAGTCTATTTTGCGTCGACATCACCACATTGGATCGAGCGTTATAGAAGCAGAATAAGGAGGAGGTCCTTACCCAGGACCATATGGAACTAAAAAAAATGACGTAACTACCTAACTTATTGAAATAGGTACACAAAATTTGGCAAGTACAAAATATTAGTTCCTCTTTAACAACGGAATAATTTGATCTCGCTCGTAACTACTATGACTAGCTTAGTTCCTAACTTCCCTAATATCAACTTTTATAAATATATTAATGGTTTGATTTCCTCTCACGAAATAAGGCAGTGTACAGTACAGTCGACAGCACATCAACATCAGCCATCAGCAATCATTAAAAAATCGCCGCTATCATCATCGCATAGAATTTCTTGTTGCGTAACTAGATATGCGGGGTACCTTTTTGGAGCATCCCATTTATCCATTTGCTTTTTACAAAATTATAGGTACCCGGGATACACCTATTCACGAAACCACTTCAATGGTTATAACTCTCAGAACTAATGTATTTCTCAAGATGCGGGCCTTCATGAATAAGGCCCGACATTCATTATTTCTGAACATCTGGCTAAACAAGCGGGATATTGAATAAAATATGAGATGTCGACGGCCGTTCTATATAGATTTGATTTGTTTCCTTAGCATTATCTTCTTGTTGAGTGTAGACGATGCCTTATAAAGTTACAATTGTTATTTAAATACTAGATTGTTCGCAACTCTCGCGTTTCCCTTAGGTATCGACAGTACATCAGTATTCGGTATATAAGTTGACATAGATAATATTGATATAGATACATAAGATATTTTGTATAAATCAAGACAATATTTTCAGTTTTTAACAAGCTTTTATTTAATTTGCCATTATGTTCGGGTGGATGAAATATTTTAACTCAATTTTGAAGCAGATAATATCTTCAACCGATTGAACTGAAATTTTGTATACACATTTAGTACGAATGACAACGCATTATTATGATAAGCATGGCCTGATGTTGCACCCAGCAACGGCTCCCAAAGGGAACTCGTGAACGGTTTACTGCAGGGACATGATATTTTTTATCACGCATTGAATACAATAAGATATCTCTGACAACAATAAAAGCTTGTGTCAAAAATGGTATATTTATAAAAACCTCCTTCAGTTTAATTATAACCAAATCAAATCAAACATACTTCAGCCAATGAAATCGACACAACGCCCGCCGAAGCGTGAACATTGAATGAATTTCCATCACAAACCGCGAAATGCAATTTCTAGCACTTTATTATTCCACGTCAAGTGCATAAACGCCAATGCAGCTGCATATTGAGCTATAACAGGCTATATAGTTATAGCCAGTTATAGCTCAGTAAGTTGAAACGTTAGCTCCTCTGCTAACAATTTATGGTCTTAGACATTTCATTATGCACGGTTGTAGTTGTAATGTAATTTTAAAATGCCAAAGGTGATGCGAAACTTGGTTAGATTTATTACAACACAAGTTGCGTTCCTTTGGTAGGAATAAAGTCTGGTGTAGTAGTAAGCATTTTCAATTTTTTTAATCCAAATTTTGGCATAAATTTGTGGGTATTTGTACCCAATACCTAGGTACCTTTTACCAAGTCAATTGAAATTTGAAGTCATTTCAGATATACTCCGCAACTATTGGGATACAAAATACCATATATAATATGGTATCCTTATCCAGGTTAAATTTTACTTGTGTACCGAAACCTGTCCTGTCGATTGTTTTGTCCTGTAGATCAACAAATGTCCTCCCGAATTACAACAAGTGTTGTTGGCAACGACACTAATACTAATAACTAAACCTGAATGCGAATTCACGATATTAGTAAGATAAGAGATTTGTCAAGGATAAATCGCATTGATAGTTCGGTTTTAAAGCCTAGTTTCTTTCGGTTGTTATATCAGTTAGGTAACCGCCTTATTGTTTTTCGCTTGCGAAGGAAAGGAGAAAATTAAATATCTGCACCGGTTGGAGAATCTCCTTGCTTCCTGAGGCACCATATCATATTTTTTACGTAAGTGTGCTATTTGGTGTACCAATAAAGTGGGACCAATGGGGGACGAAGAAGATTGTGTACTATTTGGGAATAAACAGGCGTAATCCCAACTCCAAGAAATGCCAAGAACGAACTCGCAGACTGTCTTCTAATTGGAAGATCAAGAGAAACGCTTTCATAAAATACGACCACATTTTACAAACATTTGTATACATCATTACCATATTCTTTTAAAATTTTCTGGAAAATCCGATCGTCAAGACTTGTCGAAAAATGGCTGCGCTCATGTTTCCGTTGGCTGTGACGTGATAAAACGGTGTTGTTCCAGAATTATTGGCCCGTTGGTGACGTCACACAGGGGAAAATGTATTGACACAATATCGTACAGACAAATGCGTGTCAAGTTACCCTACACGATGGGAAATGCAGGGAAAACTGAGCTCAAGCCAAGTCAGGTTTCTAGTCTCACAACCTATGTAAATATGAAGCTTTACAAACCATGTCTCGTCGTTTACCGAAATGCCTCTCCTCTCGTACAATAGAGTATATTAATGAGGCTAATAACAAGGTAGTCGCTATTCTTGGGTCAAAAATCTCATTTCATCTCATTTTATCTTGTCTTGTGATATTTGTATCACCAGAACAATTTCAGGAGAAATAATAATAGTGTTCGATTCAATAGATAAATAATTCCTAAAATAATATAGATCAATTTGATCTATGTTAGAGACGATGTTACAGACAGCATACAGATCCTATCACATGAGCATGTCATATAATACAAAATAAAAAATACAATTGTATAATCTAAGACTATTTAATAAAATGGAATGGGAAATTTCTATTCTAAATACACGTGTCGAACTCTTACGGTTGACTGAATTTCAATTTATTAGTTGCTAAACTATACAACTACTTATACTAAAATGAAAAGGCTTAAACTCCCCATGTTCCCATTAAAATTTACGAGTGTTTAATGTATCCAATAATCCATCAAAATCCATATAACAGTTTACAAAAACGCCAAACTAACGCCGTACAATAGTTCGTTGAAAAATCTTGTACTAAATTAGCAGTAGGTAGTAAGTTTAGTGAATCGTTTTTTGCAGAAAGTTCTTGTCGTATAATTGTTTTAATTTCTGTACATAACGCTAGTATTTATTGAGTATGTGTGTGCTACTCAACGATTGAGAACATATAATTGGTTTGCATGGCTAGGCCACACACTTATCGATAATGAATGTTTATTTTCAAGATTCCTAAATATATGCCTACATAAATCATTTCTAGTCGACAGCTTTGACTTTAAATCTATCAATATTGTGTATTTGAAATCGTACTGAGACATCACGTACATTTCTTGAGACTTGTTCAAACTTATGTAACCTTTTTGTTTATTCTATTCTGGATAATAAAAGGTCTTGCCTCTGGAGACAACGAGATTACGTCGTCGGGCCATGTCTTATATATTTTTAGGTTTTCGTACCTCAAAAGATAAAAACAGAGGACAAAATACGGGTCAGCATTTCATTTCTCACTATTGAGTCGATTCGAAGTGAGACGCATAGATAGTCTATCTCTTATTGCCTTCACATATTGCCGTGAGATTTATACCGTAGACCGTAGCTCTAATATGCCTACTTCTGTAAATAACAATCCTCAACGGATCCCTAAAAAACATCACGCCGTTAAACATACAAGAAATGTGAAGTAATAAACCCTTGACCCCAAAATAAAAAACGTTACAACTTCGAGTGGCAAGGGTCTTAAATCTTTTTATAGCAGAAATACGTGTGTTAAAACCACATTAGACAGGTAAAAAGCCGAAAAAACTTAAGCCTACGCTACTTATGTGGCGCTTATATTGGATGGCGTAAACATTCTTACGATAAAATGGAAATTGTTCTGCTGAAAAGGGGATATAAAATATAAAAGATTGGGTGGAATTTTCGTTCGCATAATGTTAGAAAGATGAGACGTTTTAAGATTTAATTATTGTTGTTCAAGTTATATTAAGCGGTGATATAAATATCATAGTCAAAAAGGACTTTGGAAATTGTTACAAAGTGCTGTTATTTACGATTTACCTAGAAATGGAAATTAGATTTTGACAAAGATAGAAAATTATTCAGAAACCGGCATGATCTAAAAATAGGTTTCAGTTCCTGCAATTAATACAAATGGCTCTAAGTATTGCCATACACTTTCGCATTACCTAATATTAAAAATAAGGTATAATACAAATATATATACTACACTTAAATCGTATTTAAGTAATATTATTAATTAAAGGGTAAAGATAAGATTTATGTACCCTTATACTACTATTTTTTTGGCCTTTCTCAGAAAGTATCAAACATATAAATAAATGTTTGATACTTTGCTTCTTAGAAAAGGACAAAGAATAAAAAGTAATATATAAAGTAGTATATTTTGGCTGCAATAAACAAAAGTAACAATAAAGATTGAGCTTACATTTCTGCCAGAGTTTATGTTTGTACTTTACAAATCAAATTCAAAATTATTTATTCAGGTTAAGGTGAAGATATACCTACATCACTTATTCACGTTCAAAAATTACTTAAAACTAAGTAAGTACTGCCGACTTTCAAAGCAAAAGCACAGGTGAAGAAGAAGCGGCACTACAAACTACATTCACGAAAGAAAAAGACGAAAAATAAATAAATAAATAAATAAATATATTAGGACAAATCACACAGATTGAGCTAGCCCCAAAGTAAGTTCGAGACTTGTGTTATGGGATACTAACTCAACGATACTATATTTTATAAATAGATACATATATAAATAAACATCCAAGACCCGGGCCAATCAGAAAAAGATCATTTTCCATCATGACCCGACCGGGGATCGAACCCGGGACCTCTCGGTTCAGTGGCAAGAACCTTACCACTGCGCCACCGAGGTCGTCAAACTGACAATATACAGTAAGATACATCCAAAATTTCAGTCAACGTGGTTTCGAGGGTGTGAATCCTGTACGACTATAAAAACGTCAATAAAATCCGCGTACGATCTCAAGTGATAGACACTTGGCGAGTTTAAATCAAAAGCATAAATAAATTCAATAAAAATCTTACTATGACATTGTTACTACTACGAGAAAGGTACAAATTTTTATTGTCAGATGACAGCGTCGCTGCTGTTGAATAAATGGGATAATAAAATGACTTGTACTCTGTAATTCTAGTCTCTAAGATTTTCTTTGTGTTTGCATGATACTGTGAATGATGATGTTATATATATACGAGTATATATAGCTTTGCAGGTGGACCACGACTGACTCCTGGATTTTTCATAACGTTATGAATATTTTTAGATAAGACATTTTGTATAAAGCGTTATAAGCTATGGTAAAAAACAAACCGAAATTAAAAATACACCATCGAGAGAAGAACGAAGTTCTTTATAAATTACTTGATTGACATTTAAGATATTCTCAATATTCCGTGGCTCTCATTTGTTCAAGATCCAAATTTTACAATAGTCGAATAATTTCGAAAATTTATTTTCATTTAACATATTATGAGTTGAACTCTATATCGAGTTATTCGAGGATTTAAAAAAGATAAATAAATACTCAATCGTCAACAGCTCATAAATTGCATCCATCTACGAAACTGATCGCAAACGACCCC
Organism: Plodia interpunctella; assembly: GCF_027563975.2. Lineage (NCBI taxonomy): Eukaryota > Metazoa > Arthropoda > Insecta > Lepidoptera > Pyralidae > Plodia > Plodia interpunctella. Next base: position 10,011,921 of record NC_071294.1, read on the forward strand.
TCGGGTTTGAGCGACTTTACGAGTACAACGTTACGGCAAGATTTATATGTGCGCAATAAATATCCAGGTGGGCATTGTGAAGTTCATGACGCCACTGACGGAGATAAAAATGGAATTGTTTTCATATAAAATGTTTTAGATTTTGAATCATATATGAGCGTAAATCATGCGTGACTTGAACGTAATAAAAGAGATAAAAACTGGTACATCATGTAAACATAATGCTGTATCAGCGTTGAAATAGATTTTAATGGCGCAAAATGATGCTGAACAAATAAATAAAAGAAAAACGTGATTGATAAAGATGAAAAATCAGAATCACATTTTGTAATTTGTTTATTTTGGAGCTCTTTGTACAAACGAATTTTTTGTATTCAAGCAAACTATGAATTTAGTTATTAAATTTAGAAATTCAAATCGAAGAAAATTGTATATAATTTTTTATTTATTTATATCAATGTTTTGATCCAGAATCTTCTATGTTGCTTGAGTACGTAAAAGTGACATATTTTATAGTGTCATTCTAGTTACAATGCCGACAGTGTTGCTAATGTAGGTAATAAATAAAGTTCAAGACATATATACCTAGGAGAATTGATGTAGCTGGATGGGCTTGCCAAAGCTAATGTAAAAGAATTGAAGCTTTGAAGCAAGCATTGGATAAAATATAGTTTAATTTATATTTTTCAAGGTTGTTTTTTTTACTTCATTGATGATTCGATTAGAATTAGAATTGAAATATTCATATTTTAATTACTTAATCTTGATATTATGTGTGTTATTTGCAATCAGATGAAAATAATTTATACTGCTTTTGTTTGAAGCTAAGTTTATTTAAAAAGGAATAATAATTTAGTCTTCCTATATCAAAAAGGAAAAGGTTTTTTCATTTATTTGCGGAGAAAACAACAAAACAGGTGTACCTATTTTGATATTTTCTCCGCAGTTACAGTGACACCACTGTTGCGAAACACCACGACAAAAATAACAATTCTAGTTCATAATACATATTATTCACATGATACAAAAAGAAGAGAGCCTAGTACACACCCCTGCGGCGAGCCACTAAACAGCTATAACGCGGTCGAGCCATCCTATCGTAAATATCCTGCGGGGTCGTTATTGGGATTGCGGGGTTTTATACATTTTCAGTACACGATGGCGAAATAAGATTAAAGGGAAATTTTAGGTAGACGAAAAAGATTTTTTAACTATAATTTAAACCTAAATTGTAGTTAAGCTACTTTTGTGATATTGCCTCTATATGTAAGTAAATCTACTACATGTGTAAATCTTGTCAATTTTCATTATCCTTGTGTATTATTGAATGTAAGTATAATATGGGCAAGTATTTTAGCGGTTAATACTTGTATTTAATTTCTGTAAAAAATATTAGTACCAATCAAAAAATAATTCATCAAAATATTCAGGCATCTTACAATCGAGGAATACTTCCGAATGTAAGTTCATCTTTATTACCTTTTAATAGTTTACCTTACAGTTTTGAAAGTACTGCCTTCAAAATTGAAAGGTAACTAAAAATCAAATTGTCTACGCACCAATAAATATGATAAACATACTCAATAGCTACCTAATATCAACAATTCCAATTGATTTCGCAGACAAATTGAGTTGGGTGTTGTATTTCTCAGTATCAATTCGGTTTCCGTTTAGTATCACTTATCAAAGCGTGAAACTCCACACTTGATATCTCTCGCCCCAAGTGGATTATGGTTACTATGGCGACAGCTCCGCAAGGCCTGGGATGTGTCCACAGAAATGTTGATAATTATGCTAGAAGTGCTGTCGAGGTTTTAACACGAAATATCTGCCGTTTGGATTTACGTAGAGATAGTACATAGAGCTCTGGGTTGCTAGACCAGATAGCCTAGCAGTTCTGTCAGAAAGAGGAAACGAAAAAGTGTTGGCTTGGTAGCATCAAGCATCCCTCTCTGGTTCTCTCTCTTTCTTATCTTCAAATCAGGGACACCCCAAAGTCCTGGTATATCGTCGGGTTCACGTATATCGTCAACCATTAAAATTTCGCGATTTTGTAATTCAATTCAACATCGTCTCTTTGGGAATGCCATTATTACCTAACAGCTGTTAGACTATGTATGACCCTTTGTCAAAGAATCTAAATCAAATCTTTCCATCCACAAGAGAATATTATCTTATTCTAGATCGAGACCACTCGCCACATTATGATATCATAAAGGATGACGATCAATTTATTACAAATCCATGTTTAATTCATATGAAATGATAACCATCATTCAATAGAAAACTTTAAATGAAAGAGCACCACCTGTCCCGAGTGCCAAGTTTTCCCAAGAATTTGAGAAAGTTTGGAAAAATTTTTCAAATGCGGCTACTTATTGCCAATGTCTCCGGGAACAAGTGCGATCTCATGGAAGTTTGTCTTTACAGACGACTGACTTCTTCTTTACATTTTAGATATTGGATGTTATTTTCGACATCATTAAAATAATCATCATTTATTTAGAATCAAGTAGGTTTATTATTAAAATATTTTTTTTACGAACTTTTTGTTGTTTAACATGGCTGGTAACAAGATGGTGGTATTACTATACCATCCATCTATATTATTATTAAATATATTTCTTCCTAGAAAGGAACAGATATCATCAATACATATAGTAAAATTGAAGAAAGGCCAATTTGTACAGTGGATATATTTCTTTAATTTTTCATGGAATATACTCAGTTACAGTTTTTGTCTGTTTATTTGTCTGTCTGTCTGAACGCGCATCACTCGAAATCTACTGGACCGATTTGCTCGAAATTTGGTATGTATGTACGTTATATATCGGGTTAACAACATCTTAGATACATTTCATCCCGGTAAATGGTCAGGTTCCCGTAGGATAATTGAAAAACTAATTATGAATAAAAAATGCCTCAGAATCCCGAGATAACATCTTATAGACATTTCATCCCGGAAAATGAGGAGGGTCCTGTAGGAAAATTAGATACATTTCATCAAAACCGGGACTTAAAACGTCATGAAAAATGGGACTGCACGATTTGCAGAAAGCAAGAGTGGGGGTAGGAGCGGGAAATGGGAAGGAGACACGTAGTGGGGAACAGGACGGGATACATTGCAAAAAAACAATGATGGCACAATATGTAGGAAATGGTACGGGATATCTACTTTACATAACATAGCATGAAGCGGGATTGGACAAGTTTGCGGGACGAGACACGTAGCGGGAAACAGAAAATTGAACTAAAGATTAGAAAAAATGCGAATTTGAATCATATATGTTTACCAGTCTTACAGAGTACGCGATAAAAAAATTACTGAGATTTTGCTATGAAATTCACGCGGGAGAAGCCGCGGGCAAAAGCTAGTGGTGAAATAATTTCTGAAATTGGTTCGGTAGTTTCGGAGATTACCCGCTTCAAACATACAAACTTACAAACGCTTACCTCTTTATAATAATAGTATAGATGTAACGGATTATGAAGACTGGTGCGAATGCGATTTTGTTTTATTTTTGTATGTTGTATATAAATATTATCCTTGGGAACGTGTTCCACTAGTAGGTAAATGATAGTGCCATAACTTGCTAAAACCCAGAATTCTAACCAAAAACCAAGAAAAATATATAAAAAACGGCGAAAGAGTGTAACCAAATTAGATGGAAGATTTCCATACTTCCATAGTTCAATCCGGCTAGTATTAAAAAATCAGAAATTTAATAGGCTGGAAAGGGCTCAGAATATCATGATGAGTACAGAACGACGGTACATAGCGCAACGAAGCAGTGAGGTAGTGCTGTTATATGTCTTTTTTAACCTTTTTCATCCCACTGCTGGGCATAGGTCTCCGAACATTCCTATCCGAAGCCAAATCCAACAATATATGTCACTAAAGTAGACAATTTTGGGAAATTGTAATTTTTAACGAAACTCGAATTCTGAACTGTCACATAATGAGCGATAACAGAATATACTTAACAGATTTTCAGACAAGAATTACTCTTAATAGTCCCCGGAGAGACACAGTAGCAGTAGGTACCTAATGCTTTTGCTTTTATTATAAGTAATTCAGAAATGTAATTTGTTGGTAAAATCTTGAGTATTTTGTTAGGACAGAAACTTCTGAAGTTATTATATGCCATTATAAAAGCAGTTAAAAGTGAGTTATAAATACGCGGTATATTCCAAAGACTTTATGTACTTTTAGCTACGTTTTTCTTAATTATGGTCTTAATTAGGATATCTTATATTGGACTGAAAATACACTAGAACACGTATGTTTCGACTGATTTGTTATATCCTTGGAGGAAATATATATACGAATGAGTTGTATAACTTTGTGTAGACAGAACATTTCTATTAATTATGCAGGGAACAAATGTACGATTATGTCGGTTCCGTGTGGTCATGGCAAAAGGGGATAACCCAAAAAGTGCTCGCTTGATGTTGTTAATGAAAATATGCGGGCTAATGTTGTGACAACCAAGGATGCTCATGGCCAAAACAATGTGATTTGGAAAAGAAAAAGTAGAAAAGCGGGCTCTGGGTACAACGCTTGAAGTCTCAAACCGATAAAATTCATATGAAAAAGAGAATATAACAAACAATGACTTCAGTCAACTTGTAGTAATTTAATTAACTCAAATCAACCATAATAGCACCTTTGTACTCATTTTTATAATGTTATCTTTATTTTAAGTTTCTTGTGTATATAAATTGATAAATAAATAATGAAAAAATCAATATTGCGTCCCTTTTTTCTTAAAAGGTCATTAGTAATCCCAATTCTGTGACTTTAGAATTCATCTCGCAATCGAACAAGAAATTTCCATAAACACCAACCTCGAAACCCGAAACCCTAGACGTCAGCTAAACATCGCCACTTCCTAAGACTAAATCAGATTTCCCGATTCAACCCAACCATAGTACCGTAGGCGCCATTTTGTTTCCCAGTCACGTAGTACCGCGCGTGGACGTGACACCCCGTTTTGTCGCAAATACTGTATTTGCTGCTGTAATGGGTTATGTCCTGGACCCAACGATAATCGTGAAATACAGGACTAATTTAGGTTTTAATATTGATTAAAGAAATCACGTTGAACAAGATTTATATTTAATATTACAAATGCGAAAATATTTGTCTGTCACGCTTCACGAAATTCCCTAAAAAAACATTCGTTTATTATGAAACGGGACGCAGGCTTTTTGTCGTCAAGTTACAGGGTTCTTTTCCTAGGTTGTAAATCTACAACAACTAGTGTTACAGAACAAACACAGATGAGAAAACAGCTGAAAGGAAATCATTTGACAACCACTTTCTTAAACCTTTTCAATTAAGCTCTCTTTCAATATTTAAAAGATTGTATCGTCCCGAAAATTAACTGTTTGTTTACCAGTATCATAAACAATAGTGAAAGATGGAAGTGGTTGATGAATTAAGTATTCATAACAAAATTATGAACCACTAAAACCGATATCCCCAACAAAATTGTATTTCCACAGAAAACTTGACATCAACATTGTTTACCAACTTGTTAATGGCGTCACCAAACAATTTTCGTAATTAACAAATTTGAGGTTACATAATTATGTTGGATTGACAACTTTAGATTACAGTGGACTTCTTCTTCTTGTTTAATAACAAAGGGTTTATTATTTAACAGTTTTTTATTATTTTTCCTTTTTCTGATGAAAGATAAATTCGAATCAGGGCATGATTAGGCAGTATGAGTTGGGAGGGAAATGACTGGCGAGAGAATGAAATGAACTTTTTCATTTGAGCATTTAGGTTACATTCTCTGCTATGACGCCTGAAAGCTCAAGGCCAGATGGAAACCAACACGTAAGTATGATGATAATTATTAGAATGATGATTAAAATTATATGTTAGAAGATGAACCATATCGGATGCTAGAAATTTATAATTTCCAGTTATCAAATCAGATAACTAAACTATTTTGACTTACCGGATGAAAACCTCTCCAGCCAGTAATGTAAAAAAAATGTAATGAAATACTTTGAGAGTGACAACATAACACCCGACACATTGGCGAAAATGAAATTTAAACCAGAGATCAGGGTTCGGACCATTTTAAAAATTAATCCCAACGTTGACCCTGCTTGATTACTTGGAACGATGTTTAGGTCGGGACGGATAGACGGACTTTCAGAGGCCTTACAAATTATTCAGTTGGTTATTAGTGGTTCTTTTACCTTCCCATGGCCAATCATATCCGAAAATTCAACATTTTAAGATTTATTCTTTACAATGACTTCAGGCTGCGCGGCGTCACAACCCCTAGTGAAACTGGAAATACGCAAAGATGAAAACACTGGGCAAATACGCGAGACAGAATTTTTTTGACTAATTCCAATAATACGTACATTTTAGCTAGCTGCGCCCCGGGCCTTCAGGGTGGGAATTTCAGGATGAAAAGTACCCAATGTGTTATTCCAGGTTATATTCTACCCGTGAACCAAATTTCATAACAATCGATCCAGTAGATTTTGCGTGAAAGAGTAACAAACATACACACATACATCCTCACAAACTTTCGCATTTATAATAATAGTAGGATACTCGTAGGATAATAGGTACCGTAGTACACTTTATTACCTCCTATTTATTGTACAAATAAGCCTTTGTCAGAACAGAAAATAGGTACTAATATAAGCTACAAGCAATAACATCCGCATACTCGAATATCCGCTCGTCTGTACAGTTCTATTTCCCCTCTACCCCGTCACCCCCTGAGTAAATAGTCTCAATTTGTCATTCCCCCATCTACATTATAAATGAGAAATGATTTCAACAGGTGGTGATCCGTACCTATCTGCGTTGTAAAGTCGCGGGTTTCTGAAAATAAAAAAGTTGTTTTCTTAATTAAAACTGTGTGCATAGCAAAGCAATTCTTTTTAAGCAAGTTATTTACAAAAATAATGTGTTTAAAAATGGAAGCACTCCAAGCGTTACCAGATTGTTTGCTTTTTCTAACTGGATTTGGCAAATAAATTGGTTTTATGAAATTGAAATTTTACCAACCAGTGTTTTATTTTCTTGGAAACGCCAAAGTTTTGAAAATATTAACACAGTACAGACATATAGGCAGTTTTATTCATCAGTTTTTTATTCCTTTGTAGATCATAGACAAAAAATGCTGTTTCAGTTGTTTTGGCGGAAAATGGATACATTTAATCAACGAACAAAATAGATTGGCGCAATTACGTGCCTCTATTATTTTTTTTATTGAACAATTTGAGCTGAACTGGAAATATGTACAGTCGAAAACAAAACAATTACTAATTGCAAAAAAATATCCAACAAATAGTTTTTGTTTAGATTGATTTCAAATAATTAAAGAATTTTAAACAGATTTCAGGAAATCCAATAGAACATTCGCAAAGATAAATCACACGTCGGAGTGATAAAACTTTTTATCCTTTAGAAGATAATTACAGAAATATATACATAAAATGCATTATGATAAAACTTCAGAGGCTTGCTATGTGCCAATGCAAGTTTCAAAGTATTTACTAGCTTCTTACAAAAACTTACATCGCAGCAGTTAAGTTAATCACATTTATGTCCAAATAGATAGGTAAGTATATTACGACTTTTTCATACCTTTTAGGTTCAAAATCCTAAATGTGTCTAGAATGTAAGAGAAGCTTCCAAGTCTTTGATTTATTTTTATTTGTATTTTAAACCTAACAATAAAGTAAAAATGAAAAAAGAACTTTCGCAACTGAATTTTCTTTGCAATTGTACATCGTGTCCCACCACACCCGCAATATCAAATGTCTCATGAAGGGAGTGTCGTGTTATTACAAACTGTACAAACGGCTTATTGCTTGTCGACGCGACTGTACATTTGTTTGCGATCATTATGTAGGTTGTTGCTTTGTTAGCTCATTTGAGTGATTAAGTTACTTAGTTGACAGAACCTTTTCAAGTTTGTTGTCTTTAGATAAATATAATTTTTAGAAATTAAAACATATATAGTATATACCTAGTTAAAATGGATGGAGTGGTGGTGTAATGATTAAGACGCCCGCCTGTTGATCGGAAGGTCCCAGGTTCGAATCGTACTCGTTCCACATGAGTTAGTATACCAATCTGACTCGTGTATAGTATAGTTTTCATCGACCACCACTTGCTTAAGGTCAAGGAAAACATCGTGAGTAAACCTGCACACTTAATAAATAAATAATAAATAAATAAATCTATTAGGACAAATCACACCGATTGAGCTAGCCCCAAAGTAAGTTCGAGACTTGTGTTACGGGATACTAACTCAACGATACTATATTTTATAACAAATACATATATAGATAAACATCCAAGACCCGGGCCAATCAGAAAAAGATCATTTTCCATCATGACCCGACCGGGGATCGAACCCGGGACCTCTCGGTTCAGAGGCAAGCACTTTACCACTTCGCCACCGAGGTCGTCATCTTAATAATATATATTAGGACAAATCATAGAGATTGAGCTAGCCCCAAAGTAAGTTCCAGACTTGTGTTATGGGATACTAACTCAACGATACTATATTTTATAACAAATACATATATAGATAAATATCCAAGACCCGGGCCAATCAGATAAAGATCATTTTCGATGGGGATCGAACCCGGGACCTCTCGGTGCGGAGGCAAGCACTTTACCACTGCGCCATCAAGGTCGTCGTTATTTCCTTCGTCGAACACTACGTTGAACTTGTATGTCAAACCACTCCATTATTAATGCCAAGAAAGTTGTTGTATGTGTTTCATTCCACGTAATGACCACGACCATCAGGCATGAGCAATACGACTTTGAAGAAGAAAAATGGAAAATATTTTGGATTCCATTACCAATAACAATTTTATTTCATTTTTAGTATGTAAGTGCGAGGGACACCTTGAGTGACACGTGTCATGGTGCATCGTGCGGTATCATAATTTCTAAATCGCGTCACAGCCTCTCATAGCTTTGAGGTCTTATCGTAATATAGTTTATTAAAAAAATATATTAAGAAATTTTTTTACGATCTAAAAGTATTTTCTATTTATTTATTTAAACTTTATTGCACATAAAACAATTTGTAAAAGTATCAAAGGTAGACTTAATGCTAAAAGTATTATGTAACTGTCAATTAGTATTTAAACCATCGAAATAAATGAATGTTAAAACTTAAAACCATCCCCAAAACTCCAATTACAAAAGCTCTGGTCGTAATCAAAAGTTCCTGAGAAATTACGATAAAGTACTAACCAGGGTAGTTTCTGTAATTTTCCCCGTCAATTTCAACTGAGGTAAGAGTGCTCGTAATGAGTTTAGACGAGCAATTAAACACTGGAAGGCTCAATTTGCACAACTTGAAGTTGAATTTGAATTGGATTGCAACCAAGCTTAACAGAAATGTAAACGTGACTCAGTTATGTCAGTCGTTGCTTTTAGTAACGCGAGGAGATTTGAAAGGGTTTAATTTGACTGCCTTTTTATCTCACACCACTGGGCAAAAGCCAGATAGAACCTGTTCACCCATAACTGTATATGAACTTTGTTGTTCATAAAAAAGATAAAGCATACTTTAACCTAAAGTATATTTTAGTAATGTTTATGCAATAGTGATTAAATATACTTTAGCTTAAAATATGCTTTAACTTTTTTTATGAATAACTGGGTTAGTATTTTCCTTCAATTTGTAAAATGCTCTCAAATCAACTGGCCATGTCATTGACCTACCTATTTATTGGTACTTTCAGTTGGTGACTGTCAGTTGGAGTCAAATCAAAATTTTTTATTTCAACTTAGGGTGATTTAACTAAAATACTCTAACGCGTAGGTGAAGCAGCGGCACAATTAACTTCACCGCAGGCTTTTCTTCAAAGACGTCAATTAACAAAGGTAGGGTTATAAGTATCGAAAGATAATAATACATTTGTATTAAGATTGTATGGAAAACACAAGACCATGTGATGTTTTCTGTAATGAGACACGAATCTTCAAAAATGTTTTATTAGCCTATTTATATGTCCTACTGCTGGGCAATGGCCTCCCCTTACTTTTTCCCCAAATCTCGGTGGAAACCATAAATATCGTCCCATTAAGTATCTCTTTCGCGTTCTGGCATAATAGCCCTTCTGGCATAATAGGGACTAACACTGTTTGAATGAGTTTCTTTCGGCATTTCTTCTCAGCATCGGTCGTTCCGAAATGCTAGTAGTTTGTAGCTTTGGTAAACATCATTTAATTTAGAATATGACGTGAAAAAGTGCCTGTGAAGGCCTAATTTCTGAATAAATGATTTGATTTTGATTCTCCCTCTGCGCCTATGCTCTCTTCTGGCACCGAGAGGGTAATTTTTTTATGTATATGATTTTTTTATAATGAATACCTAATTTTAGTCCACCTCCTGCAGGTTTTATTATTACTTATGATCGTGAACTTAAGGCCATTACAATTCCAGACAGCGTTCACAACACAATCGTTTTCTAAATTAAACAATACAATGAACCTTATCGCGCAGTAATTTCTCTCCCTCTTTGTGCGTTTGAAAAGTACCTATAAATCATTATTGTTTAGTATACTATAGTATATTCTAGGAACCAACTCATTATTTTACAGGGTCTTCTGTTTAAAAACAAATTGCAAATTGTTTAAATCCAGTCTGTTATCAACAGCGTCTTCAGAAATGTAATTTCCTTATACAGGCCAATATTTTTCAATGTAAACACGTTGTTCTAGTTTCAAGAACTTTCTCACAATTAGCGCAGATTTTCTGGCATATTATTTGGGCGGTTAGATTTTTGATACAAAATTGTTCTTCGAATTGCACAGTTACTTTCAAAATTGAGTGAGATTAAACGAAGTCAAGGTACAAGTGTCCCATCTCTTGACGACGAAATCAAATTGACAACCAAATTCAAATTAACAGCAGGTCTTAATTGGGGAAGAGTCGCGAAAGACATTGACAGCAGTGAACAGAGTTGGAGTCGAGTTCGTCTTTGTCAAGAGGCACATTGAACTCGGGGACGATTTGTAAATGCTCCAACAACTGAGACAATACAATGGAACATGACCTCCGTGGCGTAGTGTGGTCTCCATGCCCATCCGCTACCTGGAGGACCTGGGTTCGATTCCCAGCGCGGGCAAATATTTGTGTGACCACAAACTGTGCTGTGCCCATTTCTATGTGTTTGTGTCCATCGGACCCGCGATACAAGCTTAGTGCTTAGTAGACCGAAGAGTGTTGTCCATTCCATTTATTATCTCTTCATAGTCATATTGCTCATGGATCGTTATGTGGCAAACAAACACAACGATTTTCTTGGCACTATTAATGGAGTGGTTTCCAAAACACAAATTGATAATTAACCAGAGTGCAGGGTGCTCGATGTTTTTTTCTTTCTCAGGAAACAAGTGTTTATTGTGCATTTATTATGTTGTCCATAAAAATGTAAGATGTATAAAGAAAAGAAGATTATGCGAAAATTTATCGAATTTGATATGGCATTGCATAAAGTAGGTATTACCTTGAAACAAGCAGATAAATATTACATATTTACTGCTGTATTATGTCGTTGCCTTGGACGTCTTGCCTTCGTACCTATTATTATAGGTACGTAAGGAACAGGTAACGTATTAACTATTTTCCTTGTGAATACATTGTCTATAAGATATATATTTTGCTTTAATACGACATTATTTAAACAGATATTTATCACCACTAGTAAATTCATCCACGAATAGTCGCGCAAAAGTGAGCACAGATTCATTGCAAGAAAAATATTAAGGTCATCTTGTAATTATAGTCTCTCTCATATGAGCGTATACCCGGTTTCTTCCTCAGCCATTGTGCGTCAGAGGCCAGGGTCCCCTTTCCTACGTTTTCGTCTCCACTTCACACGGTCGTCGGCATCTTTAGTTGTCAGATCATCATGTAATATTACTTAGGTTACATACGTCTTAATATATATTTTGGAAAATTCATGTATCAACAATAGTATTTCTATATCAAAAGTACGCTTTCCCTAAACCAATAATAGTTCCTCTTGCTACCAAAACGTGCTTACATAGAAAGTACATATTTATACAACGTCCAATATTTACTTGGATTTTGGTTTGATCCCAGGAAATGCTCTAGCATCAAATAAGGTTGGAACACAAAATTTGGAATAAAAAGACAATGGAAGTGTCATTAAATGATTATAAACTTGTATATTTTCTCATGGACAAAAGTCTAGCAACCTGGAATTTAACAACCACAGATGTTAAATCATGAGCTAAGACCATTCACGATAAAGTAACATGTCAAACAAAAAATCCTAATCAACATCAGTCATCTGTTTCGGAGCTACAATCCCAAAAACAGATACGGCAAAACCTTCTTTAAAAATATACCAGATGATATTTCTATATACTTTATAATTCCTATTTCTGTGGATAGTAGAGAGGGTAAACAAAGGTCTTCCGCATATCAAACTAACCTTGAACTTAACTTTTATTCGTTTAAGAAAGTGAGTGTTTACAAAACTTTCCTTTTTTACTTTTGTCGCTTGAGACAAATGAGTGTACTTTTTTGATTCGTACGTTAATCAGCGAAAATCATACGATCAAAATTATGCTATGTTGAACTCAAAAAATTGCTTTAATTTGTGTTGATATTATTGTAAGACATAATTTAAGCATAAATGAGTTTCTGGGTCAACAGTTTCTGGGTCAACGGGAAGCATAGGTTTTTTTCCCAAATGAAAGCGAAAAACATAGGACATTTTGATCGCGCAACTTTATAATTTTAGCGCAACTTTAGAATTTTAGCGTAACTTTAGAATTTTAGCGTAACTTTAGAATTTTAGCGTAACTTTAGAATTTTTATTGCTTAGCAGAAAGACACTGTAGGTTGGGATAAGATAGGAGCTACAAATATTATAAATGCGAAAGTTTGTGAGGATGTATGTGTGTTTGTGTATATATGAATTTTTGTTACTCTTTCACGTAAATTCTACTGGACCAATAATTATGAAATTTTGTACAGGGGTAGAATATAACCTGAAATAACGCATAGGGTACTTTTCATCCTGAAATTCCCAAAGTAGCGAAGCCCCGGGGCGCTGCTAGTTTAAAAAGTTCAACTTGTTCAAGCGTTACTGATAAAAATATGATTTAACGGATAAATACATAGCCAGACGGACCACGAAGTGGTTCTGTTTTTTACTTTTATTGCACAGAACCCTAAAAACACGGAGGTGAACGATAGCTCATCCATCCATCTTTTTTCTACACATTTTCACAACAAATTGCAGTATAGTTTTACCGATGCAATTTAACTTTGCAGAATTAATTGGCGTTTTGCGTTGTTTATGCGGCAATTATTTACCATCCACAGTTGCCTGGTAAAACAATAATGAACCGATGCATATTCCAGTATTCTATCAGGTAATAATCATAGAACTTATATGGGTATATCTGTGTTTAAATGACAAGGTAAGGAAATTAGTTTCCAGTAATACGTAATTCTTACGCTTTAACGCTGCCTAATGTTACCATCATCCCATGGTTTTAGTTTTTATTGACACACTACAATACGACTTACGGCAAAAATACATTTTTTGTATGTATGTATGTATGTTTGTTCGTTCGTTCGTTTGTTTGTAACGCGATAACTTTCGAAACGTTGGTCTGATTTTGATGAAATTTAAAAGGTATATCTGTCAATAGAATTTTTAAGTTCGTGGGGCATCAAAATCGGTTAAGTGATTTTTGAAATATTCACAATTTTGTAAACAAAAAATTGTATTCGCGAGGTCTACGTTCGCGGCGAACAACTACTTTATTTCAAGAGAACAATGGATTTTCATACAATTTTTCAGGTCGGTTTTTTTTCGACTTCGTTATATACTTCACTTGTAAGTTCAAACATGGAATTACGTCGCATAAACACGTTTCTACGTAAATCGGTAGATTATTCTACAAACCTTTAATGCTTTGCCACACGAACAATATAGGTATATTTTGTTAAGCCGGCAACAGACTACCGGCAAACCTTGGCGTTTTCGACGTAGATTTCTGGTATTTCCTTGATTTATAAAACACTTAAATGAAATGTACGATCACCTGTACAATTGAAGATTTTTTTCCAACTAAGTTTAACCTTAACTGCAAATTTGCATTTCACTTCTAACCATCGAATCGATTCGAATTGATACTCAGTGAACCAATCACATAGCATCGTGGTTGTCGTTGCGTCACAATGGCGCAAGGTGATTGGTACGCTGCGTCACTTTGAATCGATTCGATGAGAAGTGATTTCACTTCGCAAACCCGCACTTCGCCCACAGGTGTAAATGTTTACCTTACTTGTTGCATAATATCGACTGATGACACTTTAAGTCAGTGTCTTGCAAATTAATTATTTTTATTTATTTTTATATTTCAAACACAATTGAATTGTGTGAAATATTTTTGAAATTTAAGATTGTGAAATAATTTGAGTTTTGTGAAATAAATTATGTTGATGTTAATTCGCGTCGGGGATTCTGAGTTTGCCGATAGTGTGTAGGAGCCATTACATAACATATTAGTGATAGATATGTTAGTACTCGTGCGGGGATTAGACGCCTAATGCACTAAGGATATAACACATCGATTCGTCTCGAGTAATATCTAGGAAATGTATTTCATCTTTGGCGAAATATTGAGACGGTGTACTATGTAAGGACTTAGAAAAGGATATAATCTTTTGAACCCCCGACGCAAAAAGAGGGGTGCTATAAGTTTACGTGTCTGTGTATCTGTCTGTGTCATCGTTGCTCTCAAACGGATGCACCGATTTTCGTTTAGTTTTTTTTTTGTGTCATAGATAATTTTATCCCGATTGTTCTTAGCCATGTTTCATGAAAATCCGTTCAGCCGTTGTAGCGAAATGAATATTGAAAGTCGGGGTTTTTTTAATTTATATATCAAATAAATTTGTTCTATGTGTATATAGTATGTAGTTATACACATTAAATTTACTTTATGGTCAAGGAAATCGTGTGAACTCGAAACGAAAACGTAGAAAAGCGGACAATGGTAGGCTGCGGTGAGCACTTCCCATCAGAAGCCCCATGACGGGTTGTATACTCACTAGTATAAAAAGTGGGCTTTGATGCTCAATATAAACGGTAGTAACCGGAAAAACAAAACCCTGATGAAAGAGAGAGAGAAAGACTGTCTTCTTCAATGTCGTATTCCTCATGGCCGAGGGTCTTGGTCATTACGTGGAATGAAACACACACAACAACTTTCTTAGCATTATTAATGGAGTGGTTTGCCATTGCCTTCTCCATTTCACACACAAGTTAATAATCAACCAGTGTGCAGGTCTCCTCACGATGTTTTCCTTTACCGGAAGCAAGTGGTGGTCGATGAAAACTACTATACATGGGTCAGATTGGTATATAAACTCATGTGGCACGAGTAGGATTCGAACCAGGGACCTTTCGATCACAGACGGGCGTCTTATCCATTACACCACCACCGCTTCATAGCTGTACTAATCGCCATGTTTGTCACTGCACAATATCATGTTTTATTCATGTCACGCCTAGTGTAGAAGAAAGACTGTAACAGGTATAAATGTCTGGCTATGCCGCTTACGCCTTTTTGAAGGGGTAAACTCAAGAAGTAGTGCCTTCTTCTTTGTCGAGCCAACCGTTCTAATTGCAACTTGCAACATTATATGTGTTGTTAGCTTAATTTTTTTTGGGAATGGAAGTAGCACAGTCACGTACGCTGAAGCATCAGCGTACGTTGTAAGTTACACTATGGAATGACTTGAATAAAACATGATATTATGGAGTGACAAACCCGGCGATTAGTACAGCTACACGTTCGCATGCGATACCTAATCTCTGCGGAACATTCCATTAGGTATTAATCAGTGATGGAGTCTGAGTTATCTTCGTTTCATGAATGAATTGAAGGGGGTAATAACTGGCATTTAACCCAGATTAGGATTTTAACCTATCACTAAAGCAAGCAAAACATTTGCGAAACGTTATTGGGCACTTCCACCAAACGGTGTGAGAATGAGATGGAACATTTTAATGTAGTTAATGTACTGTGCAGTTTTTTCATAGAGATATTATTATTTTGAGTGTAGACTCTGACGCAGCGCAATTTTAAGTCGCTTCATGCATTTTTGAACGCATTACGCAATTACTATGCGTACCTACCCTGACGTCTTACCTCACTCTAACATATTTCATACGAAATATGTCAATATGCATTCAAGGCGTTTGTTTCAGACATTTGTCAGGAGTATCCGATTTGTGGCTCTAGTTAAAAGTTATTTCTGTTCAGTACTGATTTTTTTACTCACAAATGAAGAAAATGCTTTGGAAGTTGTGGATGCTTACCTGGAAACAAAAACAAATAGGTTAATTATTGCATATAAATATATTATTTTAAAGCATTGAATTAATTATATCATAAGTAGTGTAAATTTATAATAGTCAATTAAAATTATTGCAATATAATATTAGATTACAAATTTAGTTAATTTTGTTACTTTTATCTATTCGATTGTTGTTGTTTTTATTGTGGGATGATAGCATGCATTTAAATTTGCATACGCGTGGACGGTGAAACATGTAGGATTAAGTTTTTCTTTTGACATTCTAGAAAAACAAACTCATATTTTTGCAAATAAATAATCTTTGTCTTTGTATAGGCAAAGGAAACACATTTTATAGTGTTCAATTTTTGTATGAAGAGATTTTCCCCCTTCCTGATTTACATAGCAATTTGGCATTAATCGCTCTGATATTAAAATTCATGTTACATATGGAAAGTACAATCAATAGCAGTGATGGGCAATCACCCGGGTTAAAGCCAGTGTCTTGGTTAAAACACACTTATTATTATCCATTTCAATCTATAAACGAATGAAATATATGGCTTTAATTCGCATATACCTAAATAGAAAATTTCAAAATTAGTTAACCTTAAAAAAAAAAACGATTTCTGTGAAGGGATTTTCTTATAAGCAGTCCGTTCGCGGGTATCTCATGTTTCGGCCGGATACAAATTACGTTAAAGGTTTTAAATTACATATTTTCTTAAAGTACACTACATTTTTACATGAGAATACACACACTTATAACTATAGGAAAAACTCTCACATGATACAAGGCGTAAGTAATGTCTAGCGTAAATAAAGTTACACATTTCTGCAAAGATGTGATGACATTGAAGAAATTGTGTAACTAGTTCCGAGATAGAAATAAACTTCATTATAAGATGATTATAAGCTATTAACCATAGAATGACTACGTACTAAAGTTTGATGATTATGTAAATGACAAGAATGTTTGGTCCAAACATGGTGCAATATCCTCATAACATAGGTATGTTATTGATTTAAAACATGATACGTTTTGTAAAATTTTTTTGATAATATTAAATTATTTTATTGAAAATATTATCAATTATATTTATTTATTTATTTCAATTTTGTAATTTTTTAATAATGATGTGAATTCGTCCTTTTAATTTTTAATATCTATATGTATAAGACCTACCTACATTTGTTAATTGACGTCTTTGGAGAAAAGGCCGCGGTGAAGTTGTACGCCACTTCTTCTTCACCTGCGCTTTGGAAGTCGGCAGTAGACTTAGTTTAAGTAAATAAGTGATATATGTCATCCTATATTGAATAAAGAATTTTGAATTTAAATTTGAATTTACCTGACAAAAGTTGTAGGACATAGACCTGTATTGATCCACAGGCATACTGAAGTCTACGGTGCCAATTTGTGGACTGGCTTGGTTAACCAATATTAGGTACTATTGTTATATAATGAACAAGGGAAAGAAGCGTTGGTAGATCGAATCAATTTCTCTTTTTACCAGCTTTTATGTATGTTCGGCTGGAATTTTCCAACAATAAATCGAAATTATAATTCAAATTGAGGCTGACCCAATATGTCCATCTGATTTGTCCCTATATATTTATTTATTATTTACTAGTTTTTGCCCGGTTTTTGTTTTATTCTCAATATCTCGGGTTCTTACGTTTCGCGTTGAAACCTACACCAGATTTTAAGTTATAGAGCTGTGGAATCCGCAAAAAACTTCTTCTAGTAGTTTTTGCATGATGTGTGACCAAACATACAAACATAGAGGCTGACAAAAGTTCTGAAAAAATTGTTTTGTTCTATAAAGACTATTATATAATTATTTTTCTTTAAATCTCCTGTGTACAGTCAACAGCATATCAAGCTATCCAAAATCATTGCATATTCGCCTCTATTGCCGTTGCATAAAGATCTATGCGGAGTAACTTTAGGTGTGGTTGATTGTACATACAAACATAGCCCACTTGCAGTTGACATTTTCAACTTAAATTTTAAGTAAAAAATACAATGACATATCATATATTATGATGACTCAATCAATTCTAGCCATTGAACCGAGAGGACCCGGGTTCGATCCCCGGTCGGGTCATGATGGAAAATGATCTTTTTCGGATTGGCCTGGGTCTTGGATGTTTATCTGTATATGTATTTGTTATAAAATATAGTATCGTTGAGTTAGTATCCCATAACACGAGTCTCGAACTTACTTTGGGGCTAACTATCTATGTGATTTGTCCTAATATATTTATATATTTGAGTTTAAGAAATAGCAATTAACTGTCAACACGGATGTCGTACGGTTAATGCCCACGGGAATTCCGAAGCAGTACAAACATAAATTGAAGGACAACTTCCACTGAAGCAATTTAAACTTGCACAGATCAATGCTCCTACGATATATTTATATATATTCTGATATCTGGCTATATCCCACCTGATAATTTATCTGAAATTTTATTTACAATTATATTTTTCGCTAGGGTAAAAATATATTCAATGATACTTTTGATGATAATTTTAATTTAGTTCTTCTCCACTAGGTACTTATGAAATCGGACGGTGCGGTAGTTCCTGAGATAAGTGTAGTTAAACTATTTAGCTTTTGTATTAAACAACAGATTATAAGTATTTAATGAGACGCCCCGACACATAATTATCTATTAATTTAGGTAGGATTCAAGGATTTGGAAACAATAACATTTAAAATAATAATGGGGCTACCATGAAACATAAGACACGTGGCACGTAATTGCGTACACATGTCTCTCTTTTACACGATGCGTACTCGTGTGGACGTTAGTAACAACCTACTCAAACTTATTGCAAACTCATAGCTGAACGTGAAGTTTAATGTACAGTTTAGGGCAGATAAACCTGACCTCCTGTGGTAAGTTAGGTGGCGCGGTTGGGTTTATCTGCCTCCGACTGTACACTTGTAACAAGAAATACAGTCGGTGTTTGCAGCAGTTATTTGCCCATTTTCCAGCTTGCTGGGCGCCCGGAGCCAGCTAACGACAGTCGAATCACTGTTGACTCCAATTTCACACCAACTCTTAACTCGCATTACAAAGGTTAAATCTGTATCAGAATGTACAGAATCTTTGAACAATTATATTATCATATTGACTTTTTAATAAAATAATATATTATATTGACTAGCTTTTGCCCGCGGCTTCCCTCGCGTGTATATTTCTGCGAAATCGCAACAGACATGATTTTCATATTTGCATCTACCCTTATAGTAATTTGAGGGTTGAATTTTGAAAAATAAAAAAAATTTAAAAATTTAAAAAAAATATATCAAAATTTTGATATTACATACTTGACTTATATTATGATGTAATGTTTTTAAATCTTTGCCTATATGTTATGGGGTCGCTTTCACTTTACCTTGACTAAAGTCAAAGTCAAGAAGAATTTTATGAGTTTTCTTCAAAATAAAAGATGTTCCGGGAAGGTCAAGGCCTTTCCAGAAACATTGCAGATAAAAACATATCAAAGTAAAGATAAATTAGCTCTAGAAAAGTCAAAAATTTACTGTTTCGTCTAAAAAGTCTCGACATGGCAGCGCCTCGTTGCCAAAAATTCAGGAAACTCTTCAAACTTTATGCTATTAAGTCTATAAATATTCATCCCCAACCTCCCGGGTAAATAAAGTCGCCTGCCCGAGCGTTGTTCCATATTCATCCTATATAATTTCATCCTTTTTAATATGATATTTTTATGAAATTTAACTCATCGCACAATAAACTAATTACAGATTTCCTTTTATTCTTATAGTTACATTAAATAACTTTAAACATAAAGTTATACACTAAGAAATTCTTTAAACATACAAACGTAGTAACATGTAACATAATTAATTTTTGTTTAATATAATTCATTTTATAATGTAAAAAATATTTCATTGTGTGTATTCTTTGTGCTAGGAAAAATGCATTTCGGTAAAATAGTAAGTTATTTCCCATTTCTAGAGTTTTATCAATTAACGACAAAAAAAAAAGATTTTTATACATAAATAAGGGATTAGCGTAGCTATATGAGATACTATTCAATACGTCAGTTTGATTGGAAGTAGGTGCCTTTGTAGTTTTGAAGATGAAAGTTTGAAGCTGGATGAGGCCAAATTATATTATCGCTCTATGCCTTTTCTTCTTTTGTATATAGATAAGATTATATCAATACTTTTCTGTTTTCAAACATTAAGATGTGGTAGAATAACAATAATATTAATGATACAAAATAAATTTTATCTAGTAATAAGAAATTGAAGTAATTAAAGTAACTATAAAAAAATAATCAGGTGTGTTAAAAATACTGTAGGCTAAAGCTAAATACGATGTTACGATACTTACGAAGTCTGAACGCAAAATAAACGAACAGAATAGCTAGAAAATAGGATGATTACGGAACGGGACGAGTTCAAAACGGGACGAAGAGAGAACCTCCCTCGGCGTGTTAACAAGCACGTCACTCTGCATATTTTGCATGAGAAGAATGCAATTTTGCATCATTGTTCACAAGACGGTCTGGCGTGAAGAATTATGAAGGGTAACAGAGCGCAAGTTGTTGAGATAACGTTGTTTCTTATAAAATGCATGCTAATTTAATTATGTTATTAAACCCCGTCGAGAGAAGGTGGGGGTTATAAGTTTAACATGTCCCATCTGTATGTCTGTCCCTGGCATCGTAGCAGCCAAACGGCTGAACCAATTTTAATCTACTTTTTTGATTTGAAAGATTATTTAATCGAGAATGTTATTAGCTATGTTTGGAAAATGTGCATATGGCTGTTTGCAAACCCGCACTTCTTTTCTAGGATGAAAGCAACTTTGGAGTCGGGGTTTTCTTAAATTTCTAATTTAGTTTTTATGATTAGTGATTATAGGTTGTTATTAGGCTCAGTAGTACTATTAATGGTTCTACTCCAAGGTAAAGGCGGCGCTCGACGCAACATACTTCACCGCAATATTTCCTTTTAAGACTTCAAGTAACAATTTGTATAATGATATAACAATAAAAATAATTTATAGATTTTCGTTGTCATGTTGATTGTTAAAAGTAAGCTCGAATCCGAAACTAATTCATTTAATCGACAGTTAAATTTTCCAATTTGCAAACAGAAAGCGGCCAAGTTCGAGTTGGACTTGTCTATGAAAAGTTCAGTATAGAGCAATCATGATTAAGAAGTAGATTAGGAATATTGCGAGTATGAATAGAAAATTTATTTATATTATTGTAGTTGTAGGTATAGATTTGCTAAATGTTGGTACTCTAATTTTGATGGGACACTATTATATTACTTTTATCTATATTTAAAAAAAAAAGAAAAAAAACGTATCCACTATATATTCAAAATGGCTGTCTCATATGAACAAACATATAGACATGACGAATATATAAAGGTTCCATTTTGTGTTGCCGATTCAGAATGGAATCCTAAAAATACTCTCATACTTAATTGGCAATCAATGAATGAAAGTGATAACTCAGTCATAAATTGATTACTTTTCACAATCTGATTAATATTTCTCATCTTAGATGATCGTGAAGGCAAGTTCAAGCATGTATCTTCGACTATTTTTTACATTGGTAAATATGTTTGATTTATATATAGGTGTGTCCTTTTCTTAAGCAATAAACTAAACATTATAAAGAGAAAAAGGGACAACAGGGAAAATTGTCAAAATAAAACTAGTTGTTTTAAAAATACTAGTTATTCGCTGCGAACGTAGACCTCGCGAATACAACAAATTTTGATGAGATTTTACAAAATTGTGAATCGAAAACGACTGAACCGATTGATTTTGTTGGCCCACGAACATATAAATTCCATTACACATACATACATAAAATGTACTTTTGCACCAAGTAGAATGTGAGAAAAAAATGTAAAATAAACTTCCAAATGGCGTTCGTAAAAATAAAACTGAATAAATACCTACAGTGAACTAAAAAGAGGCCGCCTTCCAGCGGGATTCGAACTCTAGACGCTCGAGTCAATCAGTCATTATCTCTTTGTAAACGAACTGGACTATTCATCTCTTCACAAGGTTGATGAAAATGTCCGTCTATCATGTCTATGTGTATATCATAATAGAAAATGAAATTCCTTTGTTATTTCGTTGTCACTACAAACACGAAATAGTGGTAAGAGCCATCAATTCCAAAGGCTTAGGCCATTTTGCCAAATACGCCATTTTCAAAAATTTCAAAAAATGGATTGACAATCGATTTTCATATGTTTTTCGAAACTGCTCCCAAAATTTCACGGGAATCGTTTGAGAAATGCGACCTCTAGAGGAGAACACACAGACATACGAAAGCACTTTTGGCCAAGCTGAAACGGAGACCTCGCTCGCTTCGCTCGCTCGGTCAATAAATGTATTCATTCGCTGTATCCCGCAGCTCAGCGAACACAATGTATCGAGTGCGTTTTTCATACCAACTTCCAACCTTTTTCAAATTTCGACTCCCGGGGAATATTTCGAAGACCGAACCTTCGAAATATTATTCCCCGGGAGTCGAAATTTGAAAAAAGGAAGCTTATTTTTGAACATCTTTAACGATATGGATATCAATTTATTCGTTTAGCTGTGAAAGCGTAATATACCTACAGACAAAAATAAGTTCGCATTGACTCTGTACATAAACAGTCTAAGCTCGTGTCATATTTCAGTGTACACTATATGCTGCTTGTCTGGCAAGCGATCAATTGGATGCTCTGAGTAAGTTGTTTTTTTGAAGTGAAAACTTCTTTAGCGGCGTTGTGCACTTTTTGTGATGGGTAAACAATTTTAACCAATTGAAAATTCACCCGTTTTTCTTTCGGCTATGGCCATTTGGCACTCATTTTTATACGCCCAGGTCCCCTAATATACACCATCACATTGTTGTATTGAAAATGTTCTTTTATTGTTCTATGTGAGTGAGGGCGACATGCCTTGTTTTCCCTGTATTATTGTCGGTAACAAAAAACGAAGACGGGACGCGACATTACTAAAAACATCATTATGATTTTCCGGATAAGGTTCTAATTTAACTGTTTCTGGAAAGGTGTTCAGAAATTAGTGGTATATAGTTAAGTCGACCAATTAGAATCGAAACTAATGGTTTCGTTTTGAGCAATTGTCAATGATTTTCCTTTGTTACCCGTGGGCCGATCGCAGAGTTCTATTGCTCGTACCATGGGCAATTTTTTGCGTATTGTGCTTAATTGGACCATCGTTATTAACTAGAAGGATTCTCTAGAAGGATTCTTAGCTCTAGTACTTACTACTCAAGTAGCTACTAGTCATTAGTCTATTTGCATTTGCTATTACTAGAATGTAAATAAAACATACATTTTATTACGATTATTTTTGTATATGATAATTCAATTATAGTATAACTTTCAGCAAAATCATTATTTGAAAATTTGGAGAAGTCCGACGAAACTAGTGACGAAAGAATCAGTAAAGGTATGTTATTATAAATATTGCCCGCGACTTCGACCATTTGAAAAAAGTTGTAAAAAACCACAAGAAATATATAGGTATGCATGTGCATTGTGATATGTTATAAATAATTATAATTATTTTTCAGAACTTAATACTTTGTACAAATTCGTGGGTAAGATCGTTTTACGGTAAAGATTTAATTTATTTATTTTAGATTTAATGCACATAACAACTAAATCAAAATTCCCGACTCTGAAGTTTCTGGCATCTACGCATTAGCTAGAAAAGAGCTGGCGATTTTCAAACGGCTGAAAACACATTTTATAAATATAGCACAATCTAAATTAAATTCTCTTTCAAATAAAAAAAATAAGTAGATCCAAATCCGTTGCTATGCAAATGCTACGATGCCGCGGACAGTCATACATACACAGACACGTTAAATTTATAAAACCTCACCTTTTGTCGTCGGGGGTTAAAAATACATTTTATTTTTCTTATATAATCTGTTCGTGTACATAAATTGGTAAATAAATAAATAATTAAACTTGTGTTTTTGTACTTAAATATTAATCTTCATCGTATACTAAGCTTTGGCGCTGCGGCAAACTTACTAATTATAAATGTATTTCTTTTATAGCGAAAGAAGACTTAGAATCATTTAAGCGGGATACGAGTAAGTAATTTAAAAAAATATGTGTCTATATAGGCATGCAATTCTCAAAAACCATTACATACACAAATTCCCTTTCAGTTAAAGAAATGAGCAAAGAAGGTAATATAAGAATCTTAATTTAGTTTACAAAAAAAAAACACTAAATTAATGATTTGAGTAATACTTATTTATTTATTTTTCAGAAAATGACCGTTTAAAATATTACGAAGATGTTTTGAAAAAATTGAAAGATTGTAAGTACGTACTTAATTGTAGTAGCCAGCCATATTATGGCGATACATAGACATAGCGAAACGTCAATGTCAAATAATTAAAAATATATTATATTTTTAAGCATTGAAAACAAATGCAACAGAGTGAAAACCACGAGAATTGGTCTAAAGATTCATTGACGACCATGTTGCGTAATTTTACAAACGATACAATCGTAATGAATGAATGATGAATGAAAACTATCGTAATATATATATTTACAAGACAACGTGTTAGGCAGTCGAAGTCACACACGATCCTTATAGAAATCGTCAACAATTTAGTACAACGCTATTAAGTAATTATTATTAACAATACATTTTATTATCGTTTTGGAATGAATGATTTATTTATTGCACATTTGGCCGGTTGGGTTGCTTGGTAAAGCGCTGAAAAATATCATACATGTAATTTTGTACGTATAATATGACTTTACTACGTTTACGTCTTTATCGTTTTTTGACATTTCATGGTCCAAGCTGTGGTTTCATTTTTAACAAAACTCAATATTCTAAAATAATAGTAATATTCTAAAATACACTGTAATACAAACAATCGTTCAGAACGCAAGCGCTTGATGAACCTATAAGACCCATATTTGTCAATTGACGTATACATATTATGTAGAAAAGTTTGTTGCGACGCTTCTTCACCTTGTGCTTTGGAAGTAGGCTGCAGACTCCGTTTTAAGTAAATTCGTTAATAAGTGATGAATATCGTCCTAAGTTAAATAATTTTGAATATGAAAAACCGGAGTGATTCAACCATCAAATCAAATCAAAATCAAATATCGTTTAATTTAGAATTGTGATACAAACGAAATTTGTTGCCCTGACATCATTAGGTCATTGTATCTGTATTAAACAACTGAAAAGTGAAACCAGTTATTACCAATTGTTTTTGAATAATGCCGTGAACAATGCGACCAAAGTCGCACGTTATTCGTACGTTATGAGCTATATTATATAACCATTGATTCAGCATCGCCGTGATTCAATTGAAAGTATTTCAATTGTCTATTATTTTTCCTTTTTCAGTGAGAATGTCCGAATATTAGACGAAGAGTCCAGCGATAGAAAGAGTCCGTGTTACGAAGGTCCCGCGGCGACATGCGGAACTATTAAGAATAGTACGACCACGTTGTTGTTGTAAGTATTGCAGCGCTACGGCTGCGGGACTTCTTTGTGGCGTGGACTCTAATTCGATTGATCTTGAAAGTTTGTAATAAAATTGCATTTAATATAGTTTTTTAATATTTTTATTACTCTCCCAACTTTACTCTTTCTTTTACTTCTGTTATTGAGACAAAATAGCAGGCAAATTGTATCATAGTTTGATTAACAAATGGCTATAATAAAGGGCTCTACAGGCTAAAGCATTCATTTTTGCTAGAACTAATTTCAATGGGCTTATATTTAGCAAGTTTAGTCCAAATCTTATAATCTAATGTCATTTCATAACCAGTTAGGAAAGTAAAAAAAATATCTTATTTCTTAGATGGTTAGATTAGTTAGTGGACTGTTTTTTAGTATGATTAATGATTAAATGAAAAATAATCTAATAACCCAGAAGCAAAAATCGTAGTACTCATTAGATATAAAGCATTGACAGCTAACAGGGAACAATAGCATCAGCAAAGAGGATTGACGTCTGGCAGACATCCAAAAAATCAATAGCGAATCTTCAAAATTCCAGGACATTGGGTTACACAGCCGTGAATGGAGCCAATAACAAGCAAGGATGAGAGAAAAATGTGTATAGAAACAGGAATCAAACCTAGACATCAAAGTGCTGTTCAAATCAATCATCTAAATATAGCAAATGTTATTGGCAACTTCGACCACACATTTGGTTTGCGATTTGATTGTTACAATCCAATAGTGATCCGACAATAATACATGCTTTGATCAACGGCCGCGCCGTGACGTGTAATTAGTATATCGTTCGAATCCTACTCGTGTCACATGAGTTTGTATAACAATCTGGCTCCTGTATGTCACTTGATTCCGGTGAAGGAAAACATCACGAGGAAACCTGCACACTAGTTGAGAGTCAGTATGTATGCGTATACTTGCCACAGATACCTTTTAGGACATTTGAATAAAATCTGCCGTTTCGATGGCATATTAGATCACTATTTTTATAATTTACGAACGGTTTACTAAATCTAAAAACGGTCTAACCACACCTGTAATAATTTTGAAACACCTATCCAACTGTACCTCACACTTCAGGAAAGATGAAAAAAAAAAACCCCAGTTCACGTGTGAGGTATGTTAGATATGTGATGTCATATTCCTTGAAGCCAGTAGAATTCTGAATACCATAGTGCAGGTAAATGTCAGTGACAGTTTAACGAGATTCTAGGCATTGACAATGTGCGTCGTGCCATTCCGTATGGACAGTCAAAGCCAATGAGACATCGTGTGACATGTGGAGGACAAAATCACAGGTACAGAACATGTGAACGCGAACATAATCTGTCTATACCTAGATCAATATTTTTCCGTTTATTCACCTATGCATAAAAAGTTATTTATAAAAATGTCACAAGACTTTATTGTCGTATGAGATCTTGTGACAACAACAAACTTTTGTTCAACGCGTGACAAAAAATTATTTCCCTTAAGTAAACCTTTAACGAATTTCCTCGTTGGGAACCGACCCTGGGTGCAACATTAGGACATGCATATGTTACTAGTTAATTCGTTATCTGAACTGAAAGTATGTATAAAATTTCAGCTCAATCCTATCAAAATTAATTGTCCTGAAACATACATACGACTATTTACATTGCAAGTTTAATTGAACTTTATGAACGAGGTTCATTGCATACCAGCTGTTTATTATTATTTATTTTTATTTGTTTCTCCTTTCGGGATTCACAGCACATAGTCCCGTCTTTTGAGAGGTTATTGCGATTATGGGCCACCATTAATTCGCATACATACGAAATCCCAAAATATCTTCTAAAATACTGTATTTAGATTCTTCAGACTAAGTCTATATTATACACAAACACTTTTTAATTAAAATTATCTATCAACAAAAAAACTTTAGTCATTAATCCAATTGCAATAGTAATTACTAGTAGGCGCTCGTACATCTAAGTCCAAATCCCGATGCACAATCTATATACTTTATTGATTGTATATGTCCTAGTAGTAATTGGGATACGCTTTTAGTTAATTGATACCATTGATTGGATGAGCTTGAGCTGTAAACTGATGGACGGTACACAGTTTGAGGTATTTACCTAATTAAGTTGTTAGGATGCTGGGACATCTGATAGTATAAGGTTGGATAAGGTTATATTGAGTCAAATAATAATATAATTAAGTATGAAAGGATACTCTAAAGGGGAGGTTGTGTTTCTTATCCCTTAAATTACAACATGAATAATACCTATATCAATCAAGTTTGTATAAGTTATTGTATGTAGGTATAGGTACACTAGCTGGGCCCCGGGGCTACGCTCCCGTGAGAATTTCATAATAAAAAGTACCCTATGTGCAATTCCAGGTTATATTCCACCTGTGTACAAAATTACATACCAATCGGACCAGTAGATTTTGCGTGAAAGAGATACAAACATCCTCACAAACTTTCGCATTTATAATATTAATAGTAGAATTGTATTCCTATACCTACGTTACATACCTACATACGTATACAATTCAACTAATGTTGTCCTATTTTTCCAATAACGTTTTTTTGACATGGATATGATTATTTTGTCACACACTTAATGCAATAAGATCTCTCTAAAAGCAGTAAATAAAAGCTTGTTAAAAACCTATATTTCCTACAAGATTGTTTTGTTTTCAATTCCCATCTCAAAGGAGGACCAAGTAGAACGACCCCATACCTTCCATTGGATATCCTACGAGGAGATCGATGACAGGCAACGACAACGATCATCCGGAAGGGATGATGGTTGACATTAATCAAGAGGCCGGTCGTAAAACAAAATTAAATAATATTCAGAAAACAGAAGTATACATTTTGACGTGAAAATGTGCTTGTGAAGGCACACAATTTTTTTTTGTATTGTAATTACTCATAAAATTACAAATTACTGGCATTTAGGAACGACTGCTGAGAAGATGTCAGAAGGGCTTACCATTCTTTCTTACATTATTTACTTCCAGAGATTTATTTTTATACGGTTTATTTTTGTAGTATGGAGCGTCACAGCCTTTAAAAACTCATTCAGATACAATAAACAAAGTTTATTTCAATATTTAATGAAAATAAATGCATCCATGCTATGAAAGTTTCTCTATTAGTATGTTTTGCATACCGGGCGGGTTGTTATGAAAGAACCAGGGAGTTATTTAGAGGGACAAGTGCCCTCGCTTTGTACCGCGTGTCTGGTTTCAGTTTTAATTAAAACCTTTTGCTTGGAAGTTTAGTACGTTTAGTAGTATGACGTCAAAAGAGCGTAATGATAGCGCAAATTCACAGAAGAGCAGAATGTAAAAACTCATATTGTTTATATGTACACAGTTACCATTCATAATTCATACTAATTATTAATAAAGAGAAAATATTTGTTTTTTGTTTGTACTGAATGAACTCAAAAAGTATTACACCGGTTTTGATGATTTAGCACAGACACAGACGAAACCTTCTGGAGTAACATAGGCTTCTTTTTGTATTATGGTTTAACCGAGCGAAGCCGAAGCGAAGTATTTATTTTATAAAAAGAAGTAATCGTGCATTACTAGCGAATTGAGATAGCTTATACGTAGCTAATGCAAAGAAGTTATAAAGGTAAACTAATATTTGTATTCTGCATCAGTTTCTTACTGAATATACAGAAGACAACTTTACTGCCAAATGAGTTATCGAATCAGTCAGACAATTTATATTATGTTTATAAATGGTGCCCTTATGCCGTTTTACCTAATATAATTTTTGATATTCTGCTCATATTATGAAACCGTGGAATTATTTTGTCATTTTGCGCTTATACCTTTTGCTCTTGTCTAGGATAAAATCAGTCTCCTGTCTTATGACTGTATTATGCAGTAGAGTTTTATTTAAATTTTGTCCAATTTTCTTACTTTTTCATATTGTTTAAATTTGTGAGAGGGCACTAGATAGAGGACACTTTGCAGGCTGTGGTGCATAATACCAAAAACTAAAACTTATTAAACTTTTTAAATAAAAATTATTTCTTTTCCGCTTCTCATGAGTAGTCAGGGTAGTCAGGGAATATGCTCTCTCTCTTTTGCTCTCATCCTTGCATGTTTCCGGTTGCATTCGGAGCAGCGACGATTCGAAGCCCAAGGTTCTTTTTAAAAATCAACCATTATATTTTGAAGACTTGGCTATGCTTTTAAAACCGGCTGCCTGACGTCAATCCAGTATTCAGTAAATACTATAAATAAACAACTATTTAAATTCTTTAAATGAATTACTTCTTAGTTATTCGGATAAATAAAAAGAAATATATCCCTTTAAGAGGTATATATCCAAATTTCTTAAAACCTTTTTGTTTTGTTTTTGTAAACTTAGTTACTGATACCGCAAAAACTTTAGAAAGCGAAACGAAGTTGTTTCAGACTTTCAAAGTCTATCAAAACGAATAAAAAGTTTTTTGGAATAAATAGAATATTTTCAGAAAGATAGACAGACAAAATTCTAAAAATAATTGTATTCGCTTCTATTAGTCCCATAAAGACTATATAATTATTTTTCTATAATAGCTCCTGTGTACAGACATAGCCCATTTATTATATGTATAGATTAGTCACTCCCATGAAGGCTGTCTGTCTATATAGGCGCCATTTTGTGCACAGTAACACAAATATCATTCTTTTATTCATACAGCGAACCCAAGCGGCAAAGCAAATTGTATCGTTTATTTCCCTTACGTATTTCTTCGGATGTGGAAATGTTGAAAGAAATCATTTCCAGTGATATTACGCGTTCCTTTCTTTTGTTTTACACTCATTCCTATAAAGAGGAATAATTTTAAGTTTTATCTATCGCAATTTATTGGAATAATACACATTCCTTGAATGTGTATTATTCCAATGTGATCTTAATTGGTGAAAGTGGACAACTGGGAAGGAGTCGTAACATTTTGTCACCCCTCCCGGTGTAACGGATGACAATTAAGAAAAAATTATACCAGTTGTCCCCTCTGATTCAGATAGGAAGGGAACAGCTGAGAAAATTTGTCAACCGGGTGACAACTGGGAAGAAAATTTACAGTTGTCACCCCGGGGACGATGCTAGAGGGGGCTACTGGGAATAAACTGGGAATAATATTTATATATCTTGAAATCATAAATAAACTCATGAAACTCATAGATAAATGATTTAAAAAAAAACATATTTTGAAGTTGCGGCCGATTTTAGGCATTTCTTGTTATATAATACAACTTAAACAAATTACCTTCAATTTATTTATTTATATGAATGGAATGGGTGTCAAACTATTTTTCTATTATCTATGGTGTCAACCAAACAAATTTACATATTGGCCATGATCGTGGCCAACCTACATTTTTTATTATATAGTTTCTCATAAAATTAAGTAGGTACATAGAATTAATGACCACAAATGGGCGTCATGTACACATAGCCGCTGTGTTATGCCGGCTATATATTATCGCGTTACAATTTACTGCGCCATGGCAGATTGGGAATACATTGCTGGTTTTTTTATTGCGTTAATAAAAGCTGTCATACAAACTACGCAATGGTCAGCATAAAAGAGCTTTAAAGTCCCACATACGCTAAAGTTGTATACAACTAAGTGCTAAGTTATAATTCAACTCCAGACATGAAAATTTAACGGCCGCTTGACTCCGAAACGTGAGTGCTCATTATAAAGGGTATACTTAACCTATAAGGGCAGTCACAAGGGACTTAATGCATTTGTCTTTCTGCGGGTGAGAAAGCGATTTACTAGATACCTATAGAAACTTTTCTCGCCCAAATTCATAAAACTGCACATATTTAATGTTGCTTAACGTACCTAACACAACATATCCTCCTGGACATTAGCTGCATATGGCATGTAATTATAAGAGTCGAAAGTAAGAGAGAAAATTGGACTAAAATAGTCACAGAATGGTGGCCCCGCGACGGCAAATGCAGGTGAGGAAGACACGAAGATAAAAAATAAGCAAAATCTCGATAGAGATGCGGAATGTGTCCTGTAACAAGCTGATAAAGAATACAGAGCGAAATTCTATTTCGATGTCGAATGCCGAATTTTTTTACAGTGAGAATTACAAAGTCGTTCCTACCTCAGAAAGATTAGCGCAGCAGGTTTTAGGGTTAACTAATCTCGCATAATGTTGGCAGTGTGACAAGTGCCTTACACGTGTACAAAGTTTGATTTAATTAATATCCTCGTATTAATGTAGTTGCGACCGTAATTGGCCAGACGAAAGTAAAGAAGTTGTAATTTGTAATTACGCTAAGTAATTACTTGAACATAATGTAGGTAATGTAATGAGTTATGAACAGTGTGTTCACGTGTCTCCTACCACTATATTTTATTGAGTAGGTATAATTGAAAACCACGGAATCACGTATAATACATGTGTCTAAAGATACTGGGATTAGTGGACCGATTTTTAGATAATGGAAGTAAAATCATCGATTTTCTGCAGTTTTAATTTGTACTACGCTCAATCGCAAAATGCGCAATTGTGTTTTCTGTGAATGAAAAAATTGTGTCCATTCACTTTGAATGAACACAATTTTTTCATTCACAGAAAAACACAATTGTAAAATTTTAATAGATCAACCGAATTTCGATCAAACTTTGCTAAAAATCTTCGTGAAAAT
The DNA here is from genome assembly GCF_027563975.2 of Plodia interpunctella. Taxonomy (NCBI): domain Eukaryota; kingdom Metazoa; phylum Arthropoda; class Insecta; order Lepidoptera; family Pyralidae; genus Plodia; species Plodia interpunctella. The sequence continues at coordinate 10,044,495 of NC_071294.1, forward strand.
AGATGAAAACTGATTATATTAACATCGATTGCATGAAGAAAATTTTTTTTAAGAATGAGTATTGCAAATGGAGATAATAGATTGAATAAAGTTTTGCATGAATCGATTCGATTGCATGATAATTATTTTGGTAGGGAGTAAAAAAATCAAGTTGAACATATTTCGATTGCCTGAGAAACCTATCTGTCTTGAATCCCTAGAGTTCTTTTGCTAGTGCCTCTCATATTATTGAACAAGAGTGCACTAAGCATTAGCTATCACAATATGAACAACATTTTCCACAAATGCAACGATCTCGCGTCGCTGAAACGTGTACAATCCGATTATAGTTCTATTGAATTCAACCAATTTGCCGGAGTGAAGTTATTGAAGGTCTGCACAACTAGAACAAATGTACACGCGATACAATATTAAGCTGAACTCAGACAGATGCTGACTCGAATGCATGAACATTGCGAAGTTTGTATGAGAGCTTTCATTTATCGCAACAAAAAACCAGCCATATATACCGAATTCGCAATGATCGGAAAACTGCATCATGATAATATTAATATGTTGAGTGAGCCTGCCATGAATCCTTAGAGACTAGACATGGAATTCAAAAAGAGTAAAAGTAATGTAAATAATGTAATGTAAATGACGACCTTGGTGGCGCAGTGGTAAAGTTCTTGCCACTGAACCGAGAGGTCCTGGGTTCGATCCCCGGTCGGGTCATGATGGAAAATGATCTTTTTCTGATTGATCCGGGTCTTGGATGTTTATCTATATATGTATATGTTATAAAATATCGTTGAGTTAGTATCCCATAACACAAGTCTCGAACTTACTTTGGGACTAGCTCAATCTGTGTGATTTGTCCTGATATATTTATTTATTTATTTATTAATGTAAAAAGATTCATTTAGGACCGGCAACGCCCGTGTCCTTTGGTTTTGCAGGCGTCCATTGGCTGCGGTGATCGCAACCCACCAGGCGGGCCGTATGCACGTGTGCTTGCTCGGTTGTATTAAAAATTTATATTTTCAATATTTTACGACCTCTGTATGTACCTAATGATCATCGTGCCGGACGGCTACAGCGGATGAAAATAATATTTTTTGATATTTATTTATATTTGTATGTTATAGGAATATAGTACTTATCGAGTTGCTCGTTTGCGAAGCAGAATCCAAGCAACTAGTAGGATGCAGCAGTAGCTTATGATCTAATTGCGAAGTTAATTACGAAATGCAATTAGCTAGACTGAGCAAGACCTTTACTCGTGTCGGATGCATGGTCTTATGATTTGTCAGATGCACCGCTTCTCCGATATTATTGACTTTACAAGCTTCTACCTATTTAGGAAGAGGTGGTGGCGTAATGGTTACGACGCCCGCCTGTGGATCGAAAGGTCCCAGGTTTGAATCCTACTCGTGTCACATGAGTTTGTATACCAATCTGACTCATGCATAGTAGTTTTGATCGACAACCACTTGCATCCGATGAAGGAAATCATCGTGAGAAAGTTCTCTTCCACGTAATGACCACAACCCTTAGGCATGAGGAAATAAGACTATAAAGAACCAATTTAGGCGACCAGTTTTAATTTCACCTGTCCTGTCTGTATGTCGTTCTGTCTGTAAACAAATTTTACAAGTTTAATTTATCCTACTTTTATTGTTGCTGCATTTGCATTGATAAAACTTTCCATGTCGTCAGTCAGTCAGATGTCAGTTTATCAATGCATTATGACAAACATTAAAAATAAAATAAGACTTAGGTATCTGCCTTGGTTGTATATGGCGGCGTTGAGACGTGTTACTCCCGCCCTAAGATACGACCATGTTATCTTCGCATAGATATCGTAAGAGGCGACTAAGGAAGAACAAAGCCTTAACAACAGACATGAACGACATTCCCAATAGCGGCCAGTGCCATGGTTAAACCACAGACTAATAAGCTACTAGCTTTAAAAAAAAAATATTTTTCAAGCAGTCTCTGGCCTTTTACTCGTCACAAGCAAAACCTCAACGTGGTCAGATAAAAGACTTTATGTCGACGAGTAGTGATTTTTAAAATTGCACTTTTAAAATCATGACGCCAATAATATTAACTGATTAGTTCAGTCGACCTTCCATTTTCTAAAGATGATTCCATTCCATGTGTGATACTAAAGCAGATACTCGTAGAAATGGCAGTTAATTAACTTTAATATTTTCCTTATAAAACTTTACTAGCCAAACGTAAAACACCTTTCTGCTCTAGATAAATGTCATAATAACTATTATGTCCGTCATTTTATTGCTATTTGTGAGGTTAGTGTCTATAAAACGTTACAGGAAATGGATTTGGTAACTAGGAAGTACTTAAAAAATATATAATAATGTCCAGTAAAAGTTATTAAACTGATTATTGAAAAAATTGTGATTAAATCTATTATACTATTATTATAAAGAGGTAAGCGTTTGTGAGTTTGTATGTTTGAGGGGGGTAATCTGCGAAACTACCGAACCGTTTTTTTTTTTAAATTCTTTCACCGTTACAAAGTTACATTATCCAAGATTGCTATAGGCTATATTTTATCTCAAAATTCCCACAGGAGCGAAGCCGCGGGCTACATCTAGTCGATTATAAACAACGACAAATAGAATCGTAATGGAGGATGGATGGCAAAGTAGAGGAGGCCTTTTGCCCAACAGTGGGATAACAAAGGCTAATATTTTTATTATCGAGTGTGTTATTGATAACACTAGCATTACATTATATTCAAGTGACCTAAAGGCATCAGACACGACTTTTTCAACTGCCTATCGTACGCGTCGCACGTATACAAATGAATGTTACAAGGGTAACACTGTTACAATGGGTAAACGACATTGATCAATACTTGCGGCCACTGAAATAAATTATATAGATTATGCAATTTGTAGTTCTTTAACTATAGTTCCTTTCTTTCCATTGTATTAATGGTTTTATTTTTCAAGACACCACCATGAGAATGTATGTGATTAGTATGTATTTTAGCGAAAATGTCAAAATCTATATCTATATATAAAACTCTTTCGTTACTAAGTGACTGAATGACTGACTGACAGACAATGTACAGCCGAAACTACCGGGTGTAGGAAGCTGATATTTAGCATGTAGGCTCCCTGGGGAGTGTAGGTGAGCACTAAGAGAGGATTTTCGGAAATTCTACCCCGAAGGGGGTGTAAGGCGTGAAAAACTTTTACTTAGTGACTTGAAAATTTGGATTTTAGTTGTTTACAACAAATTAATGAATACGTGTTTCAGATTTTTCTGAAAATTAACCCTCAACCCTTTCAAAAGGGGGGTGAAAGATTGTATGGCACTTAATGACTTAATTTTAAAGATAAAAATCTGAAAATTGGTAAACGTACTCTTCATCATCCGAGATTTTACTATGAAATTCAAGCGGGCGAAGACGCGGGCAAAAGCCAGTTATTTGATAAAAAAAACCACCACATCTGTCCTAAAAGGAACTATATTATTGTTATCTAGGTATATATAAATTTTAACATTTTCGATAATATTAAGTTCTTCCAAAAACTCATGCCGACCCGATTGACTACAGCATTGTGCAACCATAATTCAGAGTGACCTGTACATCATTTATGATACGAAGAATCAAGCTAAAATTAAGCGAACAAACATTGTACAGGTTTATTTGATGTTCGCATGTACCTTAATACTAAAGCCTTTCGAGGGGTCTTTAATAAAATATGAGGTGTGCCCTTCCATCCCAGATTAAACATTAAAGACTACTTTGATGTAATTTTCGTGAGATTAAAATTCCATACATTGTGCGGTTTGTTTTGCTTGATTGTAGAACGACTTTTAAAATTTAAAGGGCCGTTAAACTGATAAATTCAGTTAAATTTATTTCTCATATTTTATTATTCCTATTTTACAATCAGGTAATAGTAGGAACGTTTCTTTATAACTCAAATTATGAAATCAATAAAAAATAATCATTTTCCACGAACGCGAAAATAAAATAAGTAAAAATACTGAAATAATTGTATAGTTAACGACCACATCTTCATCGTCTTGCAAATAGATCTAATGAGTAAGATATCTGCTAGAGATAGAGATATCTTATCCTACTAATATTATAAACGCGAAAGTTTCTGAGGATTTATGTGTGTATGTATGATTGTTTCTATTTCACAAAAAATCTACTTATTGTTATGAAAATTGGTACACGAGTAGAATATAACATAGGTGTGTTACAATAACACTTAGAATAACAACTATGTTAACACATAATACGAATAGAATATAACCTAGAATAACACATAGGTGTGTTACAATAACACCTAGAATAACAACTATGTTAACATATAATACGAGTAGAATATAACCTAGAATACAACATAGGTGTGTTACAATAACACCTAGAATAACAACTATATTAACACATAATACGAGTAGAATATAACCTAGAATAACACATAGGTGTGTTACAATAACACCTAGAATAACACCTATGTTAACACATAATACGAGTAGAATATAACCTAGAATAACTTCTAGGTTATATTCTACTCGTACTTTGTATGCAGAAATTCCCTCGGGAGCGAAGCCCCGGGACGCAGCTAGTAAGTATATAAACCGTATATTTTACCTAATATCATGTAAGAAATTTTGACAATTAATGGCGGGGAAGTTAATGATCCTTCCCTAATCCAGTAACGTTACGAGATTTATGAAGAGTACGTTTAATGTTGTTGTGGAAATAACATATTGTGAGGGATAACGGATAAAATGGCGATGTAAGAATTTCATTACGTACTATACGTACGTGTTCGTATACTATTTCAAAAAATTCTATCTACATAATAATTTTGTATTGTTAAAAGTCCACCCACATAATATATGTCTTTAGCCGCGTCTGTCTGTCTATCAGTTCGCGTTAAACTCAAAGTAGTTTACGAAGAAAAAAAATCAACCCCAAAACGATTAAATTGGGGCCGAAAGTTTGTATGAAAATCATGTCTATTCCGCCTTTGCAGAGAAATTCACGCGGGCCAAGCCGCGGGCAAATGCTAGTAGAATATAAAGTGAAAAATATGAAAGAATAACAAGTAGAAAATATTTGTGTTGATTTTATTTGCGCTCAAAAAGCTCAAAGATCAAACTTAAAAACTTCCACGTTTAACACTAGTGGAGTTTGGGTGGGGAATCCGTTTCCACGTCAAATGCACTCCGTGCGTTCAGCTTGTTTAACCCAGCTGAAATGCTAATAAAGCTATTTGTATACTATATGTTATCTTATAAGGTTTATAAGGTTTCTTTTCCTCACAATCGATGGCTCATCTCCTCACCTGTACCGTGTGTCCAAATACCTGTACTCGGGTTAACTTAATGGCAGCTTCTGATGAAGCCATCGAAGTGGCTCGATTCTGGCAAGAATATATTTAGGTAGCACCCAATAGAGCGTTGATTTGCCATAGAAGAAGAAGATAAGGTATTAAAGCATTGAGTGTTGAAATTTTGGCAAAGTTTATAACACCAATGTGTTTGGAATAGTAACATCCGTTAATGATATCACATTCAGCCACCGACGGGACTGTTTTCAAAATATTTGACATCATAGCGCTATCTATAGTTCAAATAACCAATTATATTTTCAAACATTTTTCCATTGGCACATATAAAAGAAGCTAGTGATATATATGTGCGTTTTATTCTGTTAACATTCACAGAAGGTAATAATGCTGGATAAAATGAAATAGTAAAAATATTTGAATAATTAAACAATACGATTAAAAAATTTATCATATTTTTTTCTTTTTTTTTTTTGAAGTAGTGATGAGTAAAATGTTGTATACTTATTTTTAGTGATGTGGCAGATTTTTATGTTGTATCTTGTGGTGTCTGTCCATGGAAAGTATGAGAATATCAATGTCAAGCTGGACTGGTGGGAAAACGCTGTTTTTTACGAGATTTACACGAGATCTTTCATGGACAGTGACGGAGATGGAATTGGTGATATAAATGGTATTTATCTGTTTTCTTATAATATTTACTAAATACATTTTAAGAAATAATTTAAGTGTACATCAATGTAAACATCTATTGTATTTTTGGCAAAGATTATGCATGTAAGATATATTTTAGCAGATTTCCATCGTAATTTTTAGAAAGAAAAAACACAGTTACCTTATGCTATAGTATAAAATTATTTATTTATAATAAGTTTCGAAATAACTGATTTACCAATAATGCTGCACATTATCTATGTACAAGTATTTATATACGAAAATATAATAAACTCAGATATCAGGTATCGAAACCAATACGGGAAGTTACGCATTGGATAAAGCTAAATGGCGAAGTATGGGGGAACTACCAATTTCTTTTATCTATGGGAACTACATAATATTTTTTTTATTTTTTTTATTTATATATATAGACACATACAGATTAACAGACATAACATCCAAAACACCTGCATGCTAGTCAGCACTAAATTATAAACTAGAAATTGTGATTAGAATATTAGATTAGAATATTGAACCTTGTAGCTCTCCTTCTGTTGAAATTTGTGTTCTTTCTATATATTCCACGTTTCACGCTACAAGTGTAACTAATTGTATCTAACTCGCACTAGTTTTACAAAATGTTTTGTAAAATATAAATTCAATTTACAGGGATAAATTCCAGGTTGGATTATTTAAAGGAAATAGGTGTAGATGCAGCGTTTCTGTCTCCAATATTTAAATCTTCTATGCACGACTTTGGATATGACGTATCTGATTATTATACTATCCATCCGGAATTTGGCACTATGGAAGATTTTGAACAGCTGTTACGGAGAGCCAACGATTTCAGTAAGATATTTTTTATATATATATAAATATCAACATCATCACATCGACTTACACAATATTGTTTATTTAATGAGACTCAGCACGAACATTTTTTATTAAATTTGTCTCTTTTGCCACTACATGTATCATAAATAGCTTTATTCTGAACCCGTTTTGATAAGCAGAGTACCTTCGGAATTGTATGACAATGAATTTATTACGATATCATCACCTGATAGTGCGATTGGATATACTTTACTTTTTTGGCAAGTTTGAATGCGACCAGCTTTAAAAAATATTTAAAATAATTTTTGAATAGCAATAGATGGGAGTAGGTGAATTGGTATATAGAATCTATAATAGAGAGAGAGAGAGAGGGAAGTTTATTTTTATGCCGGTTTAGTATTAAGAGATTTCTTTTTGTTTCGATCCATTCAATTACATGTTTGTTTAGCTCATTGGTTAAGACAGTGCCATTTCACAGTTTGTCAGTTGAAATTAGCCCAACTCAGTAGTTTCGCCGAAGTGAATAATAAATGAAGCCAACTATAAAGTGTAAGAAACTGTTCATAATGTAATATTCAAGATTGCTTCCATTTTGGTCTGAGGGTAAATAATATCACTTTACTAGCTGCGCCCTGAAGCTTCGCTCCCGTGAGATTTTCAAGATAAAAGTACCTTAATAGCTATTACAGGTCGTATTCTACCTGTGTCCAAATTTAATCATAATAATGTCCCGTGGGAGTGACGTGTTATAATATTAGTAGAAAGTAGGATTCTTAAAATATTTAATCACAGACTTCATCACAATCATCATGTAAGATAGTCAAAATTGGAAGCATAAAATAGTAAACCCTTCTGGGGTGAATTTCACGAGCGTTTTGAACGCCGCCGTGGGCTGTCATTAGTGTTTATTAAATTGTACTAAAGTAATCAATTTAATTATCCTATTTTATAAATAAGTTATAAATAAGTAAAGTACTGGTACAATGTTGATTTTATAAATGTTTAATTTAAAAATAATGATTCTTTACTCAAAAAAATGTGCGATACTAATGAAACGCTACACGCCGCGTTCAAACAGTCGTGAAATTTACCCTCTGGTATTATGGGAACCAACATTGTTTAAATGAAGGATATGGGCATTTCTTCTCAGCAATGTCCGAAATGCCAGTCAATAGTATTTGAAACTTTTTGAGAAATGAAAATATAATATAAAATTTAACGTGAGAATATCATATTTCTAGATGAATGCTTTGGCATAATAAAAACGTCATCGTGGCGCGTTTAAAAAGCGCTCGTGCAAATTAAGGCTTTCGGATTTACACACACTTAATACCTACCTGTTATGATGTTTCTTATAATTAATAAAATAATAATGTTCTTTACAGATATAAAGATCGTTTTGGAATTTGTCCCGAATCACACCAGCAACGAGAGCGAATGGTTCATAAAGTCTTTGAATAAGGATGAGTTTTATGCCGATTGGTACATATGGGAGAAAGGGCATATGGACGACCGAGGACGTACCAGCCCTCCAAACAATTGGGTAAGTAGGATATAGAATAGGGTTTATTGAATACAGACAACATATATTCTACTAACACATTATAATAATGGACAACACTCAACGGCCCAAACTGTTAAGCATTAATGCTTAGTTTGGGCGTGGCGTAGAGGTCACCATGTGCTGGATTTGATTCCCAGTGCGAGAAATATTTGTATCCGAAATCATAAACATTTGTTTGCGACTTTGGGTATATTGTGCACGTTTCTGTGCTTGTGTCCATCAGATCCGCAATACTAACAAAGTGCTTAGTGTGGGCAAATATATAAATCGACAACTCCCAAGAGTTGACGACCTCCGTGGCCTAACGGTCACCATATGCCGGACTGCTATATTGGACGTCCCGGGTCCGATGGAAAATGATCTTTTCCACATTGACCTAGGTCTTGAATGTTCATCTATATATGTATATGTTATAGAATATAGTATCGTGGAGTTAGTATCCCATAACATAAGTTTCGAACTTACTTTGGGGTTAACTCAATCAGTGTGATTTGTCTTTATATATTTATTTATTTTATTATAAAGATATGATAAGTTCGAGATAAAGTTAATTATCCAAGTTCGGGTAAGAAATTCACAAGGTATCGCCGTTGACGCCTTTTTCCAAATAACTACATATCACCGAGAAATCCTCCTCATTCCTGGGAACACAACAAAACTGGTTAAGTTTCTTTTCCGGGAACGGAAATGGAGTCGTTCCCGTACCCGTTATCGGCAACGTTTCCTCAAAACTAAAAATATCTCCGACAAAATTTTCCGTTGTAGGTAGCCGTACCTAGAACGGAAAATTTTGTCACTACACCATCGACACACCTCGTCAATGTAAATTAAAAATAGAGATATTTATTTAGTTAGATGATTAATTCCAGCAATGTTATTGTAACTTTACGTTCATTTACTTTATCCTTTTCCGTTTAAGTATTAACTTGTGAAAATACAAGGGTTAATTGCGTTCCGGTTTGTTTTTCTTTGTTATCTTTTCATCTTTAAAGATATTTTATTCCGACTCATCATTTCCTCAGCTTTTTTGTTAAGCTTTATCCTTTATTGTTAGGGTTGCTGAATTAAAAACCGAAGCTTTATGTATAACAGTGAAAAATACTTTTAATATTTTAGGCATTATTTTATTTGTTAGACAAAAGAAAAAGCTTTTAATAGTATTCATTTTGCCACAACTTTTGAACGTCTTAACCGATTTAGATCAAACATTATCTAAGAACCACCGCATAAAATTTGCTATCAAATAAAAAAAACAGCATCCAAATCGGTTCACCCGTTAATGAGCCACGTACAGGTACACAGACATACAGACACACTTAGCGATCAAACTTATAACACTCCTATTTTAGCGTCGGAGGTTAAACATTGTAGTTTTATTTGATCTTTCAGATCAGCTTGTTCAGAAGAAGTGCATGGACGTATGCCCCACATCGGGACCAATATTATCTGCATCAGTTTGGCGACGCTCAACCCGATCTCAATTACAGGAACCCTGTCGTTTTGGATGAAATGAAGGTAATGTTATTAGATTACTAGCGACCCATCCCAACTTCGCTCAAATAAAACCATAATAAATTATGCATATATTCAAGAATTCTACTATTAATTGGCAAAAACCGTATACAAAAATATTTGAGTTTATGGCGACATCTACCATGCCACATGCACAACGGCGCAGATGTAAAAAGCCGACCAAACGCAACGAATAACAAGCCACACAAGGGATCCAGGACACTACGGACAGATGGCACGACGGTCGACTCACTATGGACAGCTAACAAGCCTAGACCGCGCAGACAGTGCGTTTTCGATTGGAACATAAGTACAACCTTCGACATGACACCATCGGAGCCGTGCGGTTCCCCAGGCGCAACACCTAGCCTGGCGGGAAGGTCTTCCCTTTGTGGCGGTCGAGCATAATCACCTAGCTCCCGCTACAGCGTTTTTACACACAGACAAACGCGATACGATAGGGACTTCTTTTTATAAAATGTAATTGTAGACTTTGTTGTCCTAAATTAGGACCACTCTGAGTCTGAGGGTTATACGTACCCATGTAGCCAAGTCAGCTGATAGGTAACAATAGCTATTTCCATGGGTGTTTGACGCAGGCTCCGTTCCGTTATGATTTTCCGACCTGTCGGTCGTAAAATTAAATAGAAGGGTTGTTTTATGCTGACCCAGAAATTTGCGGCATCATAGCCGGAAATACAAGGAGGGAAGAAAGAGAGAGAGAGATTTAGACCATTTGAGATCTATGGGATCTAAAATAGTCTAAATCTCTGTCTAACTATATTTTTTCTACAAGTAACAGTTTATATTAAGATTACCAAAACACAGCGCTAAATATTAAGCAGAATCTTTAACAATATCACTTAGCTACATCAATAAATCTATTTTACTTTCGGCTTACACCTGGTAAATTTATGCATGACGCTTGCGAAACTTTCCATGGTCTTGAAGCGGAAAATCACGCAAAATGTCATCGAGAAAAATTTGGACACTATCGCAAAATGTCATAATCTCAAAACGTTATTTTCGACCAACGTCACATGCGCAAAATGTACCTAATCGTGAAAAAATTACTCACAGTTGCATTAAAGTCAGTTTCTAAAACGACACTTTCTAACAATGTTGGCGTTATAAAAAAATTATCACTAAAACAGGTTCTTTCTTAACAGAGACCTAATTCTAACATAACAGAATTTAAGTGACAGATAGATCATCAGTATTAGAGAAATTAAAAAAAAAAAAATTTTTTTTCTTTATTTCTAATACTAATCTCAAAATGATTTTAGTAGTAGTAGAAGGTCTCCGTTTAAGAAGAAAAAACCCTAATCTCCTTTAATAATAATGTCATGCAAAGTTTTGAAAAGTGACATTGTGCGCAAACTAAGTTATGAGAAAGTGATTCGCGAAATTGTCATTTTGCGAAAATTACTTTCTGCCTAAAGACCTTTCTCAGTATGATAAATAATTCACCTCAGTTACCAGCCCTTAATCGATCATTCTAAGCAGTATGAATGAATTTCAATTAGCATGTTTTGTTCACCTGCTCCAAGTTATAATTTAATAAGATTCATAAATATTTTCATTGGTATTCCCGAGCGATTCACAGTCAATTGGTGTTTAGAATTTATCGGCTTGAAATTGGCGGCGCAATATGCTTCCGTAAAAGTTGATATTGTATCCTGTAAAATTTGATCATTTCAAATGCATAGATAAAGAAGAAAATATAACAAGATACCGAATATCATAAGGCCATTTCTTTTATTTTTAAAGCTGGCTGGAAAGATGTTCGAAACTTTTAAAATAAAATTTAAAAAGTTAAGGTTCTTTAGGGCGATTTTATGCAATGACAGATACATTTTATCTAGTGACCGTTAATTGGAATCTATCAAAAGCCATTTAAAAAATATTTTTTTCGAATGCAACATCATCAACGCCTTCGGTTTAAGAAAAGTTTGTCCTGTACTTTATTACTGATAACAAAATTTTCAGAACATAATAAAGTTTTGGCTCGAAAAGGGTGTAGCTGGTATGAGGATGACATCCGTAAACTTCTTGTACGAAGCTGATAAAGAAATGTATGGCGGTAGATACCCTGACGAGCCACTGACTGGAAAACCTGGACTAGGCCCAAGTGACTATAACTATTTAGAACACGTCTATACCAAAGATTTGGAGGAAGGATATGATATAATATCGCAGTTCCGTGAAGTGTTTGATTCGATTAGCCTTAGAGATAATTTAACTAGGTATGTTTGTTCCTCGATTTATTAAATTTGAGTAGTTTACTACTATAGCCATGTCAGAGGATTAAGTTCAAGAAACGTGTGGTTTCTATCAGTCAGTATATCACAATATATCTTAAAATGTATATAGCAATATAAATGTGGCTATTTAGGCCTGTATTTCAATGCCGTAGGTATGAGAAAACTAAGGGATAATAAGCCTTATGGCAACAAAAACATCCTCGAAGAGGGATGAAGTTAGGCAGATAGCCATGTGTTAAACCACAGTCAAGATTTAAAAAAAAAATATTTTTCAACTATATCTTAGGCAGTTGAGAATGAAACGAAAAAAAGAACACGCTCAAATGAGAAAGAGAGAGTTACTAAAATAAAATTTAATGATTTTCTATCCACATCATATCATAAAAAATGTCCACACAGAGCAAAATCAACAAACTCTAGCTGAAACTCGAGACACATCGACAGTCTCATTAAATTTTAACGCTGAGAACCGGTCGTCAATAAATAAATATCTCCCTCATTCTCAGGGTAATGATGACAGATGCTCACACAAACATCAAGAATGCAGTGAAGTATTACGGAGATTCACCTCTCTACGGTGCTCATATTCCTTTCAACTTTGCACTAATAGAAGATATAGGGAGAGAACCGGATGCCCGAGATATCAAGTATAGTGTCGATCGTTGGTTGACATATAAACCGCTAAATAAACGAGCTAATTGGGTGGTAAGATGATTTGATTGTGTCAATGTCTATTTTAAAAATACACCAATACTCTTACTTATTCTAATTTTGTCTCGTTGGTCTGGCAACTACCGGGATGATACCAACAACCGAGCGAAGTGAAGACAAAAAAGTAGAAAAGCGCTCGGCTCGGACGCTCAACGTCTGGAAGAAACCGGGAATACTACAGACTTATATATTAAGGGATATGCTTGTACGTCTTGTTCTTTCAATGTCAAATACATAAAAGAGAGATAGAGATACAACACATTTGTTCGAATGAAAATATCTAATAGGCTTGATGTCGTTAATTATTAATAGGGATGATGCGTGCCAATAATGGTCTGAAAACTAGGTATGCCGACGACCGTGCGAAGTGGACATGTAGGAAAGCAGACACTGGGCTCCGACGGTCAAGGGCTGAGGAAAAAACCAGGAAAACTCTCAGATGAAAGAGAGAGAAAGAAAAATACACAATGTTAGTTCATTTTATTCATCTGGTATTAAGGGCTATGCTAATTGTTTCTTTTAGATTGGCAGTCATGACATAAGTCGTGTTGCCTCTCGCTACAGGGGCGAATTGGTGGATGCTTTCAATATGCTTGTACTTCTGCTGCCAGGAGTCGCCATTACTTACATGGTGAGTGGATAAATAGAACACATAACATCTTGACAACTGTTACATTATTCGCAAATAAAGATTTGGATATTGATTGGAAGTTGAATTGAACTACTAATGACGATGCAATGGGCAAGAAATACGTTTGTTTGATTTTTAAACTCTGTTTTTGTGAAACCTTCAATCTTTTCTTTCTTGCATACAAGAAGTTGGATATAAAAAAGTTCTGTAAAATTAATATCCGTCATATTTTCTTTTTAGATACAAATTTTCATCTAATTAAACCTTGTCACCTAGCAATATTACGCAAGTCATAAGTAATCCTTAGAAATATTATCATTGTTATTTCAGTTCAATCTAAAAGATTTCCAAACTGCTAATGGCCCTGAAATAGGTGCTTAATTAACCAAGACCATGTCATGCTGTGAATCATGATTTAGAGCATTCGGTCATCGTCTAGACTATACTCTGATTGAGACGGAAACGTCCATCACCCACGCGCATATCTGTATGAGAGTATATTAAGTAATATACTGTAGATTCTATCTGTCAAACGGTTCTGATAAATCTCAATTACCTGCTTAAAGATATGGTCTTCGCGTGGTATCACTTGACTTATATCTGGGCAAGTTTTGGAAGATTTTTTAACTGAGACATGTCGTATAAAATCAAATTAGATGTGGAAATATAAGATGAATATGACATTATCCTCATTATGCACCAGAGACAAAGGACGATCAGCATGTGAACTTTCATTTCTATTCTTCGCCCTAGTATTCTGAATTAAAGTTACGCCATAATTTTATACGACAAAAGGTCTCAGTACAATATATGGTACTGTCAGCGATCGGTCTGAAGACTTAGAGCTATCTATCTGTTGCTCAGTCGCGCTCCGTCGTTTTGAACCCCTTCGACAGACAACACAGAAATTGTGTGAAGTTTCGACGTAGTTCAACACACGTCGGTGCCAAAACTTATAGAAAACGGAGTACAACGTGCTATAAAGTCGCAACGAAGCATGACTGAGCAATATGGGCATGGCTTATAGTTCGATCCCAAATTGAAATGAGATAAGGCAAACATAAGAAAATGTTCTGTTATGCGGGTACTGTAAGACAAAATCTAAGCATAGTCAACCACGCGCCAACTTTCATCACACACCTTGGTTGATTCGGAAGTAACAAATATCCTTAATTCCAGGGAGAAGAAATCGGTATGACTAATGGGTTTGTGCCGTGGGGAAAAACAAGAGACCCTCAGGCTTGTAATACTGATGACCCAATAGGGTACACAGACGTGTCCCGGGATCCTGTTAGAACGCCCTTCCAATGGAGCAAGGGCAAAAATGCAGGTACGATCTAGGCAACGAATAGACAGAAGTTAGCCTGGTCTTGAATAAGTTCTTTTTAGGTAAAAATCTTTATTAAGTCATGAATTGATGTAAAAAAAATCCGGTTTTTAACACTTTTTGACTTCTTCATAGTCGTATTCCTCGTGGCTGAGGGTCGTGGTCATTACGTGGAATGAAACACACACAAGAACTTTCTTGGCATTTTAATGGAGTGGTTTGCCATTTCACACACAAGTTAATAATAATCGACCAGGAAACCTTTCCTCACGATGTTTTCCTTCACCGGAAGCAAGTGGTGGTCGATGAAAACTAGGTACTATACATGAGTCAGATTTGTATACAAACTCATGTGACACGAGTAGGATTCGAACCTGGGAACTTTCGATCCACAGGCGGGCGTCTTACTACACCACCACCGCTTCACTTTTTGACAATGAATCATAATTCATTTCACCGCATGATTACGTATATAGTATCGTTATTAAGTAATTTTAACTCAACGGCTTGCAATTCTTGATGTTTTAAAAAAGTCAATTTCTGTCCTATACGCTCAGATCACAGAGATTTTTTTTGTCTTGTTACGAGCAATATTTAGTATTCGTAACTTGTAATATTACTACTATTCGGTTGAAATTTGAAGTTTGGATGAGAAGGGTGAGTTGCATCAGTAACTTTGACTTTAACCTGCGAATCGTTGACGTTTAGACAAAATGGCATACTTTGCGTTTTTATGAGCAGGTCAAAATTAACGTCAAAAGTGACTAGTGCAACTCTTTTTGCTCTGAAGGGTTTGCACCAGTCAACCGGTGAAATTTTTTTTTACAAAGATCGTTTTTTCAAATTTTCCAAACATATATATGAAACATATAACAGAAATTTAATAATCTGCGACTACCTAATACAATATATGTTTTGCACTTAAATATAAATCTATTACGACAAAAATTGATGATATCAATCTCTAAAATAAAATGTTTCAGAGAAAATTAAGTTTCCAATTTCAAAACCTCAAGGGATCTGACCCTTTCTGAGGCAGCGTTCGCTTTATTGTCAATGGATATTAGATCTTATAGTCTGGTGTTATGGTTCATTTGATATTTCCGATGTTTCATCTTCCCTGCTCATGTCATAAATGTGTCTGAAAATGCTTATTGTTTTGATTTCGGTAGAAACCAATGTTTGCATGGCTTTTGTTATCAGATTATTCCTTTAAAACAATTTACATTATGATTCTTAATTAGGACGACACAGAGTTGATTATACGTTTTAGTTTACTGGTGTGTTTTACCAAAGGATGCTTAAAATGATCTTAAATTGGTGTTGATTACAACATAAGTACCATAGATTATTCTTTTATCTATGATAAGCACCATAATGGCAGAACGGTATCCAGTGAACATTTGATTATATTGTAGGAATGTTATCGACATGTCAAGAAGAAGCCGATACCTAATTTGAATAGTGCTTGATATACTAGTCAAATTTGACAGGTCATTTCACGCTAGGAGACATAAAAGATTTAGGTATAGATATTTTTTCTTTTATCTATGATAACGATATTGCCTACTGATGTAGATGGACAAACTGAACAGTAAAAATACTGACTTTCATATTTCTCAATGTCCACCTCTACTAGGATAAGGCGGAACAATTTCGAGTTAAGAATATGTTTACATAAATAACTCCTCACTCTCATTTATGTCAGCCAAACAGCAATGCTTGCATTGTTGTATCCCGTTCGAAGGGTGAGAGAGGCAGTATAATTACAGGGTATTGTGGCAATAGATCCTAGATAATGCTTATAACACTCTTGGTGTTTCAGGCATCCATATGTCACAGTTATTCTTCGTAGTGGGCAGCATGCCTGCTTGGTAATAAAAAAGTGAAATATTGTGTTCAGGTTTCTCCAATGGAGACCGCACTTGGCTCCCAGTGGCTGATGGATTTGAGCAAATAAACGTGGCCGACGAGAGGTCAGCTATGAGATCCCACTATCAAGTATACAGAAGCCTGGCGCTTCTTAGAACTAGACCGGCATTCCGTCTCGGCAGATATGAGTCGCTTGCTCTCAACAGTGATGTCTTTGCTTTCAAAAGGTAATCTTGTTTCAAAGAATCACATTGACTAAAAAAATACACAAGCATCTAAACCAGATAACGTGGAAAGTTTTTGCGCTTCAGTTTTTCCAACATTGTTTCTAACGTACAGAGAAAAAATACGGGATCGATTACATGTATTAATTAATGTCAAATTTAGTTAATTTAAAACATTTTAAAAGTAAGATAAGATTTAGTTTTATTTGTTAATTTATATTTCGGCAACAAGGTAGATGGGTTACACAATATGTTTTTATTGCTTAAAACTGTTATCTTCAGATGGTACAATGACGATACTTACGTGGTGGTAATGAATGTCGGGAGGACGTACCATTTCATCAACCTAACGGCAATTGATCTGATATTCGGTACTTTGGAGGTCGAAGTCAGTAGTGTCCTATCATCACGATCTTATAGGTTTGTTACTCCTAATTTTTAAATTTTCTGACCATATTGCTTGAAAAGCATTAGGCTGTACGTGTGACTTGTTGTGTCTATAACGCAAAATAGCAAAAATTTTAAATAGCTTCTTCATATAGCCTTTAGCGTAAAAATACTAGCCTATAAGTTGATCTGGATGCACCAATAAGTCGACTGGCAAGATATAACGCGAAATAGGAAGGAGTGGAAAATATACTCTATGTAACAAAAATAGTGGCCATTGGCGATGATTTTGGATAGCTTGATGTGCTGTTGACTGTACTATTAGATCATTAATTATGCATATCTAATTGAAGTTTCTATTTAGTTAACTTAATTTGCGTGAAAAATGTACAATTTTTTTTTGGTAAATTCCGTTTTCATTTACAGCGATCTTGTTCAAGCAAATAATCTGGACTTAGCGGCCGACGAAGCTTTAGTTTTAAGAATGCAAGTGTAAAAAACGATCAAATTCCTATATAAACAACTGAATTTTATTAAACTGTTTATTCAATTAAAATTACTTTGACGAAGGAGCATGATGTTCAGGAATGGCAAACTTTGTTTTGGATACCATTTGGTCCATAAAGAAAACGTGGTTACCAAGAAGGATATACCTATGTGGCAATAATAGTCTGAAAACTAAGGATGCCAAAGACCATGCAAAGTGGAGAATAGAAAGTAGGAAAGCGGACCCTGGGCTCAATAGCTTAACTCTGATGGAGGAGCTTCTACTTCAGAAATAATTAAAAAAAAATAAAAGTCACATTGCATAAAGGCTAAAAACACATCAAAGTCACCTTAAATAAAGAAAAATCGGTTCTATCCTTGGCAGTTACGTAACACGTCAAACGTACTCGAGAGCTAAAAATATGGAGAAACAAAATATATTTCAAATTGAATTTGGTTCTTTTTGAATTCTTCGTGACATCTTATGTCGTCACACTAAGAGTATGTTTTCGACAACAATATACGGCCGTGGCGCTTTTTTTGCTCGACTTTAGGGGCTACTGCCGTGCCCCTAAATTGTTCTTATAAGCGTATATAATATTTATAGTCCCCAAATTTTTCTTATAAGCGTATATATATTTGAAGTCTTGTTATAGTTAGTCTAGTTAAACATTTTTATAAACGACTGATGCCATATAGTTATTATCTCTAATACTTAATCATTTAATTATTCAGTTTTATGTTTTTCTGTTATAATGTTGCACAATTTACCACTTAATAGACCACTCGATGCAAGCACAAAAGGTGCTAAACTTCGTAAAGCAATAACATACAATGATATAAAAAAAAACAAAAATATTTTTATAGCAGTCGTGTAAAATTTTATTATTATTTGTTCCTTCAGATTAAGACATGAAAATAAGAACTTTATTATATTTTTGACCCCCGACGACAGAAGGACGAAGGTATAAGTTTAATGTTGCTGTATATCTGTACGTATGTCCGTGGCATCGTAACAGCCAAACGTCAATCTAGTTTTTTTTATTTCAATACTTAATTATTTGTTAGACAAATTAAAAACTTTCAATATTCATTCAACCCCCGACTTCCAATATTCATTTCGCTACAACTTTTGAACGGCTGAAACGATTTTCATGAAACATGGCTAAGAACACTCGGGATAAAATTATCTATGACACAAATAAAAACTAAACAACGAAAATCGGTTACGGTCACAGACGATACGTTAAACTTATAACACCCCATTTTTGCGTCGGGGGTTATGTTTTAAAAATGTGTGTTCAGCCGATTGGAAATCATTCATCTTTTCTAAAAAATTAGAGGATGCCAGTTGGGGGTTTATTACATTTTTAATTTAATTTTCTTTTGTTACTGAAGTGTATCTCAATATTCTTCAAAGAATAACTAAAAATATATATTTACAGCGATTTGGGCTTATGCCCTGTAATGTCCGGGCCTTTACCCACTGGCCGTTTCACGTTTTAGCCCGAGCATAAAACATCTGTTGTTTGTTTACAAAATCCGAATCTCTTTTTATCAATATGTTTCCGGTATAATGATAAAACTTATTAAGAAATCCCCGGCAGTATCTTGCAATGGAATTTTTTCAACATTGCACATGTCAAATGATTTCAATGCTACTAATAATGCGAAAGTTTGCTAGGATATGTGTGTGTATGTATATATGTTTGTCACTCTTTCACGCCAAATCTACTGGAAGGATTGTTATGAAATTTTGTACACGAGTACAATATGACTTGGAAAACAACATACTACTTTTGATATCTGTACTTTTGATCCCAAAATTCCCACGGGAGAAAAGTCCCGGGGCGTACCTAGTACATAATAAAGAAAACGTATATACATATTTATCGTAAATCTCATAACTTTTTGTCGTAAAATTCTATCATAATGTATCCATTTGTAAATCTAATTATCTAAAACAAAAGTCAACTGTAATCAAGAGGTAATGCCTTATATGTATAGGATAAAGGCCTTTAGTTCCATTTAGGAATCCTGAAACGATTCATGTTACTACGAAAACGATTAAAAAATAGCTTTATGGTTCGAATTTAAGGTGCAAAGATCAGTTTAGGAAAACTTAAACTGGATTAGGTATATTAAGAAATGATAGCGATGACAGAAAAATCAGAACAGAATGTTACGAATCATTCGAGACAGTTTTATCTTCGATAAAGTTTTCGATAGTGTTCTTATAGAGCAGGCGCACGGTTGTGTAACTGCCAAGACTTGATATGAGAAATTTAAGTTTTGTTATGTCCATTAATAATAATAATAATAATATGTCTTTATTCATGTTACTTAAATAAAAGTTATACAATAGAACTTAATTAAGATTTAAAATAAAATAACAAAAAAGGGCCTGCCTGAGCTAGGAAGAAAAATCGTGTTTTGGGCATGCCCCACGAGATGAGCCAACTTATATTATTGGTGTTATTACTTAGTAAATAAATATGATCAGTATTGAATACACAACAAAACAAGGTTATATCAACGGCAGGAAGGAAAATCTTCCTGGGTAGAAGTTGTCAGCTGATCACAGTCAAAAGTATATCAAGGTACGTAAATTCATAGAAAATTCGTCACTATTACGTCTATATTATTAATTAATATGGCTGTAAAAATATGTAGAAATAGCTTCTTAAAATCATATCAATTTTTGCTATCTACCATTCAAAATGCCAAACTTGGCCCGATTTTACTTTTAATATTTTTAAGGATTAGATACGTATATAAATCGGTTTTATCACAGTTAAAAACACAGTGGTGGTCTATCGGTTAAATCAAAATGAGGGTAGTGTACACTCTGCCTTTCATCCTAGCTCTGTGCTATGGAAATATAATAACCCGAAGAGATTCTGCCCACGAACAAGATTGGTGGGAATCTACCATTTTCTACCAAATCTACCCTAGATCATTCGCCGACAGCAATGGAGATGGCATTGGTGACCTGAATGGTATGTAATGGCATTGTTTTATTATAGAAAAGGTTAAATTATATATTTTTTTTACAATTTTATACTCGAGTTGAGAAGTCAGTCCGAAAAGGGTGATGGATGATATCGTATTGATATAACATGCAGTTGATAATTTGTTTTTTAAATTTTATTTAAATTAAGCTAATATCTAATAAAGTTTAAGGTGAAAGCGTAAATATATTTGTTATTTATTTTTATTACCAAAAAAATGTAAAAGCATACATTAAGCTTAAGTATGTTTTGTTCTCTCTGTCAATTTCAAACATTATAAAGTCCGAGAGTGACAAAAAATACTTTAGCTTAATTTTTTTGTAGAGTGTTTGTGTTTGTTCAATGGACCCCGTACGAATCTGGGCTGGGTCGCTAGTGTATTATAATTTAATAAAATGAATCAATCTCTATTTCATAACAATATGATATGATCATATTAATTTGATGATACCGAACTTCATTATCATAATTAGTATGGACATTTACAATAGGCTTTGAAATTACACTGAAATCAGTGACCGATACGCAATAATATATTGTGATACACGGGATGAAGAATGTTCTCCCCTCCCAATATATTTAATTAATAAAAAAAATACTATCCAAAATTACACATAAAAATGACAATACATAAATTTATATTTAAAAAATGGTATGCTTTCTGGTATGATAGGGACCAACACTGTTCAAATGAGTTTCTTTCGGCATTTCTTCTCAGCAGTGGTCGGCCGAAATGCTAGTAGCTTTAGTCAATAAAACATGACATTTCAAAAGGTGGACTTAACGCCATATGACATTCTCTACCAGTCAACCGTTAGACCAAACAAATATCGCTATATTTGATGGTTCTTTAAAGTGCATCTAAAAAGAACAAAATGTCATTTTAATACAGGTCTGCAAATTTTATAGCAAAAGTATTTTTGTTTCTCCAATTCTTTATAACTATATTTTTAGATAGGCACTAAAAAGATAGTTATAACGATAGAAAATATATCTTTAAACTTGTAGAATGAAAAGTAATTATTAGTAATATTGCTCACACGTACCTACTGGCTGAGAATTATTTCTAAATAAAAAAAATACTAATCTCGTTCTACATTATAGGAATCACTTCAAAACTGGAATACATCAAGGATCTAGGTGTGGATGCCATCTGGCTGTCTCCCATGTTCCAGTCGCCGATGTATGACTTCGGGTACGACATATCCGATTTCTACGCTGTTCATGATGAATACGGCACAATGGAGGATTTTGACAACCTTTTAGAAAAGGCTAAGGAACTTGGTAAGTTCATGGTCGATCTATTACCTCAAATACGTTTAATTAGCTATATCTACGACCCATTTACGAATAATTATAATGCTATTTCCATCTTTCTCATCAATAGCAGAATTCACGTAATATATCCTTTTTTTAGCAATTTTTAGAAGTAATAGATGTTTTCTGACTATTCTCAAAACACGACATCAAACAAAATATCTAAATCTTATAAAATGTTTTGAGTGCTGGCCAGTGTGTTTTCAAAAATTGATGAAGTAAATAGACCAGAAAGAAACAATAAAAGAAATACGTTTATAAATTTTCGTATGTAATGTTTAGGTGCTGTTACAAGATCTTTATACGATATTTGAAAAATATATGTTCAAAGAATTTACCAGCGAAAGATTCTGTTTCACAGACTTAAATGAAATTTCTCATTTCAAATAAGTACGTGAAAAGAGTTTATTTTTTTATCTCCGCAGATATAAAAGTGGTGCTCGATCTTGTACCTAATCACACATCAAACGAAAGCGTCTGGTTCCAAGAAGCTCTTAATGGGAACGAAAAGTATTACAATTACTTCATTTGGGAAGATGGTGTTATCGATGAGAATGGGAACAGGCAGCCACCTAATAATTGGGTAACATTTTAAAGCATTAGTTAATTTACGAGATTATTTTTTACCAGAAGTAGACCTTGGTGTGATCTTGGTATTGGCCTTTTGCAGGGATTTATCACATTCATCAATTTATGCTGCTAAACCACAGTGCTTGTTTTGTTTTGGTTTGAAGGGAGAGTGGCAGTGTAATTACAGGGTACTGTGGCAAAAGATTCTAGGCCACAAAGTAGGCAATGCGTGTGACACGTGGTTGATAGGCTGTAGTGACCATTTACCATCAAGTGGGCTGCATGTCTGTTTGACTGCTTGGTGGTATTAAAAAAATTTTAGATAAACTTATCTTAAAAATACTTAAACTTAAGTATTTTTTGGAAACAGCTTTATGCCTTTCAAGTTTTTGATCAAAGAAGTAATCGTATAAGGATTTAATTTTTCTAATTGAGATATGATTAGAGGAATTTATTTCAGACATAATTATAGGACTTTATTTCACATTTGAGTAAGAATCCTTTTAAATATAAAATAATGTTAATATATAATTATATAAAAATAGATGTATTAAACATCGATTTTTACAAAAAATACTATTTTGCTATAGACGAAAGTAAATAAAGGGATAACCTTAAAATATTTATAATTTTTAGTCCACCACCTTTACTCCGAGGAGATTTGTATTTAATCTTACAAAAACCTTTTTCGAGGAGGGCTAAATCCCTCCTTTTAGGTAGGACAAACGAATTCAACAACATCTACTTGTTAAAGTATAATATTCAATGCACATTTGTGAAACCTACTGTATTAAATATATTTTATCAAAGATCTTCAATATTTTTATAAGAGCATGCCTTAGATATTGAAGCTTCGAAATCGAAAAAATCTTTGTGTAAACTTGAGTGAACTTAAATATTTTTTTATTGAGATTCATACTTTTGCATGTACAGTTGTAGTTTAAGCTTTTCTTCGCATATGTTGTATGTTTCTCTAGTATCCAATTTTCTACAGTTAAGCCATTTCCGAGGCAGCGCGTGGGAGTTCAGAGAAGAAGTAGGACAATACTACTTGCATCAATTCGTCATTGGTCAACCAGATCTTAACTACCGCAATCCAGATGTTGTTCAAGAAATGAAAGTAAGTGCCCAAGACTATATCGTACAAGATCTTAATTTAAACTGGAACGAAAACCAATTTGACAGTTACTTTATTATGGAAAGATTTATTTCTTTTATAATACATAAAAAATCGATTTCAGGACATTATTCGTTTTTGGTTAGGCAAAGGAGTTGCTGGCTTCAGAGTGGATGCAGTCAATTGTTTGTTTGAAGTTGACAAAGAACTTTTTAACGGAGCGTATCCTGACGAACCTCCTTCAGGCAGAACTGATGTAGATGATGGTTCATATGATTCTTTAGACCACATTTACACGAAAGATCGTAATGAAACTTACTACATGGTGTACGAATGGAGAGATGTCTTTGAAGAATTCAAAGCACAAGATGGCTTGACCAGAGTTATGATGACTGAAGTTTACGCAAAAATTGAAGATGTAGTAAAGTACTATGGAGAAGGGGAGTTACTAGGAGCTCAAATGCCTTTTAATTTCGACTTGATTACTGATGTTGATGCATCATCATCTGCAGCTGACATCAAGAGAGCCATTGACAAATTCCTTACATACAAACCTGTCGATATGCCGGCTAACTGGGTGGTAAGTAAAACCAAAACTAAATGTCCAAACACATTTTAGTTCTTTTTGTAATGTAAATGTAAAATACATTTTTGTTAACTGTTTTTGTAGGTTGGAAACCATGACCAGCCAAGAATGGCTACCAGATACGGATCTTCATTGGTTGATGGAATTAATATGATCGTTTTGTTATTACCAGGAGTAGCAGTAACTTATATGGTATGATCGTTTACTATGAATTGAAGATAAATATATTTTTTGTTTCACTTTTCCTTAATATCTTAGTATTTTTCAATAGTGTGTAGATCACAGATTTCGAGTTACTCTAGTATATAAATCTGTGGTAAGGATCCTGTATCTTTATTTCCTTCCATTTCATCGTTATCATTAATGTTTAACATAAATTTTATATTTTATCTCAAGGGTGAAGAAATTGGTATGGTCGATGGTTACGTCAGCTGGGAGGATACAGTTGACCCAGCAGGGTGTAATACAAACGATCCCATCAACTACGTCATTCCATCTAGGGATCCAGAACGCACGCCATTTCAATGGAATGCTGAGAAAAATGCTGGTAAATAGTTAACGAATACATACAATTTAACTCTAGTTTTTATCCATTTTGTTACAGTCTTGATCGAAACGCAATTGACATACGCAAAAGTTTAACGCAAAAGTTGTTAATGTGGCAAAAAATGAAATACAATCGAAAAGTATAATTCCATTTGTTTATTGCCATAACTAAAATAATCTGCCTATTGAAAACTTTGCTACAGAAATTTATAGAAGTAAGAAGAAGAACTTAGGTAGCTCTCGAACAGATAATAATGTATCTAACATAAAATCACCAACCCAATAAAGCAACTTGAACCCTTCTCCATCATTGTTAATATATACATTCAAATTAAGATGGTATACATAACTTATTACGATAAGAGTCTCGATACTTCAATTCTAACATCAATTCTAATAAAATTGCACGATCAACAAATCCTTCACAGTTTATTTGAATCATTTCTTGGAATAGCTCAATTTTATTAGGCAAATTTTCATGGAATATACTTTTACGTCTTTGAGCAAGCAACCTGTGAATTATTTAAGAATCAATTTTACTAATAAGCACAATATTCTGCTAAATGTTCCTTTAAAGTTTTGCGACTCATGCGAGGTTTATAGAAGTGTTATTATGTTTATCATTCTCAGGTGAATTAGCAGTCGTTAGTAATTAAATGATTTCATCACTATTATTAATGTTTGTAGTGGTTTAAAGTTCAATTCGTCCCTTCCTGATCAAGTTATCTAAACAACAAAGTAACTAGGGAGAAAAATGCCTAAAATTCAAGAGCTTTGTCGATGCATAAAATTAAATGCTCTTAATAGCCTTAAGTGCCTAAAATGTAGTCTTGCTATATTGCCGTCAAGATAATGGATTTTCAAGATGTTCCTTAGCTAGGTACTTCTTTTCATTAAACTAGTTTTATATCCACAATCTTTGTTCTACTCAAAGTTTTGACTGGTAGTATTAACTATTCTAAGATTTTGGAGTATTTTTATTTTAAAACCTAATTTTTATTTTTAAAAGGATTTTCAACCGCTGACAAGACATGGCTGCCGGTAGCTGAGGGTTATGAAACTTTGAATGTGGAAGTGCAGAAAGCAGCTGATAGATCTCACATCAAAGTATACAAAACATTGGTTGAGCTGCGACAAGACAAGGTTTTCCGATATGGTCGCTTCGAATCCCTGGCTTTGAACAAAGATGTATTTGCTTTCAGGAGGTAAAAATGTATTTATATATGTATAATTCTTTCTTTATAAAAAAAATATTAAGCTAACGAGATTATTGAGTTTTGATTTCTGTTTAACCTAATTTTGACATATTAATATTTGATCATTTTCGTTAGATCTTTATAATGTATTATCTATATAATAAGTATTTAATACTTTGACTAGTAGAATAAAAAATATTTATATTGGGAACAAATGTTAACTTTTCTTGTAATAGTTATAGAGGTTTTCTTTGAACAGCAAAGAGATTGATTTAAACTATTTGCTAAAAAAAATCTTATTGGTGTTCATTTTAAGTTTTGAAGGGAAGTAATTTTATTTTTACAGATGGCACAATAATAACGCCTACATCGTGATCGTGAACATGAGAGACACGGAGTACACAATCGACTTGACATACTTCGAAGATGTCTCCAAAGATGTGAAGGTCGTCGTGCGTAGCATACATTCTCCCAAGGCAGAAGGGTGTGTTCACTATTTTGTCTCTATCTCTCTCTCTCATTCTCGCAAATTTCGCATTAAAGCCACGTCCAGCTGGTTTATTGGTGGAATGGATTTAGATTATTAACCGCCTATGAGAAGAATCCAGTTTAAAGCGCTTTCTCTTAAGGAATTTTACATTCTGCGCTGGAGATGATATACTGCTAATATTATAAAAGCGAAGTTTGTCATTTATGTTTGTTACTATTTCACGCAAATTTACTGGACTGATTGTTATAAAATTTGGTACACGGGTAGAATATAACCTGGTTACACTAGTTACTTTTTATCCCGAAACTTCCACGGGAGCGAAGCTCTGGGGCTCAGCAAGTATTCTATATTTTTCTTTTACTCTCAGACCAGCATGTTATTATTATATTAACATTAAATATTATATTAACTTACTATTAACTGGGTTTATATATATGTATAAACCTTCGGAAATATTTATTTATATATTTCATCATCTCCCTACTACCATTACAGTTACAAACTATTGCGATAGTCAAAGTCTAACTATATGTCTAAATAACAGTTGCTGAAAAAAAAAACTACATCAAAATCCGTTGCGTAGTTTAAAAGAAGAAAGAACATTTTATTATTATTTTATTTGTACAGCTGTTTCATTCCATGTGATTTTTTTTTTGCAGAGACAAATTCAAAGCCAACGCTGTCCCTGTAGCTGGTTATGAAGGACTTGTCCTCAAATTATAATGAACGAAGTGTTTGTTAAATAATAATAACGCAATTGTAAATTAATGATGTTTATATGTATTTATTAAATGATTATGAATAAATATACTCTGTATTTTATTGATTCAGTAATTTTATTATTAGATTGTTATACTCAAAAAATATTAGGAATATATTATAAAATAATATGATTAGATGATAGATGGCACTTTACTGCTATGCATTGTCTACCACAGTTTCTTCTCCAAGTGAGAAGGTTAAGGGTGCAAGATGGATAGAGAAATACGATACCTATATACAATATTATCCCTTAATACGTACAATAATTAAATACTTAAATAGTCTTAAATTGAACACAGATATAAGTTCTTATATAAACCATTGCAACATCAACCCCGCATATTTCCTATTGCCTTTGCGAAAGCCGGAGATCCAGCGCAAAATTTAACCTTTTGAAAATTCATTCGTAATTTTCCTTCTGGCCGTCTGACGGACGTCAATTCCCCTTGAGAATACGATTGTTGCCTGTCAGCTGCTTAGGTTCTTTGTATGTATTGCGTTCGAGGCCATGTAGCCGCGAACCACGGGGTCGGATTAAAAAATACCCTTACAATTTTGAAGATCCGGGTGTGAATTTACAAATGGCCGCCTGCCTAACGTCAACTCTCCTATCTCATCTCATGAAATAAAATAGTTATCGTTTATCAATGTGCTCGTACATAGCATCGATAACGGAATCCATACCGAGTAATAAATAGTTATTTTAATAATCATTTCATTGAAAAATTAGGAAAGTTGATGTGGAAAAGAATATACCAACGTACGACGATGTAATGGGACTGGGAAATATTGCATAGCTGTAGATTTTCTAATTGCTGAGAGAAACACATTTTTAACCTCCGACAACAGAAGGAGGGTGTTGTCCCGCCTATAGGTACAACCTAAAGAGTCAATACCTAGTGCTGGGTTCTCGCATATAATGGGCGACATGAATATACATAATACACATTTTATACTTTTATCATCAAAGTGAAAAGATGAGTCGACGAAGTTTATTCCATTCGTACTTAATTTTATGTGTATACAGGTAAAATGAGTACTTGACTCACTTTCTTGTGGCTATGCCACGTACTTACATGTTTTGGTTTTACCTGGTGTCTTTCCATCTCTTATATCTCTGTGGTTTCTGAACCATCTTTACTGCCAGAAGTATACTCATTACATTGAAGGCTATGCACCTCAAGTAGGGCAACGGTCGACTTGCTCCGGTGTAGACAGGGTCTATCCCTGATGACGTATTCATATTATTCACTCTAGTCACTTAGCCGGACGATGGGCTTTGCCCACCGGAGACCTCCACCTTCCCCATAGTCTCGCCTCGGTTGCTCCAACTCAGTCGACCGTTGCCTGTGTGTTCCATCAAATACACGGGAGCTACGGGCTTCCCTGTCCAATGTCCTTGACTACCAAATGTGTAGTGCACTGCAAGATTGGACTAATATCAACAGAGAGAATGACATTATTTAACAGTCTCCTCTTCTTTCCATCCCGCGATTGCATGTTTAGGTCGACAACATATTATGGCAAAACAAACACTTACCAGATGTGTTTTCTATGGGGTTTAGATCTCCTAGAAGCTCTTGGCTCCTAACTTGTTGAACCACGAGCTCTGCTCACCTTTTTTCGTGTTCGTGGCAACCGTCGTCTTTCGCCTCCTTCTTACCATCAAGTGTAAAAACAAGCAAAAGCTAGTCAAAGACAAGTATGGTATTGCCATATCAAAACATAGATTGACATTACTAGTGCTTATACATACAGACTTTTATATGGCGAATCGCGCTGCGCGCCACAGAGGGAGTTATAAATTTAACGTATCTGTGTATCTGTATATCTGTACGTATCATCATAGCAGCTAAACGGCTTAACTGAAATCTAGTTTTTTTATTTGCATAATTATTTTTTTGACAAATTAATAGACCATTCGATGCAAGCACAAAAATAAACTTCGTAAAATAATAACATATAATGTTAGAAAATTACTATTACGTACTGAAATGTTTTTATAGCAGTCGTGTAAAATTTTATTATTATTTGTTCCTTCAGATTAAGACATGAAAATAAGAACTTTGTTATATTTTTGACCCCCGACGACAGAAGGACAAAGGTATAAGTTTAATGTGACTGTATATCTGTACGTCTGTCCGTGGCATCGTAAAAGCCAAACGGCTTAACTGAGATCTATTTTTTTATTTTGAATAATTATTTGTTAGACAAATTAAAAAACTTTCAATATTATAATATTCATTCAACCCCCGAGGGTTGAATGAATATTGAAAAATTTTAATTTTTGGAAGTCGGCTTCCAATATTCCGATGCCATAGACAGATACGTTAAACTTATAACACCCCTTTTTTGCGTCGGGGGTTAGGTTAGAAAAATGTTCAGCCGATTGGAAATCATTCATCTTTTCTAAAAAATGAGAAGATGCCAGTTGGGGGTATATTTAATTTTTAATTTAATTTTCTTTTATTACTGAAGTGTATCTCAATATTCTTCAAAGAATAACTAAAAATATATATTTACAGCGATATGGGCTTATGCCCTGTAATGTCCGGGCCTTTACCCACTGGCCGTTTCACGTTTTAGCCCGAGCATAAAACATCTGTTGTTTGTTTACAAAATCCGAATCTCTTTTTATCAATATGTTTCCGGTATATTGATAAAACTTATTAAGAAATCCACGGCAGTATCTTGCAATGGAATTTTTTCAACATTGCACATGTCAAATAATTTCAATGCTACTAATAATGCGAAAGTTTGCTAGGATGTGTGTGTGTATGTATGTATGTTTGTTTGTTACTCTTTCACGCAAAATCCACTGAAATGTTGTGAAATTTTGTACACGAGTAGAATATAACCTGAAAAATAATATACTACTTTTGATATCTGTACTTTTGATCCTAAAATTCCCACGGGAGCAAAGTCCCGGGGGGGTGGGGGGTGGTTGGGGGTTATCGTATCTATGATGGATATCTCATAACTTTTTGTCGTAAAATTCTATCATAATGTATCTATTTGTAAATCTAATTATCTAAAACAAATGTCAACTGTAATCAAGAGGAAATGCCTTATATGTATAGGAAAAAGGCCTTCAATTCCATTTAGCAATCCTGAAACGATTCATATTCATATTGCTATTAAAAATAACTTTATGGTACGAATTTAAGGTGAGAAGATCAGTTTAGGAAAACTTAAACTGGATTAGGTACATTAAGATATGATAGTACCGACCAATAAAAATTATCATGCAAGAATCAATCAGAACGGAATGTTACGAATCATTCGAGATAGTTTTATCTTCGATAGTAGTTCTTATAGAGCAGGGGCACGGTCGTGTAACCGCCAAGACTTGATATGAGAAATTAATGTTTTGTTATGTCCATTAATAATAATATGTCTTTATTCATGTTACTTAAATAAAATAGACTTATACAATAGAGCTAAATTAAGATTTAAAATAAAATAAAACAAAGGGTGCCTGAGCTAGGAAGAAAAATCATCCTGTGTTTCAGGCATTCCTCACGAGATGAGCCAACTTATATTATTGGTGTTATTAGTTGGTAAATAAATATTATCATTATTGAATATACAACAAAACAATGTTTATATAATATTTCAATGGCAGGAAGGAAGATCTACCTGGGTCGAAGCTGTCAGCTGATCACAGTCAAAAGTATATCAAGCTACGTAAATTCATAGAAAATTCGTCACTATTACCGACAATTATGACAAAAATTGACACGCTTATAATTAATATGGCTGTAAAAATATGTAGAAATAGCTTCTTATTTTTACAGTCACATCAATTTTTGCTATCTACCATTCAAAATGTCAAACTTGGCCCGATTTTACTTTTAATATTTTTAAGGATTAGATACGTATATAAATCGGTTTTATCACAGATAAAGACACAGTGGTGGTCTATAGCTTAAATCAAAATGAGGGTAGTGTACACTCTGCCTTTCATCCTAGCTCTGTGCTATGGAAATATAATAACCCGAAGAGATTCTGCCCACGAACAAGATTGGTGGGAATCTACCATTTTCTACCAAATCTACCCTAGATCTTTCGCCGACAGCAATGGAGATGGCATTGGTGACCTGAATGGTATGTAATGGCATTGTTTTATTATAGAAAAGGTTAAATTATATATTTTTTTTACAATTTTATACTCGAGTTGAGAAGTCAGTCCGAAAAGGGTGATGATATCATATTGATATAACATGCAGTTGATAATTTGTTTTTTAAATTTTATTTAAATTAAGCTAAGTATCTAATAAAGTTTAAGGTGAAAGCGTAAATATATTTGTTATTTATTTTTATTACCAAAAAAAATGTAAAAGCATACATTTAGCTTAAGTATGTTTTGTTCTCTCTGTCAATTTCAAACATTATAAAGTCTGAGAATGACAAAAAATACTTTAGCTTAATTTTTTTGTAGAGGGTAAGTGGGTCCATAGACCCCGTGCGAATCTGGGCTGGGTCGCTAGTGTATTATAATTTGATAAAATGAATCAATCTCTATTTCATAACAATATGATATGATCATATTAATTTGATGATACCGAACTTCATTATCATAATTAGTATGGACATTTATAATAGGCTTTTAAATTACACTGAAATCAGTGACCGATACGCAATGATATATTGTGATACACGGGATGAAGAATGTTTTCCCTCACAATATATTTAATTAATAAAAAAATACTATCTAAAATTACACATAAAAATGATAATACATAAATTTATATTTAAAAAATGGTATGCTTTCTGGTATGATAGGAACCAACACTGTTCAAATGAGTTTCTTTCGGCATTTCTTCTCAGCAGTGGTCGGCCGAAATGCTAGTAGCTTTAGTCAATAAAACATGACATTTAATTTGGAATATGACTTAAAAAAGTGCATGTGAAGTCCTAATTTCTGAATAAATGATTTGATTTTTATTTTACAAAAATCTACAAAAGGTGGACTTAACGCCATATGACATTCTCTACCAGTCAACCGTTAGACCAAACAAATATCGCTATATTTGATGGTTCTTTAAAGTGCATCTAAAAAGAACAAAATGTCATTTTAATACAGGTCTGCAAATTTTATAGCAAAAGTATTTTTGTTTCTCCAATAACTATATTTTTAGATAGGCACTAAAAAGATAGTTATAACGATAGAAAATATATCTTGAAACTTGTAGAATGAAAAGTAATTATTAGTAATATTGCTCACACGTACTGGCTGAGAATTAAAAAAAAAATACTAATCTCGTTCTACATTATAGGAATCACTTCAAAACTGGAATACATCAAGGATCTAGGTGTGGATGCCATCTGGCTGTCTCCCATGTTCCAGTCGCCGATGTATGACTTCGGGTACGACATATCCGATTTCTACGCTGTTCATGATGAATACGGCACAATGGAGGATTTTGACAACCTTTTAGAAAAGGCTAAGGAACTTGGTAAGATCATGGTCGATCTCTTACGTCAAATAAGTTTAATTAGCCATATCTACGACCCATTTACGAATAATTATAATGCTATTTCCATCTTTCTCTTCAATAGCAGAATTCACGTAATATATACTTTTTTAAGCAATTTTTAGAAATAATATATGTTTTGTGACTATTCTCAAAACACGACATCAAACAAAATATCTAAATCTTATAAAATGTTTTGAGTGCTGGCCAGTGTGTTTTCAAAAATTGATGAAATAAATAGACCAGAAAGAAACAATAAAAGAAATACGTTTATAAATTTTCGTATGTAATGTTTAGGTGCTGTTACAAGATCTTTATACGATATTTCAAAAATATATGTTCAAAGAATTTACCAGCGAAAGATTCTGTTTCACAGACATATATGCAATTTCTCATTTCAAATAAGTACGTGAAAAGAGTTTATTTTTTATCTCCGCAGATATAAAAGTGGTGCTCGATCTTGTACCTAATCACACATCAAACGAAAGCGTCTGGTTCCAAGAAGCTCTTAATGGGAACGAAAAGTATTACAATTACTTCATTTGGGAAGATGGTGTTATCGACGAGAATGGAAACAGGCAGCCACCTAATAATTGGGTAACATTTTAAAGCATTAGTTAATTTATGAAATTATTTTTTACCAGCAGAAATGGATGAAAGTGATTTCATCAATTTCTGCTGCTAAACAACAGTGCTTATTTTGTTTTGTTTCGGTTTGAAGGGAGAGTGGCAGTGTAATTACAGGGTGCTGTGGCAAAAGATTCTAGGCCACAAAGTAGGCAACACGTGTGACACGTGATTGATAGGCTGTAGTGACCATTTACCATCAAGTGGGCTGCATGTCTGTTTGACTGCTTGGTGGTATAAAAAAATATTCTTAGATAAGTTCAAGTATTTTTTGGAAACAGCATTATGCCTTTCAAGTTTTTGATCAGACATAATTATAGGACACTCATTCATATTTGAGTGAGAATCCTTTTGAATATTAATACATCGATATTGACAAAAAATACTATTTTGCTATAGAAGAAATTACATGAAGGGATAAACTTAAACTATTTATAACCTTTAGTCCAAGACCTTTACTCCGAGGAGATTTGTATTTAATTTTACAAAAAACTTTTTCGAGAAGGGATTTACGTAGGACAAACTTTCAAGATCATCTATTTATTAAAGTATAATACTGAGATTATGAAATTCATACTTTTGCATTAGTTGTAGTTTAAGGTTTTCTTCGCATATGTCGTATGTTTCTCTAGTACCTAATTTTCTACAGTTGAGCCAATTCCGAGGCAGCGCGTGGGAGTTCAGAGAAGAAGTAGGACAATACTACTTACATCAATTCGTCATTGGTCAACCAGATCTTAACTACCGCAATCCAGATGTTGTTCAAGAAATGAAAGTAAGTGCCCAAGATTATATCGTACAAGATCTTAATTTAAACTGGAACGAAAACCAATTTGACAGTTACTTTATTATGGAAAGATTTATTTCTTTTATAATACATAAAAAATCGATTTCAGGACATTATTCGTTTTTGGTTAGGCAAAGGAGTTGCTGGCTTCAGAGTGGATGCAGTCAATTGTTTGTTTGAAGTTGACAAAGAACTTTTTAACGGAGCGTATCCTGACGAACCTCCTTCAGGCAGAACTGATGTAGATGATGGTTCATATGATTCTTTAGACCACATTTACACGAAAGATCGTAATGAAACTTACTACATGGTGTACGAATGGAGAGATGTCTTTGAAGAATTCAAAGCACAAGATGGCTTGACCAGAGTTATGATGACTGAAGTTTACGCAAAAATTGAAGATGTAGTAAAGTACTATGGAGAAGGGGAGTTACTAGGAGCTCAAATGCCTTTTAATTTCGACTTGATAACTGATGTTGATGCATCATCATCTGCAGCTGACATCAAGAGAGCCATTGACAAATTCCTTACATACAAACCTGTCGATATGCCGGCTAACTGGGTGGTAAGTAAAACCAAAACTAAATATCCAAACACATTTTAGTTCTTTTTGTAATGTAAATGTAAAATACATTTTTGTTAACTGTTTTTGTAGGTTGGAAACCATGACCAGCCAAGAATGGCTACCAGATACGGATCTTCATTGGTTGATGGAATTAATATGATCGTTTTGTTATTACCAGGAGTAGCAGTAACTTATATGGTATGATCGTTTACTATGAATTGAAGATAAATATATTTTTTGTTTCACTTTTCCTTAATATCTTAGTATTTTTCAATAGTGTGTAGATCACAGATTTCGAGTTACTCTAGTATATAAATCTGTGGTAAGGATCCTGTATCTTTATTTCCTTCCATTTCATCGTTATCATTAATGTTTAACATAAATTTTATATTTTATCTCAAGGGTGAAGAAATTGGTATGGTCGATGGTTACGTCAGCTGGGAGGATACAGTTGACCCAGCAGGGTGTAATACAAACGATCCCATCAACTACGTCATTCCATCTAGGGATCCAGAACGCACGCCATTTCAATGGAATGCTGAGAAAAATGCTGGTAAATAGTTAACGAATACATACAATTTAACTCTAGTTTTTATCCATTTTGTTACAGTCTTGATCAAAACGCAATTGACATACGCAAAAGTTGTTAATGTGGCAAAAAATGAAATACAATCGAAAAGTATAATTCCATTTGTTTATTGCCATAACTAAAATAATCTGCCTATTGAAAACTTTGCTACAGAATGACAAAATTTATAGAAGTAAGAAGAAGAACTTAGGTAGTTCTCGAACAGATGAGATAATGTATCTAACATAAGATCGAGAATAATGTATCTAACATAAAATCACCAACCCAATAAAGCAACTTGAACCCTTCTCCATCATTGTTAATATATACATTCAAATTAAGATGGTATACATAACTTATTACGATAAGAGTCTCGATACTTCAATTCTAACATCAATTCTAATAAAATTGCACGATCAACAAATCCTTCACAGTTTATTTGAATCATTTCTTGGAATAGCTCAATTTTATTAGGCAAATTTTCATGGAATATACTTTTACGTCTTTGAGCAAGCAACCTGTGAATAATTTAAGAATCAATTTTACTAATAAGCACAATATTCTGCTAAATGTTCCTTTAAAGTTTTGCGACTCATGCGAGGTTTATAGAAGTGTTATTATGTTTATCATTCTCAGGTGAATTAGCAGTCGTTAGTAATTAAATGATTTCATCACTATTATTAATGTTTGTAGTGGTTTAAAGTTCAATTCGTCCCTTCCTGATCAAGTTATCTAAACAACAAAGTAACTAGGGAGAAAAATGCCTAAAATTCAAGAGCTTTGTCGATGCATAAAATTAAATGCTCTTAATAGCCTTAAGTGCCTAAAATGTAGTCTTGCTATATTGCCGTCAAGATAATGGACTTCTTCTCATTAAACTAGTTTTATATCCACAATCTTTGTTCTACTCAAAGTTTTGACTGGTAGTATTAACTATTCTAATATTTTGGAGTATAAACCTAATTTTTATTTTTAAAAGGATTTTCAACCGCTGACAAGACATGGCTGCCGGTAGCTGAGGGTTATGAAACTTTGAATGTGGAAGTGCAGAAACAAGCTGATAGATCTCACATCAAAGTATACAAAACATTGGTTGAGCTGCGACAAGACAAGGTTTTCCGATATGGTCGCTTCGAATCCCTGGCTTTGAACAAAGATGTATTTGCTTTCAGGAGGTAAAAATGTATTTATATATGTATAATTCTTTCTTTATAAAAAAATATTAAGCTAA
Source organism: Plodia interpunctella (assembly GCF_027563975.2). NCBI lineage: Eukaryota > Metazoa > Arthropoda > Insecta > Lepidoptera > Pyralidae > Plodia > Plodia interpunctella. Next base: position 10,081,144 of record NC_071294.1, read on the forward strand.
CGAGATTATTACATAGACTTGTAATAGAGTTTTGATTTCTGTTTAACCTAATTTTGACATATTAATATTTGATCATTTTCGTTAGATCTTTATAATGTATTATCTATATAATAAGTATTTAATACTTTGACTACTAGAATAAAAAATATTTATATTGGGAACAAATGTTAACTTTTCTTGTAATAGTTATAGAGGTTTTCTTTGAACAGCAAAGAGATTGATTTAAACTATTTGCTAAAAAAAAATCTTATTGGTGTTCATTTTAAGTTTTGAAGGGAAGTAATTTTATTTTTACAGATGGCACAATAATAACGCCTACATCGTGATCGTGAACATGAGAGACACGGAGTACACAATCGACTTGACATACTTCGAAGATGTCTCCAAAAATGTGAAGGTCGTCGTGCGTAGCATACATTCTCCCAAGGCAGAAGGGTGTGTTCACTATTTTGTCTATCTCTCTCTCTCATTCTCGCAAATTTCGCATTAAAGCCACGTCCAGCTGGTTTATTGGTGGAATGGATTTAGATTATTAACCGCCTATGAGAAGAATCCAGTTTAAAGCGCTTTCTCTTAAGGAATTTTACATTCTGCGCTGGAGATGATATACTGCTAATATTATAAAAGCGAAGTTTGTGATTTATGTTTGTTACTATTTCACGCAAATTTACTGGACTGATTGTTATAAAATTTGGTACACGGGTAGAATATAACCTGGTTACACTAGTTACTTTTTATCTCGAAACTTCCACGGGAGCGAAGCTCTGGGGCTCAGCAAGTATTCTATATTTTTCTTTTACTCTCAGACCTATATTTATCCCCATTTTTATCTCAGAGATATTATATTAACTTACTATTAACTGGGTTTATATATATGTATAAACCTTCGGAAATATTTATTTATATATTTCATCATCTCACTACTACCATTACAGTTGCAAACTATTGCGATAGTCAAAGTCTAACTATATGTCTAAATAACAGTTGCTGAAAAAAAACTACATCTAAATCCGTTGCGTAGTTTAAAAGAAGAAAGAACATTTTATTATTATTTTATTTGTACAACTGTTTTATTCCATGTGATTTTTTTTTGCAGAGACAAATTCAAAGCCAACGCTGTCCCTGTAGCTGGTTATGAAGGACTTGTCCTCAAATTACAATAAACGAAGTGTTTGTTAAATAATAATAACGTAATTGTAAATTAATAGTGTTTATATGTATTTATTAAATGATTATGAATAAATATACTCTGTATTTTATTGATTCAGTAATTTTATTATTAGATAGTTATACTCAAAAAATATTAGGAATATATTATAAAATAATATGATTAGATGATAGATGGCACTTTACTGCTATGCATTGTCTACCATAGTTTCTTCTCCAAGTGAGAAGGTTAAGGGTGCAAGATGGATAGAGAAATACGATACCTACATACAATATTATCCCTTAATACGTACAATAATTAAATACTTAAATAGTCTTAAATTGAACACAGATATAAATTCTTATATAAACCATTGCAACATCAACCCCGCATATTTCCTATTGCCTTTGCGAAAGCCGGAGATCCAGCGCAAAATTTAACCTTTTGAAAATTCATTCGTGATTTTCCTTCTGGCCGCCTGACTGACGTCAATTCCCCTTGAGAATACTATTGTTGCCTGTCAGCTGTTTAGGTTCTTTGTATGTATTGAGTTCGAGGCCATGTAGCCGCGAACCACGAGGTCGGGTTAAAAAATACCCTTAAAATTTTGAAGATTCGGGTGTGAATTTACAAATGGCCGCCTGCCTAACGTCAACTCTCTTTAAGAATGCTATTGTTTCATTAGAGCTGCTGCACTAGTTAAGTAACTATTGCTGTTTCTTTCTTTTTTTATTTATTATCTTGACACTTTTAAAGTCGAAGAAAGACAAAAATTATACTGTACTCGTCTTGTACGGATGTCTACTACACTCAAAAAGATAAAAATCCTCACAATGGAAAACTCATTAGTAAGGACTCATTAGTGTTCAATAACAGTACAATGAAATAATATTACCAATATTATTTAATAACATCGTTTTAATAAACATTTAATTCATTATAACAAGGATTTAATAATATTTATACTTATGTTATGAGATAATAACTGATGGAAATGTACAAAGTACTTAATGAAAATAATTTAATAATATTTAATGGACGGAGTAAATAATTATACGACCTACGTTGTCGTATTTAGTGTCCATTAAATAAAATAGTTATCATTTATCAATGTGCTCGTACATAGCATCGATAACGGAATCCATACCGAATAATAAATTGTTATTTTAATAAACATTCCATTAAAAATTTAGGAAAGTTGGTGTGGAAAAGAACATTCAAACGTGACGACGACGTGAATTGTGTAATGGGACTGGGATATATTGTATAGCTGGGTGGATCGCAGTGCGTTTCGACCGCTGCGCCCGCGCGGTCATTACAATCCGTCAATTTTCTTGAGGAAGGAATCATTTTCAAAATTAATCATTCACAAAATTGACATTACTACAGTACAGAGTAATTAATGTAAAATCATTTAATAAAACTCATTCTTGTCTATGTTAAAATTTGGAAAATTGCTCTGTAGATTTTCCAATTCCTGAGAGAAACACGTTTTTAACCGACAACAGAAGGAAGGGAGTTATAAATTTAACTGCATCTGTGCATCTGTATGTCTGTAAGTGTCATCATAGCAGCTAAACGGCTGAACCGATTTTGTCTAGCATATTTTCTATGTGAAAGATAATTTAGAGTTTTCTTAACTATGTTTTATGTTCTTAAATAAGTGTTCAGTCGTTTTATTTTATCAATCAATCAATCAATCAATCAATCAATCAATCAATCAATCAATCAATCAATCAATCAATCAATCAATCAATCAATCAATCAATCAATCAATCAATCAATCAATCAATCAATCAATCAATCAATCAATCAATCAATCAATCAATCAATCAATCAATCAATCAATCAATCAATCAATCAATCAATCAATCAATCAATCAATCAATCAATCAATCAATCAATCAATCAATCAATCAATCAATCAATCAATCAATCAATCAATCAATCAATCAATCAATCAATCAATCAATCAATCAATCAAAATCCTACATATCAAAACCATATAACATATATAATAAGGATGTCAATTTTGAGATAACCTACCTCGCCGTGAGTATAATCTGGCTTGTTTACTATCGCCCCTTAGTCGACGTGGAGATAATCTACGAGCCAAGGAAAATATAAATAAATATCATAATAATATATATAATAAAAAAATTGTTAATTATAAAAATAATAGGCAAACTTATGTAACTTTTGTCCTTTTGAAATCGCATGTAAAAGATACAGCGGTATATATAATCGAGTATGAAACCCTACTACTGATAGTTTTGTAAAATACCAAAAAAATGTGTCTTTTAGATTTATTTTTGATGCTTTTTATTTAACTTTGTGTAAGCTTTGTGGCTTAGTGCCTTATCGATACTTTCTAGTGTCATCAAATAAATATAGTTGTAGCTTATTCTATAGTCCTTTTTTTAACATTTCCTTGGACGACCTCGGTGGCGCAGTGAGAGGTCCCGGGTTCGAACCCCGGTGGGGTCATGATGGAAAATGAGCTTTTATTGATTGGCCCTTTTTTCGGATGTTCTTGGATGATGATGTATCTATATATGTATATGTTATAAAATATAGTATCGTTGAGTTAGTATCCCATAACACAAGTCTCGAACATACTTTGGGGCTAGCTAAATCTGTGGTCCTAATATTATTTATTTTTTTATATTTATTTATAATGTATATATTTATATATAATGCATAGGAGATATTAAAGTAAAATAATTATGGAGGGCTTTATGTGGTACTAATAGATGGCAAAACATTGCTTTTTTTTTAATTTTTGTCTGTCTGTATGTTTTTTGGCACGTCACCCAAAAACTATTACAGTTGTATAGCGGAAGGTCTGACTTAAAATCTGGTATAGGTTTTATCGCGTTACTGAGATATTGAGAATAATAAGTTATGAACGGACGCACGCAATAAACGCGGACGAAAGTCAGTTATTAATTAAGCCCTTATTGTCCTTTAGCTACATAAACTATAGTCTTTGCTCCTCTATAATATACAAAAAAGTTAAACCTACTAACACTGAATAAATGAAAAATAGGTATGTACGATGCAGACCTCTGTAGCCTAATGGTTATCACGCCGGACTGCCACACTGGTGGTCCGAGGTTCGATTGTCTTGAGATTGTCATGGAGTGGATATATATTATAAAATATAGTATCGTTAAATTAGTATCCCATAACACAAGAGTCGAACATACTTTGGGGCTAACTCAATCTGTGTGTATTTCAAAAGGTTTAAAAATGAAACCAAAATTTGGGATAAAATTAAAATATTTTAATGAGGTTTACAACTAATATGGAAGGTCACGTGTTTTTAGAATTAAAATAAGCGAACACTCATATTTTTTTAAATACGTGAGTCGGTTGTCATAGAAACCACGGCGTCAAAATTAACCACATTGAGTTTTGGCTCCTTTTTTGGTCCCAATAACCAAATGTTCTTGTCTTAATGCTATTCTAATGATGCAATGTAATATTACCTTTGCTATAAACGACCTCTTTTACTTTTCATACTTCAAAAACATGCAGATAAAAATAACAGGAGAGGTGAGAATCAACAGATATATTGTTACCACTTCATAAGTAATCCGTTTATCATACCTCCTTGCTAAACTATCAACTCTTTATCAAAGATTATACTTGTTATATAAACGAGATCGGTATTTTCATCTAATCATATCGTGATCGTGAGAGAAGAGCTGACACGGGGTGAGTGACTTGTTTATATAATTTTTATATTGGTTATATAGTTGGTTTTTACGCACAATAGCGCATGCACGGCAATACTTTTTCAATAAATAAATAAAAAAAATAAAAAATAATTTTAATTTACATAATAGTTTTTTTAATAATATAAGAGGTCTATTATTAAAATAAGTGCGATTATTTGTTTATTATTTTAAAAAAAGCTTAAAACATTTATCATCCGTTTCAATATTTAATTAGTCAGCAATATCGTTTAAAGTAAAGATTAAGATTAGATGAATTTACTCTACCGAGAACCTTTTTGACCTTTGGTTTGACCTTTATAAAGTTGGGCGGTGTAACTTGATCGAGGTATTGTAATAGTTAATAGGTTTTGTGGGTAATATCATTATGTACCTAGGATGAAAGTTTAGAAGTGGGGATAAACAATAGGAGATGTTGGTAGCTTATATGAAGGGTTTAAGTTAAATGGATTAGATCTAAACATTGTATAAAATAAACAGGTTATAAGTAATTTTTGTCCCTACTGATATTATATTTATTTTAATAACAGTTTCGGTTTTATATATTATCGTAGCGTCATCTCAATATTTTTATTCCTACTTCTGAGCAAAATCGTCTAGGTGTATAGTCGACAATTTATTAAAATCGTTATTTAATTAGATGAGTATTTTCTTATCCAGCCATATGCTCTATTCAGGATCAAAATGAGAATCCTCCTGGTTTTATCTCTGCTTGTTGTGGCGCAAGTTTATTGTCAAGAACGAGAGCTAGACTGGTGGGAAACAACAATTTTCTACCAAATCTATCCGAGGTCTTTTAAGGACAGTGATGGAGACGGCATCGGAGACTTGAATGGTATTTTTCTTAACTATATTATTATGAAATTCTGTCTTCGTTTTATCAGCAAATATATATTGATACTAAGTTACCTTTATTCTATTCTAGGAATAACCGAAAATTTGGAATACCTCAAGGAGTTGGGCGTTGGAGCAACTTGGTTATCACCCATTTTCAAATCTCCGATGTATGATTTTGGTTACGATATATCAGATTTTTATGATATCCAGGAAGAGTATGGCACAATGGAAGATTTTGATAGACTTATTGCCAAAGCAAATGAATTAGGTAGGTATATATTTGTTACACTGTTATAACTTTCAATAATAGATAAAGACCCTAGATTGTTAACGACAAATTGCGAATATTTCAGATATCAAAATTATTCTTGATTTTGTGCCCAATCACGGTAGCAATGAAAGCGTGTGGTTTGAAGAAGCACTAAGAGGTCATGAAAAATATTACGATTACTTTGTCTGGGAAGATGGAGTAGTTGGTGAAAATGGTGAATTAGGACCTCCTAACAACTGGGTAAGAATAGCATCATAAATAAAAGTTGCATAATATTTATTATCATTGTATTGATGTTGCTCATCATTATTATTTTTATAGAACAGTGTGTTCCGTAAGAGTGCTTGGGAATACAGAGAAGAAGTCGGCAAATACTATCTACATCAATTTGTCATTGGCCAACCAGATCTCAACTACCGTAACCCTGAAGTGGTAGAAGAGATGAAGAACGTTGTACGTTTCTGGCTCGACAAAGGAGTTGCAGGATTTAGGGTTGACGCTATTGCTCATTTGTTTGAAGTAGATAAAGCACTGTATGGTGGTAAATATCCAGATGAGCCTCGTTCGGGTAACAGAAATGCTAATCCTCTGGACTACGATTACTACGACCACATTTATACTAAAGATCAAGACGAGACATTTGATATGGTTTATCAATGGAGGGAAGTGCTGGATGAGTATAAGGCAAGAGATGGAGTTAGCAGAGTCATGATGACTGAGGCTTATTCTAGTCCACAGCTGACTATGAGATATTTTGGAGAAGGTGATAGAGAAGGCGTACAGATGCCATTCAACTTTGTCCTTATTTCCGATGTAAATGGTGGGTCATCTGCTGCTGAAATTAAATATGCTCTCGACAAATTTTTGACATTCAAACCTGTTGATAAGTTTTCAAACTGGGTGGTAAGTAAAGCGGTGTATCGTTAGTATGATTCTTTAAAAAAAATCATAATATAATTGTATATCCTAAAATAGTCTGTTTCAATGATAATATTATAATATCTAATACCCACGTGAATATTGTAAATAAATTTAGGTAACCTAATTTTGATACATTATATTTTTCAAACAGGCTGGAAATCATGACAACAGCAGGGTCGCTTCCAGATTCAGTCCAGAATTAGTAGACGGTATCAACATGATTGTTCTTCTTCTCCCTGGTATAGCTGTCACATACATGGTAAATTATATCCATATCATTAGCAACTAAACATGAAATGAACGCGAATAGATCAAATCAATTTTATTGTTTAATTTTGTCAGGGTGAAGAAATCGGAATGGTCGATGGTTACGTGAGCTGGGAAGACACTGTCGACCCAAGCGGCTGTAATACTGATGATCCTATCAATTACTGGACTAAATCCAGAGACCCTGAACGAACTCCATTCCAATGGAATGCTGACAAGAATGCGGGTAAATAACAGTATTAATTATTTAAGGAAAAATACAACACTTAAATACAACACATACTTTACATTTTCGTTACAAGGCGGTATAGATAGAAATAATAATTTAAACTTTGTTTTTATATAAGGTTTCTCAACTGGGGACAAGACATGGCTACCTGTAGCAGAGGGTTATGAGAACCTCAATGTAGAAGTGCAGAAGGTCGTGAAAAGATCTCACCTTAACGTTTACAAAGCTCTTGTCCAATTAAGAGCAGAAAATACTTTCAGATATGGCAGATTCGAATCTGTAGCCCTCAACAACGATATCTTTGCTTTTAGAAGGTAAGTGTTTCCATTGCTGTTTTCAACTTTATCAAACAATTCAATTTGTATGAAGAAATGTTAAGGACATATCCAAAGATAAAATAATATTTACTATATTACTTAAATTGTTATTTTTTTGTAATATCATTTGGCTAGATACATTTCAGATAAAACTTATCTGAAATATCATGTAACTTCCAGATATAGATATCTTGTCAAAAAGTTTGATATCGAGCTAAACTTGACCAGACTATTTAGAACTCTAAAATATATTAAAGGAAAAGATGAAAATAAAACCAAAAAATCGCATGGTCAATCCATGGGTCGTTCTGTTTTAGAAGTTTGTTTTTTTTTATTGTTCTATTTTTAAACTATACAATAAAATAGCATTAGTCAGCATCATATTTAAATCTTTAAAATTATGTTGAACACAATCAGTATTTAATTTTTCAGATGGTACAACGGAGAAACTTATATCGTGGTCATCAACTTTAGGAATGTCCCATACACGGTTGACTTAACCTATTTTGAAAACGTTATTGGTCGATTGGAAGTCGTATTAAGTAGTGTCCAATCTCCCAAAGAAGCTGGGTAATTAACTTGCTTTCTTATTTTACATAATCTGTCCGCTTTCTTTCTGGTCTTTCTTATTTATCTCTCTTTCTTTTTTTTCTTCTTCTCTATAGTTGTCTGATTATATTGGCACATCCTTCCTAATGGCATCAAGCCACTTACCTACTTTTATTTGTTTTACATAATATATTTAATATCCCTTACAATCATTTAAATGAATTTATTTTAAACTAGCGGTTCGTCCGGGCTCGCTCGGGTATTACCATAATAAATTAAACACCTAATCCTTCCTAGATTCACACCATCACTGGTGATAGACGTGATAGACTTTTTTTTTTAATATATAAGGATGGCGTAATATAAAACAAAATGAGTTAACATAATTATGCTTTGATTATTTCAGATCCAATGTGGAAGCGTCAGCAGTAGATATAGTGGAGAGCGAAGCTCTAGTATTGAAAGTTTTGTAACAAGCGGACCAAATGTCAATAATTTATTTATCCAAATCTGTGTTTTATTATTTAATATTGTCCAAAAAAAAACTTCAAGACACACTCCGAAAAAAAAACATGACTGCTATTTTTTATTTTCCAATAAAATCCTCAGAAATTCGAATGCCATTATTCCGATTTCAATTTGAGCGATGAAAATTAGGAATTTTCCATATTCTTTGATAATGGAACCTAAATGAAAGCTACGCTTTTCAATTTTATGTTACCAAACTTAAACCCTTATTATTATCAAGATATCTTACGACATACACGGGAGGATTTTGATTGGTCCTTTAGGGCGGAACCACATGCCATGGACTATGGATTATTAAGACTGTATATTTCACTGTCAGGAGTAAATCCAAATAATGCAGACTTCTCATCGTTTGAATCTTACCCTCTGCGTGTCTTATGCATAATTTATATAGGCAAATGAGCCCTTAGATAGTGAATTTTCAAGTACCCTCAAAATTCCTTGTCGGTATACCGAGGTCACGTCTCTACGAGGCGCAGTCAATACTAATATTATATTATAAATGCGTAAATCTATATGTCTTTCTGTCTGTCTGTCTGTTCCGCTTACACGGCTAAGCCGCTGGACCGATTTCGATGAAATTTAGTATGCTTACAGTTAAAGACTCCCGTTTAAATAAAGGATTTTTCAAAAGTCAAAAGTACTTGGGGTGGATTGTGGACTAAAATTGTGTATGAAAATCTTGCTTGTTCCGCTTTCGCAGAGATATTGACGCGGGCGAAGCCGCGGCTAAAGGATAGTTCTATACTTTATTTCTGATATTAATCATTATTAATATCAAACTACTCCATTGAGTAGATTGCCATTGCCTATGTTATTTCAGATATAGCTGACATTTTTTTAACTGACATGGTTTATACACGTAAAGCTGCAAAATTAGATGACGAAGCAATGGGGCTGGGCCCTCATCATCATCATACCGGGTGTGTTCTTGCTAACACTGGATCAGATTTTATTCAAGTCGCCTAAAGGCATCTGACATGAATTTACGACCGGTAGTCTAGTCTAGTAGGTAGGTAGTTTGGCAGGTAGTCGCATACACACTAAACTGTCCACAAATGTGCAGGTTTCCTCACAAAGTTTTCCTTCACCGGAAGCTAGTGGTGGTCTATGAAAACTACTAAATATGATTCAGATTGGTATACAAGCTCATATGGCACGAGTAAGATACGAACCTGAGACCTTTCGATCCACAGGCAGGCGTAATAACCATTACACCACCACCTTAAGTTAGGGTTGGACCCTAACTTAACATGTGGTAGACTGTACATTAATAAAATGATAAATATATATTTATCATTTTATTATCATTGCTTCAATCGTTTGAATCTGAAAATAGTATCACGTGTAGTAATGCATGAACAAGTTTAGACTAATTAAAAAAACCCCGACTTTTAATATTCATATCACTAAAACTGAACCGATTTTCATGAAACATAGCTAAGAACACTCGTGATAAAATTATCTATGACACAAAAAAAAAACTAAACGAAAATCGGTTCATCCGTTTGAGAGATATATAGAGACGGACACGTAAAACTTATAACACCCCGCTTTATGCGTCGGGGGTTAAAAAAGGAATGTATATTCTTTTGAAACAATGCAGTCTTGACTGAGAGCTAGTTTTTGAGAGGTATTTGTTTTACGGAGAGCCCTTTCTGGCTTTGTTACGACTTTAATAAAAATAGAGTTATAATTTAGGTAAGTTACATTAATTTGAACATGTACAGTCAACAGCATATCAAGTTACCCTGCATGAACCTCTATGGCGCGGTAATACCGGTGAGTTTGCTCTATAGTACTTTAAAAGAAAATTATAAATTAAAGGTATTGGTGAATCGAAGATATTGATGACAATAATGAGTAAGGGAAGTGACCAATTAAGGAAAATGACGAATTCATTAAAATGGCGGTATTAAAAATATCAATGACTACATGTTGCCCAGACCTTCGCTCCCGTGGGAATTTTGTGATAAAATATAGCCTATAGCAATCTCTGATAATGTAACTTTCTAATGGTGAAAGAATTTTTGAAATCGGTTCGGTAGTTTCAGATATTATCAGCCTCAGACATACAAACACGAAAAACGACACACTTGCTTGAATTGATAATTACATATTCAGCTTTATTATCGCACTCCAGTAGCGTCACGCGCTATAAAACATTACCTATCTAAATAAATCGAAGCTATAAACAAAATCTCTGTCGATAATTGTTAGTAGGTACCTAAACCCATAAATATAATTGTGAAACCATAAAAATCGTCAAGTACCTTAACACAACATGAAAACCGAGCTATATTGGCACCCAAAGATTACCGACACGAAGTAGACTTTACTATGTGTGAACTTCTACGTTGGTCTTACTCGGAAACTTTCAGAGGGATTAGAAACTATACTCAAGTTCCCTTATCTACTAATGAAGCGTACTAGTTGGACATTCTCCTCAACGTGATTCGCTTGAAAATTAGCTGTTTTAACATAATTTTCTTCCTTGTGGGTTACCTGGACAGACAGACAGTGACGCAATCACAAATCTATTTACACCTAAATTTTTGGTACTAAAAATTGTACTGTCACTTGTTTCTGCACGCGGTTCTGCCCACGTGGATTTCCTATGGGGACAGTTCGGTTCCCCGAGATGGACTACGTCATCATCATATAGGCCCTTTCCGTCCACGCCAATCATCTCCGGATCATAATTATTGAGTTGTTGCCAACATTTACTTTAGGTACATCGTCGACCCATACAGCTGCCAGAGTGCCCATTTATGAGGTACCATTTAGTTTCCTTCTAGACAGGTGCCCCGCTAAATTTAATTATGTAGGTAGGAACTTTATTTTTGGTTAGTTATGCTCTTAAACATAAAGTGAATAATTTTTAAGACTTACTTCAATAGATGCATAGCATGAGATGATGATGCTTACCTGTAATCGTGAAAATAAAACAAAGATCAATAAGTTAAAGTGATTTTAATACCTACTATTCTAACACAATATTTTTCACTTATCGTCACAATTGCCAACTAATTAATAGGTTTCTTAATCTTATATTTATCTAAAAAGTTAATTATACTGTACTAGCTTTTGCACGCGGCTTCGCCCGCGTAAATTTCCCACGGGAACATTTATACCATATATCCTTCTTCGTAGATGCGGTGGTGGTGTAATGGTTAAGACGCCCGCTTATGGATCGAAACGTCCCAGGTTCGAATCCTACTCGTGTCACATGAGTTTGTATACCAATCTAACTCATGTATAGTAGTTTTCATCGACCGCCACTTGCTTCCGGTGAAGAAAAACATCGTGAGGAAACCTGCACACTGGTTGATTCTTATTAACTTGTGTGTGAAATGGAGAAGGCAATGCCAAACCACTCCATTAATAATGCCAAGAAAGTTGTTGTGTGTGTTTCATTCCACGTAATAACCACGACCCTCAGCCATGAGGAATACGACTATGATCCTTCTTCGTAGGTACTTCAAACTACATGTATGCAAAATTTCATATATATATTTTATGCAGATAGATCATGAAGCGGCGGTAATAAACAAACATACTTCCGTATTTATGATATTAGTTAGGATTAAGATTTATAATTATTTAAGTACTCGGTCTGACTTGATTGCCATCAAGTCAGACCGAGTACTTAAATAATTTGCTTCTGATGAAGCCATCGAAGTGTCTCGATCCTGGCAAGAAAGTATTTAATATCTAACTAAATAGAGCCTTTGTCGATTTGCCATCGACAGACGAAGAAGTAAATTTATATCAGATAGTGTAATAGCGAAAGGAGTCGTGGAGGAAAAGCGAGTATTATTTAGAAATAATGATATTATGAACTTATACGATAATAGTAAGTACAGAGTGGCGTCACTATTTTGATGAACAAAAGTCGAATTTTTCATGTAGGTATAAATAAAATTTATCAAAGTGACATTCAATTATCGTGTTTGCTCATTTATATGATGTTACAATTTTGTTTGTAGTGCGAAATATAAGAATCAACAATAGGGGAAATCTGATTTATATCGGTAGGAACCGGTGCTCTTTCAATATTACCGTAGATACACAAGTCAGATTTAAATTTAGCGACTCAGACATATGGTTACTTTGGCACACCTTATACTTAGAATACCTCATCGTACATCTTTTTAATCATAATTTCAATAAATATTTTAAAAAATAGCATTAAAAAACTCACTTAAACTATTTTCTAATTCCATTTTCCATTTGAACTGCACATATACGTCCACACTCTATCAGTAGCCACCAGACTGGGTTCACCATTCACATAGCCTTGCCGCTTGATATATCGTTCACACACTAATTGGTGTGTATGTATGCGATTGCGTAACCCCAAAACATTATTTAAATAGTTAGATTCGTGTTCACTGATTAAATGATACAGATCTAAGGTGTGGAGTTAAGTGTTTTAACAATTTCACAATCTTTGACATCAATGCCATGTTAGATTACAACAAGCGCTGTTATTAATTTATTCGGCTAGAGAGATACTCTTGCCGAATAGATTAATGTTTTCATTAACACTTAGGTACAGTCAACATCACATCAACCTACACAAATTCAATGCATCTCGCCGCTATTACCGCGATATAGAGTTTGGTGCAGGGTAACTTGATGTGTTACATGTATACACTTGCAAGTATAAGTTTAGCGTTCTCTGTGCTCATAAAATTAAGGTGAAAAGTATTCATGTTTTTCAAATAAAAGTAATTATGGTTGCTGATAAGTGGTTTATAGATATTTTTTATGATTATTCAAAGGGTAAAAATATTACTAGAAGCAAAAGTAACAAAATTACTGTAATAACGATAATATTTTAAAAGATGAATGACAAAATTAAAATCACATATTTTTGGAGTGGGCCAACGCTCCATACTAAATGATACTCTAACGTGACGTCACAACCTTAACGAAAAAAGCTATGTTTGTTCTACAGCTAAGTACCTTATTTATTGTGTTTATGCTGATGATAAAAATTGTTTCAAAACTTTTGTATTTCACGATGGTTGAGGACAATTTTATTATTTTTTGAAATAGACTTTCCAACCAATTTTAAATGTTCGCATAATGCGGTCAGTCTGTGTAGAAAGTGCGGACAACAGTAAAATTTATACTTTAATGTAATTTACAGATACATTTGTTTCAATACCTAGATACATCTATGAATTGCAAAAAACACTCAATACTGAATGATGAACACTAAAATTTAGTGTTCATCATTCAGTATTTAGTGTTTGTTTGTAATGTTGTCTAATTTCATTATAATTTTCACTAATGCCTAGATACACAATCACAAATACTTATTAAAAGAATTTATGTATCCAATACTAACTTGAGAACTTTAGGTTTCAGTTTTGTCTGGCCTTGATTTGTAAGTCAATGGGGACTATCACAAAACTACTAATGGACGATCATGTCTGTTGACGTGAACAACAATTGAACTTCTATTACGTTTGGCCAACTGTCCATGGAAGTAACTTTGTTCTGAGTCAGGACTTGTGTCTATCTCGAGAAAAGAAAATTATAATTGACTAGCTTCGGCTTCTCGCGCGACTTTCTCATGGTAACATTTATATGTCCGGAATGAAAAGTATATTAATACTTCTATACTATTATTATAAACAGTTAAGCGATTGTGAGTTGGTATGTTTGAGGCGGGTAATCTCGGTAACTACCGAACTGATTTCAAAAATTATTTCATCTCAAAATTTCCACGGGAGCAAAGCCCCGGGCAACATCTAGTTAGTTATAAAATTACATCGAATTTACGCATTTACACCAACACAGTCTATGATCCATTGTACAGTCAGCTTGTTGCAAATCCATCGCTATTAAAGTCGAACAGAAGTGAGGAACTTAAAACGAAATAGACTGTAGACACAACAATATAGTAATACCAACCAGGCCTTGCTAAATGTATTGTGGTATTGTCGTCCCACGAGTATTGAGAAATTACTTTTTGATTTATTGATTGGGTATGCCACTGCTGACTATTGTGACTGATAATTACTTTTTACAAGCTGTTAGTTAATCTACCCTGTTAGTGTGTTAGTTTGTGTGTAATCTTGCAAGTTAAATTCTCACTGCAATTAAATTCTCCTACAGATTTGATATTTTTCACATGGTTTCCATTCTATGATCTGATAGTGCAGCCAGGATGGGCTCCAAATGAAGGAACTCTTCAGCTAAATACTGCACGGACATGATTTTATTGTTACGCGTTGAATATAAATGCAACAAGATCCGGCGATAATAAAAACTTGTGTCAAAAATGACTTATTGTTTTTGCCTTCGACCACATCATTATAGTTTATTAGGTACTACAGAGACCAATATAGAAAGTGATTATTTTAAAGCATTTTATTAAAGTATTTGACATGGAATTGTTTTCCAGAAAATTCTACTGTACGTGCACTGCGTCTAATCGACCCAATTTTTCACTCATTATAACTCATATAGATTAAAAACACAATCGCATTCTAATGTGAATCTGTCCAAATCCATAACACATCGTATTAATTATTATCATTATACTTTTATTGACACATTGTTTGTATAACATTAGATGTCTAAAATAGTTTATAAGCAAACAAATAGGTCTTTATCGATAATTTTGTCATCACAAAACCGGTTCGGCCAGTAGCGATTACTACGATTTATCGTGGCCGATAGAAGATGAATGTTCTGTCGAGTAAGTCATCGAATCATTTAAAAAATATATAGATAATGTACCATGTGGTCGATGCTAAATTGTAAGCTCCGATCTACAAACCAGTATTCCATAATATGAAGTGTTAAGGGTCAACTTTGACGTTAACTTTAATATGCGCAGAAAAAGATAGAGTAGGTACGCTATTTTTGTCTAAACGTCAGCGGAGCGCCGGTTAAAGTCAACGACAAATTAGACGGTGCACCTCACATCACCCTTACAGTTTTCTCAGTCGAAAATTACACTATTTTAGCAGAAATACTGATTTTTGAGCAGAATACGAACATTTGACAGATTCAACACATTTGGCTGATTAAGAAGATAAAGATCACATAATTACTTGCTTAAAACGTAATAAATCGTTTACGGTTTTGATCGACATAACTTCTACTCTCCATATCTAGTTACCTCTGTTCTACTTCTGTACATTTTGTATGTTAATACATTATTAATAATTTACAAATATTTATTTATATTTATTAATACAGTGTTACCATCAAAAAAATCCAATCATTATTGCCATAGATAGACCATCCCACAGAAGATAACATTTATTTATTCAAAGTTTATTTATCAAGATGTCACTAAGGGCGGATTTTATGCTAAAAACTCTCTACCAAGTTCTTCCCGCTTTCAATTCGATTTTTACAATTAAATTTTCGATTCCAAAATTTTTTCATCTTATTATTATTTTCGAAAATAAGTTAAAAAGCATGTGTGACATGTATAACAAATCCATTTAAATAGATGCTTGAGTAAAAAATAATTTCTTGCTTGTAACAGTGGGGTATGTTGATTAGTTAAGAGTTAAGAGTACTTAATAATCTCTAATGAAAATACTGTACGTCGACGTAATACGTAAAGAGTTTAATTAATTCAGTCGAACTGGCATGTCTCGTTAGCTCAGTGGTTAAGAGAGCACTGTCCCGGATAGACAGGGGTACGGGTTCATTTCCCGCTCGATTACAGATTTTTTTCGTCTCATTATTGTTTTCAACTCTCTACCAGTCTACATTCGGGAAAACCTGAAAGATACGTGATGGCGATAATACCTATATCATTAACATCAACAGACCTTATTTCCAATGTTTCTATTGTTAATACAGAAGGCCTAAGTTTTTATAAAATCGATGGAACAGTTGCGGTATGGTCACAAAGCTCGGTTCACAATAAACTCTCTGGAAACACACGTAGCCGTTGCAAATTGTCAATCTAGCGCGGTCGAGCACAACTGGATGGCAGATCAGGGATGTAAAGAGATATGCAATGTAATAACTTCTTCATTGATTTTTCCGGTCCGGTCTTATTGTAAGTAACATTTTGCACAAATGAGCCCTGGAAGGGCGTTGCAATTTAATTATCGTTATATAATATTAAATATTAAATTATCATTACTATTAAAGCATTATATTATAGTGAATTAATTCATATAATAAAAAAATACAAATAATAAAAAAAAAAACAAAATTCTAAATGATATAAAAATTACAATAATTGACTTTCAGTTAAGTATCAACTTTCCGTTAACCTTGCTTGGGATAACTTTTATTTCTCATCAGCTGCAAAGGATGAGTAGATTTTTATCTACTCAACCAATATTCATGAAATTTTTTAACGTAAAGAATATTTTTTCATGAATATTGGTTGAGTAGATTTTTATCTACTCAACCAATATTCATGAAATTTTTTAACGTAAAGAAGTAACAAACGAATTTACTATCGCATTTATATTAATAGTTGGAATTAGTTAGGATTCTCTTTTACTACTGAGCCTTCTCCATTCTTGGCTGTGATGCCACGAATCTGTTCCCATTGTGATATTTTATAATATCCAATGCATTTAATTTTATGAACTGTTGCCATTTTAAAATTAAATAAATAAAAACATCTGTGAATTCTTATGTTTTCCGAATACATTTCGAGTTTTACCGGGATTAAATTATATCACTTTCAGTATTGCATTCGCTAAAAGCACCGGGTTCCGAGGTGTAATTAAACTAATTACAGTCGTGGAAGTCTGTAATTAAATTTGAGAGTTCTCCCATAAAAATAATTTGGATGCCATTTTGTACATGCTCTCTGTGAGGTCTCCTTAACTTAATTAAATGTTGGAAGCAAAATATGTAATTTGACTAGCTTTGTGTGGGTTCATTATTACTATTATTTTATTATGACCACAAGTATGGTAATACGATTAAAAGTTAATAAAATAATTGCCATTTGACTCTTTCTCTTTCACCATGCTTGATTGCTTTCTGATTGCTTTCTTGATGGGGCTGTAAAGCCGCGAAGTCAGAGAACAGTGTAAAAAAACAAACTTTAATAATGATCTGTTGTCATTTTACAACAAAATGTCAAGGTGGTTTGCCACCTAGAGACAACTATGTGTCCCTTAGTCGCCTGGTACGACATCCGTGGGAGGATATGGAATGGTCCTATTCTAGATACGGGATCAACACGCTTCAATCCTATTGCCGTTGAACAGTTATCATTGAACAGCTCACCAAACTCTGTCGGTTTTCCTTGCGTTAATTTATTAAAATATCTCACACAAACTACGCATCCTTTGTGCATTCGCGTCGTTTTGAGATGTAGCTAAAAGGTCCTATTTACATGCAATACATTTACTATTTCACAGAAAATTAAGCTACGAGTTTCAGTTGGAATATACACATGATTTGGTCTAATAAATACACGTAAAGACACGTTATTTTCATGTGACGAAACAGCGATTTCCTGGCCAATAATAATTAAAATCAGTCGAACCGACCAAACTGGATTTGAATGGGACAAGATAAGCTTATCAATATTAAAAGTATTACTTTTGCATACAATGCCGAGTAACATATGTCTGACATAATTAGGTATCGCTACCATTGTGTTGACACGCGATAGAGCATTACAAATCTGAGCGAGTGACAGATTGATAGATGAAAGTATATCATCTAAAATGTAGTGTCGTTGAGTTAGAATGTCATAACACTTTTTTTTTAAGTTGAATTTTACCAATTGAACTCACGTGTGGTTCATAGAGAAGAATCTACTTTTTTGTTGTTTTGTAGACTAAAGAATGTACCCAGAAAATATTTTGCATCCCTAATGGGAATATGGTACGTAGAAATTAATAAAAACAATGATAAGGATAAATTGAAGTTTTTAATTATATGTAAAATTACATTTGGCGCTCCATCAGGCACTGAATAAAAAAATATTAATATATTGGTTCAGTAGTCTCCTTGTCTGACAAATAGGGATGCCGACAATTGTGTGAAGTGGATATGAAAATGTATGAAAGCGAACCCTGGGTTTCAACGCTCAGTTACTGCGAAAGAAATCGAAAAAAACATTCAGATAAAAGAGAAAGAATATTTTCTTGTTTTCTATCCGTCTTTCTTTGTCTTTCAAATCTACTACCTGTCTACGATCATTAAGATAAAGCTAATTAATTACAATTTATAGTTTCCTACACTGTTGAAAATACGTACTTAATTATAGTATGTATTTCAATAATTTAAGAACAAAATAATGTCCTAAACGTCCTTTATGCATCCTTAAGGCAGCCCAGGACCAAAGATCAACATAGTTGTCCAAAGTTCACAATATACGTGCGTTGTTTCGCCGAAACTTAATTAATCTATCAGTAGAAAGTTACGATGTGACTATAGAATGAACCTTTTCCTTTTCAAACACTTTATTTACATTCTTTGAAATATTAACTTACATGAAAGAAACAATAAAAACTAGCGGATACATAGCCTTAGTGAATGATAAGAAACAACAGCATTCCCAAAGATTATTGGCAGACGGACGGTTGTAAAATTATAGCCGAATCTGAATTCACGTGTATAAATTTTCATCTTTGTAGAATGAGTAGTAAGGCCCCATGGATGCCACCAAATCATTAATTAAGTGCTTAAAGTTGAAGGCCTCAAGATAACTACTGATGGTATTATGAGCAAGCTGTGTCTACATAGTAAATGACAGCCACGACGTGAGAATCTGTTTGCTTACTCATCCATTGATGTTCCAAAAATAAAATGACACCACACAACATGCTACAGATAAGACAATGTACATAGACTTAAGAATTTCATACGAGTTTGAATTCGGATAGAAATTATTTTATTATTTTTTTTAGTTTTATGATTTGGCCAGTATGTAACGTAAGACTTCTTTATATAAAATAGTTTGATAACTTTAGGGTGCTATTTTTCAGATGTTTTTGTTTAAAATCTTTTAAAATTAGAAGGTGGGTAACGGAATTTCTAAGATCTTCGTTATTTCGATGTCTGTAACCATGTCATTTCATGTAAAGATACTGACAGGGCCCTAACAAACCTCATTATTTGTGTCAGCATTAGTGATAATATTTGCAATACAATCCATGCCAGTATTAAAAATGTGAAAGTGTGTTCATGTCGAAATGGAACAATGAACTTATGTGATTTTTTGTATGGGTGGAGTGTAAATAGGTCTCTTTGGCTGCAATGTTTCATATTAATTCGTTTTGATCGATAAATAAGTAATATATAAGGGCAAATCGCATAGATTAGCCTCGAGGTAAGTTCGAGACTTGTGTTATGGGATACTAACTCTATTCTATAAGTATAATATCGCTACATAGTATAAAACAAAGTCGCTTCCCGCTGTCTGTCTCTTTGATCTTTAGAACTACCTACGCAGCGGATTTTGATGCGGCTTTTCCTGAGGATGATTTTAGTGTAAATAGATTATGGTTTTATTCGAGCGAAGCCGGGACGGGCCGCTAGTACAGATATATAGATAAACATTTAAAACTCAAATCAATCAAATTCAAATTCAAATCATTTATTCAGAAATTAGACCTTCACAGGCACTTTTTCTCGTCAATTTTTATATTTATAGTTATTTCTCACAAGCTATAAACTACTGGCATTTCGGAACGACCACTGCTGAGAAGAAATGCCGAAAGAAACTCATTTGTACAGTGTTGGTCTGGCATGATAGGGAATCATGATATGATAATATATAAAAGTACATAATGTACATAGTCAAAAGGTATATCAAAACAGGTTATGATTGTGATCCGAGTGCTGATTATAATATATAGATAGATCTGAAAAAGATCATTAATTATCCGTCTTGACCTGACCAGGAACAAGTCCTGCATGAACCGTCGTCTAAGTCGCCGATGTATAAAACCTATCAAACTACGTCTGAATAATATAAATATCTAATAATGCTTTCAGTATAAATGCAGAATACGTCACAGTGTATGTAATGTTTTAAAAATACTTCTTAGTAGAACAAAATTAATCATAAAAAAATACTGTGATTAATTTATGCATGTGCCAAAAGAGTGGCACATGAATAAATTAATTAAGAGCCATTACTACTTCCAATATATGAAGTTCTTTCAACATCTCAAAATATAATATCCTTTTGTATATATATAAATTCCACAATATTGCTCAAAACAATCTGCTAATACTAGAGGCTAAACGATAAGTCTAGCCAAAATCCCTTTTGAGATAAGTCCCGTACAATATAGATAAAGCATGTATGAATCGATTAACTAAGATTTGCATACCACCAATTTGGAATAACCATCCCACAGTACAGATAAATATCGATAGAGTATCATGTTTTAATAAGTCGGGGTAAAATTGATCCATTGAATAGCGAAATTTTTACTTCATTAATAATAGTTCGTCCTTGATTTATTTGCAGACAGAATCATAATCCAGAAATATGTAAATTAATAACAATAATATTTCTGGATTATGATTTTCTTGAGAGCATTTGGATGTCATTTTCCGAAATTTGAAATCGGTATTTATTAGAGATACAATTAATAGTTAGCCAAGTTAGTGAGTTTTTAAATGGATTTGTTATACATGTCCCACATGCTCTTTAACTTATTTTTGAATATAATAATGAGATGAAAAAAAAAATTATTTCCAAAAAATTGTTATTCCACTTAATAGATTTTTATCTTGTTTACTATTATGTATGTATATTATTATTTTTTGACTCCCTCTCTCACTGGTATGATTTGATTTAAGCTCTCCACCATTGGGGGGGGTAGTGGAGATTCACGTTCACGTTCACATTCAAGTAGTTTAGCTACTACTTTCTGCCAGTAATAGGTAGAAACAGTATATTTTATGCCTGTAGGTCTCGTCCATAAAACATTACCACACTACGTATCCTTAACCATCGTCACAATCTACAATTCGCTGTTTAACACGGGCATATATCGTTGTCAGTGACGTCACTGATAAGCTATCAGATACCGTGATGTAGCCTTAATCGAAGCTTTGTTTCAGCCTGTTTGCCGTGTCGTAGGAATGCGGCGATAACACAGACATGTATCGAGATAGATAGCCTAAGTATAAAAGTCCTAAGAGAGAAATAAATCTTCGGCTTTGCGTGATGAAAAAGAAGAGGTTTAACTCTCTCTCTCTGTCTACGCTCTAGCCGTTACACGTGTAAGACGTCACATAAACAATTACTTAGAATACGTATTAAACGCGCACGTATACCTCGGACGTCGACTGACACCAGTGTTAAATAAAAATGTAGATATTAAAAAAATACACTTGCACGTTTGTATCCCATACATGTGGACAAATAATCGTTATCTATCTTGATACCAATCTGTGGGTGATAAGCACCCCAATGAAAGTTTGTTGCATTTGATATAATAACATCATAATTTTCGGCGACATGACGTCCTTTGCTATTACGACTATTTACAAGCTTTGTTCATACTCGCTTATCTGGAAATTTCCCGCAATCTAAACTCGAACTGTATATTTATAAATGTGTATCAAATGATCTTTTAATAAGATCTAGTAACCAAACGTATAATTTGAAATAAATAGCTGACGAAGATCTTGGAAAAAATAAGATATTTTTTTTGTTTTGTTTGGAAAGTGTGTTCAAGTCGAAATCGCTAGTAGCCTATGTCTGGAAAGTCTGTATATCTGGATATATATGTCCCTAGCATAGTATTCTGAACTGGATTTAATCTAGTTTTTTTTTTTATTATTTGAAAGATAATTTAATCGAGAGTGTTCCCTAGCTATGTTTGCAAAATGTGTGCCGTTTGGGAACAGTCAGTTCTTTTCAAGCGATTAAGTCTTCGAATGTCAGCAACTTCGAATGGTTTCTTAATTTTTTGTATATTATATATAATTAAATTTTTAACGTTTTAAGTAATCTACATTGTTCGAACCAGTAATTAACACAATTAGTTAAATGCTTTTATATAAAATCCAATACGATCATTAACCTTAAGTTTATTCCGAAATTTGGGAACATCATGTAATCAACGAGTTATGTTATTCCTTTTAGCATTTTCTGTTTGTAATATTTAAAAGTGCTAGTGTGTTTAAATAGACTGGATTAATTCGACCTACGTCGGTGGTATATATTTAGATATAAATGCAGTCATATATTCATAATGACTCTCAAATTGAATGAAGAACCTACTTATTCAGTTACGCATCCCTGAAACTTACAAATAGACTACTTGTACCCCTAAAATTGGTCTATTTGCCTGAGAAAATTGTCACAATGGACGTAAAAGAGACAATTTTATACAAGAAATGTTTCAGTATGCGAATAAGATGTCTTATTTCAAAAGTTAAAGAAAATTTTTCAATGTTGTATTAAAGATTGCTGTTTATTTAACGACGAAAGAAGCTGTTTCTTAGTTTTGTGTACATTACAATAAATAACATAATCAAAAATTGCCAAGGAAAATCCGCTTTTAATGTAGGTATGGTAATTAAAAATACTCTTTATGTTTCAAACGACTGTGACCAATGTCCCAAACCCTTTTTTGATTCAAAAATCCTTTTCGTAATTCGTTCATAGACATTAAAATTCTATTGTGTCTGGATGTCAGCCCAATAATAATTCTTCGTTTCTTATGTTATGACTCCATCATTCGCCAAAACGATGATTTTGCTAACGTCATCGTTGAGAATAGGAAAGAATTAAACTAGAGGTGCATTTTGACGTTGACTGTGTGTCGATAACGTTTAGACAAAATAGCGTTATTCTGCGCAGGTTGAAGTTATCGTCAAAGTTGACTGGAGCAACGCACTCTTATAGTATTGGCTATATTTTGAATATCATCATCAACGACATCATCAACAGACCTTTATATTCCACTGGTTGGGTTTCAGCCTTTCTCAATTTAAAAAATAAGTTTAACTTTTCCGATTTTTGATATTTGACAATAATAACTTCTGTTATAAATAGATACAAAAAATTGTGCATGCAAAAAAAAAAAAGTATACAAAAAGCTAAAATAGTAGCAAAATTAACATATTATTCCCTCGCGACTCCAAAGTTGCTGGAATCATCTCAATAAAAACGGCTGAATACACATTTTCCAATTATAGCTAAGAACACTCTTGATTAAATACTCTTTAAAAAATAATAATAAAGAAAATCGGTTCAGCCATCCAGCTTCTACAATGACACAACTCCTGTCATCGGAGGTTAAACATACATAAGTCCAAAATAACACTGACATTTATAATTTTAATTAAAGCGAAAACTATAAATCTTTGATTACTTAGAATAAATTATTTCAAATAGAAGTTATACTATTAGTTAAATAGTCATTACATATTAAAACATTGGTGAAACGTCAGCTAGTAAACTGAACAGGTTTTCTCATGATGTTTTCAATAACTTTTAATGACATTAATCAGAAATATATTATGCATATAAATTTATAAGCAAGCATTTATGCAAATAGTTCACAGATATGAACAAATATATGCCTATCCAATTAATAAAGTAAGACCAAAACATTAAACTGAAACGACTTTGAACCATTGACATAATAGAAAAAAAAAACAAAGAAACATGAAAGATACGAAAAACTCCACGGAGATCAAAAGCTGTGGAATTCGTTGGAGGAGTACTGAACAAACAGAATTTCTCTTTCACATCCCCGGTTGAATGTTTAGTAGAATTACTTATTCATACATACAAATTATACTCTTACATTTCATTCTTTGCACAGAGGAGTGATAAAAAAGTTAACGTTTACTGCGAAAATAATTCTCGTAAGATTTTCGAATAACATGTTCGAATTTATCTTTTTTTATATCGATATCATTGTTTTCGGCCAGTCTACGGTGTTTATTTAAGTAAAGTATGCTATTTGCCTTCTTTTTTTAATTTATTTTTGAAAGTGAGTTTATTTTGGCGTAAATATTTGAGTCAATCGGAGTAAAAGATAATAAAATTGGTTTTATCAGATTATAGAATTATAGGTAGCTACTGTTATTATTTAAAAAATATTTACATTATAAGTACCAACTAATCTTGAATATCCTTCTTAGTTTAAATTTTCAATAACTAACATTCTACTTGGGGCAAAAATACATTTTTTGTATGTATGTAATGCGATAACTTCGCGATAAGTTAAAAAAAATATTTTTCAAGACAAACTCAAAACCAAAAAGCGATAATGTGACTATTTTTTCCGTAACAAGCATTTTCCCCTTCTAAAATCGCAACTATTTAACCTTATTAACCTTCGTCATTTTTAAATATAAAAAACCTTTCCACCTGCAATAGTGCACTCAGTACTCACCAATAACATACGAGTACCCGTCCAATGTGAGCACGCATTTCCTCGGCGCGCCCGAAGCGGATCGATGCCTGTGGGCCCTAGGGGTGGCCCCTAAGGCCCGGCCCCCACCTGGGTCACTATGGCACTTGTGAACCAACTCCTTATCATTCGCCATCTCACCACCACCGTCGACAGACCCTTGCCTATTCCCTTCTAACAAAGCTTTACCACGCCGCATTTTAAATTCGTCACATTTAACACTACACTCCACTGGTAAATTTATGTCTGATATGATCCAGCTCACTCATAAACTTTTGGTTTCTTGTTTACTGTTGGCAACTCATAAATTGTGAATTATTACCGTAATGATGTAATAAGTACGCCGTCGGTATTTATAGACAGATCGACTATCGAATATTTTAATAGCGGTAAATGGAAGATAAGTTAAGATTTTATCTATAACTAACATCGGACAACCAATTAAACGACAATTTTATAATTATGAATATACGTTATAATATGACGCAAATGAACATAAAGATCGATAAATTTTAAACCAGTTATGACTAATTTATATGATGTTGTCAATTAAGATAACTTTATTATAAACTAGTTCAACACTTGACGATACATTTTATGCCGTCGTTAAAATATTGAAAAAAATAGTTGCGTATTGTTGTTGAATAAAATCATGGAAAAATATCGCGTCCGTTATAATTGATTGATTTGCGTCTCGCGACGGCGAATTGAAAACAAGGGTTTCTTTCTCATTATCGAGACTGTAAATGAACTCCGATACCAATAAAGACGTCATTGTTTCACGGTGATTTCATGAAAATTTGACATTGGTATCTGTTAAATTTCAAAGCGGGTCTTTATTTACATTCAAAAATGTAAATTTACACGGTTGCCATGTTTACGGGAGATTTCGAGCGTCATAACTCACGAGAGTGGCAACACCGTGTAATTAGTATTTAGCAATGTAGGGAAACGCGGAAATCTATTTTCAAGCGGCGAGTGTTGTTTTTCGCCATAGTAACACATGTACACGGGGCGTCCATAAAACATTGCGTCACTCGCAAAGGGTGGGGGTCGATTTGTAAACAGATTGTGACGGTGGACTTAGCCAAATCGCGACCAACAGGTGGTTTCCGTCTTCGGGATAGACAACTGACATGATATTTTTCACATTTTTTTTAAATTAAATGAGAAAAATTACTCTATGGTTGAGAATCAAAATTCAAAATTTTCCGGCCAGTTGCAGCCGCGTCGGTGACACGGTGTGACGGAGGCTCGTGTAACAGCTCAAGGCGGCATGGCTCGACGCACCACGCAACCGACCCGCGTGGCAGCCTGCGCGCGACTGCCGACCAGCCACATGCTCCGCTACAGGTAGCTGCTGATTAGTGCCGGAGTTCCAAATTCAAAATCCCCGGGACATTGAGCAATGTCTATCATTGTGATGGATTTGAACCGCCGCTGTTGAGAGACTAAATGTTGCCAGCGTCAAATTGTTAAAATTACGCAACAATGAGATGAAATGAAACCATACTTATTTTTCTAATAAGACCAATGGCTGTTTGCAACATCAAATGAAATCTTATTCAACCAGATAAATTTCGCGCACACAGGCGCGTTTCATTTGTTTGATCCATAAATTCGTTACATCAAATTTTCAGATTGGAAGATAATCGATCTTCATAGAACTGTAAACATTCCTCTTTAGTGTCTACGTCAACGAAACAGATACTGGTCTTGCAAATATTTAGATCAAAAGGCCGGGCGATAAACACTTTACAAGGAACCTGCAGTAGGAATCAAAGCTATCGTTATCTATTCAAAAGGTACCGCAATGCGATAGCTTTCGTTGCGGCAAGAATCGCGCGGCGAAATAATTTATATGGAACTAACTTTTGTCCGTGACTCCGCCCACGTGAATTTTCCACGGTGGAAGTTATTTTTCCGGGATGAAAGTGTATGTCCTTCTCCATACTATGTAGATTTCCTCATATACATATAGATACAGCGTGAAGGGGTAACAAACAAACTTATATTCGCATTAATAATTGACCGAGCTAGCGAAGCGAGCGAGGTCTGACATTCTACTTGGGGCAAAAATAAATTTTTTGAATGTATGTATGTTTGTTTGTAACGCGATAACTTTCGAACCGTTGGTCCGATTTTGATGTAATTTAAAAGGTATATAGGATATGCCAATAGAATTTTTAAGTTCGTGGGACATCAAAATCGGTTCAGTCGTTTTATTCACTAAAATTTTCACAATTTTTTAAAATTTATTGTTTTCGCGAGGTCTAAATACGCGGCGAACAACTAGTTGTATTTGGGATAAAACGGGCTTCCATAAAATTTTAATTATTTATTTCAATCTTTGAAGTTTTAATCAAATTTAAATTATTCAAATTTAATTAATTTAACTGTTGCCATAAGTGTCAACATGATGAAAAAATAATTGAAAATTATAATTTCAATTCAAACTCTTACTAGACAATGCGACCGGCTGCCTGTCTGTCATTTTCATCACCCCTCAGAATGCAGTTGTTGCCTATAAATGCTTCTCATCTCCGAGTTGCCTCGTGCGACAACGAGTATATGATACCCCGCAGTATATAGAGTTTTAACTATATAAATAATATTTACATGTCCAATCTACCTATTTGGTAACTATTTGTATACAAATGCAACTCACACTTTTTCTTTGTATTGTAATTCCAAGAGTCAAGATGTAAAATAGACATGATTTCAGACAAGATCGTCCACAATCGGATTATTATTATTAGACGTTTATTATTAGACGTTTTGGGATAGTCCAGACAAAACTGAAACACGTTCCCAAGTTAGAATTTGATATGTAAGTTCTTTAAAAAAGTATTTGTGATTGTGTTCAATGAAACTAATAATGAAATTAGACCTCTAACACAAACAAACACTAAATACAGAATGATGAACACAAAATTTTAGTGTATAGATACATATGACGACCTCGGTGGCGCAGTGGTAAAGTGCTTGCCTCTGAACCGAGAGGTTCCGTGTTCGATCCGATAGAAAATGACCTTTTTCTGATTGTCCCGGGTCTTGGATGTTTATATATATATGTATTTGTTATAAAATATAGTATAGTTGAGTTAGTATCCCATAACACAAGTCTCGAACTTACTTTGGGGCTAGCTCAATTTGTGTGATTTGTCCTAATATATTTATTTATTTATTGTCCGCACTGCTACACTGACCGCATTATGCGCATATTTAAAATTGGTTGGAAAGTCTATTTAAAAAATTAATAAAATTGTCCTCAACCATCGAAAAATACAAAAATTTTGAAACAATTTTTATCATCAGCCAATAACCTCTATATCTAAAAAGACCCTCCCTTCGGAATAATTAAGTAAAAAAAAAAACAAACAAAATAAAATTAATATCACATAATACTTCACTGTGAAATCCCGTTGCACCGAGCGATTGCAGTTTTCCATCGAGTAATTGACAGACAGAATGATGCATCGATTTCAATATCGATGCCATCGTTCCGTTGCATGGACATAATAGTGATTTGTAAAAGTGATTCTTATTAAAATTTTCCTTTAATTCACACTGAATATTAAATATATTGAAATAAATTAGAAAACCACAAGACTTAAAACGTTTGAAAAAAGTAATTAACATTTTAAAAGATCTGTTAAGAAACGGTTTTTTTTCGAGCTATAAAGTTTTATTGAAACAGCAAAAGTAATAAGTACAGCTTGAGTATTACACATTATATATTTTTGTGCAGTATAAATACGTGATAGACTTTTCCAAATTTGTAAATAATTCCCCGGCAAGGTAATGTCACAAAAAATATACATCTGCTCTTACATCTAACCCTGTTGTAACCATTTTTACTGAGGACTCCAAGTACCTGTTTACTTACAATACCCTCTAAATCTAAAAGGTAACCCTCCCTTCGGATCAAATTACTTCATCACCTGAAAGATTTCCAATTTACCTCCATAAATGTGCCACGTGCCAAGGACTTATGTAGTCGAATCTACAGTCAGAATTTTCACTAAGTTAATTGTGTGTGATATGAAGTACCTATTTCGAGACGGAAGACGAGAAAGAAAGAAAAAAACTGATGGTAAGTGATCACCGCTGCCTAGGAACAAATGCGACACTAACACCGGCATATTAAGAAGTTGTAAACTCGTTTCTTGAAGGTGTAACATGTTATAAAGAGCAAAAGGATCAGAGTTTATGGCAGTTGAAGATTTTGATTTAAAAATCTACAAATAACTAATCATACATCAGTTGCAGATATTGAATTTTACACGTGGTTCGTGGCTTGAATTCTGATGTTAATATAGTAAGTAGGTATAATAACCATTGATCTTTTATTATACATATGATAGATGGACTACTGAAGAGAGATCTTCTCAACGGTTAATCGCACGAAAAGCTACTTTTTCACTCATAATGCGGCCTGATTGCGGACGACAATAAAAGCATGGGCGAAAATCGAAATTTATCAAAACCCTTATTTAGTATGTACACATCTAAATAAATCTCTTACTGATTGGATTACTTCGTTGGGATTTTCAATCTTCCTGTACAAATGGTAGGGACGTGCTTCATAAAGGCTTTACGACAACGATTACACTGTCAAACTTTTCTGCAAGTGATTTTAACTTTTGATTGTAGGAGACAGTCACGTTGCTATCTGCGTATTTTTTTTACTAATAATAAATCGGTCACTTTGTTAGGATGTTATTAAATAGATTTAAATATATATATATATACCTAGATGCACAAATCACACAGATTAAGTTAGCCCCAAAGTTTGAGACTGTATTATGGAATACTAACTCAACGATACTATAATATATACAATACATAAATAGATAAACATCCAAGACCCAGGTGGATCAGAAAAAGAATATTTTCCTTGTTGACCTGACCGGGAATCGAGTCCAGGATCTCCAGTGTAACAGTCCAGCTTGAAGACCATTAGGCCACAGTCGTCGAGCATTGAAGAGAGCTTATCTGTGCCTCGTAGTTGGTCAAAGACCGGTGCGTAGTCTTAGATACCGCTGGAGTAATATGGTGGAGACGCACCAAACCGGATCACAGCGGTTACAAAATCATAGGCGAGTCTTAAAATTTATTTTCACACAATTCCTCTGTTTTCGCGGCATCATGGCTAACATTGCAATTGGTAACAAAGCATAGATAAAGCAAAGCGTGAGAAAGTTACATAGAAAGCTTGTATCACGATGTGTTATGTCATACCAACATAAACATTTAAGAAATAGTCAACGCTTAAGACAAGTAAAAAAATTAAATAAAAACAAATGAAAGCAATTCAGGTAAATTCCACCTTATCGTTATCTATCGTAACGATAAAACAAATTATGGTTGTAGGCTGCCTGCAACTTCTCAATGAGAAACAACACGCAAGCAGTTTGACCTAAAGCCGGCATTATGCCGGCTCCACACTGTCGCCTAACTCTTGACTAAATTTTTAGCTACTACGGACGTTACGGATACGTTACGGATACGTACGGATAACTCATCTTAAAATTCTTTCTGTAATTTAAATCAAGTTTCAGGTTATATTGAAATTCATAGTATGAAAACATGCAAAAATATTTATGATTACGGATTATTACAGATTCTATTTCGAAAGTTTGTCATTAATTAAAATTCTTTCTTTCGTTTTTGATGTGATTAAAAATCTTTGCAATTTTTTTCAGTACCTAGCTTTTAAATATATTAATTTAGAAAATGGTCTTTAAAAATTTCTTTCTTTTGCATAGGAATGGTACCTAAAAAGCTGAATATGTTTTTTGTTTCTCATGTTCATAATATTACTAAAACTAATATTAAAGTTGTTTTTCAGAAGTTTTCAACAGGATTTTATTTTCCCAGAATATTTTTTTTATTTCGTATACGTATTAATGTTTTTAGGGCAAAGTTCAATACACTTAGTTAAATATTTGAAAAAAAAAGTTTCCGTCTTTATCAACGTCATCCAAAACCTGCTCCGAGTGGAAAAGCTGTCAGAAAGAGACGACAGAGCTGCAGTGTGTTGCGACGTAGCAATGGGGCAGGTCTTAATGCTAGCTCCACACTGTCATCGAACAGTTTGGCGGTTTCCGTTCACGTTGCTGGTTTTTCTTTGCGGTGAATAAAAGCACGACTCATACTAACTACGCAATGTTCACGCATTCGCGTCGGCATGTGTCTGAGTTCGACGACAGTATGGAGCTGGCATAAAGCTTATGAACTTACCAATGGTGTAAGTGGCGCCATCTATCTGAAAAGTCGCGCTCTTGCACTTCTTGAAAATTTTCCCGCTCACAACCTGACGGGTGGCGCTCCCGTGCGTGCTTGGGTTCGAAGCGATTTCGCGCCCCACCGCTTGGTGAGCTAGTGTGCTATCAAACCGATTTCTCAACTCGTCGAACGATGGATCGGGAGACGAATCGGGTGTTTTGTCTCGCCTAACCCGCCGCACTTGCCCTTGCCTACTTTGGTCCGCTTTCTTATCCATTTTGTCACAATTTCACGTCACAGTTCACATATTTTGTCACTGCAATCACTTTGTCACTGAAAATAATATTTTGATTTATTTTTCACGTTTTCAACAGGATTGTAATAAAAAAATATAAAATTGATTGCTGACTTGGATGGACATCTCCTAAATCTTATATTAATCTAAATAGTAATTAATTACAGTGAGTCTTTTTCGGCTTCCGTTCGTCGTCGCTTCCGGCGTCATACCTATATAAAATAATAAAATAGTTTATATGAAATTAATTAAATAATTGTTTAAGTAAAAATAGTTTTGTATTGACTATTTCACAAACAAAATGGAGGTCACATGTATTGGAAAACTGTGAGCGGAAATAAGCCAATACCTATCATAAAATCTTTTGTACTTTTTAACGCGTTTGCATCGAAATCTTGATTGAAAAGAAACGTAATATTTCTTGCTTGTGATATTATATACTTTTACAACACATAAAATTACTTACTATTAAAACGAAGAACGAAATAATTAGGTGCCTAATTTAATATTTCGATGATAAAATTAATGAACAGCTATGATTTCCATACATACCTATTTCTAAATGCCATGTAGGTACTTACGTGAATGCTTGATTTTTTTTATTAACTGTAGATAATGTTACTATTTGAAAAAAGAACTGGATGGAAAATGTACCTATATTCGGGTATTAGCTTTCGCCCGCGACTTCGACCCCTTTTTCTTCGCGCGTCCGCTCATAACATAATATTGTTAATATCTCGAGTTCTAAGCAACGTATCGCGATAAAGCATATAACAGAGTTTAAGTTAGACTATCCTCTATATAACTGTACAGCCTTAATCTAATTCCATTCGGTAGTTCTTGCGTGTTGCGCGAGCAAACGTACAGGTAGACAGATAAAAAAAAATGTTTTGGCTTCATAAAGACCGCCTCAAAAATATTTTTCTTTGTTCTTTACCTATGTACAGACATAGCCCACTTACGGTTTTATTATATAGATGTCTCGACTTTTTCTGAAGTGTACATTCAACAGCACATCAAGTTACTCTGCGTGAACCTCTATGACAATAGCGACTGGTTTGAATTGAATTTTGGTAGAATAATGTGCTGTACTAGAAATATTAGACTTTTTTATTTTGTACAAAATTTTCCATTATATGCTAATCACGTGCGCGCCTATTTGAACTCACTTCGCAAACGTCAGTTACATATAAACAGCGTAGTGTTTATAAAATTAATGACCAATCAATTTGAAACGGGTTGGCTTCCGAGAAACTGTTTGTTGTCTTTAGTCAATGAGTACATCCCTATTGATGTGGCAAATAGATGCGTGGAATATGTATTAATAGAATAAGATGCGAAAAATATTTTATCCTACTTACATTTTAAATGAGACAATTTGTGACGATATACAAGTTTGTTACTTTTTCACGCAAAATCTACTGGACGGATTGTGATGAAATTTGGTACACGGATAGAATATAATCTGGAATAACTTCTCGAAATTCCCACGGGAGCGAAGCCCCGAGTGCTCATATAAATAAATAGGTATAAAATAGATAGAATGAGATGCGTGAAATATTGTGTAATATATAGTGACTTAACGAAATACTTGCTGACACAGAAAAACTCCGTTTTAAACCAATGTTCTTTTCTCATCTTTGCAAGCCCGAATGCAAAAGTGAACATTCCCGGTTTCATTCGGGGTTGTGAAGCCCGGGTTCAGCGTAAAAAAGACCCTTATAATATTGAAGATTCGGTGGTTATTTTTAATAATAGAGCCATTTGATCTTTTAATAAATCTAAAACCATGGAGTTTCCGATTAGTGTCAGAAAAAAAAACAATACCGTATGAAAAAAGCCTAAAGAACACGAAAAGAAGATGTAAAACATCATATTATTTATGAAAACAGAATAAAAACGGAATAAGTGCGACTCAACACCAGGTCTAATTCAATATAACGTAGACAGAAGGAAAAACCATTTGTTTATTTTACGTTATAAAAACACCGCTCGCGTGGATTCTATGTGCGCGTTTTTCAAAGAAAACATTTCTGTTCTTGGTGAAAAATACATAAGTATTCGAGTATAAGAAATAGTTTCCAATTTTGTAGATAAATACTACATTTTTATAGCATACCAGCTGCGCCCCGGGGCTTCGCTCCCGTGGGAAATTCGGGATAAAAAGTACCCTGTGTGTTATTTCAGGTTATATTCTACCCGCGTACCAAACTTTTACATTCTCTATATAATACACAATAACAACATAATATTATGTATAGATACTTTGTAAATAACGTTAAAATTTGTCACAATGGGCATCTTGTAATCCTATTTGAACCTTATACCGTAACAAAAATAACTTACCAAACTGACAGTGGTATCAATATAAAAACTTGAAATAAAAATCTGGTTTCATTTTACGACTTGCGAAACGGCATTCTTGGATGAAAATTTTGTACTCCCTTTAAATGGGGTTGGATCGCGTGACTACCCCCATCAGAGCGTATCGGCCATAAACCCGCGACTCAGTGTTTCCTTACAGCTGTCGTGGATAAGGCATGCACAAATAAATTGGCAGCCAGTGAACCTAAGTCTGAGTTTGAAGGAAATATTTTCTAATATTCCAGTCGACTAAAACTTGCGGTCGGCAACTCGGGTGTGACTCTTTACGTCATACTCATTCTTGCAAAATGCTTTTTCATATTGGGGGCAGATTAAAGTTCAAAAAATTATAATAAACAACTTATCTTTGAAAACCCAGTTCTATTTAAAGACTCGAATAAATAAATATATATAGTGACAAATCGTAAAGATTGAGTTGGCCACAAAGTAAATTTGAAACTTGTATTATGGGATACTAACTCAACTTTAGTATAGGTATTTTATAACATATACATAATATAAATATACATCCAATGTCCAGGTTAATCTGAAAAAATCATTTTCCATTTTGACTTGACCGGGGCTCGAACCAGGGACTTCCAGTGTACAAGTCCGGCATGATGACCCATTAGAATTAGTCCACATGTATAGATGGATTCTATGGGACATGACAACACACTACGCAGATAGGATTGGATTTGTAAGCATAAAATCACAGCCCGGCTTTATTTCACTAAATTTTAGCCGTTGACTGCCACTGGACTGGAAGTTCATCTTAGGATCATACACATTATTAATTGACGTCAAAAATGTACTTAAAATTAAGTCCCCACAGCTGTCTTCCAAAGCAAAGGTGAAAAAGAAGCGACGTAACAAATTGAGAATAATGTTGCCAGTACTCTCGATTTGTTATCCTTTTCTTCCTGGACGTTATCAATTTCAGCTTATTTTTTTATGAATCGGGCTATTTTTAACTGTATTCCGTAGCCAATTAACAGGCATCGTGTAGCCGAAACGACTGGACGTAGATAGCCGAAAAATTAATAGATGAGGAGTTCTAAAAGAGAATTTCCCGGAAATTATGATCTGTCTATCATTGCGGAGCTGTGACGCTGCGAAGCCCTGTAATAAATAATCTTAAAATCTTTTTAATAGTAATAATTGACAAATTATGTATTTAAATTGGGAGATTAGAATCCTTTAGTCGTAAATGATGCCTGATTTGATGGTTATTTCGATAAGAAACATACCGAAAAGGTGACCTATAAAATACTAGTAGCATAAGATTTTCACCACCACAAAATATATATAAATAAAATATATTATGACGAATCACACAGATTGAGCTCGCCCCAAAGTAAGTTCGAGACTTGTATTATGGGATACTAACTCAACGATACTATATTTTATAACATATACATATATAGATAAACATCCAATAGCCGGGCCAATCGGAAAAATATGATTTTCCATCATGACCCGACCGGGGACCGAACCCGGGACCTCTCGGTTCAGTGGCAAGCACATTACCACTGTGCCACCGAGGTCGTAAAAAAAATAATTAGGGCGACATAGCTTTGCATTTGAATTACTACTATGCTCTGTTATGTGAAGATATTTAATATACGCCTCATGTCTTGGTTTATGTAATTTTTATTCATGTGGGAGTAATGCTAGCTTTTTTATGGAATAAATTATATGAATTTTTGTTGAAATAAATATATTAAAGCAAAAATTGTAGCAAAATTGTTCAAAGAAAACCTGTAAAAAGCAAAGTTATTTTTTTTACAA
Source organism: Plodia interpunctella (assembly GCF_027563975.2). Lineage (NCBI taxonomy): Eukaryota > Metazoa > Arthropoda > Insecta > Lepidoptera > Pyralidae > Plodia > Plodia interpunctella. Next base: position 10,116,989 of record NC_071294.1, read on the forward strand.
CAAAAATGAAACAATGATTTTCTTTATTTGTCACATTTCGAACACAAAAATTATATTATACACAGTGTATGTACTATAAAAATATTCTTTAAATTGTACTAGAAGAACGATATATCGAACTAACATTTCATATACAGTATTCAGTTATCGATAAAACTGTACATAAAAACGTTACAATATGTAACAAAAATTCAAAATTGTAAACAATTTAATTAACAATAATTACTCAATACAATTAATTAGTTATTTTCGTAAGAAAAAATATATTTGTGTTAATTAATACATGACTTTGATAACAAACTGTATTTTAATTAATGATATAAAATACAGTATTCAACAAACTGTATTTTAAATAATGCGTATAAGACACCTAACACATAGATATCAAACTAACATTTATTGAAACCTATTCTAATCTCATAGCTCTTCTTAACATAGCTTGAAGCTCTTCACTTATATAAAAAAGTACTTTACCGAAACTAATAAATTCGTATCAAAATTAAATAAGTCTTACGTTATTACCAATAAAGTTTCCATGCAAAAATAATAAAAGATATGGTCGTAATTGCAGGAAATAAGTATTTTTCTTGCTTATTACCCGCGACGAGCGACTACTGTATAATATCCTATGTATTTAGAGTTCATTTGTGTACGTATATAAGTTTTTATGGACGTGCAATTTAATAGAATTTATGCATATTTATATTTTTAGTGTGCTAACTGTGGCCCACACCAGTTCCGCTATCACCACAAAAAAATAATATTATCCGATGTTTTTCTCCATTTTGACGTGAAAGAAGGACCAACAAATAAGTTAAACACAGTTACACGACAAGATACATTGGTATGGATTGGCTTACAAGTAGATAAACGTATATATAGCTAACTGAGAGAAAAATGGTAAGCCCTTCTGACATGATAGACCAACACTGTTTAAATAAGTTTCTTTTGGCATTTCATCTTAGCAGTGGTCGTTCCGAAATAGCTTGTGTAACTTGTAGTTTGTCTTTGGTATTGTGAATATATCAAAAACGACTTAACCGATTTTACCCACTAACTTAAAAATTCTATTGACAGATCATACATACCTTTTAAATTTCATCAAAATTAGACCACCCGGTTCGAAAGATAATTAGGTCTAATTTTTGAATTAATGATTTGATTTTGATTAGCTTACTTAATTATCTTTTTTGCACCGCAGTTTGTCGTAATGGTTGAAAACAATGCTTGTAGCAAAAAGTTCATCATTTGTTTATAAGTATGTTTTTGTGTAAGGAATAAAGTTTAAAAAATACTTAAATAAAAATATTTTTCAAAACAAATTATATTTTTTTTGCCAGGACAATCGTCATCCTACGTAACTGATATATTATTTTGTACTAGATTAAGACACAATATAATGTATTCTTACAGTAGCTGATTTTGATGAATGAGTTTCCAATCGACTCACTAATTACCGCAAAGTTTATATGAGAAAAACGCCTAATTTTTGAACGGCATTAAGAAAATCAAAACATATAATATTTAATGTTTGTTTATAGTGATGTAGACTTGGTTTTGTATTTCACCGTTATTTATATTATTATAAAAAGACAATTAAACACGATCATAATAGCTGTCTTACTTGCACCAGTCAACTTTGATGTTAATTTTAACCGCAGAAAAATTACGCCAATTCGTCTAAATTACGACGGCGCAGGTCAAAGTGGACTGGTGCAACTTAAAGCTACTTAAAGCTAAGTTTTTATAAAGCCAAGAAAATAACATTTTTATTTTCTAAACGTACCTGTATCTCTCCTAACAATTCTACTATCTAACACATAATGTACGGATAGAAAATAAAATGTTATTAAAAAATCTTTTATATAATTTCTCAGAGTTGGCACAAAAGCGTTTAGGAGACACGCCTTCTGTCTTTAGTCTCACAGACCTCGATTCTCACAGTTTTTCTTCGAGTTTCTTTGACAAAAACCATTTGTTATTTCATTACTCTCGCTTACTTGACTTTTGCTAAGATATTTGTCTTACTTTGGTTGGCATGCGGTTTTTTGTTTTATTTTTATTTTATTTTTTTTCAATTCTGTTCATATATGTCCAGTAGGACATCTTTGTATTGCATTACCCAGGCACGGCAAAGGCATTTTATGTTCCATAGCTTCCATGGTTTTAAATTAAGAATACTTTGCTATTAATTTATTTTTATATTAAATTATTACAAAAAATTAAAATGTACCTAACAATAATGTCTGTACTGAAATAATCCACTAAGAAACTCACCTTAAACTAAAGAACGTACGAATAACAAATAGAGCATGCAGAAAATACTTACTGCTTTCTTATAAAAGGTCTATAATGGAAAAAATAAAAATATGCTTTTATATTTTTTTGTCTATATAGGTACGGTCGGTATGAAAATTTCACATTTTAATAAAACGTCAACAAAGTTACCAAATTGACAGAGCAGATCAAATAGCTGGCTATAAACCCATTGATTACATTACTGGCCTTCAAAGACTCAATTTACTTTAAACATTAAAAAAATCCCCAATGTCACTACGTCATGAAAAGATGTCCGTAAAATTCTATCCGCAATGCGTTCGCATTTTAATAAAAAAATAATTAAAGGTACATTTATTATTAAGTTTTATTACTATTTTTTTTATTAGAAACTTTTCTTGGTTCTATTCAGTGTTCTATTGTACACTTATTGGGTTTGCCCTTTTCAACTTCTTTATTTATTTTATTGTAACGACCTCGGTGGCGCAGTGGTGAAGTGCTTGCCTCTGAACCGAGAGGTTCGATCCCCGGTCGGGTCATGATGGAAAATGATCTTTTTCTAATTGGCTCGGGTCTTGGATGTTTATCTATATATGTATTTGTTATAAAATATAGTATCGTTGAGTTAGTATCCCATAAAAAAGTCTCGAACTTACTTTGGGGCTAGCTCAATCTGATCTGATCTCTCCTAATATATTTATATATTTATTTAAGAATACACATCGGGTTAAACATCAGTAAACAAAGAAAATTTAACATTACGAGCCAGGTTAGCCATAGTGTTCTAAGACAAAAACGTGCACACACAACATCCCAACTATAATTGTAAACATCACTAAGTACTTACATTACTACTAACAATATTTAGTTAAAAAGGTGATGAACAAACATACAATTATAAATGACTTCTAACTGGACCAGGCAGACTAACATATACTTCTTTAAGTCTATCAATCCCAACAGGATGTCAGTTTCAAAGCGCATTTAGTAAGAATTAAATTATCCTTTCTCTAGCAGTCAATTTATAACGCTAATGACGTACTAGATAACATAACTAGATAACAAAGGGCAAGCCCTTCTTAGAGATTTATCTCAGATAGCAGATACGGTTGGATGCGGGCACTGGACCAGGTATTGTATATGTATAATACATATAGTATTTTGTAGATAAGGAGCTTGGTACTGCAATAGTTCAACAATTAGACAGGTAGGTATAAGACGGTATAAGAATGTATCTTTTCTTATAGATATAGAAAGCTAATATAAATAAGTTTTATTATTATAAAAATGACATTTTTGACACAAGCTTTAATTGTTGTTAGAGAGATCTTATTGCATTTAATATGTGATAAATAAAAGCGTGTCCGTGCAGTAAACCCTTGAGAAGTTAGTTCCCACGTCGCGAGCCGTTCCTGGGTACACCATCAGGTCATGCTTATCACAATAACGCATTGTCATCAAAACTAACATTTCAGCTTAATCTTTTCAACATATCTGTTTCAAAATGTTGTATGTGAGTGATCTAACAATATTCTAAAATATTCTTTAACTATAAATTAACAATCGTTCAAATGATTAAATTACCCAATTCATAACAAACAAGTACGCTATTTAATTTCAACAACTAATTAGCAAGAGCAATAATAGGTATTCTGTTTTTGTTTATCTAAAGACTACTCGAAGCGGTACAACATCATTTATGAAAACGGTCTCAATAATTACAGTATTTATATAAGACTAGCTGCGCTCCGGGGCTTCGTTCCCATGGGAGATTTCGGGTTAAAAGGTACTAAGTGTTATATTACACCCGTGTACCAAATTTCATTACAATCCGTGCAGTTGATTTGCGTGAAAGAGTAACAAACATACACACATAGATCCTGACAAACTTTCGCATTTATAATATTAGTACCTAAGGATTAGCATCACAAGTACGATAGTTTAAAGACATGTAATGTTTTTTAATTATGAGATTTAAAAAAATTTGGGATCGAGCGGGTATACCCACCCTGTCTATCCGGGACAATGCTCTTAACCATGCCAGTTCGGCTGAATTTATTCATCTTACGCCAACGTATTTAATTAGTGAGTAGTAGAAACGGCGTGGGTTGAATTCCAGCTCGATTACATATTTTTTTTATCTCATTATTATTTTCAATATAGAGAAAGTTTCCCATATAAAATCTGTACGTAACTGAAAAATATCTTGAAGCTTTCAATATCTTAACAACTTTTTTCCAACTCGTATATTAATCCAATAACGAGAAAACTGAAAGTTCGACTCTGTAGAAGATTTTTACTTTCAAACTGGCATGTAAGTGAGTATTAGTTATTTTGATGTGTAATATTTTTTACACGCTTTTCAATACGTAGCGGTCCCTGGGCTCCGACACTTAACGCCTGGAAAGAAGACTGGGAAATCAATCAGATTAACTTATACGAATATTATTATGTAAACTATGAGGCATGAGACGAATCCACAGGTGAAACAATGAGAGGTTGGCACCTATCAACTTTGACCCGCGTAAAAAACGCAAAGTAAACCATTTTGTCTAAACATCGGTGAAGCGCAGTTTAAAATTTGACTAGTGCAACTCACCCTAAGAATGTACTGATGTATTTAGCAAAGCTATATACATTTATCTATCTATAATTAAGTGAATAGACGTAACGATGTGCCGCTAGATATGCCTATTGTCGCGAGAATGCAGATTCTAAGCTACCGCTTGCATTGTTAGTATGGCGGCCATTGAAACAGAGGGAGTATATGTAAATTATGGCCAAGTGTAGACATTTTAATGAGCGTCCTATATCTCTATGAAAAGATTTTTCTAAGATTGATTTGATGGGTTGAAAGAACTATAGTAGAAATGTTGTGTAGTTTGACATTGAAGTTCAATTATTTCCCTCAACACCACACCTATCTGAGCTATGATCGGGTCGCACGTCACGTGAGCTGTTCCACTTGTAAGTTAGACAACCACATTGGGCAATGACCAATGACACTAAATAGAAATTAATTTCAGAAGTAACAACCCCTGAATAGGTGACATTTTTACAATCACTTTCAAAGCTAGTAAGAATATTTAAAACATACTCGAAATGTTGTGTTGTATTTTAATTACAAAAAAGTTTCTTACAAATAAAACCCACCCTGGATTACTGTGTCCTACTAGCTTTCCCTAATGAAGGGAAGAGTTCATTCACTCCACCCACAATTGTGCGAAAAGGTACATATTATGTGAAAAAGAAATAAACTGTAATTTTCCAGAAAAACTTTTTAGACTACGAAATTGTACATATATATTTCATTATGAATATAAAAAAACATAACTCACCTCGTAAGAAAGTACACTACCTCGTGCTGTTTCAGTTAATAATCTACCCGTGTATCAAAATAAATATAGAAATTCGTTCAATATGATTTGCGTGATTGTTTCAATTTTCCTCCAGTTTCCATTTTTTTCAATACATTTGTATAATATGTAATATATAAATATATAATACCATAGTGATATAAGCATAATAGGCAAATAAGCATACAGGTTGCCAGCCGGTAGGCAAATACAGCAGTTTGTGGGCACCAGCAACGCGAAAATGGTCACTGATAAGCGTTAGGGTATTTTCTTGAAGACTTAAGTAGAAGTCGTACGTATTCGGGTATGGGTACCCTTCGTCAGTATCGTCAAGCAGACCCATCAATAGGTCTTCAAATAGTCATTATTTTGAGTGTGTTATTGCTAACACTAGTGTTAGATTTTATTCAATTCGCCTAAAGGCATCTGACATGACTTTTACGACTACTTACCGCCATCCGCAGGTTTCCTCACGATGTTTTTCTTCACCGGAAGCTAGTGGTGGTCTAAGAAAACTACTTATTATATGAGTCAGATTGGTATACAAACTCATATGGCACGAGTAGCTGATACGAACCTGAGACCTTTCGATCCACAGGCAGAAAGACCATGAAATGTAGATGAATGAAGATGTGAAGATGACTTGGACGCATTCAAAAGAGATTTTGGAAGAAGAAAGGAGACACAGCTAGAGGCTAGTAGAAAAAAAAAAGGTCTTCTTAGACATTCATTGAATATAGAAACCTTCAATCTGCTTACCATGATAATAATAGCGTTGCTATTGAAAGTTACTTGAAAAGAATCTTAATTTAGGAAGAAACTTTGAACAATGAACGAAATCTGAAAGACTTTAACATCGCGAGATATTTGAATAAAATCAATAATGGTTCACCGCTAATACAGTATCAGACAAAATCAACATAATGCTGATTTATTTATGAAAGATAACTTATAATTTATGGGCGAATTCTTGAACGTATTTTCTCACGACTCATGTAAAATGTATTAAATAATTAAAGAGAGAGTAGGTAATATTTTTTAAGGAAATAAAACTATGACCGCCATTTTCTTTAGCAAGTCGGAATAAGATAACGATTACAAATACTTTCAAAAATATACTACAACAAATAACTATTATAAAAGTGATGGTAATACAACAAAGTTAAATAAAAAAAGTCTTTTATTTCCCATATCTCTCATGAATGAGCTTGGTTGTTTCCTCGGTCGTTATGCGTTCCGTTTTTACAATTCTTCACTTCCTATATTGTTTGGCATCCTATTGACATTCAAATTAATTCTAAAATAAATTAAATACATAAGATCCATTTTCGCTATAGATTATATATACATTATATTATTATATATATATATAGCATTAATTAACAATTTCGTTTCTTCCAATCAAAATCCAGCCTTTAATGTAGATTTCGAATTCAAATATTTATTCAAACAGGCCGAAATTCTGAGCGCTTCAAATCTCAATATATTTTATGGGTTGGGTGTAAAAATGAAATATCTTCTCGTATTACAACAAAAAAGGCAATAAAGGAATATGTGGGGGATGTGGCTTGCAAGTGGAGATGACAGTACAGACGACAGCCATATTTGATATTCGAGATTAGGTTAGGTGAGCTCGAGCTCACAGATTCAGGTTTCGCTTTTGTGGGAAATTTGGGAAAAACATTATGAGTCGGTTGCACCAAGTCCCGTCGCCGTCCTTTAGATAAAATAGCGTAGGTACTTTGCATTTTTCAGGTTTAGGTTTAGGTTAAAGTTAACGACAATGTTGACTGGTACAATGCATCCGATTAATATGATATTAAATAACAGGTACTATAATTAATCTGTAAGTCAACACAAGTAAACTTTGATGAATAAGATTAAAATCTCTGTTTAAATTTGTTAACCCATACTTCAATACTAATTTATAAATGAGAATGAACACACGCTTATATTATTTATACTACGTTAAAAACTCATCTCATTAAGTGAACTATGATTTTGTTGAGAAATAAAGATTATTTTAACCTAAACCTGCCATGTTTTCACGGATAAGCCGCTGCTGCCAATTAGCGGAGTGAGTACTATATTTTTCGAAATTGTGCTAAAATATGGGCTAAAAATGTATACATATAGTCACAAAGTACCAATAGCTCGCTGCCTGTTCAGTTCTATCTGACGTAGCGTAACAATATCTCTGTTGACATCCTGTCAACTCTATCTACACGTCCATCGCACGGATCCTTTTGATTCACACGAATTTCCGATTGTTAGACTATTTTTGGAATCTCGGTTTGAATATTTGTTGAGTATATCCTACCACCAGTAATTTACAGCTGTGAGAAAATATTATAAATATATTATATAGTATAGTGTATTTAAATTTGACGCGAAACTGTGCTTATACATTTCAGAATAAATGGTGTGAACATCACCGCTTCACAACCTCTATGTAGGCAGAAACATATATTGCAATTAATTTGATTTCGATTGCTGCTACTTTGGTTTATTTCGTTTTAAAACTGAGTCATTCTTCATCATCTGAGGAGACAATACCTTCTATGCATCATTAATATCGCAAAATGTCGCCAGAGACAAGACAATGGCGTGCCCTCTTTACCATTTTCCCTTTGAATAGGCATAAATAATGATTTACTTTATCTTTATATAGTTTGAACGCTTGATATTGTTCTGAGAATTTTTAATGCTATTGTTAATTATATTTTAATTATATTATAAATTTGAATTCCCCACTAGCATACAAACTTCGATCGCTGCGACCGCGCTGTCATTTTTCATTTTCTTGAGCGAGGAATCATTTACAAAATCAATCATTCTTAAAATCGACATTACCACAGAGTACAGATTAATTATTTTATAGTCAAATATTAGAAGAACTACCTAATGTTTGTCAAGTTAAAATTTGATAAATTGTAATAACAGCGCGGCCGCAGCTTTCGAAACACTTTGAGAACTTAGAGTACTTAAATTGACTGTATTTGACGAACTTCAGTCTCACTAGTGGGTTAAAACTCAATTAGAACTTGGAAAGAGAAACGGCGAGTTAAACTGTAGGTTTTTTGTTAAATCTCGATGTAAAATATGTTACGTTTTTTTTCCGTATTATACAGCGTCTGTTGGCATCTTAGCTCCCGAACGGTGGAACCTATTCTGATAACGTTCAAATTTGAAAAATTAAAGGCTATTAACGTTATGTGAAATAAGGGCATGTATCAGAGAGTTGTAATATCTTATTTTTTTCGAGTGGGTGTATTACTAACACTGGTGGTTTTATTCAAGTCGACTAAAGGCATCTGACATGACTTACGACTGCCTAGTGGCAAGTAGTCGCATACACACTATAGTGAACAAAATTGTCAATCAGTTTGCAGGTTTCCTCGCATTGTTAAAAGCTAGTTACATAATAATAAAAGTTCCAAAAAAAATTAAAAAAGTTCCATTATTATCATATTCTCTCTCATTCTCATCCAAAACCTCGCATTATATATCACACTAGATGTTGCCCGGGACTTCGCTCCCGTGAGAATTTTGAGATAAAATATAGCCTATAGCAATCTTGAATAATGTACCTTTCTAATGGTGAAAAATTATTGAAATCGGTTCGATAGTTTCGGAGATTACCCGCCTCAAACATACAAACTCACAAAGTCACAAACTCACAAACGCTTACCTCTTTATAATATTAGTATAGATTGTTGTATAGATAGAAGCGGTGGTGGTGTAATAGTTAAGACGCCTGTGGATCGAAAGGTTCCAGGTTCGAATCCTACTCGTGCCATATGAGTTTGTATTCAAATCTGACTCATATATAGTAGTTTTCATCGACCACCACTTGCTACCGGCGAAGGAAAACATCGTGAGGAAACCTGCACACGGCTTGATTCTTATTAACTTGTGTGTGAACTGGAGTAGGCAATGGCAAACCACTCCATTAATAATGCCAAGAAAGTTGTTGTGTGTGTTTCATTCCACGTAATAACCACGACCCTCAGCCATGAGGAATACGACCATGAAGAATAGATTGTTTCGGAACAGCTATCAATTTTACGACTTAAAGCCAATATTATCAGCAATATTGTATACTTCATACCCAAACACTATTAACTTGCTACAGAGTTTCAAGTAAATGGTCTGTCAATGCAAACATTAGTCGGTGTTCAAACAATCTAATTGCTAACATTGTATTATTACCGTTTCTGTAAAGTCGGTAAACATATTAACTAATATAATATGAGAAGCTTTTGTATACCTATTATCTACTTTACGTATGTATGAACAGCACAACGAGTTATTAAAAATCATTGCATTTTCGCCACTATTGCCGTTAAATAGAGTTTCGGTACCATATAAGTTGACATTAGGTATGGTTGACGGTATAATGCACATTGTGCATAATCTAAAAAATAGCCGTGCCAAAAAACTCCAAGCGCGATGTTTTATTCAACACTGATCTCGCAAAAAGACAATGATTTTGTGAAATCGTCGCATACTTTATAAAATGACCGGTCGTTTTGTAAAATGTCAAAAATATGGTCATTCATCCTCCTAAGCAGCGGTACACAATGATACTACGACATAGTAGTTCTTATCCTTACTATTATATAACTAGCCCCTTGCTCCGGCTTCGCTAACCGCTAAATAAGTTGCCTCGCTTCTGAAGGTTTCGCCTATCTCTGTGTCAAATTTCATCAAAATCGGCCCAGTAGTTTTTGAGTTTATTCAAATCAAAATTACAAATCTTTTCTCTCTTTATAATATTGGTATTGATAAAGTCCTCTAGCGCGTCTGTCTGTTCGCGATAAACTCAAAAACTACTGCACGCATTTTCATGCGGTTGCGGTCATCATCAATAGATTGTGTGATTCCAGAGGAAGATTTAGGTGTATAATTTATCACGCGATGATCATATTATGTTTTCACCCGAGCGGAACCGAGACGAGCCGCTTGTTTTAAATAAAATCCAATTGAAATTTCAGTTTAGTCTTATTTAATTTAATTTGACGTGTCTAAAACATTTAACTCTGGGACAAGGGTCCGCTAATTCAATATCATGTCCAATAATGGAGATAGAAAATGAATATTTAATGACTATTAAATCTATTGGAACATTAAGGGTGGCATGCAGCGTCAATTTTGACGTTTACTTTAACGTGCGCTGGCAAACGCAAAGTACGCCATTTATATATCTAAACGTTAGCAGCGCGCTGGTTAAAGTCAACGTCAAAGTGACTGGTGCAACTCACTCTAAGTACTTAGGTATAATTAAAATTGAATTGTTATATGAGAAATGTCACATTTTAGCTATTATTTACGATAAAAATCGTTGATTTTCCATATTCAAATTTATTTATGCAACCGAGTACTTGCGTTTGAACCTCAAGGAACTTAATAAATCTAATAATGATACCTTTTTGCAGTGTTGCCAAATAAATGTAAAATGCGTGTAATATTGCCGTACGTAGGTATTTCTTGAATAATGGGCCAAAGGAGAACATTATTATTTTATTTACCTACAACATCTAATAACATACCGATTAAATTTATACTCGACTGTAACGCCCAATGTGATTGGTAAAAAATAAACTTGTTATTTCAAAGATTCGGCTCTGCGTCCACACGTTCCTAACGATGCGTACACGATATGGGAAAAATAGATGGCATGTTACATTAATAACGTGCTACGTGTTGGTATGTTTCGTGGTAGGCCCTCTGATTTTATAGACTGCCTGCGAGATGTCTACTTTCTTTCGTAATGCTGTTATTATCTATTGTCTTCATAAGTATAGTAGGTACCTACGACCGCTGCAAGATATGGAGCATATAAGTGGAAACTTTAAAGAAATCCTGGATCTGTCTAGACATACCGTACACTAGGTACACATTTTCGACGTATTTATGTGTTTGTCTAGACAAACACGAATTTTGCAATGCGTGTCCACTATATTTGTTTATTAAGTATATGACACGCATCGGTACCTCATAAGCCTATTAAGATCAATCAGCTAATGGCTTGAATGTTCATTAAATTGACGTCATGTAGATAGTCAATATCATCTACGTATGTGTCTGTCTGTATAGGTACTGTTTTGCGTGATGGTCGAACAAATTTTTAGGTATTTATTTTGTAAAAAGGTCCACTGAAGAAATTGTTGATTCGTGGTAATTTTAGGAACTTTTACTTCTTAATTAATTGTTGAAAATACTCATGAACTTTAAGCGAAGCTATATAGAAGAAAAATGGGACGAATGGGCGAATACAAAAATATTAATAACAATCTACCTAAATAAGAATTTGTAAGGAATTAAATTCGCTATTTTTACCACCAGGTGCTTATATCTCCTTTACTTATCTCTCACTCATCTGAACGTGTTTCCGGTTTCTTCCTCAGTCCAACGGCTCAGGGTCGGAGCCCAGAGTCGTTTTCCTACTTTTTCGTCTCCACTTCGCACGGTCGTCGGCATCCCTGGTTGTCAGACCATTGGCACGCATCATCATTAACGATATCAAGCCAACATTTCTTGGGTTTGCCTGTTCTGCTAGGGCCAGGCGGGAGTAGTATAGATAGCGTTTATACCTACTTATATCTGACGAATTAAATAGATGATTGATTGACATATTAAGCATGGCTTTGGGGCTAATTATTCAGGACCAGAAACTGATTTGTATCGAAAATTCGTGACAAAATGTTATTGTTAATACCATTTTAATATCTAGTAATGCGATTCATTCGGTTCCTAAATTGAACGGCGTTGAATCGTTCCGAAAAAGTTGCTGATGATATTTTGAATTAAATTTATGTTAATGAGTAACTTAATGTATATGGATTAATTGACTCGGTCATCTAAAACAAAAATTAATTTGTCCCTAGTGATATTTCAAACATTTTCGAACTTATGTGTGTATGGAATTAATAAGTATTATAGACACCGGTGAACACAGTCACAAAATTATAATACATGTTAATTATATGTATGAGAAGCTTTAAGTAATCTCTCGTATACGGTATGAATTGCTTATAAATTATGGATTTTGTATGGTTTCAGGGGATATTTTATTTTCAAAGTACCTTGGGACTCCAAAAATATTTTCTTTTTCCAAGCACCATAGTGGTTCAGATAACAAGTTGAACACCTTGCATCTGAAAGTCTAAGGTTTGAAATCCTAACCCTACCAACAAATATAACAGCCCGGGTTCGCTTATTTTTTGCACACATATTTGCCAATGGTAAGAAAACTAAGAATACAGAAGACTGCACACATGACTGTACATAGTGGACAATAAGATCAGGGCTCCCCTATTTTTATGCATACAATGTTATGTCATAATTTAACATGGCATACTTTTACTTATGATAATAATAGATACGCACAATATTAATTTGGCATAATGTTTAGGCACAATTTCTTTAACGCATGCCTACCATAAGCATAACAATTTTTAAGGATAATATTCTAAAGCATATTGGCGGCTTATGCGTGGCCCAAGGGCCACCCCGTCTCACCCTAACCTATAGCTTTATGCAAATCAAAATTATGGTAAAATACAATAGCCGAAACTATAATTATGCTTATTGAAAAGGTATGCCAAAAAACAAGTATGTCTAAATATTATTATGTCAAAAAAATATATGCTTAACTCGTTATACTAAATTAAATTAGGATACAAAATTTATGCGGAAAAAAGGGATCCCTAAGATCAGGCAAGCGAATCCGGGTCCCCAACGCTCCATTGCTGAAGAGTTATTCTTATTCAGCTTTTAGTATAATATTACATTCACACATTGATTGAATGTTGAGGTATCTAGTTTACTGATATTATAAATGCGAAAGATTGTGTAGATGTGTGTATGTATGTTTGTTAGCCAGTAGTTTGTAGCTTGTGCACGGGTAGAATATAACCTGGAATAACGCCCCAGGGCGCAGCTAGTAGTATATATATAGTGATGTTGATAAGGTCAAATGCTCTATATCCGTTTGTTACACTCAGAAAGAAAGGCATTTTTATTCCTTTTCATTCACAACCCAGAATTAACTTTTGCGCAATCTATATTTGCATTTTTAATTGTATTTCGACGTCGGGAAAAACTGTGAAATTAAATTACAACGTTGGAACATAAAAATGAATGTGTGTCATTACAACTGGACTTCGTTTCATCACACTAACAAAATTTTGTTCACGAGTAAATTGAAGCGGTAATTCTCAAATAAAATAAACAAGTTTATTTTTAATTGCGGGATTTTCAGCGTCACGGCACCGAATACAACCGTACAAGGAATTCATTTATTATGATCTATTCTTTGTTTTGTTTTCATTATGATTATATTATCATCGTATTTCCTCATGGCTAAGAGTCGTGACTTCGTGATCATTACGTGAAATGAAACACACACAACAGCTTTTTCGCACTATTAATGAAATGATTTGCCATTGCATTCTCCATTTCACACACAAGTCAATAATCAACTAATGTGCAGGTTTCCTCATGATGTTTTCCTTCACTGGAAGCAAGTGGTGGTCAATGAAAACTACTATACATGAGTCTGATTGTTTTACAAAATCGTGTAGAACGAGGATTCGAACCTGGGATCTTTAGATCCACAGACGGGCGTCTTAACCATTACACCAGCGCTTCAATGGTCACCTTTATAAGTTTGAAATTTACGACAGACAGAATCGCAACGTTTATCCATTGGAAACATGCCAAGTAAATTAGTTTCACATAAACCTGTGAGCTGTTTATATCTGAAAGAACATGATTTCTCAATTGTATGCTGAAAGTTTGTTAAAATATCGACCACCAGTAGTTATATAAGACTTTCCATTCATCTGTCATCTCCTATCGCGTAGGTTCGAGTCCTACTTGTATACCAATCTGACGCATGTTTTCAAAGACCAGTGGAGCTCGTGAAGAAGCTGCATACTGTATGAGTCGTTCACTAGTGTATTGGCGACTATCTGACACTAGATTGCGGTAGGTAAATTATAAATTTGTTTGCTCAATTCTTAAATTGGATTTATATTTCCGTTAAGTATGAAATGAATAAAACTATTTATTAATTTATGTATAAAACATAACAGTGTACAAACATAGATACAAACCACTTATTTCTATATAAATTTCTTCAAGAAAGAAAGAAAAATATTTTATTTGATATCACAAACATAAGTATTTATATACAGGATTTCACAATTTGGGCGTATTTGTGTATACCAAAAAGGCTTCCTCTCAGCATAATGTTGCGGTGATAACCACAACGATGGTCTTCCGAGGACATATATATATATATATATATATATATATATGGCAATATATATATATATATATGTGTGGTAATAAATGTGGCATTGGCGTGTAAGAAAAAGAGTTTGACCTAACTATTTACTTACCCCGAACTGTTGGACATCATCTGCACTGTGTACTAATTCTATTAATACAAGTAACTGACTGATTCTTGTTTACACTACCGTTAACGATTTCCTCGAAAATGTTTATCTCGAGAATTCACGAATGATTTTGATGATGCGAAATCAAATTACTGTAAAAGTAAAAATATTGATATTACAGCTACTTTCGATTATTATTGCGAACATGAAAATCGTTCAAAATGTCATTAATGCCACAAGCTTTTAACACCAAAGATATATTATTGCATTCAACGCGTGACAAAACTGAACTGTGCAGTAAATCGTCGAGGAGTTCCATCGATCAGAGCCGATATTTGATGCACCATAAAATCATACCTATCATAATAATGCATTATCGTAGAAATTGAAGCGACGTAAAATGGATGGTAAAATTACATTATATATAAGGCTGTCTATATACTACCACGAAGATTTACGATTGTCGTATGTTTGACCACTGTAACAACGTCGCTAGTTATATACATTACGTTTATGTATTTGTTCTTATATTTTTCATTTTATTGGTCTGTGTTCGAAAAGGTCACAATATAAATCTAGTTCAGGATCAACGGTTATGACCCAATCTGTTTCCTTGGACACTTTCATTTGTCAAAGGTTAAACAAATATTGCTTTTACACGCCAATATATGTGATTATAATCGTAGGCAATACCCTACCCATAGGCATTCGTTATCTTATTTCTAGAGTAAGGAAACGGCCAAGCGACACGTTTTAATTAGAATGTAGAGTATGTGAAGTTAGGTCTAGTGGGCGCATATATCAATCTTGGCTCTACACCAGATCTGATCACTTTTTCATACATTTTGACTAAGTAAAATGTAAAGTTTGTGAAGCGAACTAGACTCGTCTTGGCAACAATTTTTACATGAAAATGTTTTTGGTGGGATACTATCTATACTATACTATACTAGCTTTTATCTGCGGTATGGCCACGTGTTAGCGGAACAGATGATTTTCAACTTTCATAGTCTATAGTCATTTGGGGATCGATTTTTGGAAAAGTAGTCTATGTTTGGACGTGAATCTTTAAGTACGTGCATACCAAATTCATCAAAATCAGTTCATCAAGAGTCGGAGTCGTGAAAGCGGAATAGAAAGACACAAAGACTTTCGCATTTATAAAATTAGTATGGATTAGGTATATATTTTGACTAACTGAACAAATAAACTGATTTTGAAGAAGGACATTTTGTAGGAGTTTACTTTCTAATAACCTATAAAAATTTTGAAGTAAGCACTTATTACTATTACAACATTTTATCATAAAAAGAGCTTTTAATTTAAAATATTCTCTATAATAATTTGACGAAAATGCGTCCAAAGGTTTTCAAGAAAGACGCGTCGCTTACAAACTAGATTTATGGCAAAAAAAAATCTCAAAAACCCTCATTAATGAAACAAAGTTAGCACCGTGAGCCATTTTCGCGAGGGCTGGAATAAAATTCCGCAATTACGACGCAGCGCGGCTAATCTTTCACGCTCGGGTATTTTCTGTCTTTGGGTTGGACGTTATTCGTGTATCACATTACTGGCGCAATAAAACTTCTTATCGGATTACCAACAGCGTGATTTCGGTTTTAAGCATCGCAGATTTTTATAAACCATTTTGATACTAAAGATTATACATTTAAACTTAATATCCGCTTGTTAGTCGTTCACAGCTTGACCAAATAAAGTTGATTAGTTAACAGCTAATTGTATCTGACTGATTTAGTTAGAAATCCCTTGTCTCTGCCTACCCACTTGGGAAACAGGCGTGTTAATATTTATGTTTGTATGTATGATTCAATTATTCGGTATAAAAACTTCTTTTGGTACCGTTAGAAAACAATATTCATTCATTTTTGAAAATTCTAAAATAGCATGTATACATTTTGATTCTATTGCACGCAAACAAGGGTTTTTTAGTTAACATATCGAATTACTGATAACAAATGAAAGCTTGCATAAAAGAAAACACGTTTCCTTCGAGATTGTTGCAAGGCAATGCATTTGTCTCTTCTTGTCTTCTGCCTTTCAACGTAAGTATTTGCAGATGCCTTCCTTTGTTTACTGGCTGACAGATAACGACTGATAAGTTGACAAAATATGTATAAATAACTTAATAAATTTCGCTCGATTAAAAACATAATAAATTATACCCCTATTGGCGAAAACCGCATCGAAATCCGTGCAGTTGTTTTTGAGTTCGCGAACAGATAGACAGACGCGGACAGAAGGATTTAGGGAGCATCATTAATATTCATCGCACTCGCCAATATTACAATTCTACAATTTTTCACTGTTACAATTTCATAATTGAAGGTCGATATTGAATTGATTTATAGTTGATTTTTGACCAGTGTGTGCGCAATTACTCACAGACTAATGGTTGCTCTGTATTTTATAAAAATCAGTGAGTTTATTATATTATCATAGGTTATTTACATGAAATTATGGAAAAAAGTTGGAGTTAAATACATCTTAGAGTAAATAATATACTTATACTTTCAAACTATAGAAGACTAGAACAGATCACTTCATATATTTATTTATGTGTTCTTTGTATAATAAAAGTATTACACACAAACTTTTTGTACGAAACCACTTCAATCAGTCAGGAAAAAAAAGAAAAAAATATTATGTCAAAAAAGGATAAGCCTTGCATGCATGATAGAGAGAGAGTCTAATGAGTTTCTTTCGTATTCTTCTATAGTGGTCGTACAGAAATGCTAAAATTCAATTTATAGAATTTATGAATTTATAATAGAAAAAGTGCCTGCGATGGTCAAATTTCTGAATCAATTATTTGATTTTGTGTTCAATTATCCCACAACATATCGGTATTTCAATTCCTGTTTAACCGCATGTCATAACATCGGAATCGTGTCAAACGATGGGTTGAAACCACATTCGGTGCAATGCGCCCATGTTTGGGGTTAATATTCAATTTCGGTTTCATATCTCAAAACATTCTCAAAAATCGAATAATGAAATTTGCGTTACCTCAAAAAATCTCAAATTATTTTCGTATTGTTCGTTACTTTTACAGATCTACACGTACACAAAATATTTCCAGAAATATGTAAAAGTACCTATATGTTCGTTAATTATATTATTTTTCTTTCTTGCTCCTCAGCTCGCGGAATGCCTCGCTCCTCTGCGCATACGCATGTAGAAAACTCTAGGATTAGGTGCAACAAGACTACTTAAAATCGGTATTAGTTACATCAATATATTTCTGTCACCAACTTTTGTAGTTAATAATAGTGATAAAACCTATTTTAATTGTACGCAATAGATGACGAGCACAATAATAATGATTAACCACATTAAACACATTGTCCTTCATTTTTGGCATTATTCAAGTTGCGCGGGCATTTTTGATAGCGTTTAATTAATCACTAGGTCCATAACATATACACTTATTTGACATATACACACAACACATAGAACATAGATCCCAGGACTTCGTTACCTCCCCTATTATCAGCTGATTGCGTTCACAGCGGGCTTTCCCGAGAGAGTACCCTTTTGTTAGATCTAACATATAGTTTCTGTCTTATCTGTGTAGATTCTTATTGTTACACACACAATGAAAGCCTAGTTTCAAACATTTTATAAACATAGTATCGAAATCACCCGCCGCCCTGATTCATTTGAGTAGATATTGAAAATAACTACTTTAATTATATTTATTACAATTATTAATTACTTCAGAATAAACTAAAATTATATACATATTACTTCTTAGATTTACAATATAACTACTAAATACTAGTTGTTTAAACGCGGCTTCGTTCGCGCAAAATTTACCTAGCACATGTCACCTATGGGTGTTTCGTATGTCTCTGTGCGAAATTTAATTAAAATCGGTCGAGTAGTATTCAAGTTTATCCGTTACAAAGAAAAAAACAAAAATAATCTTTTCTCTTTATAATATTAGTGTGGATAACTAGTGGCTCTGTGAGCTGACATCGCGAGCTTAGAGATCGCAGATAGAAGGAAAATAATATTATAGATCTACAATACCTATGACTTTACTAATATAACAATACTGAAAATATAATAATAATAATATATGTGCGTAGGGATGTGACGACCCCATCGCCCGCTGGATTTCCAGTGCAATCAGTCACCGCAGGGCAGCTTGTGGCGAGCTGTTGGTGAGCGGCGTCACCACGGACCCGATCTCCAGGGGACCACACACACATGCACCTACACACACATACACTCAGTAACACGTCCCTGCCTCTGTCTTGCCTTAGCCGGCCGGTCAGAGTGGAGTAGCAAGAGCAGAACATTCGCTCCAGGGTGGAAGTGTATTGCACGTAATGGCGTAATAACGGGGAAACCCGCTCTCGGGCAGCACCGTGATGGTGAAACCGGAGCCGCACCTCTCGACACCCTCAGCCGCTCTACTAGTGTTGCCCTCTTTGCTGCAATTTTGCATCGTGCAGCTTTTTTCGGGGGCCCATTGACAGAGCTGGCGAGTCACCGCCTGCCTATTTTATCCGTGTTTATACATTGGTCAGGCAGGCGACATAGTTTTGTCTCATAGACCTGAATACACATACACAAGCCTATTCAACCCAATAGCCCTATACGTTGTAGTATACATTATATTCCAATAGTCCTGCACTTTCTAAAAATTGTTCGCAAGTACATCTCCGTGGTGTGCTTGGCGAGCATGCTTTGGATTGTGCCCCACACCATTTTAGATCAAACATCTCACAAGGCCTCTACATGTTGGACCCATGTCCCCATGCAAGCCTCAAAGGACCGGGCTACGGCCCGTGAAACTTTTGAGAGATACAAATAATAATATAATAATAATAAATATATTAGGACAAATCACACAGATTGAGCTAGCCCCAAAGTAAGCTCGAGACTTGTGTTATGGGATACTGACTCAACGATACTATATTTTATATCAAATACATATATAGATAAACATCCAAGACCCAGATCAATCAGAAAAAGATCATTTTCCATCATGACCCGCCAGGGATAACCTCTCGGTTCAGTGGCAAGGACTACTGCGCCACCGAGGTCGTCGAAAATGATATTGATATACAGTTTTCTGCAATGAATACGCATATTTGCAAGATATTTGTATGTTTGTATGTTCAGTAAAAATACTATGAATATGTTGCGTGACATAAATATCTTACACCTATAAGGAAAATCCCAAAGCAATAATTTCCCTTGGCGAAAAGCTTTTAAAGTAAAAATATCGCGAAACATATCAGATGAGTTTATATTTGGACGCATTTCTATGTAAAACCACCTTCAAAGATGAAATTTGAAAAGGAAATTAACATTTTTCGTGTTAAGATTTAATTTTCATTCACCAAACGTGCAAAAGCATGGCAAGGCCTGATGGTAAGTGGCCACCGCAGCTATGAGCACCTGTAAGACTGGAAGTGTCACACGCGCATTTATATAACCTAGAGTCTTACCACAGTAAGTACCCTTTAAATTACACCGCCTTTCAAACCGAAACACACGAATGCAAGCACTGCTGTATGGCGGTAGAATTTGATGAGACTGAGGTGCCTATTCAGATGATCTTTGTACCTAGGTCTACCTGAGGTGATTCCTATGCTTTATTAAAAATCTTTAATAAAAGTTTTTAGTTTAGACATTGAAATTTCTTGATATTTCAACAATATTTGACTATTTAGTTTACTAAATTGTACAATATTATTAACTAGTCTTACCTACTTAAACATGTATCATATTTAATCATATCTAAAATAATAATATATCATTGCTTGAGATTGTGAAAATCAAATATGAAGGCATATTTCTTGTCGGCCATCATTACAAAACCATTACAAACTGTCATCGATCTTCATTTAAAAAAATATTTTATTCTAACCCGAAAATTAGACAATCCAGATACAGTTGAACGAGGTGAAAGTATTTTTCTATATTTCTCAGTTGCAATTAAAAACATTGACCTGCTTAGGGAGAGGTTAAAACTTCAAAAGACTCAGTAGACATAGAAAATGAGAAAAGCTGTTTTTTTAGCAGAATCTGTGACGAGCTTTGGTAACTTTTCAGGGGCTATTGTGAGCTTTTTTTCTCAGTTTATCTTTTTCCCTTCGCTTCCAATTAGTGGAAACTTGGTTATATAACAAGTGGTTTTCCAAGGTAGATTATTAAATCCTATTAATAAACTGAAATTTTCTCACTTCATATCCTCCTGTGGATGTCGTACAAGGCGACTTAGAGATACATAGCCCAAGTAGCTGATAGGCATCAATAGCATTCCAAAGGATTTTTTAAAGTCACAGCCACGAACTCCTGAATGAGAATAAACTGTATTTTTTATGTTTACTGTACGATTTACTTACGATTTTCTTTACTCAACCTCCTTTATCTGTGGTTAGTTTAGTTTATCAATTTAACGCACCCTGGTCTCCGACATTCTATGGCTGAGGAAGAAATAGAAAAAAAAACGCCCAGATAAAAGAGAGAGAGAGAGTTTAATCTAGCCATTTGTGTTAAAATTTATAACGAAGGTCGAACAAAGTTGTTTTGTCCGAAGTGTCTGTCTGTGGTCATGTTCTCTTTATGGTTATAAGAAAACACTACGAAAAAAAATAAATTCAATTTTTATTACAATTTGGGTCTTTTTTTGGTGTAGGTATTTATTTTAATTTGTTGTCAGTTGATTTCAGTTACAGTTGTTTGCGTTGAGGAAACTAAAGGGCGTTCTTTGAAAGCGCAAATACAGACTCTGTCTTGGAACTCGGAAAATAAACGTGATTATATTTATGTATGTTCTAGTAGCCCGTCCTGAGGTAAAACAATAATTAATTACACACTTGAAACTCCTCAGGAATCACATCTAGTAGTGATTTTTTTTTAATTCGCTTTCATACATACAGACGCGACAGACCATATTTATAATATGTAAGGACTATTGTGGAAGTCATGTCTTCATACATATTTACTTAGGTACAATGTATGTACATGTTACTAAGTAAATGTGGACGGATCAGACTCTAGTTTAATAATTAGTCTGTTCCATGTTTATTTACATGTAATCATCTAACGAACCTATTCAAGACGGTCACTCGATGCTGATCAATATTTGTTTATTTGCTCCAATAACTTGTGGATATTGGCATTCCCTTATATAGTTGAGCTTACTTTAGATATAAGGAAATTAAGTGTTTCTTGACGGTCATTGATCTGGAAAATTTTAATAAATCAAGAAAAAATCCGTGCTTCGGAAGACACGTTAAGGACTTGGTTGTACATGCAGTTTGTAATGCGCCCTCATGATGGATGATGGCCATACCCTTATCCATCTATAAGGAAGGCCTGTTGTCTCAGAAGTGGGGGTTTCGATTGGACTATTTCTATATAGGGACAAAACACACAGATTGATTTAAAGTATAACAGACTGAATTGTCCCCAAATGCAGTATAATATGCAGAAATATTTTTTAAAATATTTTATTGCCAAAATATAAAACACCACAACATAAAACAAACAAATAAACCAATAGAATAATTAGGTAATTATAAAAAAAGTATACTTATTTAAGTAATTCATTGTTTTACTAATTAAGTTATTCATTATTAATTACTTGATGTTTCGTGTAAATACACGAAACACTATTTATACATATATAATACTTAAATAATTTCTAACTACTCTCTCTACTTAAAAAAAAAGTTCTATTTTCTTCACAATGCACGTTTATCTTACGCCACCTTACTTTGTGCATTAAATTATTTTCTTTCAAATTCTTGGTTGACTGGAAGAAATCCCTTTCTGGGATAAGTCCGCCTTTGTGCGCGTCTCTTTCTTTATTTTACTGCTTTCTCTGTATGTGTTTTCTTCATGCAATAAAGAGTTTACAAATACAAAACATACATATAACAAAATGAGAAAAACAAAACAGTCGTACAAACAGGAAAGATATAAGTCCATTTAAACAAAATTTCACGTGCTTAATTTAATCAGAACTGTCACAAATTAGGTATGTGCTGTGGGTTCCTCTTGGCAAATCCATTCAGCATAATATTCATAACCACTCGACTCACTACGACGCTTGTTTACAATGGACCTACTAATGAGATGTGTCACAGGCCAATGTGGCATAAGATTTTATTTAAATTATGTGGCATAATATTTTGTTTAAATTATGAGGCATAAGATTTTATTCATACGAAACGGTGGGATAAGGTACCTTGTGTTGATCCTCTATGCGAAGTTTCAAATAAATAATTAACAAATTTTTAATATTGAGATAATAACTATTAAATCGGTCTGTGCTAATTGTATATACTAGGCGTCCATAGTAGCATCATGAAGGATTTATATTATCAGTGTTGTCTGTGTGTATATAGTGCAAAAGGAACATTAACCTCAAATATGTTGTGCGGTGTTTGTTTACATGTCAAGATTACATTTTCATAGTGAATATTTTACTTCCTTTATGGAAGTGTTGATATTTACAGGAATCTTCGCATAAAGGAACTGCCTAAGGTAGGTGCCCTATCACCCCGTTTCGTATGTGCACCCTGTATATTAACTTTATAACGGAGAACACTCGTATTGTCACCGGGATTCATCCTACCACGTCCCTCCGCTTCCTGAAGGAGCTGGGCTGGCTGGAATGATCAGCTGCTCAGACTCCGCATGCAGAAGGGGCCCAGACAAGAGGCCTAACTGAGGAAAACAGTCCTCGATGGAAGTAAGTAAGTCCCACCAAATTTCGCGTACCTACTCACTCCGCCGCCAAAAAGGTCAAAGACCCCGTTTATTTACGTAAATAGTTTATTTACGTAAATAAGGAGATATGTCCGTTCGGAAATTCCGATTTAATTTGCCACTTTCTAATGATAAAAAGTTCTCAACGACTACCTTCTGCATTGATTACTTATTAATCAATCTTCTCTCTCACCAATTCTTTACGAGATATATATATATTAGGACAAACCACACAGATTGAGCTAGCCCCAAAGTAAGTTCGAGACTTGTGTTATGGGATACTAACTCAACGATACTATATTTTATAACAAATACATATATATATATATATATATATATATATATATATATATATAGATAAACATCAAAGACCCGGGCCAATCAGAAAAAGATCATTTTTCCATCATGACCCGACCGGGGATCGAACCCGGGACCTCAGAGGCAAGCACTTTACCACTGCGCCACCGAGGTCGTCGAAAATGTTCTTCAAAAAACGTTTCTTAATATTTACGAGAAAGAAGTTTCTCATCTATGTCTCAAAAAACAAAAAAATATATACAGCTGATCTTTATCATTTTATAAAAAAAAGTCCAATAGACGTATGTAGAGGTGACTTCCATTATAATCCTTACATATTATAAAAAGAAGCGTCTGTCTGTTCGCAATTCAAATACTACTGCACGGATTTTCATGCGGTTTTCACCAATAGACAGTGCGATTACTGAGGAAGGTTATTAGGCGTATAATTTACTACGTTTTTACCCAATTGAAGCCAGTACACGGCGCAAATAAATCATAAAACAAACATTTTTAAAAGACCTATATCCTCTTTCATCTTCATCCATCATCACTAACAAAAATACGGACAAAGCCGTTATCGGTATATGTAGGCGATAACGTGTCCTTTTATAATCGAAGCTAGCCGCGATCAGAAAGGTCTGACCTCGATTTTCGGGACTGGCAACCCCAAATGTAATCCTGGCTTAGGATTGCCTTGTCATTTAATGTCTTGTAATTTGCTACATGTTAACTGTTGTATTGTAACCTATTTATAAATTCCTCTATGGTTCAGTGGTCTGTAAAGTTGCTAATATCATAACTCCCACCCTCACCATGTTTCCTGTATGTGTTCGGAGCCATGACGACGCGAAGCCCAAGGTCGGCGTAAAAAAAAACCTTAAAAGATTCGGTTGTAATTTAAAAACCAGCCGCTTTCCTGACGTCAATTCTCGTAGGAAATAAAAGTTGCAATGTAATTTCATATTCTGTGGACTAATTTCATGTCAAATCAATCAAATCAAATCATTTATTCAGACATTAGGCCTTCACAGGCACTTTTTCACGTCATATTCTAAATTAAATGATGTTTACCAAAGCTACAAACTACTAGTTTGTTATGTTACTTAAGACTGCTAATAAAGGCTCAAAAACACTATATTATGGGTTAAATGATTTTGTAATACTTATTCAGAACATTTTCAATCCGTTTTATGTATTATAAAACATTTTTACGCAATCAACACTTATGTCTTTTAACTATTCTAAAACAGATTGAAAGTGTAACAGTAAATGAAAACATTATAGAAACTTTTGAAACATAAAATGAAAAACTGAGTTCAAAACACTCTATTCGGATACTGCTAAAAGTTCCAGTATGGTATGAATGCTGGCTGAAAATATGTTCCTAAAACAAATGAAAAAAAAAATGATTCCCGTGTTTTAAAATTGATAAATTTCATTGTTCCAAGTTTAATTTAGTTTTATTTAAAAGAGTTTACAAATCAAACAGCCAGTACCTACCACGATTTCTAATTAACTAAGTCCTTAATCGAGAACAGTTTTAAACAAGACTTTGTGTGCGACAGCCAAACAAGGAAGTTCATTAAAAGTTCCATTTCTAATTAGACATATATAGAATCTTTCACCGTCTTAATCCTACTATTTAAATAAATACTAAAGTTTTTATGTTTTAATGTTCATTACTAACGCCTCGATAATAATATAGATAAAAACAATCATTTTAACTTTTTCTCACTACATCGATATCCTCCGATGGAAATCCTCGAAAATGGATTTAGGATGGATTTAATTCAACAAAACCATTCCATTATTTATACGCCTCTGTTTCCCAATAGATCTGGTCTGTTCAGTCTAGTCTAGTCTAGAACTTTTATTCGCTTAGTCATTGAATTTAAAATTTCTCCGTTCAGTCCTTTTCACGTTGCGTCGACTGTCTTTTTAAATGTTTTCATCTATTCGCAGTCAACGCCACCATATAATAAGTACGGCCTCTCCCCGCCTCCCCCTGAAAACGGTCCAAACCACATTCAGTTACCGGACTGTTACCTGGCCGACAGGAATGTGCAAACCGCCTCATGCTTTCCCGAACGTACTGCGATTATGATATTTTATCGTAACCCACACAATGATCTGACCAGCTGTTGGAAATAGCAACATTTTAGCATTGTCAATGACCTTTGTCTTTGGATATATTTACCGCGTGCTCTCCCTCTCTCGCTCTCTCTTCCCCTCTCATTCTGGACAAATACACGCATTTCATCACCTCCGGACCTTTTATTACATCTGCCCTAAAAGTCTTATTAATATTTTCATCCATTAACATTGGTCCTTCGAGCCGGATTTGAACCAGCGACCTAGGGCTTGTGATCTATGTTTCTGACTGGGCTACCCATCCGTTACTGTTTTGATCTATCAACAGCAATCGAAGGAAAACTTAGCGGGAAGAGAAGACTTCCTAACAACTAGCCAACCAAGTGTTATTCCCGTATAAAAATCGACTAACGCTTGAATAATTTATGACTAACAATGCAAGGAGATGCCATGTAGGGATCTAATTCTGAACATCATTAATATTCTAAGTCCCAATGAAGATAAATATTATTTTAGTTTATCGACTCCGTATGGAATTTTACCAAATAAATTGATTATAAGGGGATTGCTTGTACACATATTTATTTAATGTCATGTCAATATTTAATATTGGGTACCGACAAAGTGTTCGTGGCGCAACATTTGTCCGGGAAAATCTAATTTTGATATCGTTGGAGGTCTGTGGACAACATTGACACCAAAGATATTCTTCGTTCTTTTTTAGATATAATATTTGTATCGTACAATTGTGTTTCTGTTGAAGTAGTGAAAAACAGGTATCATTGTAAGACGTCCACCGTGTCTAAACTTTCATCTACGTTAAATCACGCAACGATTTTGATGCAGTTTTCACTGTGATTTGGCCAATTTATTCCCGACTAGATGTTGCCCGGGGCTTCTCTCCCGTGGGAATTTTGAAATAAAATATAGCAATCTTGGATAATGTACCTTTCTAATGGTGAAAGAATTTTTGAAACCGGTTCGGTAGTTTCGGAGATTATCCGCCTCAAACATACAAACTCACAAACGCTTACCTCTTTATAAAAATGTATAAATCGTCCCGTGCTAAGCTATGTCGCTAGTATACTATATATAATATAAGAAAAAGTCTCGAAAAGTCATCAAACGTTGGCCTACATAGTATTACGTGTTTTTCAATACGATTATAGACTCCCACAGGACATCGGTTAAGATAAAACGATCAATCCATCTTCCCACTCGTTATGCCTGTCAAGTAAACCGTGATCGATGTCGATATCGATAGCTATTCGAAGACTCGTGTAATCGATGATGGCTTGACAATGCGTTGTATAGTAATCAAATTCTACAATCGTCATAATTATTTGCGTCGTAATGACATTATTCACGACGTGTCTGTAAACTTTATTTAAGTTCTGTTTCGCGTCGGTAATGTTTGCAGACGCGCAACGCGCTTGCCCATAGTCCTAAAAACATTGTTAATAACATTTAATATGAATTTCGTCAGAAATAAATAATTGACCGAGAGCGCAGCGAGCGAGGTCTTACAAATCGACTTGGGGCAAAAATACATTTTTTGTATGTATGTATGTTTGTAACGCGATAACTTTCGAACCGATTTTGATGAAATTTAAAAGGTATGTAGGATCTGTCCATAGAATTTTTAGGCTCACGGGGCAACAAAATCGGTTCAGTCGATACTGAAATATTCACGGTTTTGTAAAAACTTATCGTGTCACAAAACTTCTTGTGTTCGCGAGGTCTAAGTTCACGACAACAACTAGTTATTTATTTTTAGGGGCTTTCAGCATTCAGCCAGTAGTAGAGTTTCGTAATTTCGGTAACGTGCAATCCGTACATAATATAATAGGTGTCACACACTTGTTAAGTTTATCAATTCTTTCGCTCAATAAAATAGATCTATTTACTTCCTTATTCTGAAAATTGCCGTCAAATTTGAATAGCACCGGTTACTGTAGCCATTATTGTTACTTCAGGAGGTTACTTTCCAACGCCGACTGAATACGCAATCATTTGCTTTTAATAGCCAATTGATGTAGTCGCTAAAATCCAGCCTCTTTTTTAAAAAGAAAAAAAGGTTCTCTTTGTCTGCTAATACCGTATTTATTACACATTTGGGGATTTCATTATTCTATAATACTGTAGGTAGTTTGCAGCTTTTAATTAGTTTCATCATAAAATATAGGTATTGCCAATATTTTTCATTTATTAAAAGTATATCTAATAATTAAGGCGAAATAAATTAAATGATTTTTTAAAACTAAATGAATAATGTTGACAGTTTATCGCCTCGTCTTGTTATTCCAATGATATTTTGCCCGTAAAAGCCGAATAAGACTCACCATACAAAACAGTAGTCCATTTACATAATTTATTCCATTATTGTTTGAAATCACACTGAATATGTATATCAGTTTGGCAGTAGACCAAATATTAACAATTAAAACTATATTATTACGAAAAAGAAAAAAATCGATTAACAAATACATCGATAAAATCGACAAACCTTAACACATCAATCACAACACTTTTTAGTTTTGTATTTCGAACGTCCGCAAATAGTACACTTAAGAGCAAACTTCGCGACACTTCACCGTTTACGTAACTGCGAAATAGTAGGGAGTCGTGCTATCCCCGAAGCGAGAACGCGTCGTCTGGCGCGCCGCGTCGCTTGGCCCCGTTACAACTACTCCTGTAACTGCAATGCGCCCTACAGTGTATCTCTGTTGGCCCCCATGACTTGAGCCAACTGAAATATTTTCTACATAAAAAAATGGTTTCATTCATGCGCCGCCTATCGTGGACTTGAAATTTCTAAACAACATGAATTATTTCCTTAAATAATAAGTAGTTTGTAAAGAAAGGCTTTGAATGTAATAATAAATATTGTATGTCATAATATAATTTTTGTAATTTAATTTTTGTAATTTAACAATTTTAATAATTTATGTATAACTACAATTGTCTGATTAAATGGGATTTTGTTTTATTACTTGTTTAATTGAAAGTTTTCGATCCTGTGAGATTTTGCACTGTCTGCGATTTTAAGATTTCATCAGCGATAAGATATTCCGCCAGTAAATGTTAATAAGTACATGCATTACTAAGCTTTATAAACGCCCGCACAATTTTCATAATACGCTCAGTATATGGAATACAAAGACTTTCATATTTTCCACAAAATCTGCTGTGATAATTTACCCGTACAGCAAAAATATTCTTGTCTTATATTGTACCAAGTTAAATGAGTTTATATGAGAAGGAAGGGGTGGTTTTTACTAGCCTTTTTTTACTCTGTCAAAATTATTTACGTAAATACCTAACAACGAATAGAAGATTTTTTAAGCTGTAATAATAATAATGAAATGTGAATTTATTTTTCATTCACAATAACAATAACAAAAAACAAATAAATTTGCGATAAAAATAATATAAAATTAAGACAGAATTAATTAAGTGAACAGGTATCTAATCATAAATACGTTGAGTAGTAGTGGTTTCAAATCAAAACTGAAATTAAAAATACGCGATAAGGATCAGTAGGGAAAATACTAACTCTTAACGTCCTATCATTATAAGTGGGTCTTTTTTAATTCCACTCAGTGTACAAATTTGAGTACAAATACGGACAATAAAAGGCGAAGCACGAGATTCAAGTGGTGATACAAGTTTATTGCAGTAATTTCTGACTTTTGGGGTAATTTAATTGTTTCCTTGTTTTCGGAATCCGTCCCCGGTTTTAGTGTCAATTAAAAACGTGCATACGTTTGAAATGTAAATATCTTGAAATGGGGAAACCAGTGTAAGGAAAAATTTATTAAGTACATACATTTTAAATTGTTGCCAAATTTAATCGGAGGTGTTTTCCTAAGAAATATTATGTGTTCTTCCATAAAATCCTATCTCAGTCAATCCTATCTCTTATCAGCTGTCTGGACCGTATAGAAAGCCAGCTCATATTTATTTACATTACCTAGGTTAGTATATTATACATTTTTATTTCGGACTATGTATTTATTGATATGTATTTTATTGATTGATCTTCTTCATAGTCGTATTCCTCATGGCTGAGGGTCGTGGTTATTACGTGGAATAAAAAACACACACAACAACTTTCTTGGCATTATTAATGGAGTGGTTTGCCATTGCCTTCTCCGTTTCACACACAAGTTAATAAGAATCAACCAGTGTGCAGGTTTCCTCACGATGTTTTCCTTCACCGGAAGCAAGTGGTGGTCGATGAAAACTACTATACATGAGTCAGATTGGTATACAAACTCATATGGCACGAGTAAGATTCGAACCTGGGACCTTTCTATCCACAGGCGGGCGTCTTTAATCATTACACCACCACCGCTTAATTGATTGATAATATTGTCAAAATTTTGCTATTCAAAAAGTTAATTTATATATTTCAAAAGCCCCTCATTATTTTTAAAGATCCCAAAAATATTTAAAACTAAACACATTAAACAATTTAGCTGAAACACAGCTCCGTCAAATATAACCTAAAAGTTATTTCCATATTTCGCACTCACTGCATAGTACATCGTAAAACAATACTAAAGTAGAATGCATTATGCATTTGATCGCTTGATATGATTGACATGCACTGAATTTCAATTTGGTTGGCGTTCTCCCTCACGCCTGAACGTTTTCCCTGTATCTTCCTTAGCCTTTAAGTGTCAGAGCCCAGGGTTCGCATCTAATTTCTCTTCCACCTAAACACGACATCCTCAGTTTTGACGACCTCGGTGGCGCAGTAATAAAGTACTTGCCTCTGATCCCGGGTTCGACCCGGTCGGGTCATGATGGAAAATGATCTTTTTCTGATTGGCCCGGGTCTTGGATCTGTATATTTAGTTATAAATTATAGTATCGTTGAGTTAGTATCCCATAACACAAGTCTCGAACTTACTTTGGGGCTAGCTCAATCTCTGTGATTTGTCCTATGTAATATATTTATTATTTATTTATTTATTTATTAGACAGAACATTTGGCACGCATACTTTCCTTGACGATGTCAAACCAGTACTGATTGGGTTTGCCCCTTCTGCCAAGGCCTGGTGGAAGAGATGATATGCCACAGGCCATGTGAGGCATACTCATATATTCATTACTTCTTTGGAAATTCCAGGAGGAATATTGAATAAACCCAAGCAGTTCCAAGATGCGCTTGTGAGGCATATGTTTATTAGTTATTTGGGAATTCCGGAAGAAATATTTAGTGTACCCAGGCGCGCTTGTCATATATTATACACCTCCATTCATACGAGTGAAGTTCTTAATGCTACAAATGTTAACGGCAATCCAAAATTTTCTACGGGAGTACTTACTTCGAAGCGCAGCTAGTCTAAGAACAGATATATATTTATATAAAAATAAATGTTGATATATTTAGTGTTTGCACAGATATCTCACTCTAAACTGTACTTTAATAAATCTAATATTAATCTAGTTCGCAAAGTTCTGATAGGATGTTATATCAAGTAACTTAATCTAGATCTAGACTGGTAGTGGTATGGAACTGAGACCTTTAAGTTTTGGATTCATTTTTTCTTGGATTATAGTCAAATAGTTACAGTTGAAAGATCTGCTTTTTATTTATAATTTTTCAATATCTTTGAAATGTTCATGAGTTCATTAGTTTTTCACATAGAAACTTCGATCTAAGTGTCTCCCCGGTTTATTCCTTAGCCATAGGGCGTCGGAGCTCAAGTTTCACTTATTATTTTCCGTTTCGCACGGCCTTTCGTTTCGGCCTATTTTATGAAAAAAAATAAAGTCACAAAACATTGATGAGTTTTTATGATAAACACACAATTATTAAGTCGTGTTGCAGGCAACAGCCAGTTTCATATAAATTGGTATTTTTGTCTAGCTATCTGGTCCCACTTTGGGCAAAAGCCTCCCCCTTCTACTCCCGACTACTTGTATCACTTCTATAAATAGTTACATGAATATCAAATACGCGCGGCTATCGAGATAAAAAAAATAACAATCTGAATCGAACTGAAACTGCCGATTCACTGCTTTTATAGTTCAATTCTAGTAAGTACCTGTGAAAGTATAATACACAGTAAAACGAACTCTAATGGAAATGAAATAGAGCTTACATTGCAGGAAGCTCATAACTTTAACTAAAGCTCGCCAATCCCAGGACCATGTATCTAACCATAGACAATATGAATACATAGAGAAGCATCCGCACTTATAATAATGGATGCGGAAAGATTTACAATTTCTCGGTTTCATCCAAGCCGTAAAGCATCGGAGCCCAGGATACGCTTTCCTTCACTTTAACATATTTCTTAAAATAAATTATTATACACAATCATAAGTACATTAAAATGATTGATTTTAAAGGCCTTTTATTTCAAATTTATTAACCGCACGCAAACTAAGTTCCGGGTGGGTTACGGCTGGTAAACAATAAAGTTATTGCTGAAAGAAGTCTTAAATGTTTGTACCATTCAATTAATTTGTAGTTACACCTATATATTCTTTTGTAGGTATCTTAATGTTTACGTCAATAGGATAACCCAAAATATATAAATTACACAAATAATAACACCGATTAATATTTCGGAAGATCAGGTATTAATATCTCAGGTATATTATCATCGATCATAATTCGATCAATATACATTAAGGATTAAGTTTTTTTTAATGTAATTACTTAGTTATCTTTATCGAGAGGACTCCAAATTTCTTCGTGTTTTTGTAGTCGTAATATCTTATGAATTATGTACAGATTATCAAAGTCCCGATGACGGAGTCGCTACTTTCCAATTAATTTGATTAGAAAATGATTAATTTGAAAATTACTTTTGAAAGTTTTCAATTTTACTCACCGAGTCAGGACTTTCTTGTCAATCTGTGCTGTGTATAATATAAATATAATGTTTATTAAAAAAAAATCAATGGATAGCTGTCAATATCTATCAGTGTAATAGTCTGTCGTCCGGACCCCTTTTTGGGAATGACTTGGCAACTTTTTCACAACCCACTTAACACAGACGCGTAAATTCTATCGACATTATTTCTTTGGGATCGGAAAAACCGGCAAATGTAAAGATGGTGGTGGATTTGCACCCTAGACCCTACATAAAGTACTGGCCGCGTAACCGCCCTTTTAACTAACATAATTTAGGCATATTATACTTTGTAAACCTTTATTCAAATAGATTCAGTTTTAGAATCTATTCATGATGGACATAATAATAGGGAGTATTACTGCACATTTATCCCGCTAGAGTACAGCACTGTATGTTAGGTATACAAAAGCTTTGCCGCCTTTTGCTATGTCGATTAAAACGTTTATTTTAGAGTACTTTATTAATCCTTTCATAATGTAAGCATTCGTTTGTGAAAATATACAACAATGTAGCATATTCGGGTGCCGAAATATGGGAAAAATCGTTTACCATAAGATAAAAAAACTTCGAAATACGATGGGATATGCCTCACATTGTAAATTTTTTGAGCCAGTAAACGGTCGAAAAGACTTCGCTCGGAACACTTCATACGTGAAGACTTATTAAAATATGGACTTCATACAGGTAAGATCTTCAGTCAAAATCAAGTTTATATCACTTTATGACCACAGATGACCAAATAATGCAGAACATAACCTAAAATAGTGTTATTATTTTCAGGATAATCCACTAAATCCTTCCTTTTTTCTTTAAACTCGCACCACGATTGCGTGGAAGGTATTTTTGGTCGTAAATCTGCAACAATATGAAAATTGTTTGTTCCATTGGCAATGTTTGTGTACCTTAGGTGTACCAGTAGCGCCATCTGCGCTGAGCTTTGCGTAATATGTCCTATTCCTGATGGATTATTTATACATACATTATCAATGACAACAGATATTATTTGGGTACCACAGATTATAAAATGTTAATTACAATGAGTCGTTATATTATCAATTTTAGCCGCCCCTTAATATCTAGCTGCCCTGGTCCAGGCATTCTGAGTAAATCGTCACTGATAGCTTTTATCTCTGCTTATAAATCTTTCTCGTACAGTCAACAGCACATCAAGTCACCCTTTTTTATTTATTTTTTAACGAGTGGAAAGACCTTCGTGTTGTCCATCCAGCCACGTCGCCAATGCGGTTGCCATAAGAAACTAAGTAATTAATGAAAAAAAAGTACACATGGTCCCGGCGGACCATGTGCTACTCTCCCTCCACAGCCCCAACACGGCAATATCAAGTTACCCTACATAAACCTCTATGGCGGGGTAATAACGGCGAGTTTGCAATAAATTTGGGTAGGTTTATGTGCTGTTGACTGTACGACGGACATGCGCGCAGGAGAACCTTTTCAATTTCGAAATAATTACGTATCTTTAAAATGGAGCTGATGTATCGATAATAATGCGAAAATACGGTTTTATGTGCATCTTCTTCGTTGGTAAACCTAAGTTATGTAGTATTACGAGATCGCTGAATCGCCTTAATCTAGCATAGTGAAATAAAAAGAAGAAAAATATTTAACACAAAAGGCCTAAGCCGAGCGTCTAGATCTAATTAAAGCCTAAATATATTAGCACGTTCTTTTGTCTTCAATCAAATAGAATTGAGTTGCTCGTGGATAATAAAAAGTTATATTCTTAAGAATTTTACTAAGATACGTACTCATGCAATTTTTCCCATCGCATTTACGGATAAACCGCTGGATCGGTTTTGATGAAATTTAGCAAGTCTATAGTTAAAGATCCCCGTTCATAACAGGCTACTTATTTTTTCCAAAATCACTATAATGGGGGTTGAAAGTTTGTATGAAAATCATGCCTGTTCCGCGTTCGCAGTAAGCTTGTCAACTGTAACTTATCCACCAATGAAAGTGGTTGTTCAGTCATATAAAATCGTGTAAAGTATACTGAAAAATCAACATTTAACTATTGCAATGAAAATCCTCTAGCAAAGATGTATAGAAACGTTTCCAGCTGTACAAATCCGTGGATCCTAGTGGATTCCTATTCAAACGACGTGAGTCTATAGACAGACATAAAGAATTCAGCTACGTCCGACTTGAAATTGAAAAGGATTTCGAATTTCAACTTAGTTTATTCACCGATTTATTGCATTCATCGTACATAAACACTTATGTGAAAATTTTTGTATTCTAAAAAAAGATTTAATTCTAATGAAAGTATTCAGTTTTTTTTTGTCATTGAGCACAAGATCTTGATATTGATAGGCACTTTGCAATATCAACAAAAGATAGATTTCTGACAAATTGCCAGTTTAATACTGTATGTAAATTCATTAACACTTCTTTTGTGGCTAATTAACATGGAGACATAATACATGTCACTCACAAAAAAGATTTTAAAAAATTAAAACGAAAAAAGATAATAATAAAAAAAGATTAAAACCTAAACTATATTTTGTCACTTCACAAGATTTTAAACAAGATAAAATATAATTTCTCTTAAAGTATGTTTTATCTTTTCATGAATAACACAGGGTTAAATATCGTGTGCCAAAAAATGCTTTAGGTTGCTGAGGTCTGTGATAAAGAGTATTATAAAATTTAAATTTTAAAGTATACCCCGACGAATCTAAGGAAATGTAACGAAGCCACAGCCGACACGATGTTTGTGAGATTAAACCAAAATAAAGGAAGAACAAAGGTCACCGGAGCGCGTCTGTACGCTTTCCGCGCTGTTAAGCCCAATGACCCGATACCGACACTGGTTTAAAGATGTTGCCATTTTCTTACAGCTTTATTTCGACAAACACAAGAAGATATTTCAAGAAAATATGTTAATTATTGAGGCCTTAAATAATAGAAGATTATGCGTGTGCATCGTGTGGTCTAAGGGTCATTGTGGGTTTTGCTAAAAACTATGTAGGCATAATTTACACTTTGTGAAATATAACTTGATCATACTGACAGATGTCAAATAGTATAAAATTAATACATCTTTCAGTGATGTATATCATCCTAAATTTAATAAAGAATTTTGAATTTTTATTTTTATTTTCTCTGTAGCTCTCATTTTCAATGTATCGGTTCATCATGTTGTCATTAGACTTGACGACCTACGTGGCCTAACAGTCATCATGCCGGACTGCTGCACTGGGGGTCCTGGGTTCAATCCCCGGTTAGGTCAAGATGGAAAATGAACTTTTTCAGATTGACCTGGGATGTTTATCTATATATGTATATGTTATAAAATATAGTGTCGTTGAGTTAGTAAACCCATAACACAAGTCTCGAACTTACTTTGAGGCCAACTCAATCTGTGTGATTTGTCCATACATATATAAATATATGACTCAAATTATATATTTTACAAAGTTTAGAGGGAAAATTTTAGATCTGATAATATGAATTTGTGTAGGAATAATTATTTCAGACAAGGTAAGGTCAATAATAGGAGAAAGACCAAAAATGAATATTATAAAGTATAAAGTATGCCTCGTGTCGTATTAAGATGTAAAATAATTGGCAATCAAAAGAATGAAATGAACGAAACCCCATCGACAATATATAATATCAACTTTTGAATGAATTTGATATAATAACACCATTTTTATATAATGTATTATTTTGCTTTTTGGTATTGTGATTAGGCAGATAGATAAGGAGGAAAGTTTAATTATAATATTAATTCGTGTCAAGTGATTGAAAGTTACCTAACATAGGCATTCTATACTTCGGAATTTTCAACGAATATGGTATAACGTGTTTTGAAAATGGAAAATGTTCAAAATATGTTTCCACTTAAAAGAAAACATTAAAATACTAAGCATTTATGTATCGGGGATCGTAAATTATTCTTAACGACACACTTGCTTTAAAACGATGCATTTTTATGTGTGGCCCTCAAACGTTAAGTTAAATGCTATACTAAAAGAGTAGTGGATATCGTTTATATTTTGCATAGAAGACGAGTTTAATACCTTATTGTAATGAACGGAACGGTGAAAGCGTTAACGCGGCGGACGCCTGCCCATTTGAAGCTAAAATACGTTTTGTCTTCTTCTGTCTATGTCAAATATTATATAGTGCGATAGTGACAGAACATACTTTAACTTGTAAATAGCCGTATAAGTTCTGCAATAATGAAAGAGAAGCTCAAAAAGCGCTATCCACACATTTCCAGGTCAGAACTATCCATATTATCAGTTTCAGTGTTCCCGTCAGGGACGTGCCCTCTGTCACCCGCATTCACACATATCAAAGAAATCGGTGTCAGTGTGTATCCCATATAATTTTTTTTTGCTCTTAGAATTCAAATAATGTGGATTAGAAAGATCGTAAAGTATATTATTCTGTCGAACAAGTTCTATCAATCTTTCGGTGTTCATTCTGTACCTACTTATTTAAAAAATCCGGATGCGCCTGACACGGAGCTGTGTGAACGAGTTCATACAGGTTGTATGTAAACGATTTTTAGCCGGAAATGTGTGGATAGCCCTTAATGCTAGTTTCGCGCATTCGATCAAACCTAATTTCACAATGAACGGTCACGAGATGGATGACCAAAAATGTGTTATCTCGAGGTCCTTTGTGCTTTATAAGCTGATGATAACTAGATTCTTTTTCGATGTTAATCAATATAAAACTAAAGCAGTGATGCGATTCTAATGGAAAGATAAATTGCAGAATGAATTTGTTTTTGATTATATAAAATAAAATTTAGTCACCGTCATGCATACTTCATCTTTGTGAATTTACAAGTCAAAGTAATAGAAAACTAGAAGATATTCTGTTAGTTGATTTTGATAGATCCTTTCATGGGATAAGTCCGCAGCTTCTTTTAGTGTTTCTATTTTTATAACATAGATTTATGCAATAAAGTTTAATCAAACTAACAAGGTACAACGAATAGTCTATAACTTAATGATATATATATATACTCGATTACTTACAATAATTAACGTTATTTCAATGTTCTGCCTATTTATATCGGCACTGTATATTTTTTATTCACACATTAAAAGAAAGAAACAATAGAAGCATACCATTTTGAGAAACCTAAACATATTGAGACGAAACATTTACATTATAACAAAACGTTGCCAAGAGAAAAGTTTGGCTGGATAAACCACAATTATTTAATATTACGCAGTCCAGGGTCAATTCATATTCTTCTGTTTATTATTCTTATTTATTTTTATCGTAAACTAGCGGCCCGTCCCGGCTTCGTTCGGGTAAATTGATAAAATATATACGTAAACCTTCCTCACGAATCACACTATCTATTGGAGAAAACCGTATAAAAATCAGGTAAGTATTTGAAAATAATAATGAGGTGCTCTCTTAGTAAGAGCACTGTCTCGGATAGAAAGTGGCGCGGGTTCAATTCCCGCTCGATTCCAGATTTTTTTCATATCATTATTATTATTTTCAAGAATAAGTTAAAAAGCATGTGTGACATTTATAACAAATCCATTTAAACAGGTAGGTGTTTGAGTTGATTGCGTTCAAACAGACATACACGACGGGGGTCTTATTTTTGTAATTAGAGTGGGTAGTATACTTATAAACAATGGTCTTTTGGTCTATATTTTTAATATTTTTTAAAACAGGTTGAACGCAATCAACGAGATAAGTGGAGACTAATCTATCAAAAGCAAATAAAGTTTGCGGTGGCAATATTCCAACAAAGAAACAAGACACAGAGTGATCGTTTAACTTCACTATGACGCAATGAATAATAATGTTACTTATTTACGTCTAGATCCGAAACGTCCAAATTCAAATTCAAAATATTCATATCATTTATTTTTGTTTTTGACCGCCTCGGTGGCGCAGTGGTAAAGTGCTTGCCTCTGAATCGAGAGGTCCCAGGTTCGATCCCCGGTCGAGTCATTATGGAAAATGATCCTTTTCTGATTGGCCTTGGGTCTTGGATGTTTATCTATATATGTATTTTTTATAAAATATAGTATTGTTGAGTTAGTATCCCATAATACAAGTCTCAAACATACTTTGGGGCTAGATCAATCTGTGTGATTTGTCCAAATATATCTATATTTATCCGAAGTACCTAACTAAAACGCTTAATAAATTCGAGCGTTAAATATAAGTGCGCGTTAAATAACCGTTTTTAAGCAATTAATAATTAAACGCGAAAGTTTAATAATAATTATGTTTTCAGTTGGGTAATCTGCAAGTGAGATTGTTAGCACCGTTACATAGTGTGAAATTGTAAATTGTTCATACAATTTGACACATTCTTTTCGATGTTTCGATATACCCGAAACAAAATTATCTTCTAATGTTTAAATACCTACATATCACTGTATAGCCTTTTTGCCTCTTGCCAGAATTAGGTATCTACGATTTATGAGTTCTTAGTACTTTTTTACAACTTATTATCCCGAAAATACTTTTCGGAAATGTTTTGATACGTAAAAGCATATATTGGGTGAATTTCACGAGCGTATTGAACGCCTCCGGGCCATAATGATAACCATCATTAGTGCTTATTAAATTGTACCATACACAGTTATAAATTTAATTAACCTATTATATAAATATTTTGACGACCGCCTTGGCCTAATGGTCATCACGCCGGACTGCTACACTGGAGGTCCCGGGTTCGATCCCCGGTCAGGTCAACATGGAAAATGATCTTTTTCAGATTGACCTGGGTCTTGGATGTTTATCTATATGTTATAGAATATAGTATCGTTGAGTTAGTATCCCATAACACAAGTCTCGAACTTACTTTGGGTAGCTCAGGCTGTGTGATTTGTCTAAAAAAAAAATAAGTAAAGTACTGGTACAATGTTAATTTTATAAATGTTTAATTAAAAAAAAAATTAATTATTCCCAAAAAATGTGCGACACTAATGAAAAGCTACACGCCGCGTTCAAACAGCCGTGTAATTCACCCATATTGCACTTCTCCCCTAAACATTTAGCACTGTTCAAGTTGGTTGGTACAGCCGACAGCGTCAGATATAGAAATTTCCTTTGTCTCAATGCACTTGAATAATGCAACAACTGCAGATAATCCACTGAATGCCTCATTGTTACTGGAAGCTGTAGGGCTTCTGAACTTTGTACTGCACTTTAATGTCGTAAGTTGCGCTTTAAATTATTCATCTTGAATCAATGGATAGAAATATAATTGTGAATAGAAACTAAATTGTATCTTTGAAGACTACCTAATTAATCAATTTTATCATTTCGTAATTCCTCACTCATGATATAGGTATGTATGTGATAAATAAATAAGTAAATACAATAAATATAAAAATTGGTAAATACATATACAGTTATATTCATATAACAAAACAAAATAACAATATAACCTTCACTTATAAAGTTAGTCTCGAATAATAGAAAAATTTCGTTTAATTTTTATAATGCAATATTTTAATGCATTTGCTCTAGTGTAATAATTTGTGTGGATTATATATATTATATACTATAATTGTTTTACAGATTGAAAAAGCGTTACCTATTCATCATAGAAAACATGATCTAAAACTGTACACCCAAAATCAACTCCCGACGAGGGAACACCTCAACGAGTAGGTACATAATTTATTTATTGCGAGTAGAATGATTCAACGAGTAGGTACATTATTTATTGCGAGAATGATCTCTCTGATTAAAATAAAAGCTTGTATTTTGATACAAGCTTTAATTTTAATCAGAGTCATATTTAAAATATGTATATAATTAGGTATATTTGTAAAAAAAAAACTTTTTGCTGTAGCATATTGTTGATGACATTGCACGTACCTACTCGTAATCGTCGGAACTTGTAATAACGTGTCACAAGTGTCCAGTGAACATCAAAGGAGTTGATAAATGATGCCATTCTTTGCACAAAACTTATGTAGTGTGAGATTTGGTTATGTAATACTTTTGTTAGTCGCAATTCAATACACGTTTCTACTTTAACTGTTACTTGGATTGTTTTCCCTATGAAATATAATAAAATAGTTATGATTTGGTAGTGTGGTCATTAAGTAATGTGTGAAACTGATTTCCAATCATAGTACCTAATTAGTGTTTTTGCATGGTTTTTGCATTAGCTTAACGGACATTTCGTTTAAATACAAAATAAGTTTAATTGTTAACTGATCTAGTAGTACTTACTGAAGATAATAGCGGACAGAATAGCCTTCGCCCGCGTGAATTTCCCACGGGAAACATATTTTTCCGTGATGAAAGATTCCCTATGTCCTTCTCCATATTTCAAACCACATGTATGCAAAATTTCAAGAAGATTGGTTGAGTAGATTGAGCGTGAAGCGGAAAAAATAAACAAACTTACTATCGCATTTATAATACTTATTTAGTTAGGATTTATTATTTGCTTCTGATCGTCAACGTGTTAAGAAATATAAATAGATTTTTTTATTTTACCAATGAAGCATCAAATAGTTTCAGTTCCATCATATGTGGGCACGTAAAGTCGAATGGGACTGAACCCTATCACATTACCCATACAATTGAATTGCGCATACCCTAAAAACCCGGAAACAATTTTAAGGCAGCGATAAGGGATGTAAAAAATTTACAACCCAAGTTTTAGCGTCTTTTTAGCACCGACTAACCGTAAAACTCGAATCAAGATCGCAATTTTCCCTGAACGTTATTTAATCACTCAATTTTAACATCTAATTTTTTTCTTGCTAAATCGCTAGATTTTTTATGTTGGATTGCAAAATCGTGGTTTTCACTTGTTTTGAAATTGCTGAATGAGATATATTTTAATAGAAAAGATGTTCCTGTGGTACCTGTGGTGGTAGATAGCAATAGGACCACGGGTAGGGAAGACAATCATGTTACATTCAGAAAATCCGGTAATACAACAAAGCAGGGTACAAAGCGCCTTAACCTGCGCGACGCCTACGTTTGGACAAAATGGCGTAGGTAGGTACTACACTTTTTTATGGGCAGGTCAAAGTTAACTGGTGAAACCTTCTCTATATATTTGAAGTTTTTATATGAATTTAAAATATTAATAAAAAACAGAAATAAGAAATTTATTGACGAAATAAACATCATATTTTTATACTATATAATGAATTAATTATTGAGTTAACAAAACAAAGTCATACTCTAATAAGATAATCCAAGGTAGATTTAGGTTGTACTGAGCTCAGGTGGCTGGAGTTAAACTCAATTGAAAGATAAGTAATTAAGGCGTTGTCCTCATTAAGACAAAACGACGCGATGCGGCTCAAATGCGACGCGATGCGAAAATATCAAATGAATCGACGTATGTTTGTGTCCTGTCCTTAGAGCTAGGCCCCATTGCTCAGTTGTGCTCTGTTTTTTTTTATAGATTTTTGACAATGTCCTGTGTCGACGTACAGTAAACAGTTCATCAAGTTACTCTGTATGAACATTTATGTCGTGGTAATAGCGGCAAGTTTGCAATGAATTTGAGTAGGTTGATGTGCTGTTGACTGTACAAATCTTCATACAAGTTCTACGTTGTTCCGCGTTGATCGTCGACGAACGGCAATGCAACGTAAGTATTACGCCTACATTGTCAAAATGGATTGCTAAAGTTTGGTCACTACTCTAAGCACTATTATAAAACTATGTGTTATGAATTTATTTAGATTATATTTATATATCTATCCAAGCTATCACATTCTGTTATATCTCGACCAATATTCCACATTACAAGACAGCCTTGACTTTAAGGAGACGCTAAACGTGACGAGAATGAACAAAAGAATCTGAAGAACAATATTTTCTTTTGGCCTTGAGTTTGCGAAGTTTTGGAATAAGGTTAGCGATATTGACGCTTTCTTATATTTATGACACTCAACAAAGAAAGCGAGAATCCAGAGAGTGAGAATACTCACTTGATAATTTATTTTATACAGTTTCATCCTATTATTTTCCTTATGACTAAGGCACACGATGATTTCCTGGCAATGTTAATGCAGTGGATTGCCATTCCCTTCTCTATTTAAAACATTATTACATATTGATAAATCATCAATTAGAGTGCAGATTTCCTCCGCGATGTTTTCCTTCATCGGAAGCAATTAATGATCAATAAAAACTACTAGAAACACATGAGTGGGATAAGTATAAAAAGTTATGTTCACTAGTGAGATTCTTACCTGGAACCATTCGGTTCTCAGACGAGCATCTCCATCACTTACCCATCACTGCTTTATTAGTTATGTAAGTCTGTAGGATGTTGGGTTGAATATTGTGATGTGTATCACTATAACTACGTAACAGAATTCAATAATAACACAGATCATGCTTGATAGGGTACTCAAGAATATGTGCCAATGGTCTAATACAAGAAGAAACGCCGACGACCGTGCGAAGTGGAGATAAAGATTATGGGCTCCGACATGGCCGAGGAAAACACCCGTTTCATCCCGAATTTCTCAAACAAGTGGAGTAGAAGGGCGTGGTTAGTAAATCAGTATTTTTAACTTGAAGTACCTAACCTAAGCCCCTACAAGCATGTGACAAAGAAAACACATTATACTAAAACTGTCGGTATTATATTCCAAATCCCGGCTCACAAGAATTCAGTCTCTTGTTTAAGCTGTTAAGTCTGGGGTCTTAGTGTAACAAAACAACGAATTTTATGTTAGTCGGGGAGCTAAAAAAATTATGGGCAAATTTATAACAGCATAAAACAATTTCGGATTTTTCTATTTACTGTTTGATCATTCAATTCTTTTCAATAAATGCTGTAATAAATAAAGTACGTACTTTCGTGACTACTTGAGGAAAATATTTTATAAGGCCATTATTGACTTTAAAATATACCTACCACTTAGAAACTTCAATCGGGCGTAATTTCAGTGAAATATATTCGATCAATCACATTACAGCGGGCTCAAATTCAATTTCACAAGTTATGGTTTCCTATAGTCGTGACGCGGATGACTGAGCAATCATATCTGAGCATATCTCGTGTAGAATACGGAGGTAAGCTCCCGGTCTATTTATTGTCGATTCTGCAATATATTGATTTCAGATTTTTCTGTTTATTTTTCTCTTGTGTGGATTTCAAAATTCAGTTCTCATGTTATCTATCTGAAAAGTATTATATACTATATAATAAAATTAACAGAGATAATAGCATTTATCATCGTCACATAAAAGTTATTTAATTTTATGGAATGTGTTATTGCTACCACTAGGGTCAAATTTTATTGAAGTCACCTAAAGACATCTGACATGACTATGGCTCACTTAGTTATTTAAATTATGTTTAGATAATTATTTTCATAAACTATGTTTAATCTATAATAAAGATCAGTTACAGTTTATCATCGAAGCTATAACCAACTAGTTGTTATATTGTGAACACAAAGGCGTGGTAAACC
This sequence comes from Plodia interpunctella, assembly GCF_027563975.2. Taxonomy (NCBI): domain Eukaryota; kingdom Metazoa; phylum Arthropoda; class Insecta; order Lepidoptera; family Pyralidae; genus Plodia; species Plodia interpunctella. Next base: position 10,161,488 of record NC_071294.1, read on the forward strand.
CACCTGTGTGTTTGAGTATGTGTTACAAAGTTTAATAGTTAATATTCATAGAATTTTGAAAACTTTAGGCTTCAACTTTGCATACGATTGTCATGCTGTACCTGCCTGAAATTGTCATGCTCTGCGCGCCCTGCCACTGCACCCTGAAGGACCTATGGCGTCACAGTTAACACCGTATCAGGCGTCGTATCGGTCCACACAAATTTAGCCGAGTCAACACGCTAAGAAGACCTAAAACTTTCGAAATTGAACAACATACATACGTCAAAACTTTTGCCTTTATGGTATTAGTAAGGTTCGGTTGTGCCAGTCAACATTGACGTTAACGTTAACCTGCGCGCCGCAATCGTTAAGATAAAATGGAGTGGTTTTTGCGCAGGTTAAAGTTGACGTCAAAGTTGACTAGTGAAACGCACCCTAAGATATATTGAGCCGAAAGAAAATTTTAGGCTACTTGGAAACCCAAAAGCCCCAAAAGTTTTTCAATATTTTATCAATATGCGCAAGGAAATATTAGTGTACCGTCGTAAATTATCATGAAAAGTAAAAACATACTTAATTTTTACATATGTAACCGTCTTATTTTGGCAATAACCATTTCTGTTTGTTAACAGCTTGTATTATTATCAGGTACCATGTCAAAGCAAAAAAAAATTATGTTATTGTTGTAATAATGTCTAAACAACAATTTTCCGTCCGCATTCCATAATTTATTAAACGTTTTTATATCAGCGTCACGTTTTTCCCCACTCTACAGAAAATCCGGTAAGCCATATCCTTTTTCTGTTGGTAAGATTAAGTAATAGATGGCGCTACGGGCGTCGTAGCAGGTCGTAGCCCCGTTTCGTAGCAACGTAGCGGAAGGCTGTAGCGCCAAGGGAAAATGTACTAGGACATCATAACTGCAAGGAAATAAGGAAAACTGTTCACCATGGAAACCTGTGGAAAGCGAGGATCGAGTGGAGTGGATTTTGTGCGGATAATTGTGAAAAATTCGCACCTGCCGGGCTAATAGATAAACTGGAAATCCCGATTAGAGCGGAAAATGTCTACTCTGTACCAGGCGAACATAAATGCAAGGGGTCTGGCTAGTAAGCATTAGAGAAGGAAGGAAAATAGGGGCGGAGCAGTTTTGCACATGCGCGGTGCTTATCAAAACATTAAATATAAGTAACGAATATAAAATAAAATTGTATTGGTATATAATTTATCTGTAGCTTTAAAATGGCACGATAACTTAATTACTAATTATTCTGAAAATGTAACCAAAGTTTATAGTTGCGTTTTGAGCTTTTCAGTTGTGGTGAAACTATAAATAGCGCCATCTCTCAATACAGGTCAGAACTAAATATAGTTGGAGGTAAAGGGTTACAAAATAAATAAATTTACACGTACTACCGTTACCTTAAATTTTAAATTAAAATATAATTTAAACCCCTGAATCTATCCGAATCAATTTTAAGGATATATCTAAATACTTAAATGCTTTAAAATAACACTGCGAAGTGTAAATGACTGCTATTTCTTTGTTGCTTGCGCTACTCAGCACAACATTTTACTTGTTTCGAACAATCGGACGTAGATGGCGCTACACTACGGAGTTTTAAAAAGTTAGGACAAAATTTTCGATTGGATAACTGACCAATCACAGGCAGATTTATCCAGCAGTTACTTTTATCTGTCAGATTACAATATAGATACCTAATTATTTTATCTCCTCATAGTAACAAAAAATATTTGTTGACGCCTATGTTTCACTAATATCATAATCTTAGGTCATTATTTTGGGAATATATAATTAGTTAACCGGTCAGCTCAATCGAGCTCTCTTGTCTATTGTGTATTATGTAGCAGTGAATTTGTTAGATTATTTAAGTAGCATATTTAAACTTACCTACTTAAAATGATACATTGTATCTTTTGTTATCCGAAGGAATGGGCAGCGATTTATGTTTATTATCCCTGTCGGAAATGCTCTTAAAACTATATTGTTGCATTTACAAGCTATAGAGATGCAATACGTAACATCACCTATCATACACAGCAGTTTCGTATAACTATTTGTCTCTATACACAATGTTTTGAGTCTACCTGGGGTAGACTTTGTTACAATTTCATGGGTACCACATTCTCGTCAATTTCTGCCGACAAACAGCTGGTCTCTCCGTTGTTGTGTTCCGATTCGCAGGATGAGATAGGCATTATTATTACAGGGTACTGAATCGACTTTTAAGTCAAATCTCAATCTCAACCTAATATTGAGGTATATGATACTAACTGTTCACGCTTTATCTATTCTACCAATCTTCTTAAAATTTTGCAGAATTGTTAATAAAATGGAGAAGGACATAGGTTAACTTTTTTCCAGCAAAATTTATAGCTCCCGTGCGAAATAGATACGGACGGAGCCGCGAAACAATGGTAGTTTTATAATAATTATATAATATAATAATTTTATAATATAACAATGGTCTCATTATGTGTCCACGGCGCAACATCATGCGGTCAAATCAAACAAAAATAATGCGAAATTTCCTCGCTTTAATAAATAAATTGTAGTGTTTATTTTAGCAACTGTTGTTGCTTGCCTCCTCCGTCCTTTTTTATGAAATCATTCTCACAGATTACAGGAATCCAAGTGGAATGTAACACGTCACAAAATGTATATCAAAAGTTCCTTTAATGTCGATTTTGCCGTGACAAGAACTCAGAAATAGATCAAACCATTTTATTTTCTTTCTAAACAATATACAAGTAACGAATAAAATTTATCATAACTTCCCTATGGATTGTCGGTATTCCTATGATTCATCATCCTGGTCATCTATCACTACGTTTGATATAAATAGGCCATCACGTCAAATCGGATAGTTTTTTCCATGTGTCGAAAATATATATCTATGGGGCTTGTATGACAGTGGGCACAAGTTAAGTCTCAAATATATTAGAGACAAAAAGCAAAAAATAATTAAAATATATGGTGTTTCACATTGTGAATGCATTTAAACATTTTATTATAAACACCCTATTGTGTTGTTCATACATAATATACTAGTTGCGTTCCAGGGCTTTACTCCTGTGTAAATATAGGGATAAATAGTACACCTTTATCACATAGGAATAATGTAGCTTCGTACTAGTGAAATAATCTCGGGGTTGGTTATACCAGTCGGCTTTGACGTTGACTTTAACCTGCTCACCGCTGACGTTTAGACATAACAGCGTACCTACTTTGCGTTTTTGTGGCGCGTGGTTCCGCCCTAGAATAGAACACGCAAATCCTCTCGTGGATGTGATGAAAAATCTAAATCTAAATCAGGTTCAGCCGTTTAGCTGCTATGATGCCACGGACAGACATATATATAGACACGTTAAGCTTATAACTTTCCTATGGTGTTAAAAAGGAGAAGAATGAAAATCAGTTTGTAACTTACAAAAAAATATATAACATTCCAAGTGATATTATATGACAACAAAGATTTTATTTAAAAAAAAAAAGAAAAAATACGAAAGCAAAATTCCAATTAAGCGTATCTTTGTTTCACAAATAGACAGAATGGAAGGGAAATAAAAACAAAAATATTCGCTTCGGGGCATTGTGATTCGGAGGAGATCAGAAAAAAAATCAAGATTTTATTTGCGAAATGTTAATATTTTATTTCAATTTCGTCTGCTGCCTACTTTCGGCTGAATGAAAATAGCTATAGTTGTATTATTAATACTGTCAACAATACAATTCGATTTGAATAACATTTTAATAAGTACATTTTCATATAATATAAATGTTAATATTTTTATACATTTCCATATGCGGTTAACTTCTGTTGATTGATATTGAAGAAATCGAATCATCAAAGGCATGTTTCACCTCATAACCTACAAATATTATAAATGCGAAAGTTTCTGAGGATGTATGTGTTTATGTATGTTTGTTACTTTTTCACACAACATCTATTGGAACGATTGTTATGAAGTTTGGTTCACGGCTAAAATGTTACCTACGGACATATTTTACCCTTGAACCAAATTTAAAAGGAATAACTGACGGAAGCTATTCCGTATTTACATTGACATAAGGTACTTTTTTTTTATCTCGAAATTCCTACGAGAGCGAAGCCCCGGGGCGCATCTAGTAAATATATACATTAAATAATTAAATATCAAATTGTGTTTATTATGTGTTTCATATTCTTAATATTTCTTTTAGGAAATATGCACTACTATAATATAGGTAGTATATTACAAAGCCGCTGTTTGTCTGTATGTCTCTTTAAAACTACGCAACGGAGTTTGTTGCGGGCTTTTTAATAGATAGAGTGATTCAAGATATAGATTAAGGTGAATAATTTATTATGGTTTTAGCCACGTGAAATCAGAACGGGTCGCTAGTTGAAAATAAAGCGTTTCATTTCATACAAAAATACTGTATCTAGAAATCACGACATGTCAATATGCTATACTTATATCATACAGAAAACGATTGTATGTCGATCGCTTTCCTTTTAGACTTCATTACGTACCCTTATCAAATACACCGCCCTATGACGTTATCAATATTGTATTTTATTTAACTATATTTCTACGGAAATAAGTTTCCAAGAACGGGAATCCCTTTTCAATATCAGTAAACGTGTAACAGAAAACTGTGTTTACAAAAAGCGAGATTTTTTTTTTTGTTGTATTAGTCAATATTATACTTTCAAAATAGGTATAAAATCACAGAGTTATATAAAAATAGATTCGTTCTAAACTATATGAGGAATTTATAATAGAAATTATAGTGCGATAACCCGTTTCGAGGTAAGAAGAGGTAATTGTTGAGAATAATTATTTCAATTAGTAAGATACATATGATAGAGTACAAATTTTTTTTTGGTGGTTATTCGAAGGCAAAACGTTATTGTGATATCATTATCACTGTATTTTTTTAACTCCGACGCAAAAAGAGGGTTTTTTTTAAGTTTAACGTGTCTGTCTATCTGACCGATTTTCGTTTAGTATTTTTTTTTTGTGTCATAGATAATTTTATCCCGAGTGTTTATTATCCATGTTTCATAAAAATCGGTTTAGCCGTTCAAAAGTTGTAGCGAAATGAATATTGAAAGATGGGGTTTTATAATTAGTCTAACAAATGAACTTATTGCCTATAACTACAGTAATCGATGCCTTCATCGATATATATGACAAAAATAAAATCTTGATTTTTATCTTTTATTTTTATTTATTTCTTTACTCTTTGTGTACCTAAATTTGTTGTAACGAAGTTGCGTGACTTGAATTTGTAAAAGTGAATTTGTAATTCAGAAGTAAACCTAAGTGAATTTGTAATTCAGAAGTAAACCTAAGTCAAATCTACGTAATTACGATATAATTAATCTGGGATTTTTTTACAAATTTAGATTCATAGTCGTATTAATCATGGCTGAGGGTCGTGGTTATTATGTGGAATGAAACACACACAACAACTTTATTGGCTTTATTAATGGAGTGGTTTGCCATTGCCTTCTCAATTTCACACACAAGTTAACAAGAATCAACCAGTGTGCAGGTTTCCTCACGATGTTTTCCTTCACCGGAAGCAAGTGGTGGTCGATGAAAACATGAGTCAGATTGGTATACAAACTCATGTGGCACGAGAAGGATTCGAATCTGGGACCTTTCGATCCACAGACGAGGCGTCGTAACCATTACACCACCACCGCTTAATATAAGATAGGTAATACACAAACAAATAAATTACCTGGTTTCACGCCGGTGCGGCGCGCGGCGCGTCTTTACTTATCCTAGCCGTTCCCCAGTTCGCACTCATCTTGTTGTACGCAACATGGCAAATTTAATTAAACCCAGCACTTACCTGGAAACAGAAAATTGGGAGTTAGATAACGTTTTAATAATGCCTAATTCTGGTGAAAATGTTTTCAAAGGATTCGCGAAAGTGTAATTGCTGGCAAAATGTTTTTGTTATGGTTGAGCTCGCTCTTGCCATTCTTAGGTGAAAAAAAGGAATAAAAGACGAAAGAGATAATAAACTATGACATTAATGTGTTAGTTAATAGCTATTTTTAGTATGGAAAAGTGGTTACATAGGCTTTTTTGCGTAGTCGCAGGCAAAACCAATGTATATATGTAGTATAAAAGATAGAGAGAAAGTATAATAAAATTTGTAGATAATAAATGAACCATTCAATGTCAGTTTTAGTAGTGTAAATTTAATATGCGGAAAATACTAACGAATATGTATGAGACAAAATGTAACAATTTTAACATTTTTTATATAAGACTCCTTAAAATAAAACCATTCGCCGCTGGGAATAAATACTATGTGCAGTGACCTGGCTATGGCCGTCAGGCTTAAAGTTCAAATTGTATCTAAAGGTCAATTTAACTTTCATTTATATATATATATATGGAGATAACTTCTCAAAGATGTTGAAAGTATGTAATTGGAAAGTAAACTTTACTTTCGGCACGTTACCGAAAATCTACATATTACTGCGTCGTGAAAATACACTATTATAAGTATGATTAGGGCACTAACCTTAGCGTCGTTGTCACTCGCACAAGTATGACTGTGGTAACAAACGCAATGCAGGTGGCATTGCGTTTGTTTCATACATTTTGTCAGGAATATTCGTCCTGAGTCACCCACTTACTACAAAACAATCTTTCTACAAAAGATTTCGATGAAATTTTGACAAATTTTAGCTAGATAAATTTTGAAAAATCTTCCATTTTTTTTTCAAATTCACGTAATAAAACATTGTACTTTTTGGCGCAGTCGGCTATAGCGGAGAAAAACCAAACAGTTTGGACCAAATTAAAAAAAATGTCGGCCGTCACTTCGGCTTACCGCCTGCTTTCCAGATAAATTGGCTGTCAGATCAAATCATCGGGGTTTACAAAAACAAATGTTTTCCGAATAACTAATGAATTGTGAATATTTTCAATCGATAAATGTGAAATGTATGACGCGAGCAGTAGAATTTCGTTATTTCTCCATATCTGTTCACGTCGTTCATCTCAATGCGTACTTATAACTTTTTTAAAACCACACAGTTATTTTCACAACATGACAATTCAGATACTTTGATATTAATGGCAAGAACTATAATATATTCATGGAATTATAATAGTAGGTACTCTGTTGTAAGAAGTACTCGTATAAGTATGACATAACAGAGTGACGTCACTACCTGGGACTCTAAAGACGACAATACACTTTAATTTTAACTTAAAAAAATACTAGATCATTTAATTACATTTTTATTATGATGTAATTAAATTAAAATATTATTATTATTTGTATCTCCTTTTGGGATTCACGGCACATAGTCCGGTCCTTTGAGAGGCTTGCGTGGGGATATGGATCCAACACGTAGAGGCCCTTTGGAGAATTTTGATGTTGTGTAGGTCTCCCGCCAAGACCCACTCCCGGATATACCAATGAAATGATATGCCCATGAGCAGGTCTCGGCGGGAGTGTGAACTATTGCAGAATAATGGATAGAAGTACTGGTCTATAGAATGAAATTTGGATGGACTGAGAATGGGCTATTGCAAAGAGTGCGGTCACCTGCCATAATCATGATAACTGACTATTCAGTGGCAGGTGGTGACTCGCCGCTCACTAGATGGGCCCCTCAAATCAGCCGCCCACGTCAATGTTGCCCCTTTGTCGCCAAGACAAAGGGGCAACATTGACGTGGGCGGCTAAGGGTGTAGAGAGGTGAGTCTGCGGGGCGCGAAATCGTGGTGATCCAGTCAGACACCCCCGGCGTTATGACTTTTTACACTTCCACCCTTCGAGCATATAGCTCTCGCGACTCCACTCTGGCCGGCCGATGAAGGCAAGCCAGAGGTAGGGGTCCTGTTACCTCTCGGTTTCCACTCCGACCTTGGGGAAGGAAGGCGGAGGTGAGGAACAGGGGCCTCCCCTGGGAGCACTCAGGTCCGTGGGGTCGCTACTCCCCAACAGCTCGCCACAAGCTGCCCTGCGGGCTTATTATTATTATTATTATTGCTTTGGAGTTGAAGTGGAACTATTATTACCGCGAAGCATTTGGTATAACTTCACGGTAAATAGTAAAATTGGTAAGTAGTGACTTATGTTGTGTATTTGATCATTTACGTAGTTATTGTGTTTTATCATTTAATTATTTTGATAGCTGTCCTTGGAATCAGACTCTTTACAACTAAGGAAGTAACCGGCTAAGTTTTATGTATCAATTTACACGTGTTTTGCAAATGACATGTATTTTATCTTTTCGATAACACAATCAATGTCAAATATTTTTTATTTCTATTCATACTAAAAATATAAATATAAACTTGTATCTCGAATACGATTGATATACACATAAATTCTTGTCATCTTGTCCTATCCCAATCCTTTACAGAGTAGGTATGAAGCCAACTGGAATCAATTCAAATCGAATCGATGGGATAAATGAAGTGAACTGTGCAAAAACAAAGGATATTTCAAGCATGGTTAATGATTTTAAGCTGTGTCTATACTGGAATGATTAATTGTACTGTCAACAACACAGTTGCTTTTTGGTTAAAGACACGTCTATTAGTCCACTCTGGACTCTATTTGGCACTGTAAAATTGTTTTTATTTTCTATACTCCTTCTAGCTGAGATGTTGCCCGGGGCTACGCTCCCGTGGGAATTTTGAGATAGCCTATAGCAATCTTGGATAATGTACCTTTCTAATGGAGTTTATACATACAAACTCACACACGCTTACCTCTTTATAATAATAGTATAATACTATTATTGAGGCGGGTAATCTCCGAAACTGCCGAACCGGTTTCGAAAATTCTTTCTCCATTAGAAAGGTACATTATCCAAGATTGCTATAGGCTACAATTTACCTCAAAATACCCACGGAAGCGAAGCCCCGGGCAACATCAAGTCGTTGATGTGTGAAATGTAATTCATACAAGCACTTTCCGAGCACAATATTAGATCTATGCCCCATAGCTTAGTAGTGCTCAGTTAGGTACGTTGTGGATTCGTTGTTGTCACACTGATGTACGTTGGCGTCGAAACTTCAACTCTACAGTAACCCGTCACCGGGACGGAGGACGACGGAGCGCAAGTAGCAAGGAAGCATGGCTCCTAAAGAATATTTTGGCATCGCCTTCTCCATTTCATACACTAGCTGATAAATCACCAACTAGGTTGCCGATTGCCACATGATTTCTTCTCCGGGAGTAAGTAATGGTCTATTACAACTATTTTAACGCATCAGATTATATGAACTCGTGAAGAAGCGAATAATTAGCTCCCAGGTTCGAATCCTACTCGTGTCACTTGAGTTTGTACCAATCTGACTCGTGTATAGTAGTTTTCATCGACCACCACTTGCGTCCGGTGAAGGAAAACATGGTGAGGAAACCTGCATATTGGTTGATTATTAACTAATATGTGAAATGGAGAAGACAATGGCAAACCACTCCATTAGTAATGCCAATAAAGTTGTTGTGTGTGTATCATTCCACGTAATGACCGCGACCCTCAGCCATGAGGAATACGACTATGAAGAAAGATATAAACTCATGTGGTTAGAGTAGGATCCGAACCTGGAAACTTTAAGTTCCCAAGCTGACATCTTAATCACTAGACCCTCACCACTTTATAGAATTGTAAATACTATTATTATAATAAAATTGTATACTGTAAAAACTGTTACAAATCTCTAGAAACACTTTCGAAACTCGCTGAAGAAAAGCCTTAACCGGTTTCAAAAACTTTTTCTCCATTAGAAAGGTACATTATCCAAGATTGCTATAGGCTAAATTTTATCTCATAATTCCCACGGAAGCGAAGCCCCGGGCAACATCAAGTCATTAATATGTGAAATGTAATTCACATGTTGTTTAAATTATGCACGATGTTTTAATTTACCACGAGATCTGCTATGGAATCAGACAAACGGTATAGCTTCGAAGTGTTAATAATACACTATATAGGCGCCTTTATGTCTTAAAGTATCCTTTTCTCCTTAGAGTAACCTTTGGTGGCCATGAAATTTTATATTTAGAGATGCTGTTGTATCCTCTTTACTACCTCTTCCAGAGATCTGTTTTATCGATAATGTCGATAAAAAGGAGGTAAGTGTTATAGTGTTAAACTTTTATGAGTGCTATGAACATTTAAGAACATTCCTTGCTTATTTTTCTTACTCAACTATATGTGTATATAATGTTGTGGTAGATAGATAATATTATAAGAGCTCCATATTTTTTATACTAGCAAGCAGGCAAACACACGCCGCATGCGGCCCAAAAAGATGGGTCACCACTTTCTATTAACGCTTACCTACTAAACTTATAGATCGCCTATAGTTAGTTTCTGCATGATATTGTTTTATAATGTAATAAATATACTGTATTTGTATACCATCTACTGTACTACCTATGTTCACGAAATAAATGAATTTGAATTTGAACGCCTGCAACTGAAAATAACGTCACAATAAAAACTTTATACGCATTTCCATTCATATTATTACTATCATACACAAAAGTTGTGTCCCAACACATCAACTAGCAATAATAATGATATTTCCTTGGCTCTGATAGAAGAGGCAAAACCAGGAAGTGCTGGCTTGTTATCGTCAAGGATGATATCCTAGTTGCCAATGGTCTGGCAACCAGGGATGCCGAGCACCGTGCGAAGTGGAGACGAAAAAGTAGGAAAGCGGATCCTGGGCTCCGATGCTCAAAAATGCTGAGGAAAGAATAGGGGAAACACTCAGATGAGAGTCCCAAAATATGAACTTTTGTAATAATAACATGAAAATTCCTTTTCAACCTCCTATGTCAATATTAAATAACGCACGAGCACTTATTGCCTTGTATTGTCTACGACGAATTTAATTTAGCTAAAACAGATATCTCGCTCCTCTCTCAATTTTCCTTTTTATTATATTTGAATGCCTCATATACTTGGTTGATATTGACGTAATGAAAGATTAATAAATAGCTCAACTAAACATCATTATTTATTATCATCAGCCATTTTGTAATTTCCTACCAATGGATGGATGTCATGAAAAAAGAAGAACATTTGCTAAATAAAACCCTAACCCTAACTGTGGAAATTTTTTACAAAATCTATACTTGAGGGAGGCTAGATAAGAACCTATCTATAACTGAGAGAATTTTTAACAAAAGCGTCCGTCTAAATCTGTACCAATAGACCTACGTAATATACCTACTTAATCTTGCTCAGATATGCGAGCAAAGTTAGTTTAGTTAGATGTATACGTTCGGCTTTAAAGCCATTTTCCAAGCACTTTTATAAGTACATTTTACGTTACCAGCACTTTACAATATTGCGCCATATTTCACTTCGCAACACTGCGGCGACAAGGGATAATCTGGGATTTCTGTGAAATACCTCGATACTAGAATCCCGGAGGCGGGTAAGCATAATATGTGGGCAAATTCGTAAGAAAAATTCGCGCTTCGGTCGAGCCTCGCGATTATGTGGCTTCAGACGTTTTCTGCTTTCCTATGACTTGTCAGATGAAAGGATAATGATATTTTACGTAACATCTAAATAATAAGCGGGCAAACAGGCATGCAGCTGATGGGAAGTGGTCACCGTAGCCTGCAATACAGACTGGCCTTAATGATTTCATCCAAACTCTTTTTGAAGAACTATATTGTCATCTCTAAAGAAAACTATGTTAAGCTTGTACTACAACTTCAAACTTTCTACGAAGTAGTTCTTATTGAAGCGTGATACTTTTAAGTGAACCTCTTGAAACTTGAGATTTTGCAGAGAATTTTTAAGACCTTCTGGGGTTCTATAGAGATGGCTCTGTGTAACCCCAGAAGGACAAAATTTCCAAAATTTGATATCGAAAAAAGAAAGCGAAAAATAAAATTTAAACGCAAGAATTTTATTTCTCGAGCAGAAGTCTTTGGAGCCACCAAAAGTATAACGATTGTGAATGACAGACGTGTAAAGTACGGACGTAAGATGTATATGAACTAAAGATAAATATCCCTTTCTGGCCCGTGTGAGATATATTATTGTTTACCTAGGTATTCTGTGGCATAAGGAGTTACAAATAACATATATCAATTAGGATACAAACACAACATGTATTTGTATGTGTATATGTATTTTACACAATGTACGAGAAAAACTAATGACGAAACAAGATAAACCATTATTTATTATCTTTCTTGCTCATCAATCTCTCGAAGATAGACAACATTCACTTCAAGTATATTATTGCTAATACTAGTATCACATTTTATGCTAGTCGCCTAAAGACACCTAACGCAAAATTGTTTACTCAACTTAGGACGACATACATTACTTAAAAAAAAAACACGTTGCTGACTTCAGAAACGCAGATGCAGAAGTAGCAACGCAATCTTCACCGCAGCCTTTTCTTCAAACTCTAGTGAATAAAATGGACAACTAGTATATGAATTTCCGTCTCCAGAAACAAATTGGTAGTCTACGATAGATACCAGTTACCATGTCAATCAAATACGTTGGGTTAGAACCTGAGACCGTTTGATCACAGATATCCATCGCTACGTTACCTGTGTCAACTACACAAATATAATATATAAATTATATACAATAAAACTATATAAATTAAATAAAACTACTAATCTATAGCTGCTATTAGGTTCCATAACTAAATGTATCTTGTTGTAACTTATAACTCTGTGAATGGTGCAATAAAGAGTTTATTTATCTATCTATCAATATTTACCACAAATAAATCGAATTTATTAATCAAAACAAGGAATACCATTACCTTAAAATTAAAACGTTCAATCAACAAAACAGCTCCGCAATAATTAAATTTCCTTAAACAAAAGGCTTGATTTGTCCACAATTCATTCGGATAATCTTGAAAGAGAGAGAAAATCGTTATGAATATAAAATATTTGAATAAATTTCACCGAGTTGAGGTAGAAATTTGTTAAAACTAATTTTTGACGGTTTTGGTACGGTCGGGCTTGACTTGGGCCCGAAATAAAATATTGGGAAAATTTTAAACGCATAGGTGTAGTACGAAGGTAAGTGTAAAATAAGAGAGGCCAATGGTCAGCAGAAAAGGGCTGAGATGATGATGATGAACCCAATAGCACACTGGACTGAACATCCACCGAAGATCCTACAAGTCCCGGGCAAAGTTATCCACTAGTTCCAACAAATAGGCGGAACCCTAGAGAACCAAAACCAGATGGCGGGACCACTTGGATAAATAAGTACCTTACAAATCGGAAAGATTTAATGTAAGACCGGATCACATAGAAAGAATGTATGTTCTTGCAACACTTAACTTTAATTATATTCAGAAATACATTTATTTAAATCTCAAACTTAACAAAAAATAACTTAAAAAAAAATTACTTAAAAACTAAGTTCTGGTTGGAGTTGGAATTTTTGAAGTCCACCGTCGACTTCCAAAGCGCAGAAGAAGCAATATTTGAGGGAGCGATTGCTATAATATCTGCTCTTGAGCGAAACAAGATCTAACACACTGTTGCAGTAATTAATTCTATTTTATTATGCGAAGCTCCCGACGTTTTATTAGGCTTTATATTGCTGTTTAATTGGTTAGCGAGCCATTCCCGTTTTACGGTTCGGTTTGGTTTAACGGGTTAGTGCATCGCACTTTATTGGTAAGGATTAACCGTGGCTCTTAACGGCTACTGGTTACAGTTGTCTACGTGTGCTCTTCTTACATACCCCTTTCTCAATCACTCTTTTTTTTTCCCCCGGCATGTGGTTCTCTCCCACGGATATCATTGACCAAGGGACAAAAAGCTTTGACAGCTTCAAAATTTAAATATTTTTAAACAAATTCTTTGCTTTGTCCATCCACCATCACAGCATCACAGCTAAGAATATATAGGTAAATTGGAATACGCTAATAAGACGAAAGAGACAACATTTTAAATTTATTGTAATTGTGACACAGAGTAGGTGATCAACATTAAACAGAATCGCTGCAAGATACCTCGGTCACAGGAGATTGGTCGGGGCGAATCGAGATTGCAGTGTCGGGTAAATCAGACGAAGTGGTGCTATCTTCACGTCGGTGTCGGTCTTGCTGAATTGCAGGATCATGAGAAGACAAAAATATAATAGAGACGCGTGGCTATTCTCAGCTGATATTCTTGAAGCAATCCCAGAGCTATGACTTGAAAAGTAATCAAAGCTTTCCAGTTGAATCGACTACAGGTTTTTAGATATAATAGTTACAGTTCCTGTACTAATAGAAGTTGGAACATTGATCGTGGCGTGTGATTCCGCCCTAGAATAAGACTATTACATATCCTCCCGTAGATGTCGTACGAGGCGACTAAGGGACATATATTTAGGCAGCTAATCGGCAACAACAGAGGAATCATGGACATCAGGCAATCGAATTTTTTCAAATCACAAACAAATCTTCAAAATTGTAAGGTTATTTTTTTTACGCTGAGCCTGGACGTTACAACCCCGAACATGGGGAGATGAGAAGGAAAAGTTTGAACATCGATACATCACGTTCTTTCATATGTGTATCCCTAACGAGGTAGACAGAGTCTTGAAGGTCAAGTAAAGCTAGATAGATGGTAAACGGTGGAAACTTCACTTCGTCAGGCTACGTTTAACTGGTTTACTGTAAACTTTATTCGTCAGAAATGCCCCAATAACAAAACATTTCAATCAACACAATGTCGTGTACAATCAAACAACAATTCCCAATTAGTAATTTCATTGCAAACATCCACGCGCCAGACGCCATGTTGTGACGTAATGAGCTCACCTTCGAATACAATACATCGCATTGTAGTTTCAACTCGATGACGTAATTAATTACTTTCTCTTGGAAATATAAAAATACATAAAATTTAATTACTCTGTAATATCTAATATTAAATATATATTTAACCATCTGCGTCTGCATTTAGGTCTACGGGTCGGTATGATAAAAGCTAAATCGAGGTCTAAAAGATGACAAGCATTATCATGCTTGTCATCTTTTAGACCTTTAGACCACCTAGGTGTAACCAGTGGAGACCAGCTTCACCTAGGTCTAGCCGAAAATAACACAGTTACTCATATGTGTACCCTCACTTCAGGGTTAGGCCGTAACATATATATGCATAGAAATTAATAAGTAGCCTAATTTTTCTGAATGAAATATTATACATTTTCAAACTTTGTAATTAGTAAATATCGGTAATTCATGATGCTTATGTAATAAGGTTTAAATTAAGCTACACATTCTTTGTAGAATCGGTTCAATCTATAAGAAAGAATGACTTTAAATTTTTTTAATAATTGAATAGTCTAAAAGCTGTCAACAAATATTAACTGTACTCGTAAAATCCAAAATTTAATGGCCAACTTAGAGCATTAAAATAATTTTGTTCTTTGTATGAACATTTCACACAAGTTTAATTATATTAAGTCGTCATTCAATTAAGAGGGTCGTTCGAATATTCGGTAAAACGGAATATATCAAATTAATTTCTACCTGGAGCTAAGCCGGCCACGAGTTGGTCAGAAGCCTCGGAGGAAATCCAATCTTATTGCGGTTTGGGAAATTATCTTGTTACTATGAAGCTTTTGAGATGATATTTATATCGTTTATATCTCTCAGAGGTCTGAAATAGGTTGCTAAAACGACCTATATTAAATCATAATCCTTCATCATCATCATCACCATCATTATCATCATCATCATCATCATCATCATCATCATCATCATCATCATCATCATATTAAGTGTGTTATTGCTAACACTGGTGTCAGATTTTATTCAAGTCGCCTAAAAGTATGGTGAAATGACTTTTACGACTAATTAGTAGAAAACCTGCACAGTTTTGTTCCCAAGTGTGTATGCAACTACGTAGGCAGGTAGTCGCATATACACTTGGGAACAAAACTGTCAACCAGTGTGCAGGTTTTCTCACGATGTTTTCCTTCGCCGGAAGCATATGATGGTCTATGAAAACTGCTGCTATAAAAATAGTTTTAAAGGCAATCGAGGAGATCAGAGCAGGAGAAAAGAGGAGATCGAGAGGCAAGCCATAGGGCTCTCGATTTTTAGTCCTAGTTTGTGTTGTATGGAAAGAAATCATTCACAAATAATAATAATAAAACTACTATATATATGATGAATCAGATTGGTATACAAACTAACATGGCACGAGTAGGATACGAATCTTAAACCTTTCGATCCAAAGGCGGGCGTTAGCGCGTTCGGCCTGTGATAGTGGCGGTTAAGAAACTCTCACAATGGTCGGTCATTGGATGGGTGACCATAGGGGCTACATTTTATAGCGAAAAAGCATAAGAAGTCGCAGGTGTCGGCTAAGAGTAATAAAACTTCCACAAATTATAATACTTATAGTAGAAGTGGGGTTTTCCACTGTACGAGCATCACTCTTATATGAATTCCCCTTCCAGTCTATTAGCTGCATTAACATTTTATGAGGCCTTGAAGCTAATAAAAATACCGCGCATTTTCCACCCAGCTTTAATTGACATTCTACAATATTTTATTATAAATTTGCACTGGAATCCTGTATTTAATTTCTTTTATCTTCTTTATTTTTTTTTCTAGTTCTATTTCTTTTTTCACAATCGTATTCCACATGGCTGAAAGTTGTTACAATGTAGGTGTGAGTTACGTACATATGCAGATGCGTACAAATGAATATTGCGCAGTTTGTGTGAAAACATTTATTTGCCGCAATGAAAAACCACTAATGTATGTCGAATTCGCAAAGGTTTGGTGACCTGTTTGCTGATATGCTGGTACATTAGGAATGTGTTTTGACTCCAAAAACCTTAAAGTCATAGTACATCATTATCATAATATTAAGGTGTATATATTTTTTTATATATTTTTAGTACCTCATTTGAGTAGTTGTAAAGTAGCCAAATCGACAACTACACAAAAATTGAACGCAAGTCCGTCCAATTGGTGTAAATAAAACAATTTTTTTAACATTTATTATGCAGGCGGAGTTTTCACTAATAGCCCGGAGTTCAAGTTCTCTAATGGAGAATTTATTGTGAACGTTATATTGAGAAATTCCTGAGCCGAGCGGCCCGGGTCCCGCTGAATTGTCTCACGGCCTTGCTAATGACCAATTTTCATGATGAAATACTTCGCAATTTATTATTGAAATTTGTATTTGGCATTCTATCCTACAAAAATTATAAATGTGAAATTTTGGTATGAATCCGTGTTGGTTACTCCTTCACGCAAAATCTACTGGACGGATTGTTGTGTTTGGTACACGGGTAGGATATAATCTGGAATGACACATTAGTTTTTATCCCGAAATTCCTACGAGAACAAAGCCCCGAAGCGGAGCTAGTATTATATAAAAGTGCATGATAAGTGACATGAATGATATTTTTTTTTGATAGGGTTATTGCTTTTATATTGCGCGATTAACTAATTGAATTTATTATATTAATTAAAAAAATATATTTAGAATACTGGTAAATTAACATTTGAACATATTTTTATGTATGTTTATTTTTAATTTTTGACATCAAATACGAAACAAATCATATTGCTAACGCCATGACTATCGTAATATTTTTTACAAAATCTTTCTATTAAATACTCATATTAACTCATTTGTGTAATAATCTTATGACAAAATGTCCTATTTCTGTCACAATGTTACAATTCAGAGGGTTAACAGTGGGTCGTCTCATGACGTCCGTAATATGTCGCACAGTACAAATGGCGGTGTTTACGTTAAATATGTCGCTCCGTCTCTGTTCTGAATGGTTTCTTCATTTTTATTTGAGACACTCATTTATAACCCACTAAGTAGAGCTTTTTTTAACCCCCGACGCAAAAAGATGGGTGTTATAAGTTTAACGTGTCTATCTGTGTATGTGCCATCGTAGCTGCCAAACGGATGAACCGATTTTCGTTTAATTTTTTTTTGTGTCATAGATAATTTTATCCCGAGTGTTCTTAGCCATGTTTCATGAAAATCGGTTCAGCCGTTCAAAAGTTGTAGCGAAATGAATATGGAAAGTCGGGGATTTTTTAATTTGTCTAACATATAAAATTATACACTACCAAGTAGCACCATGGTAACAACAATGACAAGCATATTTGAATTTATATTAAGTAATAATTCTACTAGAGCTGTTGCCCAAGAATAGGAAGAAAGTGAGGAAGGAATGATAGCTTGCAATACCAGGAGTGTGACACCTGCATTGTCAACTTTGTGGCCTAGAATCTAGAATCTTTTACCACAGCATCTGTACATAATTGGAGTGCCTCTTGTGATATAGCGGTCGATAGTCCTGAGGGATAACGGTGTCGCGGAGCTAACTGAAACGCGGGCGTACGTAACAAGCATTTATTCCGGACTGGTTTATAAAATGACATCTCACAACCAAGCTACTTAGACTACCCCCCACCATTTATTATAAACTAACCTACATACATCACATTCCCCCACATCAATCAACCCTTACGTACAAAACCCCTTTGCTACATTTAAACTAACTTAAATCTAAAATATAAAAGTAACATAAAATTTCCCTTAAACTTAATTACATTTTCCTTAACCTACACTGTCGTACAGGACGACTAGGAGGTGGTGTAGTCACAGTTGGCAAGGCGTCCTGGAACTCGGGAGACGCAGGAGCATCCCTCCTGTTCAACCCACTGACTACCGACCCTTTAAGGGGCGTCTCAGCCTTCCCGGCTTCGTCGTTTATCTCCTCCGATTGGGCCGCATCCCCCGCATCCGGCAAGGCTATCTGTGGTTCAGAATTTGTGCTAGACTCGTTTTGGCTGGTATTAAATTCTGTATCAGGGCAAGCGAGCGATGAACGTCCACCCGTCCTCCGTCTCAGTTGATCGATATGCCTATGTAAGACCTCCCCATGCTTATCCCTGATCTTATAGTTACTAGGCCCGACGCACTCGGCCACCTGGCCCGATGCCCACTTCTGTGACTTTAAGTACTGCCTATACCATACGGTTTCATTTGGCCTAAGCTCCCTATTACTTCCTTTTGCCGCTACCTTTTGACGTTGCTGCGCTTCCCTGACTTTACCCTCCCTATTCGGTTTCAGTGCATCTAATTTTGTACGTAACCGTCTGCCTAGTAACAACATAGCCGGGCTTTCCCCAGTTGTCGAGTGCTCAGTATTCCTATAATGCAACAAAAACGTACACAAGGCTTTATCTATGTCTTGTTTCTCCGCACTAGCTTTTTTAATAACTCTTTTTAACGATTTTACAGCATTTTCCGCTAAACCGTTTGAAGCCGGATGGTACGGTGGCGAAAATATGTGCTCAATACCCTGGCTACTCACAAAATTAGCGAATTCCGCGCTAAAAAACGGCGGTCCGTTGTCTGTAACTATCTGTTTAGGTAAACCCCATCTACTGAATAATTCGCTAATCTTTCCTATAGTCCCAGTTGCCGCTGTGCTAGAAACCTGACAAACTTCTATCCATTTAGACATGGCGTCGACTAAAACCAGGTAAGTTTTGCCAAAAATTGGTCCTAGGAAATCTAAGTGAACTCTAGACCAGGGCCGGTTTGGCCAGGGCCACATTCGCGGGGTCTGGCGCGGCGGCGCGTCCGCCTGCGAGGCACACACCGCGCACTCCCGACACAACCGCTCCACGTCCTCGTCCACCCCCGGCCACCACACATAACTGCGAGCTAAAGCTTTCGATTTTACTATTCCCATATGGGGTTCGTGAATCATGCGTAGTACCCTCTCCCTACACTCGTCCGGTACTACCAGCCTATGACCCCACATAACGCACCCTAACTCTTCGTATAACCCGTCTTTACGATTAAAATACGGCTTCATACTCATAATCTCACAATCCGACGGCCATCCGTCTCGTAAATAACTCAAAACTTTAGCGAGAAGCGGATTACGCGACGTTTTACTTTTAATAACATTATAGTCTAACAATAGTTCCTGTTGAATAAAATGTAAATACGTTTGCTCGGGCGCCGGTGCATTACTAGACGCATGACTCATCTGTTTACCGCCGCCGGCGGCCACAGGTAGCCGCGATAGCCCGTCCGCTCCGTTCTCGTCGGTGCGCACGTACTCGATATCGTACGAATAAGCCGATAATATTATTGCCCAGCGTTGCATCCGACTAGCTACCATGGTAGGTATCCCTGTATGTGGTCCGAGTATCGATACCAAAGGCTTATGGTCGGTGCGTAGGGTAAAACGACGACCGTACAAATATTGGTGGAATTTATTAACAGAAAATATAATAGCAAGTGCTTCCCTATGTATCTGAGAATAATTTCTCTCGGCATCGTTGAGCGTGCGCGATACATAGGCAACCGGGCGCTCGCGGCCGCCGCACCTACTCGGCTGCGAGAGCACGCCCCCCACGCCCCGCGCGCTCGCGTCGCAGGTCACTATGAGCGGCAGACTAGGATCATAGTGCATCAAAACTTCCGCGCTAACCAAAAGTCGTTTAACCTCTGTGAACGCTTGTTCACACTGCTGTGACCAATTCCATGTACAACCTTTTTTAAGTAATTCGTATAAGGGAACTAACTTTGTGCTCATGTTCTTAACGAACTTTGCGTAAAAATTTACTAAACCTAAAAACGAACGCAGCTCTGTTACACAGCTTGGTCGAGGTATTTTGGTAATGGCTTGAATTTTTTCTGGATCCGTTCTTATACCATCCCTATTTAAAATATAACCTAAATAACGTACTTCGTTAACTAAAAATACGCATTTATTACTTTTTAACTTTAGTCCATATTTATGCAACCTACTAAATACAGCTTCAACAGCTTGCAAGTGATCCCTTTTAGTTTGGCCCCCTATTATGACGTCATCTAAAAATACCTCGACGTTAGGGATATTATTTAATAAATTACACATTATTCGTTGAAAAATCCCGGCGCTGGATGCTAAGCCATACACCAGCCTATTATACCTATACAGACCTCTATGGGTATTCACAACGGTGAGATTTTTCGTTTCGTCTAACAAAACCTGATTATAGGCCTGAGATAAATCAATTTTTGAGAAAAACTGTGACCCACTTAACCTTACCAGCAAATCGTCTACTTTTGGCAACGGATAGCGGTCTACCACAAGCGCCGGGTTGACTGTAGCTTTGTAGTCAGCACAAATTCTCAAGGAACCATCAGCCTTGCTTACCGGTACGAGAGGTGAGGCCCACTCGGAGCAGTCGACGGGCTCGATGACGCCGTCGCGCAGCATCTGATCGAGCTGCGCGTCGACGCGGTCGCGCAGCGCGTACGGCAGCGGCCGCGCGCGGTGGAACACCGGTACCGCGCTCTCCCGAACCCTCAGAGTCGCCTTGCCCCCCGTGTATGTGCCCAAACCTCCGCTGAATAATTCCTTATATCTGTTGAACAATTTTTTCAACTCATGATCCATTTGTATATGGCTCTTATCTGCACCTATCATATTATTACAATTTGTAAACATTGGTAACTTTATTTTTAATTCTGATAACCACTGCCGTCCTAACAGTGAGGTCGTCCCTCCATCGATAATAAATAACTCTAAATTATTATGAACACCCTTATAATTCACAGTTGGTCTAATGACACCTAGTGGCTTAAGCTTAGAACCATCGTAAAAGTTTAAAATGACGTTGCTAGCCTCAATCTTTAAATGTTTTAAATATTTATTATAAGTTCCTCGGCTTATACAGGATACAGCCGTACCAGTATCCACTTCCATATAAATTGTATGACCTTCTATGACAACGGGCACACTCACCGCCTTATAATCGTTCAGGCATAAGTGGTGAAAATCCTCCCCGCAACTGTCCAGATTCTCGTCCTCTGGCTCCTCCTCTCCTGCGGCATAGTGTACAGCTGCTCTTCGCCCCTGCCTCTGGTCCGGGCACACACGCCTGAGGTGCCCCACCCGCTTGCACTTGCTACAGGTGTATTGGTTAAATCGACACTCTTCCCGATAATGGCCCACTCCCCCACAGCTATAACATTGTCCACTGTGTGTATCCCGACTGCCACTCCTCGCAATCTTGTTGCCGCTAAGGTTCGCTCCGGCGACCTCCGCCCGCTGCGCTCCCGCTCCTCCATGTGTACCGCGCCCGGCTCGGCCCGCCGCCCGTGGCTCCCGCCGCTGCTTGCCGCTGCTGACCGCCAGAGCATGCACATCCGCCGATAGCTCCCGGCTTGCGGCTCCTGTCGCGTCAACCGCAGCTGCGTCGCGTTCCGCGGCTTCTAATGAGCTGGCTAACTTCACCGCGTTAGTAAACGTGAGCGTGTCATCCTCTGCAAATAACCTCTGCCGGATGAGATCACTCCTCAAGCCGCACACGAATTGATCCCGAAGGTTTTCGTTTAATCCGTCCCCCAGCTTACAATAGCGTGTCAACTTTTTTAATTCCGCCACGTAGCTTGCCACATTCTCGTCCGCCGCTTGCCTTCTCTGCCGAAATCTGAACCGCTCTGCCAGTGCCGACGGGGTCGGTTGGAGGTGATTACGTAATAATCTGACCGCACACTCGTAGCTTAGTTCCGCTGGTTTCTTAGGGCTGGCTAGATTCGATAATAGTTCGTAAGCTTCGTCACCCATTACCGCAATTAAAGTAGGCACTTTGAGTTCATTTTTCACACTGTTCACTGTAAAGTACATCTCGAGCCTGTCCACGTAGGACGACCACGCCCCGTTCTTCACGTCGAACTCCCGCACTTTACCAATCGACATAATTGCGATGTCTAACCTGCACGCGTAAATATTGGTACTAATCCTCGTTCGCCAATGTGATATAGCGGTCGATAGTCCTGAGGGATAACGGTGTCGCGGAGCTAACTGAAACGCGGGCGTACGTAACAAGCATTTATTCCGGACTGGTTTATAAAATGACATCTCACAACCAAGCTACTTAGACTACCCCCCACCATTTATTATAAACTAACCTACATACATCACACCTCTCACACCCTTAAAGCTGGAACACACAGTGAAGACATCAGTACTTGAAAGTCCCCGTGACCCATCCGTATAGGTGATGAACAGTGAGGTCACCAGTCCGTGGAGAAATTCGGTTGTTTATCTATACTATTATTATAAAGAGCGTTTGTGAGTTTGCCACTTTGTATGTTTGAGGCGGGTAAACTCTGAAATTACCAAACCGATTTCAAGAATTCTTCCACCATTAGAAAGGTACATTATCCAAGATAGCTATAGGCTATATTTTTATCTCAAAATTCCCACGGGAGCGGAGCCCCCGGGCAACATCTAGTAGACTATAAATGATGAATTATTATATATTTTGTGTAGTATGCGCTTTATTATTATAATAATCATCTCAGACTCCATATGTGAAGTTACAAGTAAAGGCTAAATAAAAGTAGTAGGTAATGAATATAAATAAATATAATAAATATATAAGGACAAATCACACAGATTAAGCTAGCCCTAAAGTAAATTCGAGACTTGTGTTATGGGATACTAACTCAACGATACTATATTTTATAATAAATACATATATAGATAAACATCCAAGACGCGGGCCAACCAGAAAAAGATCATTTTCCATCATGACCCGACCGGGGATCTAACCTGGAACCTCTCGGTTCAGAGGCAAGTACTTTACCACTGCGCCACCGAGGTCATCATATACGAATAAATGCTAAGATTATAAACGCGTCTGATTTGCATTATCCCATTGTAGGAAAAATCGGATGATTTTATCCCACAACAGATAAATCTATATGAAAAAAGACTACCTATAGGAAATTTATTTTTATCTCAAGTATAAAAGCTAAAAAGCTTAGTATAATCATTTAAAGATTTTAATTACACAACTGCAAAACAAATTGCTGAAGACGAAGCGGAAACTTTAAAGTTTCAAGACTTGTTTTAGCAAGTGAGAGGAGATTAACAGTTTTTATTCTTGGATATAAATCGTACCTAGATGGAATGTTAAATACATTGAATATGCTCATAAAAAGAGTGTTATTAGTAAGAGTGAGTATTTTGTAAAGGTTCTTGTTTTGTTGTATTTTATTCGTGAGTTCAGATTGGACCAGATCTTAGATAATCAGATAACGATGTATGAGACCATTCAATTCCTGGCATAGATTATGTGACGTCAATATAAAATCAAGGTATGGCAGGTTATATAATTCATAATTTGCAAGCTGAAAGTATAACCAGGTTTAGTAGAAATTATAACCAGGTTTCAGTCTTACATTTGAATTCAATGAATTATAATAAGAATCATAATAAAAACATTCATAGAAGAGTAGAATTTCCTAGCACAGGTATTGATTTCGTAAAAGGAAATGCCAGAGATTAAATAACGCTTTGTCTATTTTTTTTAAATGTCTGTATCAAATGTTATGTGGTCACTTTCCGACATTTCATTATTCTAGCTGCACCCCGGGGCTTCGCTCTAGTGGGAATTTTGGGATTAAAAGTACGTTATTCCAGGTTATATTCTATCCGTGTACCAAATTTCATAACAATAGATCCAATAGATTTTGCGTGAAACATACATACATTCACATATCGTCACAAACTTTCGCATTTAAATTATTAGTAGGATTTAAACGTCGTTCAAGCTAGCGTACTCCATAAAATATAGACGATTCATTTGCTCAGGATTCATTGAGAATTCAATAAATCGAAAGCCGATTCGAAATATTGTTGATAAATAAAATTGCAGCTGCAATTTCCAGTGTTTTACTTCGAGTATTGGTGGCTCGGAATTTTATTATTAATGTTACATTTTGTTTCCATTTGTGATAAAGATATCAATATTTTCACTTTACCCTCACAATACATATTTGACAACATTATGCATGTCCGGAAAAAAAGTTGGTGATTACACTGATAAAGCCTTACGTAATAAAGATAAATTGTCTGTCCCCGGGCATCGGTTGGCAAAAGTTAGAACGTCTTTTGTTGGGAACAGTATCCGTTTATAATATATATAAGTGATGTATGTCATCCTAAATTGAATAAAGAATGAATTTTGATGATTTGAATTTGAATTTGATACTTATTGAATGGATTATTTTCTTTGTCTAAGTTAGAATATAGCCCATCCTTGGAGTCTACCACTATGAATAACAATCGTGTGTAAAAAGTTGTTTTAAATTAATTTAAACAAATTTAGATTTTGAAAACAAATGTAATACATTACACATTATTAACTATCCGTAAGTATATGCACCTTACACATATGTATACAAAATATCAGAAGCTATAGGAGAGGTTATGAATTGGACGAGAAAACCTGTTAGTACACACTAGTAGGTTCAAAGAAAGTAAGAGGTTCTCATTTTGTCGCGAAGTTTTAGTATAAAGTGAATAATAAAGAATCTAATCTTAAATAATCCATTATGGACCCTATTCGAGGAAACCTAGCGCAAATACAGGTTTATTTACTGCTAGATGTTGCGAGAGCGAAGCCCCGGTCGCTCCCGTGGGATTTTTAATTATTTTGAGTTAAAATATAGCTTATAGCCATCTTGGATAATGTACCTTTCTAATGGTGAAAGAATTTTTGAAATCGGTTTGGTAGTTTCGAAGATTACCCCGCCTTAAACATTACCACAAACCATTACCTTTATATAATAATAGTATAGATTATTTTTTGAAATTCCAGTATGTCTGTCAAATTTAAAGTTATACTAATAAAAAACCTTAATTTTACATTTCTAATGATGCAATATGGAAAATGTAATTCAAAGGACATTTAAATGCAATCTCGGATCGCAAACTCCGCGACTAACTCTAACAAGCAACCAATTAATATTTTAGTTCACTTTATTGGAGGAATAAATCTCTTTAATAATGGTCTTCTTGGTTTTTTAAAAGGATTGATGCTAGAATATTCATTTAAATTGGTTTACTATTTGTAAACTCTTTATTGCATGAAGAAAACACATACAGAGAAAGTAGTAAAATAAAGAAAGAGACGCGCACAAAGGCGGACTTATCCCAGAAAGGGATTTCTTCCAGTCAACCAAGAATTTGAAAGAAAATAATTTAATGCACAAAGTAAGGTGGCGTAAGATAAACGTGCATTGTGAAGAAAATAGAAGTACACGAAACATCAACTAAAATTGTTATGTTATGCATGTACCTACATAATAATATGCTTTTATAAAACTAATTTTGAAAATTAATATTGAGATGAAAAAATTCTAAAATTGAGCTGGAATTGAACCCAAGTCCCTGTCAATCCGAGACAGGTGTTCTTAACCACTGAGCTATCGAGACCATGCTAGTTCGGCCGAGTGATAAAAAATTAAAGAATATTTTTTCTTAATCACTCTCATATTACAACTAAATTGGAAACAAAATATAGAAAAAAATAATGACAAAGCTAAAGGTTTACGAGAACAATTGAGGCTGCGCGAAGCTCCCTAATGGCTTTTCATCGAGAGTACTCATTATAGGAAGACAATGGGTTCGACACCATATACTATACTAGACTAGATGTTGCCCAGTACTTCGCTCCCGTGGGAATTGTGAGATAAAATATAACCTATAGCAATAATGGATAACGTACCTTTCTAACATTAAAAGAATTTTTGAAATCGGTTCGGCAGTTTCGGATATTACCCGTCTCAAACACAAACTCACAAACGCTTACCACTTTATAATAAAAGGAAGTAAATAAAGAATAGGTACGGCACAGAAATTTTCTGACTTTCATTCCGATTTCACACCTGCCGGCAAGCTCCAACAATAAACTCCCCTGGGCAACCTGGAAGTCTTTCAACAGACTCCGGGCTGGGGTTGGGAGATGCCACGAGAACTGGTTGAAGTGGGGCTTCTCTAACCACAACCTCTATATGGCTGTGGTGCTGGTCAATCAATGGCTCACCTATGACTGACAACTCTGACTATCCCACTTCTTATACCATCTAGGCCCCACTACAAGACCAACGATAAAGCAATAAAAATGACCACATCATCATCAATACATATAATAAAATTGAAGAAAGACCAAATTTGTACATTGGATATATTTTTTTAATTCTTCATGGAATATACTTAGTTACTGATATAGATGGCGAAAATATAGTTTTGGAATTTTTTGTCTGTCTGTCTGAACGCGCATCACTCGAAATCTACTGGACCGATTTGCTTGAAATTTGGTATGTAGGTACCTTATATACCGGGTTAACATCTTAGATACATTTCATCCCGGTAAATGGTTAGGTTTCCGTAGGATAATTGAAAAACTAATTATGAATCAAAAATGCCTCAGAATCCCGGGTTAACATCTTATAGACATTTCATCCTGGAAAATAAGGAGGGTCCTGTAGGAAAATTAGATACGTTTCATCCCGGTAAATGGTCAGGTTCCCGTAGGATAATTGAAAAACTAATTATGAATCAAAAATTCCTCGGAATCCCGGGTTAACATCTTATAGATATTTCATCCCGGAAAATGAAGGGGGTCCTTTAGGAAAATTAAAATAATAATCCACGGAGCCGATTTACTTTAAAATTTTGTAGAAAGGTGTAAACAGAATATAAACAAATTGTTTTTATCGATTAAAGTCTGATATAGATATAATGGGCGCAGTATGTATCAAGAAGTATATCAGTATAAAACTCTTCCGTTACTGAGTGACTGACTGACAGGCAACATACACCACATACATACGAAACTGCTTGGCGGGAAGCTGAAATTTGGCATGTAGGTGAGTGTAAGTGAGCACTAAGAGAGGATTTTTGGAAATTCTACTCCGAAGGGGGTGAAAGGGATGAAATCTGTAAATATGAAAGTTCTACACCGTTGGAGTTAGTGACTTGAAAATTTGGATTTTGATTGTTTTACAACAAAGTAATGAATACGTGTTTCAGATTTTTTTGACAATTAACCCTCAACCCCTTCATAAGGGGGGTGAAAGATTGTATGGGACTTAATACCATTTTCAAGATTAAAAGCTGAAAATTGGCACACTTATTTTTTGTAGTAAATAACAGTAATAGTAAATACAAAAAAATGTTTAATTTACGTTTGTGGTTAATAAAAAACCGGAACGTAAAACGTCATGGAAAATGGGACGGCACGCGTTGCAGTAAGCTCGAGTGGGAGTAGGAGCGGTAAATGGGAAGGAGACACGTAGTGGGGAACAGGACGGGACACATTGCAAAAAAACATGATGGCACAATATGTAGGAAACGGTACGGGATATCTACTTTACATAACATAGCAGGAAGCGGGATTGGACAAGTTTGCGGGATGAGACACGCAGCGGGAAACAGAAAATTGAACTAAAGATGAGAAAAAAATCGAATTTGAATCATATATGTTTACCAGTCTTACAGAGTACGCGATAAAAAAATTACTGAGATTTTGCTATGAAATTCACGCGTTCAAAGCCGCGGGCAAAAGCTAGTATTATATAAATAGTCATAACGATAAGAAGAATACACTCGCTCTGCCATTAGTATACGCTCTGAGGGCGAAGTGCGCATTGCATTTTCACTGCTCACCATCGAATCGATTCGAAATGTGACGCAGCGAACCAATGACATTGCAGTGTAGTCGTCGTTGCGTCACAATGACGCAATGTGATTGGTGGTTCGCTATGTGATTCGATGGTGAGAACAGAAATGCTAGCACGTCACCCAAAATTCGTTCTTATGTGGCTATGGGCTAAAGCGAAGAAGACCTAGCCACTACAAAAATGTACTTATTATTTTAGAATATTTTATCCCTCTCTAAGTGCTCTCCTTTGCTCCTACTCTTCTACAGACCAGATTCAATTCCAGCTTTCTACGTCCAATAGTAAGTGCGTAGTCTGTCTATCGGTAAGCTACCTATTGCAACTAAAAATTGGCATTCTAAAGAGATATGAAAGTGAGGGTGTGTATAAAAAACCAGTGTAAAGACACCTTTATCGTGTGAGCTTCCTAAGTGCATTTTATGGTCTTGATATCAGAAACTCGCTCTGCGTATGACAGAGGGGATAAAAAATGGAAAATATACGGCGTGAGGAAATGGCGACGTAGTGGTTTCCCTTTGTTGGCGATGAAAAGACTTTTGATGTTAGTTTTTAAAATATTTCTAGTTGAAAAATGTTGTGTCTTATAAAAATACGTGTTGAAACCCGATAAAATTAAAAGAGTTGTGGGTTTCCTTCTTTTCGTTAGTTAGGTACTTAAAATGAGATTGAGAGCACATCGATGATCTGATAAATTTTGTCAAATAAAATTTATGCATTCACAGATTTCTTTTCTTTCATTTAAATCTTAACGTTATAGATGATTAATGTAACTAACAATAGAATATTAAAAAATATGATTTATATACATTTCAGAACAGTGTTTAATTATTTATTTTATCCTTTTTTTTAACTTCAAACTAAATGCACATTCATCCAATAAGCGAGTCAAACAAATTCAAGTCGAGTTTTTCGATAAATCCAATCATTTGCCAGTTCCGCTTGAGTTAATAGATTCACCCAGAGGATTTTGAATTTTAGATTCAAAACGCTTAGATCCAATATCATTTGCATCGGAGAGAAGACGCGAGTCTACCGATCTCATCTTGTTTTCCTTGCTGAAGTTCGATTTTTCGTGTTAATATAGTTTAAATGCAGTAATTACAAGCCTATTAGCAGTGGGGTGATGTAGGTTTAAAAACTTGCTTAAATTTAGAAACAAACATATTTTCTTACAAACTTTCAAATAAATCGCGAAAAAAAATGCTATTCCATACAATATCAAATACCTAACTTGAGGACAGTTGACTTTTCTTTCACGATTTCGGTATTGCTCCCGTATTAAAAGTTGTTCAGTACTGATGTATCTACTGTATCACGTGACTGAGTACGTATCCTATAATTGTCCTATGTTTGTCACTTCTTCACACTCTGTGTATACAAAAATCTTCCTGAAATTTTGCATACATGTAGTTTGAAGTATGGAGAAGGACATAGGATATATTTCATCCCGGAAAAACTGTTTCTGTGGGAAATATGCGCGGGCGAAGCCGCCGGCAAGGCAAGTTAGTATAAAATAATTTTATTTTATACTAACTTGCCAATTGCTTTTATACTAATGTATAAAAAGTCACCCCTTATTCTTCTTCATAGTCGTATTCCTCATGGCTGAGGGTCATGGTTATTACGTGAAATGAAACACACTACAACTTTCTTGGTATTATTAATGGAGTGGTTTGCCATTGCCTCCTCCATTTTACAGACAAGTTAATAATAATCAATCAGTATGGAGGTTTCCTCACGATGTTTTCCTTCACCGGAAGCATGTGGTGGTCGATGAAAACTAACTATACATGAGTCACTTACATACGTAGTTATAATTTACATCATCAGCAACAAATTTCCATAATGCAGTTCGCTAAAATGCATGCAGTAAATTTGTAGAAGGCCGGGTGGACAATCCAATTTTCACCAGAGTCTCCTGATGTGTAAACATGAGTGAGGCGCATATTTAGCACAACATCCACGAAATATCTAGACCCGATGAACCGTCGTTAATGTAGTTGTTTTGTTTTTAACTCTTAGGTTAATTGCTTAAATCATCAATACATATAATAAAATTGAAAAAAGGCCCAATTTGTACATTGGATATTTTTTTAAAATTCTTCATGGAATATACTTAGTTACTGATATAGATGACGAAAATATTTTAATAATAAATTTGTCTGTCTGTCTGTCTGTCTATCTGTCTGAACGCGCATCACTCTAAATCTACTGGACAGATTTGCTTGAAATTTGGTATGTAGATACCGTATATACCGGGTTAACATCTTAAATACGTTTCATCCCGGTAAATGGTCAGGTTTCCGTAGAATAATTGAAAAACTAATTACAAATAAAAAATACTTCGGAATCCCGGGTTAACATCTTATAGACATTTCATCCCAGAAAATGAGGAGGGTCCTGTAGGAAAATTAAAAGAACAATCCACGGAGCCGATTTACATTAATATTTTGTAGAAAGGTGTAAACAGAATATAATTTATTTTTTTATCGATGAAAGTCTGATATAGATATAATTAGAAGGTTTGATACCTTTTTTCAACTTATTTTTGTTATATTTTAGTTTAAAACATAAAGATAATAAATGGCGCCACCAAGACTTTTAAAACGCGCTATGGTTTCGATTCGATTTTGTCTGACAAAATGATATAAATATTATACTTCCGAAATAAAACACTAGATGGCGCCACTAAAATTTTTAAATCTCTATCCATAGCCCCCAACGAAATCGTAAGAGTTTTACTTGATACTTACGTGCACAAGGTAATTTTATTTATTTTCGTTGTATTCATACAAAAAATATTATCAGTTGTCAGAGTGACTTTCTATGTCTACTTTCTTTCTTTATTAAAACTAAATTTATAATACAGTACCAAATATATTTATTGCCCATAAAAACAATATTAGTACTATAGTAATATTAGTAAAATAATACAAATTGTGCATACATATGGTGGGCCTATTGCTAAGCAATATCTTCCAGCCAACCTTTGGGTAGTGAGAGAGGATAACAGAAGAGGGTGGGTGGGTGGATTTTGGGCGCAGTAAGTATCAATATATCAGTATAAAACTCTTTCGCAACTGAGTGATTGACTGACTGACTGACAGACAACGTACACCCGAAACTGCTGGACGGGAAGCTGAAATCAGGAACCTCAACCTCTTCAAAATGGGGGTGAAAGGAGGGTGAATTGAATGGGACTTAACACAATTTTCAAGATAAAAAGCTGCTGAAATTGGCACATTTACTTTTTGTAGTAAATAACAGTAATAGTAATACGTAAAACGTCATAGAAAAAGGGACGGCACGCGTTGCAAAAAGCGGGAAATGGGAAGGAGACACGTAGTGGGAAACAGGACGGGACACATTGCAAAAAATATGATGGCACAATATGTAGGAAACGGTACGGGATATCTACTTTACGTTACATAGCAGGAAGCGGGATTGGACAAGTTTGCGGGACGAGACACGCAGCGGGAAACAGGAAATTGAACTAAAGATGAGAAAAAATGCGAATTTGAATCATGCATGTTTACCAGTCTTACAGAGTACGCGATAAAAAAATACTGAGATTTTACTATGAAATTCACGCGGGCGAAGCCGCGGGCAAAAGCTAGTAAATAAATAAAAATATTCTATGTTACAGGCGTAACTAATGATACAGAAAAAAGTTATTGTGATTGTTAGTTGCTCTTGGGTTAATCACTTGAATAAGTAAATAATAATAATCGATAACTATTGCAAGCACAAATTAATGACATAGAAAATAATATTTTATTTTTATATGTTAATGTCATCTTTTTTTTTTTTAAAGGAGTAAGGCACAGACGATGTTAATTATAGGCATGCTAATGTGACTTAAAACGACCTCGGTGGCGCAGTGGCAAAGTGCTTGCCACTGAACCGAGAGGTCCCGGGTTCGATCCCCGGTCGGGTCATGTTGGAAAATGATGTTTTTCTGATTGTGATGATGATGATTTATTAGTAGGTGTGCGTGTGCTTTTCGCACTAGAAAAGGGAAACTCCATGTTCTTACTATGTCGTACTAAGGGTTGAGAGAGCTGACGTGTAACAACAGTACATCCAAACGTTACTGGTATCAGACAAGTGACTACAGTCCTAAAATAATACGCAATCTTTTTCAGGCGGAGTACCTATTAGAGAGCGAAAGAGAGAAAATTATTTAAAAATAAGTTAGTATATTTTCAAATAAATAAATAAATAAATTTATTATACATATTTGAAAAAATAAATAAAATTTCTCTTCTATTTCTTATCTCCATCATTTAATTGAATTTGAAAATATACTAACTTACTTTTAAATAATTTTCTAACCAATCATAGAAAAAAATATGTAAGAAATAATAATGGTAAGCCCTTCTGACATGATAAGGACCAACACTGTTGATATTAGTTTCTTTCGGCATTTCTTCTAAGCATTGGTCGTTCCGAAATGCCAGTAGTTTGAAGCTTGTGCCTGTGAAGGTCTAATTTCTGAATAAATAATTTGAATTTGACTAATTAACGAATACATTGTTAGATAATCATCATTATACTGTCCCCACTGTTAGGGTACTAGCTTTTATTGTTCATGGCTTATCCATGCACAAATAAAGGCCATGACCCACGCCGGCCCAGGGTTTTTGTTGTGTCAACTGCATTTGCGGTTTCAACAACTGCAGTGCAGTCTTAACGTACCTGTCAAAGATTATTATTAGATAATATATTTAACAAATCGCTAAGTTCATGGCACAAGCATACATCTCAAGAACATTTTGAAATTAAATATTTATCAATTCATCTGCAGACGGATTAGCTTAGCGTCTGAGTGTAAAATATATGGAACAGTATCGAATTATACGCGGCTTATCTAACCCGGGATCTCTAAATATCCGTTCGAAATAGATTCAGGCTATATTTATATTTACACAACATGTACTTTATGTAGACGTAGATATATGAAGCAAAAAAATAAATACAATGGATGTAAAATAGTTAAAAGAGACTATACGATCCTAACATGACGATCCTGCCCGCGTACTGTCAGGGTCGCCATGTACCAACGGAGCTGATAATTACGACGACTTTTGGCGTTAGATTAAATAATGTAATCGAAATACTTGCGAATATGTATAAAATATTGATATTTTTTGTTGATCTAAGAGGTGAATTGAGTGTGTGAGAGATATAAAGGATTTGAGCGCAGATATGAATAGACTTATGAAAAGGCCGGTCCTAAATTATCGGAAATGGTATTAATGATTTTTGAATTTTAACAAACAGTTTATATTCTATCTATACATTGTCGTTCAGTGAACGAAGCCTCATGCAGGTTGTAATCCGTCTCGCTCACGAACTAAGTAAGGATTAATACTGAAGACATTGTGTTTATGCGACACGTCTTGCCGAAGAAACGTACACGAAACACAGTCACTAACTCCCGAACAAATTGTTACAAAGAAAAATAAAAATTTAGAACGATTATAGTTGAAATGGGCATTTTTTTCTAATGTCAAAGAAATTGTTTTACAGAAGCTTGTATGACAGTGAATGTCATACTTTTTGAGTCATAAAAATTCCTAAATCAAATGGAGTCGTTGTAATTTTTTTATTTTTGTTGGATCTTTAGGAATCTGTATTCGTTACAGATTGGGAATCAAGAATAATGCATATCTATGTTTAAAATACTAGAATACTTAATTAGCAGGCATGATACATATTAGAAAATAAAAGTGAAACATACATACATGCTGGTAAAAAATTAAAATGCAAAACTCGAACACAAAGCCGCCGCAAGAGAAAAATAAAAATGTTGCAATCTAACAAAACACTGGCTGCTTAATTATTAAAAAAAAAGTTCTAACACGTTTCGTAATTAATTCAACTTTAAAACATTTAAACAAAAATACAAATTGTTTGTTCATTTCTCCCATTTGTGCTTTTTTTTGGGTACACCGCATGGATTACGCCGTTTACTCGAATTTAAGCTTTAACTCAAACGATTAGTGTTTAATTTCTTTTAGAGGTAGAGATTCTCGACTTGGCCACCTTTGTTACGTGTGACCTTCTTACTTTATCTCATTTGGCCTGGCTCATATTTTTCACACTCTAATAACCCTGAAAACTTTGTTAAGTCTGGGTTATTCATGTCTGCAAAGAACATATAACCTATGCTCTGTCTCTCTTTGCGTGTTCTTGAATTCATTTGGGCCTGTGACGCCACGAAGTAAAATGAACTTGGAAATTTTGAATATTCTGATTTCATTTTACCCAACAGTCTATGGGTTGATGAAGACTGAAAATTATGATTATAATGAAAATGCATTTGATAATGACACATCGCGTCGCTGCCTTGTCATATTTGTCGCTCACCTAGGACGTGTCACAGTTTGACGGCGACTAAACGACTGCACTGCATCCTTCTTTCCAACGACCGATTAAGCTTGCGTAATTACCCTGCCGCTTCCAGCTAACGAGCTTTTAATTAAACTGTAAACAACATAGTTTTGGACTCAAGAGTACTTAAGAATATTTTTTACAGTATTTGGTATAGTCAAGAGCACATAAATCTACCCAAATTCATTGCAAACTCGCCGCTATTACATTCACGTTCATGCTGTGCTGTTGACTGTACATAAAATAAACGTCGGACGGACGGACGAACAACAAACGAACGAATATTATGCAAAATCTTAATTTGAAATTTGAAAAATCATTTATTCAGACAACCAAGATCCATCGTGTTAGTACAAGTTATTCTATGTTTACATATTTAACTAAAGATAATGTATATAAGGTGGCCCGTCACAGCACACCCCATATCCATAGCGATGACCCTCAGAAGTCTGTTTGAGCTAGCACAAATTCTGCTTAGGAGGGACGCTGATTTTTTCCTGAGGAGTGAAGAAAAGTTGTCCAATCCTACCTCCGCGAATATTGATGAGGCGCTGCAGAATCATGGCAGCCCCAACAGTATCCTGAAGGCATATATTGTACACGTAGGACGCTCAAGGCACGTTGGGTATAACCAGTCCACGGGGCACTCGTGTACAGTAAAATGCAGTAAGCTCTGAAGAGCGTTAAGTGAGACTATCCGCATCAAATTCCAACATAGCCATTTACAGTTGTATTATACATGTCATGTATAGATATAAATTTATAATGTATTCTTTATCCCGAAATGTATTCAGATACGGAACCCATGATGTAGAATTCCTAATACAAGTTTCCAAATTTTTGTCATTATTCTTTGAAAAAAGTGACATAACATTACTTTAAGAAGGCTGTTGAGTACTAGTTCTGTGGTCGAGGGAATGCCAGATCTCATTCATCTCTTTCTAACTCCACTTTATAAGACAGCCCTGTAATGAAGGTACATTGATACCATAGACATGTGAACTTCTAGAAGTGCTTTTTTGTAAATGTTTGTATAATGAGGTGTGATTAAGCGTGTGTTTGTTTGAAATTATTTCATTACATAAGAAAACAACAGAAAAAGCACTAGCAACGGCGGACTTATCCCATGGAGGGATCTCTTTCTTTTTTTTATTTTTTATTTATTAACATAGACCACAAACAAGTTCACAGTAAATAAAGACAATGAAGTAACATTGTATATTTAGATTTGTATATTTAAATATTACTATGGACTCAACACAGATGGTCACAATATAAGAAAATAGTTATTACAAGTTGTGGAGGACAAGAATCTAGGCAAAATATAACACGTATGAGACGAAAGTTTAGACATAACTTATCACTAGCAAGTTCGCAACATAACACTTTTATCATTCGAAAATGTATGAGTTCGAGCATATAAACAAGTGAGGAATGAAAAGAATAGACTGTATCCCATATCACTTATCACTATTTTCGCCACGATTGTACAGAGTTTCGAATATACCCTTTTTATAAGAGGAACATTTTGAGCTGAATATGTCGAGGTGTTGAAACGAATTGTTGTACGACATAACCAATCGAATCAATGGACACATATGCCCGGCGTTGGTTCTATTTATGCTAGTCCAGCATAAGTCCCGTGAGCGACACGATCGCATATACGTTTTAATTGGAACTTTAAGATATATTACATTAATAATTTCTATATAATCGTATCGGTTATGGAGAATGTCTTACAACAACATCGCTTCAAGCTGTGTTCGTCTGGACTTCAAATCTAAAAGCTTTAAGGAGATCGTTATAAGGTAAGCGTCTTTTACCGCACCTAAACTGCATGCATCGCAAGATTTTCTTTTGAACCATCTCTAACTTGTCCACATACTTCTGATAGATTGAGTTCCATACAGCAACTGCGTATTCCAACTGAGGCCTCACAAGAGATTTATACAGGCTTCTTTCAATCAACAACAAGTCACAAGCGTTGTATTGTCATAGGAGGTAAGAAATCTATCAATGGAAGGGTAAACATAAATTCCTTTGCCAAGAGCCTAGCCCTTCAATGTAATGATTGAATAATAATGAATGACATTTTAATGGTTTTGTTCAACATTTTTACCCTTACATTGAGGACAGATCAAAGTGTCAAGGCCCTGTTTAGCTAGACATTTTTTATAAGAAATTTTTCATCATTATATCAGTTATAATTTTATTGTAATTCGTTGCGTGGTTTAGAGGATAACACATGGTAATCTTCTTTTCCGTTATTGTAAAAACTAATATTATTAATAAAAATATTAATGTATTTTTTAAGAATATTCAAGTATTACAGCAAAGAAGTATTTGTGTGTTTATCTGAAGTCAACCGATCGCAAAAACTTATTCATTACAGGGTGGTTCGCAGAGCGTTTCGATCGCTGCGGCTGCGCGGTTTTTACAATCTGTCAATTTTCTTGAGGAAGGAGTCATTTCCAAAATCAATCATTCATTAAATTGACATTACTACAGTACAGAGCAATTGATGTAAGGTCATATAGTAAAAGTTCATTCTTGTCTTTGTTAAAATTTGAAAAATTGTAATGACCGCGCCGCTGCAGCGGTTGAAACGCTCTGCGAACCACCCTACAGAGATATAGTTTTCGTCTTGGTATTTTCGGGAGCGAAGCCCAGGAACTACTTAATTATTTTGCCGCTTCTATCTCAAGTTAGCTCTTCGTTCAGAGGTCAACATAAAATGGACCTTTTAGTCGGATTGCCTCCTCGAATAAAAGTCAAGAGTGTAAGTAAGATTCACGCCTCACATGTAATTATCTTAAATAAATTAACTTTCATGAATTAATGAGCTCCGACCGACAGAATATTGAGAGGCTAATTAATTACGATGCATTTAATTATTTTCATGTTGATACTTTGAGTCATCTTGAATATTCTGTCTCTTTTATCCCTCCTTGAATTTTTTTTTACTATTCCTTATTAAAATGTAGCCTTCAAATGGACTGACTGGTTAATCTTGACTAATATTATAAATGCAAAAATAAGTTTGTTTGTTTCTAGTTTGAAATACCGAGACATAGGGTACCTTTCATCCCGGAAAAATAATTGTTCCCGTGAGAATATCTCGCGGGCGAAGCCGCGGGTAAAAGTTAATATTCCATAAACCCCATTGGAGCCGCAATTGTTGGATAATAACTCTGGTTGTGAAATGAGCGTGATTCTTTTACCTGTAACAAAAAAATTACGAATTTAGATAGGAAAAATATATCAGCATAATATAACAATCAGCATAATAGAGATATCATTTTTTTATATAATAATTTCTTTACATTAAACTTTAACTAATTAAAAAAAATACTTGTACTCGGGCTAACTTAATGGCAGCTTCCGATGAAGCGATCGAAGTGGCTCGATTCTGGCAAGAATATATTTAGGTAGCACCCAATAGATCGTTTGCCATCGACACGCAAAGAAGTATATAAAAAAACTATTTAAAAATAACAAACTATTTAACCCTGAAATTGTTTCTGTCCGTTGTATGTGACGTGTAATATAAACGCTCACAATTACAACTAACGGCCGAGCCTCACGCGCGGCGATTCTCGTTCAGCATGCTATCCTTTTCACACTCAGGCGTTTTATTTGGTCGCTCGCTCGCCAAATTCCGTCTCTATCGCTAGTTTGAATATTGCAACGGTCGGACCACTTGAACGCTCGTCAAAAAATTGTTACTAGGTGAGTATTTATATGTTTTATGTTATTATTATGCTATATTTAGTTTAAATTATAATTAAGTGATATCTAATAGTAGTTTTTTTGACTAAAATGTTAGTAAATTTTTCATAATCTTTGAAAAAATGTGAATGTCACTTGAAACGGACATGAACAATTAGTTACTGAAAGTAGTGTTTTAAAACTACGTCATTTGTATCGGACATCATCCAAAGTTGCCAGAAGTAAGTTATCTATTTATTTGTCACTTCTAACGGACATTGCCTATTCTGATTTCAGCAATATGACGAAACAAGCTTGGAGATCTAGGAAAATTATTGCTCTGGTGCCTCCTTCAGATTCTGAAGATTCGGAGTTAGAGTCTGAAGACGATGACGAAAGAAGAATATATGCACGTGATTACTTTAGGAATGACTCCAATGGTTCTTCGCCCGTAAGAAGTGGTATTTGGCCTACAATGTATGACCTATTGGAAGATTTGAGTGACTGCGAAATCCCAGAGCAAGAGCCTACTCAAGAAGGTATAAACACAGATCGGGAATCATTACTGTCAGTATCGTCTCCACAAGTAATTAGACCTACAAATCTACCACCATGTGTTGTACCTGAGACACCATCAACAAGTTCTATAGGTTCGCCATTGACACCACGAATAGCAACTCGTAGTACTAGACATGTGACTAGCACTGAGCCTTCGCCAATGCCACCTCCACCCACAGGATCTGTTCCAAGAAAACGTAAAATGAAGCGGCTAGAATTTTCATTTAAAAAAACCAAATTCACAGAAACCGTAGAAGTAGACACAAGCGTTAGTTTTGCAGAACGGTTTGAATTAGAGTCTCCGCAACAGTATTTAAAAAAAAAATTCAGCAACGATCTTTTGGACTTCATTGTAGATATGACAAACTTATATTCGGTACAACAACAAGGTAAATCTATATGCGTAACAAGGAAAGAAATTGAAATTGTGTTAGGTATTGAGATAATTATGGGAATTGTAAAAATGCCAGCAATTGAAGACTACTGGAGCAATGATCTTAGGTTTGAACCGATTGCATCTGCTATGGGTATAAAACGTTATAGATCTATCAAACGCTATTTACATTTTTGTGATAATACAAAAATAGATAAAAACGACAGCTATCATAAAGTTTCTGCTGTAATGGAGCATGTACGTCAGCAATGTCTCAAATTAGAGGAAGAACGATCATTCGCGATTGATGAAATGATAATACCCTATAAAGGCAAAAAAGCAGGTAACAGAAGACAGTACAATCCGAAGAAGCCCCACAAATGGGGCTTTAAATTTCAAGTTCGAGCCGGCACTTCTGGGATGGTTTATGACTTTTTTGCTTATGATGAGGCAAATACATTCAATAATGTTAAATTCTCAGACTGGGAAGAAGATTATCTTGGCGTCGGTGGTAAGACAGTTGTAAGGTTATGCAACACTATTTCCAATCCAGCTCTGTGTACAGTTTACTTTGATAACTGGTTCACTTCTTTAGAATTGCTTTATTACTTGCGTCACGAGCGGAGTATATTATCCTTAGGTACTATTAGAAAAGACAGACTACGGAATTGTCATCTAACAAGTGATAAGAATATGAAAAAGAAAGGTCGGGGAACTCACGAAGTTGTGTGCGATAATGCCAAAAGATTGGCAGTTACGAAGTGGGTAGATAATCAATGCATTCACATTGCAAACTCTTTCTGTGCGCAAGATCCAATGACTACAATAGAAAGATTTGATAAAAAAATAAAAAAAAGAGTTTCAGTGGCCTGTCCAAATGTAATAAAAGTATACAATACCCACATGGGCGGTGTAGACATTGCTGACATGTTGACTGCATTATATAGAATATGCATGAAAACTAGGCGCTGGTATATGTCGATATTTGCCCAGATGCTACACATTGCACTAAATAACAGCTGGTTATTGCATCGGCGTGATTGCAATCAACTTACTGACGAGAATAAACTGTCCCTACAAAAATTTCGCATACAGACTGCTCTTGCACTCATCAAAACCAACACCAAATCTCAAATCCCAAGAGGGATTTTGGAACCTGGATCTGAAATGATCACGAAGCCTTTTCTACCTCGTCCTGTGCACGAGGCTCGTCTTGATTGTTATGATCATTTTCCTATTTATACTTCACAGGGTCGATGTCGATTATGAAAGAATGGAAAGACTACAGTTTTCTGTTCGAAATGTGAACAGAGACTTTGTTTCACACCAAAAAAAAATTGTTTTCTATTATTTCACAAAAATAAGTGAAAATCACTTATTTTTTTAAGTCTTTGTTTAAAGTTTTATTTTCACAGAAAATTTGTTTTTATGACCATAAATGGTTGATTGAGTTTCTTATTATTTTAAACGATGCGTAATTTAGTTTTGATGTTGTTTTGAAGTTTTATTTTATAGACAAGGGTATTATACGTACGTCTATTAATTCCTAAATGGTAACTTGATCTCATTACTGCAATAATCTTTGATCTCAATTGTTATTATTAATATTGTTTGTTACGTTATTTTTTCATTAATTTAACTGCTGGACTGGCAATGTGCGTTCTATGTGACATGTATGATGGATACTAAGTTAGTAGAATAGTTGTCGATGTCACTTATATGTGACACCTGAAAAAATTATGAAAATACATTTTTATTCTTAAAATTTTATATTTTTTTTATTAATTGAACCCTAATAAGACTCCTTTTAAGAAAACACCTCTGAAAAATGTCGCAATTAATGACTGCCAATTTAAGGGTTAAAAAAGGGGATAAGAATTATATAAATACAGGTTTCACTTTAATTGAATTTCCTCGTCTAATATGAAATGATTATTAATTTTCTAGCGTTGTTTGTTGGCTATTTAGAGTTACAAGTTACAAATTTTGAAGGGCTAGGTCATAAAGACCCTTAACGACTGAAAAACGCGCATTTTACCTTTGTATAACTATTATTTTCTCAATCTAGTGACACGTCACCTATCACGACCTCGTTTCCGCTCGTTCGGTGTTCGTCCATCAATTATCCATAGATCGCCTGGCACCTTGGCACTTAATGGCGTCGCCTTGGTCCGGTAAAGTAGGGTAGATGACATTCTATTTAGCGGTAACTGAATATTGGAATTACAGGTGGCACGCTATAAAAAATTTTCTTGGTATTCTTATTTTGAAAAATTTAGGTACATGTAATAAATTAAACATTTATTTTTTTTTTTAAATAAATTAATTAAGTATCATAAATATATCTTTTTTACATCTACGTATGAATAAGTAACTTTAACAAATATAACTTTGTATAAATCAATTTATATTATAAAGTTATATTTGTGTGTTACGTTGAAATTTGTTTAATATACCTAGTGTTTAAAAACGTTAGGTTAACGAATTCCATGTTGTAGTTATTTGTTAGTATGAACGGTTACGGTAAAAAATATCTCATTTAAGTACTTATTGCTTATTGTATTCGGAGAAAATATAATTTCATAATAAATCACATTACGTAATTCAGAAAGAAAATAACCTCTCAACATATCATTTTTCAGCATAGTAACTTTCATGTTAATAGTTACAAAGGAGCGTTACTCTGAAACCCTCCTTATGTCAGTGTACATTACAGTCAATTTCGCTTGTTCGTGAATTGTCGCCATTT
Organism: Plodia interpunctella; assembly: GCF_027563975.2. Taxonomy (NCBI): domain Eukaryota; kingdom Metazoa; phylum Arthropoda; class Insecta; order Lepidoptera; family Pyralidae; genus Plodia; species Plodia interpunctella. The sequence goes on from NC_071294.1 coordinate 10,203,791, forward strand.
TGCAAAATTGCTATAACTTAGACACGTGAAATGCAACGTCACACAGCGGCACTGAACCAAAGCGAATGGGAAAAAATCACTCGACTTTTCTGTGACAGAGTTTTCAAGACCTATAATCTGGTTTCAACCGGATTTATTCGGTTTTTTCGGGACTCGCTCCCCTAACGAGTTTCGAGCAAATGGCCAGTCAATTAGATTTAAAACGATCACTTTGCTGCACACAGATAGAAATATGATTTTGGTTTAGGTTTTTAATATTATATTCGCATTAATATACCTAGATACATAATATCATTTTTAATTAGTTTACACTAACTACGTCCTTACTATTCATACTAATACTATATACTATAATACCTAATAATACCTAAGTGTCCTAATTTGTCTTTCTTTCACGTCAAAATCCAGCATAGAATTTATTTAAACCACCAAGGTTTAAAAATTATATAAAAGAATACAATTTTAATATTTTTACAAAAAAGCAAACGGTAGTTATCCTTACATATTATAAAACAAAATCCTCTATTGCGTCTGTATGTCTGTCTGTTCGTGATAAACTCAAAAACTACTCACAAACACCAATAGATAATGTGGTTCCTGAGGAAGGTTTACGTGTTTATATGTTTTTACCCGAGCTAAGCCGGGGCGGGCCGCCTGTAAGAATATAATTTTAAAAATAAGACTATCATCCATCATGAAATATTGTAGTCCATTTGATAAAATTTTACAAAGAACTTTTGACAGAAAAGAACACAACGTACCTATATTCCGTTTATCGATAGTTCAAACATAAATCAACATTAATCAATTTCACCCGGACATTTCAATCTTCCATTTTCGACATGTTTTTTCTTTGCGTGCATATTTCGTGATAAATTGACCACCAAACCAGCCCAGTGGATCGTGAAACTAGTTTTTATCGAATAAACATATTTAGTCATAGTTTTCTTTATAAAAGAATATCCAATTCGAATATTTGTCCATCTATTATAGTATTATAAAGAGGTACGCGTTTGTGAGTTGGTGACTGTGTGAGTTTGTATGTTTGAGGCGGGTAATCTCCGAAACTACGGAATCGATTTCAAAAATTCTTTCACCATTAGAAAGGTACATTATCCAAGATTGATATAGGCTATATTTTATCTCAAAATTCCCACGGGAGCGTAGCCCCGGGCAAGATCTAGTATCCATATAAATGCGAAATTAATTTTGTATGTTTGTTACCTCTTCACGCTTTATCTCCTCAACCAATCTTCTTGAAATGTTGCATACACATATACCTAGTTAGAAGTACGGAGAAGGACATAGGTTACCTCTCATGCCAGAAAAATAAAAGTAACTGCTCTCGTGGGAAATCACGCGTGCGAAGTCGCGGGTAAAAGTCAGTAGTTATATAGATATTTATAATTTATTTAGTCGTTATGAAATTTCGTTATTCAGTTTTCTTTTTATTAAACAAAATTAAATGGGGAGCCCGAACGAACCGTGATATTTTTTTGTAAATGTTTGAATTGAAAAAAATATTTTTTTTAAAACAGTGGACTTTAATCCAATACTTATAAGACCCATATTTATTGATTGGTGTTTGTTGGGCCGCTTCTTCATTACCTGCGCTTTGCAAGTCATAATTTTTTACTTTGACATTGAATTTGACTCGATCCTTACATACATGATAACATAATACTCCACTTTCGCTTGTCGAGCAGCCGTGTACAAAATAAAACAAAAGCATTTCCGTGTCGCCGCATTCGAAACAAAAGTCAAGATGAAAATGTTTCAAATGAATTGATTCCGATGCGGGGCTCAAAGCATTTCTTTTTGTTGACAGCAGGCTTGGTATTTTAGGCCGCTTATTTCGTACTGGCTGCTGAATAAGAAAAAAAAAACAATTTAATATATTTTTTTTTTGTTGAAAGCTAAAAACGAAGTCAAAGAAAAGCATTGAAATTGTTGAAATTGCCTTTAATTTCGGTGTGGAGCGATTTTTCAATTCGAAGTTTGTTAGATTATTTTTGTTTACGAAATATCAATTTCTAAGGTCTTTTCTATCTAAACTTTAAAATTGACCCGCCCTTTCAATAGGTATAGGTATACTTTGTATAAGTACCCAAAATTTTATTTTTCAGATGTATACTAAGCGTAAGTTGCACCAATTAACTATGCGCCGCTGTCGTTTAGGCAAAATGGTGTAACTAGTTACTTTGCGTATTTCTGCGCAGGTTATAGTCTACGTTAAAGTTAACTGGTGCAACCCGCTCTAAGCAATTAGGCAATGCAAGTCCCAAATTCAATATTGCGAAATTGGAATTGTCGAATAGGCCCGAACACGAATGCCGTTCAAATGCACGATCAAATAGATTTACCGTCGGCGGTGCCGCGCGATTTTACGCTCTACTTTGTCACCACTTAGCTAACCGGGTGTCCTAGATGAGCATCGGTACGCTGCACTACGCGATGAGACCTATATGAGCAACTACAGCAATGAAATAGACCACACACAAATATGTCGTATTTGTTTATTTTTACAAACACACGTAAAAAATACATGAGTAAATTATAAATAAAGTCTGGGGAGATATACAAATAAAAAATGTAAACACAATTAAAGATGATCTTTGATCAGCGAGATGTTCCTGAGCCTTAAATTCGATTTATCAGTCTTGTTCATAAAGTTTACGCATTATTTCGGAATTTGACTCAACCGTATTTGCCTACTAGTTTATAAAAAAACTATTAGGTTTATGAAGAAAAAAACAAATAAAGCTTAAATCTAGTAACTATATAAAAACTAGAGGCCCATCCTGGCTTCGCTCTGATGAAACCATATTAAAAAGTAGCCTATGTTGCTCTTGAAGCTTTCGTCTGTGCAAAATTGCATCGAAACCGTATCTTTACTTTTGGAGTTTATTAATTACAAACCAAAATATAAATCTTTTCTCTTTATAATATTGGTATGAAAATATGGATGAAACAAAATAAATACACAACAAAAAATCTCCCAATTATCCAGTGTTATGAAGTCCAGGCGAAATGAAGCATGAAATATCTAATACGACTCGTGAATATCCAATGAGGAATACCTTTACCTGGCGTCCTTGTTGAGCGACTAAATGCTGCACGACAGTGTGATTTTTTAATAGCGTCGCACGGCCTAGCCGCATTTATTATTCACCTAGGACGCCGAAAGGTCTGTGCGACATTAGTAATGGCATAGCTGAATAGCACCTATCTGTACCGTTTAAAACACCGGTCAATATTCTTCAGGTGCTATTCGAGGAATAATAAAATGTGTTCCGTTTAAAAAAAATATGAGCTATTTAAATAGTATATATTTTTTTTATTAAAACAGAATCTTTTAAATATTTAAACATATAAGGGTTTTATTTATTCAAATAATTTCATAATTCATCACCCACTATACAATATAGCTCAATGTGCTATAAAGGGAACGTGTTTTAATTATCCCTCAAATAGGTTTAATCCCCTATATCAAAATATCCCTTGTATCAAAACGTATGTAGTAACAAAACGTCAACAGTATTGAAATGTCCAGCACCGAAAAAATATTGCCGGTGCTCTAAACGGAACTATTAGGTGCTATTCGAATTGGTGCGCAGACAGCATACCTCGAAAGCCGGGTTAAGGACCTTGGAAACTTTGGGCCACCTAAATACTTTGCCTTCCTGAACACCGCTCTTATGACAGGATACATATTTTACGAGCTGTAAAAGTTGGTAACTCTCGCGTTAAACAAAGCCTTTGATTCCGTGGATCAATGGTCTTGTTATCGGATAATAGAATTTTAGATTTAGTAAATTATATGATGCTATTTATAGACTGGATGTTTTGATGAAATAAGCCTTATGTCAGGCAGTCATAAAATCTTATTACGCTTTACCTGATTATGAAACAAAAAACACGCGAGTTAATGAGAACGCATACGTATATAATAAATATAGCTTACTTGAATCCACGAAGATTAATCGACTTAATTATATTTATTTCAAAAAATCAAGGTCACAGAAGACTGGCTGCATAGGAACTTGAATAAAAATAAAATCGCATCCGTAAAATGTGCTGCTCAAAATTGCTGTCACGTCTTGCACGTCGGTCTCAGCAACTAATAATATCTATCGTTCGACCTTTATGTCGGAAATTGAGTCAAATTGCCGATATCTGCCACAGACTAAGGGAAATTAAGAAATTTTGACGAAGTATTATTCTTATACGCGTCTTTGATTTATAAATTTTTATAACCGGGAAATCGAAAAATATTGTTATTTTTGCAAGATTTTTTTTTATCTTGTCCCTTTAAATGAATGTTTATTCGTGTGGAAACTTGCATCTATTTTTTTTTGTTTAGTATGCATGAAAATGCGTTATTGTGATATGTTGTTCTGTACAAAGTACAAAGGTGTACCTACAAGGCATTTTCTTTGACTATATTTTTGTGTCAAAAATGTCTATTTTAAATAAGTATTTGTAAAACACTATTATTTTCGGAGTGTCCACAGTTCACAGAATCATCTTCATCGAAAGCACGTTTCGCCGAAATTATTATGTTCTTACCTAACCTAACCTATTTATGGCAAGCAGAACTGAATTTACCGATTATTTTAATTCAAGCTTATCTAGATTTCGAGAAACCAAAAAAAAATTTCGGCGAAACATGCTTTCTATAAAGAGTGATTCTGTGAACTGTGAACACCCCATTATTTTCTACTATAGATAGAAGGCAATGGGAGAGATTAAACTTGTTATATAAAAAATGCATGTTCTGCGTAACAATTTATGAGAGTGCCATTGGAATCTTGCATAGATCCAGTGACGGATATTGCCTCGCGATTGCGCGGGAGATACATGAAGGAATTTTAATCGCGTTTGGGGACAACATGGCGGCATGGCTACGTGATATGAAAGACGAGATTATTTTATTTTGTACTAGCGTCCGGCCCCGTCCCGACTTCGCTCGAGTAAAACATTATATATAATACAACTTACTATTAACCTTCCTCAGAGATCACACTAGGTACTTTTGGTGAAATCACATGAAAATCCGTGCAGTAGTTTTTGAGTTTATGGCGAATAAACAGACAGACACCACAGACGACTTTGTTTCACAATAAGTAAGGATGTAAGTATTTTGGTGCTTGATATATAATGATCGGTGTCATTTTCAGACAATAAACACTTGAAATTTAAATTAAAATAAAATTTGAAGTAGGTACCTTATAAAAATGTTTATTGAACATGCTAAAAATATTGTAAATCGGATCTTTGAAACAGATGCTCGGAACAAAGATCGCGTACTTTTATTGTACCGTTAGCATTAGTACCATTAATATTAATTTTAACATTTATATTATCTGAATGATACAACAATTTATATTGGTATAATTCATTCAATTACATTGTCAAATATTCTGGTAATAATTGACATCAATTAGGCTGAGAAACAATTACGAAATTTTGTAAAACCAACCTCAGCAGTAGACCCACTTTTGACAAGGTTCCCGCAGAGACAGCTTGTTCAATGTGTAACTTAATATTGTTCAACGAATGTCGCCCGTTACACCAGGATCATAGGTCACTAACTTACAATTTAGTCCAAACTACCACGACCGCAATTTGGAGCGGGGTAGTAATACAATTATATGATAACAGGTTTGAAGCTGTACCATTAGTTTCCACTGCCACGAGGAAAACCAATATATTTATTTACTTAATGTGAAAATCTATTTTAACACGCTTATACTTAACTTGCAACGTATGTTCGGGTGGAATCTTGTAACTCAATTTTGAAGCAGATAATCGTCAAACGATTGAGCTGAAATTTTGTTCACACTTCAAGTTTGGATGACAATGCAATATTAGGATAAGCATGACCTGATGGTGCACCTAGGAACGGCTTGTGATGAGAGAACTCCTCATCAGTTTACTGCATGATTATGATTTTTTTTGTCATGCATTTAATGCAATCTCTTTGACAACAATAAAAGCTTGTGTCAAAAATGTCATTTTTGTTAAAGAGTATAATTTATTATGGTTTGATGATTATATAGTCACATCAAAGTACTCAATTTTCAAGCTAAATCTAGGGAACTTAAATTTAATTCTACCGCCCGTTCACGATAACCGAATGAATGAATGAAATGGTCTATTGTGAACGTATCGATTGGGATCCGGTGCTGTAGTACTCATTCTTTAATTTGAATTCGCAATGCATTTATAGTGCTGGCTTCATTTAAAACTTTAACACGTCATCATTTAACTTGCATGAATGTATGAGGCGATTCTGCATACGTACTAGGAGATATTATTATTATTATTAGAGAGCAAAAGATAAAGCGAGAGCTTAAAGCGAGAGCTATAATAAGGCTGACTTTTTATTTAAAAGTACTGTGCTCAAGCTTAATCCCGTGAGTTTTAGCATAGCAAGAATTTACTTCTTGTACTATTCTAAGTTATATGGGAAATATAAATTATAATAAAAAATGCATAGAACATTGATTATAACAAATTATTGTTTAACAATAATACAATGAAGGAATTAAAAATTGATGAAGCCCCGACTCCAAAGTTGCTGGCATCCACTACAGGAAAAGATAGGATGGTATTCAAAAGGCTGAACACATTTTCCAAACATAACCAAGAACACTCTTGATAATTTTCACTTTAAAATAAAAATTTCTAGATCAAAATCAGTTCAGCCGTTTGGCTTCTACTATGTCACGGACAGACATACAAATACACAACCTTTTTATGTAGTCTTAGGTCAAAGAGTAAATGAAAGTTAATATATTAATCATTCACCGCGAAATTAAATAATAAATAAATAATAAATATATACAAATCACACAGATTGAGCTAGCCCCAAAGTAAGTTCGAGACTTGTTTTATGGGATACTAACTCAACGATACTATATTTTATAACAAGTACATATATATAGATAAACATCCAAGACCCTGGTCAATCAGAAAAAGATCATTTTCCATCGTGACCCGACTGGGGATCGAACCCGGGACCTCTCGGTTCAGTGGCAAGAACTTTACCAATGCGCCGCCGAGGTCGTCAAGAGAAAAAAGAAATTCCTACAAAGCATCATGTAAGAGATACCTTTTAACTACTTTATAGGCATACATAAAAGAGTATGTTTAATAAATGATACGTGAAAGCGAAATATCCACTGAAGGGAATAAGTGATGACGGTAAGGGCATTCAGAGGGAAGAAACAAGGAAAAACCTTGACGTTCCCACACGATGAACACAGATTAGCGATAAAAAGTCGGCTAAGTAAGAGTTGGGACAGCACAGGAAGGGGTCCGTATAAACACAAAATTTTCACACTCATTTTGTCTGAGAATTCTAATTGTATGTTGTCTATTTATTGTAAAATATAATTATCTGTTTATGTGTGGAAGTGATTATGAGGGAAGGAGGAGCATCGCTTCTGAACAGTATGGTGAGACCTAAGTGGATTCTGATCGCATTGATAGTGGGGTTGACAGAAAACTATCTAAAAATGTAACTAATTTACAGTGGTGATAATAATGTAATGAAATCTGAAAAAAAAAACGATATCTGTCTATTTATGGCTTTAGCGAAACCGCTCTTATATTTGCTATTGGCAAAATAAGGTTCTGATAGCACCGCATGGATACGGAACCTTAAAAACTTTGGCGTATTCAGACGAACGCTGATTAACGACAAAAAGTGACAGAACCAACAGGCCGGGATACGCTTTGGTTTGGATCAATGTAATTTAATTAGTTTTGCCAATCAATCTCGCTGAGATATCTGATCGTCGTGATCGATTGCAGGGTTTTTTTATTAGCAAATGACTCCTAATTTATGGGTTCGAAAAGGCGTGTGAATTTTCATGTTTGGTTTAGATTTTCGTTTTTTTTTCTACATTTGACAACGTCTAACGGTTAAATTAAAATCTAGATCGGATCCATATAACAGCAAACAACTAAACTTACGGTAACCGAGTAAACGAAAGTTTCATATAAATTTACTGTTCAAAAAAAACCACCACCATTTTTTGTGAAAGTTATGTACATATTTACACAACGGACAAAACAGTCTAAAATATTTATACAACAGCCAGGTAAATATTATTTTTCCATGTCACCCAGCCGAAAAATATTGCTGGCATTCCGGCCGCCGACAACTGTAATAAAATAATAAAACAAATATGCCGCAAAAGTATCCACTTTACTTGGTCGTTTTAACAATATTTCACCAACTTTTTTGCTGTCATTCATATTCGGTATACCTACGTCAAGGAAAGCACAATGAGAATTTAAAAGTACTTCCTAGTTGTGGAGGTACACGGTAATTTTTATGCTAGTTCCACACTGTCGCCGAAAGCAGATATTACATGCCGACGCGAATGCGTGCACATTGCGTAGTTAATATGAATGCTTTTATTTACCGCAATGAAAAACCAGCAATTTCAACAAAGTTTGGCAAACTTTTCAACGACAGTGTGGAGCGGGAATTAGGAATTATTTATTTTCACTAAATAGGTACTAGTGTGCGGGGTGTAATCGCCTTAAGCTAAAGTATGTTTAGTCTCTTTCTTTCACTGTCAAATAATAAAAGCGCGACAGTGACAAAACATATTTTGATAAGCCAAAGTATGCTTTAACTTTTGAATAATGGGGTAAGTATATCTATAAGTAGAACTGCTACTGATAGCATAAAGACATTTAATCTCCAGTTGCCAGTCGCTCAGAACCATTCGAGTGTACACCAATTAGTGGCTCTCTGTGTTGAGAGTCGACTGGTGGTTTATTAACTAACCATGGAACGTGACGATGTAGACAGAGTACAAGCACTAGAGGTAGACGAATTTCAAAGGTATGTAAATCAGATTCTGGTGATATAAAACATCGCATAGGAAACTTGCGCTCTAGTTGACGATTTACCAACTAGTGTGTGAATTGAAGCGGTGGTGGTGTAATGGTTGAGACGCACGCAATCATTACACTAAATAATTTTTTTTCAAAAAGCTACAAACACATCGAAAAAACAGCCGCGATATTGCACTAAAAAGCAACCCCGACTTCACAAAATCTTTGTTTATTCATTGAAACATTTACATCTCATAACGTTTTATTTTCATACTAACCCACAACAAGATATTCCATATTCATGCAAAAACTTAACCTCGAATTTGAACGGCGCAGACTTGCCAAATGGGTCATCATAAAAATATTTCAAAGGTATAAAACGCAGTAATGATATATAGGAATTTTCGAGCGTGGCCCAAAGCCTTCAGGGATGTAAATAAAAACTATTACCAACAGTTACACGAACATTCTCCATATAGTTACTTTGAAGTGTATTAAAACTTGTATGAAATAACGAAGCGTAAAAATGTGACGGAGAGTCGCGTATCAGATGTAATTATTTATTCAAAATTATCTTTTTCCGATTGGTCGGAGTTTTGGATGTTTGTCTTTATTTTAATACGTGTAAAATATTAGATAAATACCTCTCCCTCGCTCTCTTCCCGCATGTTCTTATTATTTGCAGTTGAGGTAAGTACTTACTTGATTTGATTAGTATGATTTACACATGCCAAAGACCGTGCAAAGTGAATGAGAAAAATGGGAGAGTGCGGCGATACTCTATGAGAGAAAGATTTTATTTCACTTTCTAATATAGAAAAAAATATGTCAGGAATAGAATAGAATTATCTTTATTTTGTGAAACACACACAAGAACATACATACATAGAATAACTTCTAAATGCGATAAAATGAGAAAAGAATAAAAAATTGTTTATTTTACTTAACTAAGTAAATAAATATATTAGGACAAATCACACAGATTGAGCTAGTTCCAAAGTAAGTTCGAGACTTGTGTTATGGGATACTAACACAACGATATTATATTTAATAACAAATACATATATAGATAAACATCCAAGACCCGGGCCAATCAGAAAAAGATCATTTTCCATCGTGACCAGACCGGGGATCGAACCCGGGACCTCTCGGTTCAGAGGCAAGCACTACCACTGCGCCACCGAGGTCTTCAAAGTGTTTGTGACCTTTCACACCTGTATCAGAAGGCCACGCCAAGGTTTGTAAGGATGTATGTGTGTATGATTGTAGGATTGTTATGAAATTTGGTATAACACATAGGGTACTTTTTATCCCGAAATTACCACGGGAGTGAAGCCCCGGGGCACAGCTAGTAAATTTATGTAATAGAAAATGAAGTTTGATAAGTCTATGGTTTACAAAAGAAAGATTCTTGTGCCGAAAACATTCTTCAAAAAGTTGTTCGTCACGCTAAAGAACTTATAATGAATATAAGAATAGCAGATCATCAAAGAATCGTTTGTTATAAAGGGATACAAGTTTGGGGTCTTTTTACAATCGTTAATACAACATCAAGTATCCCTTTTAAAAACATGCTAAGAATCATATCACGTTTCAGAAACAATTACGACACGTCTCATCACGATTATAATATCTTGAAACTACATCGGATTATTGTAATAAATATATTTGTTTATAAGTTATTAAACCGGGTCATTATACTTTCATATCCACGTCCATACCTTTCTCGTTTCGGGCGAGCACTGAATATAAATTTCGGCATTCATAACCTTACTAGACCAGATTATGTATATCGTGAGCGAAAAATATTATCTATGATTTGATGTGAATTTCGCATGGAATTAGTAGGTACTCTGTACAACGTACCTACTTACCCGTTTTCCATGGAATTTCGTTATTGGTATGTTATTGTAAAAGATATAACCTACCAAGTGCGTGTCGGATTAGCTTAGGGTTCCATACTGTAAAAACATGTAAAAATCATATTTGTTATATGGGCTCCCATATAGCAAACATGATTTTTTGTTAATAATAATTTTACCTATTTTATTACGTTCTGAGTTTATGTTGTTATAACGGAAATATAAATACATATATATCACGGTTCGTGAGATAGGTATGTATTTATATTTATACTGTCTGCCTGATGACAGCCAGACAGACGGACGGACAACGGAGTTTTACGTAATATAGGGTCCTAATTTACCTTTTGGAGACGGAACCCTAAAAAGGAGCTATAATAGAGTATAATTCATTACTTCACAGCTGTAATAGAACTGTTAAATTGATACAGATAATTTTAGCACTTCTTTTACAGCTGTGAATACTAACAATAACAACGCAGCGTTGTTGTATCCTTATGAAGTTAGATATAGGGTGGTGTCGTGTCACTAGGACATGACATGGCTTTGCTGACTCTGAAGCAGTTGATACATAGCCCTGCAAGATCTGCCAATCCCTTGAAATACACTGTGTAGTGTTTTCCCTATAGTGTTATTTGCTAACATTGGTGTCAGGTTTTATTCAAGCCGCTTAAAGGCATCTGGCATGAGGATTTAGTTTCCATCTAGTCGCAAAAGACGCATATGCGTTCACCGTCTTTGCTGGGTAGATCTTAAAAACCTCAAATTTTGTGAACTTTGATAACGCAGACTTAAAACTGGAGTCTTCTAACCAAGAGTTGATACAGAACAAAAACAGTTTCAGGGTTAAAGAACGTGAAAGAAACAAAAAGAAAAACGAGCCTAACATAACGTTTACACGTTAACTTATAAAAGACTGGTAAAAACAATAAATTTAACTTAAATCTTGCATAGGAATCACATTATATAATGGTAAAAACCGCATAAAAATCCGTGCAGTCGTTTGAGTTTATCGCGAACAGACAGACTCTCAGACTCAGTCCTTGCCACTGAACCGAGAGGTCCCGGGTTCGCTCCCCGGTCAGGTCACGATGGAAAATGAACTTTTTTTGATTGACCTGGGTCTTGGATGTTTATCTATATATGTATTTGTGATAAAATAAAGTATCGTTGAGTTAGTATCCCATAACACAAGTCTCGTACTTACTTTGAGGCTATCTCAATCTGTGTGATTTGTCCCAATATAAAAAGAAAATATCACTAACCATTTCATTCATCACTTTTGCTGTAAAAACAATACAGGAGCTGTTCCAGCATTTGCAGTTCTGTGTTCGTGTGGTGTCATATCATAATACACGTCGAGAGGCTTAACGTGTCGTCGCCAAGAGCTATCAGCTAAGTGTAAATTGAATATGACTCCAACTTGAAGTTACATTTATTATATATAACTAGCGGTCTGTCCCGACTTCACTCGTATAAAACCTATAACCTATATAAGCTCTCAGGATTCACACTATCTGATGGTGAAAATAATACTGATAGTTTTTGAATTTACGTCCATACAGACAGACGCGATGGACGTTTTTTTTAATAGTATACAAGGATAAACATATACTTAATATATACGTTGTTAACAACGCCCATTCTTGCTTATCGCCTAATTAAATGACACGTTTGGTGGGACCTCAACCAACATACAATCTTAGGCCAACCGGTATAATATTTTTACACTGTGTAATTGCACGGTTATAACGTTGACTCCCACTGTCCACATCGTCCATTGCATCTGCCCATATAGTAAATAAGAAATATGTATCGGCATCCTGAAAGCATATTAATGAGCGACAAAAAAACAAAATCAATAAAACCATGTAAAACAATTCTGCTGAATGCCAAAAACGCTCACTTCTATTCAGATTGAGTTGATCACTAGATTTGCAGTTGTTTTTGCAAAGAAAAAGGCACTGATTGGCGTCCGAGGATTTCCGAATCTACTCGACATATTGGTTTTTAGTTCTACTACCTTTATTTATTTTGTCTTTGACTGCATTAGACTATTGAAACTTGTACTTGGTAGATTTAAAGGATTAGATGGATTAAAATCCGAATCCCCTTGCTTGTTTAGGATAGTGCTCCAATTTTATAAGCTTTTATTTAGTTGCACATGTCCCGATGTTTGACAATGAAATTTTTGCACATGTACCTACGCTTGTCGTATACCTAGAGTTACAATTTTCCACGTCGCTTCAGTTGCAATTTTATAATGATAAGCAAGGTGGTGCACTCAAAATCGGCTGTCAACGAGTGAACACCTCAACGATTTATTGCACGGACTTTAATTTTTTGTCACGCATTGTATGCAACAAGATCTCTGTCACGACAATACAATACTCACAAGCTCGTATCGAATTCGTTGAAATTTGGTATTGATAACAACCTAGTAGTAGTAGCGTATTATAACCCTCTTTTTTCTCATCATAACATAAACCAGACGGCTGAATATATCTTTCACAATCGGTCAATTTTACAACACTATAAATTAATCAATCTAATCAACAGAGGATTAATTATTTGAGGTTATTATTTCCAAGCAAACTTTGCCAGGCATGTGCGCCAATTAGACTCCTTTTTAGGCGTCGTTCCTACTTTGCCAGTATATTTTTCCTCTGCCGCTGAAGCGTTCGCCCAATTAACAAAACATCTTGAGGCACTAATGATGCAGGTCGCGAACGCTTATCTTTTGTTGATACAGTCTAATGCATGTCAAGTTACTCTGGCGCTAATATACCTTGGTAATAGAGGCGAAATTGCAATGAGTTTGGGCAGGTTAAGTCTGTGGAATGTAAGACATGTTTTATTAAGCAAATGGGTGTATGTCAGGAGTGCAGCCGCTGTCACGTAGCAGGTTTTGAATTAGAAATAACATGACATTACCAACCTACAAGTTCCTCTGGTTGGAAAGATTTTTTGTATTTAGTAGGTAATTAATCATGTTCGAAACGGGAATAAGAACGTTGGTTCTAATAATGTGACAAAATTGATAAAAAAAAAACAATTTCCAACTCGCAATATCGGGAAATAAAGTGAATTGAATGGAAGCTTTATAAGTGAAGTCGCTCGAAAATAAATTTGAGTCAACAAAGATATCTGTTTTTAAAATTCAGCCGCCATTCCATCGGAACATATTTATACATTACATATTATACTTAGGTATATACAGCGCAAATTAAATAAAAGCTTGTTAAATCATAAACCACAAAGCATTTAATATATAAGTTATCAAATATTAATTTTAATTCAACGCGTGGTTAACCGCTCGACGCCAGGTGTTTAAATAAATTAGATTAATCCCATGAATATTTCAGTATTGTTCAAAATTCAGTTTCAAAAAGAAATATATAATATCTAAATTGCTATTAATTAAAGGTGTTTTTTTTTTCAAGCATACCTGGGCAAAGTTTTACATTTTTAATTTATTTATATTAGCCTGTGGTGCTGGGATAAGGCCTCACCAATACTTCTCCATCCATCCCAGTCCGTTGCCTAATTCCTCCAGTTCATATCCGTCAAACTCAAACTCAAATAATCTTTATTTTACTCTACAATCCTGGTTGTATGATATACAGATATTTTTACATATTGTACATGGTAAATTTAAATAGTCAAGATTGTGAGAGACTGGTGTCTGAACTAAGCAGAGCTTGTATCTCAGTACACCAGCCCCGCTAGGAGTAAAACAAAAGTACAATGTCTAGGAAAAAACTAACGTCGCACCTAAATCGTCCAGCCATCTTGTTCTGGGATGGACTCCTACCCCAGAATGTAGTACCCCAGTGGTACTCCTACCCCAGTGGTAGTTAATACCTTGTTTATTTTTTAAAAATGGTTTATTTAGACGTTACGCAAGTGCACATTTGCTATACGATAATATTTATTATATAAGTCTATCTTCTCGACTATGACACCCAAAGCCCATGGTCCGCATAAGAACCATTAAATGTAGTAGATTTGGCTCTGATATATGACCGGCCGCCTGCCTAACATTTATCTTTGGGAATGCTATTGTTGTCTATGAACTGTGAAGGCTTTTTGTCCCATTGTGGCTTCGTTTTTTGGGACGTCAGAAGATGGCTCAGCTCTCCCATAGGAAGGAATACTTGTATTAAGCATGTCTTTTTACGATTCGAATTCCTTCCATTCAAATAAAAAAATACTAGGTTAAAAATTAAACGGTGGAATAATCATGGAATTAGTAGGTAACAGTACTTACTAATTCCGTGGAAATAATTTCCATCGTTTTATTACTGGGCAGTATTTTCTCGAATACCGTCAATATAACAATGAAAAATGTTAAATAGAAAGCCCTCTGGATTTTTGGCGCAACCCTTCACAGCTATATTGTGGTTATGACTTTCAAGGAATTTCAATATTAAGCCCCAGTCTGCGTAATATTTACGTGATGAAAGACGTTTAATGCACTATATCTTTCTTTAAACAGCTTTAAACAGCTTTATCATTTCTATATAAACGCGAGACCGTGTGGTTCCCACTACAATAGAACCACATTAGTCAAGTAACCATTAATTAAGACTGAGTTGCACCAGTCAACTTTGACGTTAACTTTAATGTGACTAACGCAGAAAATCGCAAAGTACCTACACCATTTTGTCCAAACGTCAGCGTCACGGTCAGATTAGAGTCAACGTCAAAGTTGACTGTTGCAACTCACCCTAAGCATACTATATACTGTTAAATTTTAATGAACAAGTTGGTTGTAACGGAATGTATTGTTTTGACCGTTTTGTTCCCCAGGGTGTATAAAAAATTACTAGGTAATCATCATACAGCAGTAGTCGTACAAGTCATATCAGATGCCTGTAGACAGCATCTGACTTGATTGTAAGAAATAGCACCCAGCATTTGAATTATGAACGTACCTTAATGTATTCGATTAATTTATGATTATGAAACCCGTCCAAAATAAAATGATACACAAATAAATCTAATACTGGAGTAACCTATGGCAAGCAATATCACTTTTGATGTCAATTTAATTTCCCTGTTTATACTGCCTCGGGGAAAATGGTGGAGTAGACGTGTACACGTTTGTTTTGAAATGTCGTAGTTGGAATATTATCTTCACATTTCAGTTTTAATGAGGTAGCCGTATGCAATTTAATTATACGACTTTTCATTCACGTGGATGGATTTGAACAGTCTCTCAATGGAAAAATGTGAATTTATTTTAATTTTAACTTTTAAAATGTTTGAGTTTAGTTTTATATTTTTTCTGATGGACTTTCCGACCAACTTTAAGTCTTCGTATCCATCGGCATTGTTACAGTCATATCTTATATCAGTTTTATTTAGAGAACACATTTTTTTTACAATATTCTAACCTTGTCATCTACCCTATTAAGAGATCGGAATGTATATTGCTGTTAAATGACTGAAATATAAGTGCCAATTTGACAACGGAGGAGAACCGGCCGTGGTGAAGAAAATGGCAGGAAAGGACCTCGGGCTTCAACGCTGAGAGAAAGAGATCAAAAATATGTATAAAGACAAATTCAACTGTATATATTAATTGACTCTGCCACATAGGCTGAATGTGTGAATTTTACATGTCAAATAATATTTTCGACGGGTGAAGGTATCTTACGGGCGGATTTTAAACATGTGTTTTTATTTTTGATCTGAATAGTTTTTGAGTAGCGGCACATAAGGCCCAGTAACGTCACATTTGTACCCATTCAATGCGAATACATATTTTATTTCGTTCTTGTAATCCAATTAAAATTCGCACAAACAAATCGAGATAGAATGATGAATTGGCGGCGGACCAGAGATTCTTTGTTGTTGTTTCTGGTAATAATTTGTTTCTCTCGTGTCTGCCAATGATTACTTTTATCTGATTGGTTTGATGAATCGCGGTTTCATCGATTCTTCGAATCAGACGGTATCCATTACGCTTAGCTTGGTTTTTGCTTTTTGGGCGTGACTATCAACTTAGGGTGGGTTGCACCAGTAAATTTTGATGTTAACTTAAACCTGCGCACAACTAAGTGTACGCCATTTGATCTTATCGGTGGATACGAGCTAGTAGGCTAGTTAATGTCAGAGATGACTGATGTAACAGACTCTTATAGCTATATGGAGAAAAACGTACCTACAAATGTAAAAAAGTATTATTTTTTTCTACCTAACCCTCGTTCGCACGGGCGTAATTTCAACGAGCGTTAAAAATGCCACACGTTCGATGAAGAAGCGCGCACGTGTAAGAAGTCTGCTGCCATTGTGCCATACCATGCCATATTAAATTTCGAGTATTTAAGTTTAATAAGGTAGGTTTCATTGCGATATGTTGCTTAGAACCCAGAATAACACGAATTAAACACAGGCGAAGCCGCGGGAAAAAGCTAGTTTACAATAATAAAAACTTAATAAAACATTGACAAAACACGACTTATTCATCAAATATGAGAGAACAAGAGTGAAAAATACAATGTACTGCCACTAACTTAATACATTTTTGTCCCAAGCGGAAACGGAAGTCTGCAAGTGATGATGCACCCTGAAAAATTAACGAGGCCCGGAAACTCAATTGCGTGCCTCTGGCAAGCAACAAGGTTGGATGCTATTTATTATCTCTCTCTCTCTCTCTCTCTCATCTTCGCACGTTCCCGCATATACAGGTCTTTATTACGATATACTATCAGATATAACATTCAGAAACAACTGAAAGTAATAAAATTTAATTCAAAATATCGTTATGAATATCATAAAAAATTTAATTATCATTAAAACTCTGATTCAAAGACACTCAACTGCGGTGCTTTGACTATCCACCGGAATGTTGCAGCGCAAAATCGCTTAAAGCTAATTAGTAAATAACTTAGATTTAGCCGGACTCAATTGGCTACACCTAGGTGTAGCCTGCTTACGTTCGCCTTTATTATTTCGTCTAGACCGGTTTTCGGTGTTGTTTTTCAAAAAAATACAATTTGGTTGTGCAGTAGTTAAAATGTAAAGCTACGTCCAGGGAACCACATCATCGTGAACGTAGCTCCAGAGTACATTGTGGCCTTTACATGTTTTGAAGAAAAAAAAAAATCTATATTTTATTCACGTCTACATGATATATAGGCCAGAGAGCCCGCTTTCTGGTTGATCGGATTTCGACAGCTAAAATAAGGATATTCTATTTATAACAAGCTCGCATCAAAAATACCTTATTTATATAACACATTTTTTACATTATCCCATAGATTGAATGAATAAGTCCGCGAGTTAAAGGCTCGGTTGCTCTAATTAAAAGAGTAACGTTAAAGCACGTTCTAAAATTTTCTCAGGTCTTGTACCACATTTTGTTACTTGGGTACTCCTCAACTGTTCGCTACACGGTCACAATTTTTTGGCACGTGTTGAATGAATATATCTTTGATGATAATAAAAGCGTGTTTACGTAAAAAAAAAATATTCATTCCGTGTAATGAGATGTGACAAATGATTCGCCGGAAGACGGACCATTACCCCGAAGTGCGTATATCCGTGGCCGCCATTAACACACGATCTGTTTGTTTTTGCGATGACAGTAATCGAGGGCTTTCGCCCGGGGTTCTGATAGGGTACATATCTATAAAAAAAATCCACATACTTGCCCATAATGTGGGTCTTACCGGCTCCCTTTTATTTTATTCTCAGCCTTATTATAGCGCTTGCATCATAGCTCGCGCAATAATCCGGAATATCGTACTCGGGCGGTCGTGTATCAATTTCATATTAATAACTTTTCAATAAATCTCGCTCCTTTTATGTAGAATAATTGTTTTAAAATATAGTTCCATGCCCGTGCAAACAAATAGCATTAAGCGTGCAACCGGTATGTAACCTGTTTTCACAAATATGAGTATATTTTTGATATGAACATTTTTAGATAGGTAACATTTTTTGATAATAATCGTATTGAAAATGCGAAAGTCTGTCTGTCTGTCCGCTTTTACGACTACACCGCCGAACCGATTTTGATGACATTTGGTATACATGTAGTTAAAGATCCCCGTTCAAACATAGGCTGAAATTAACCCCCAAATGACTATAATGGGGGGTAAAATTTTTATGAAAATCCTGTATGTTTCACTTTCGGAGAGATTTTTCGGCAAGCTAGTTCCACAAAAAAGATCACACTAAGTATAGTATATCTATGATGAGTACCAGTAAAATAAGGCAGATAAAAAAAATATTATCTCCATATTATCTCCACACAAAAAAATCAACATGCTCCGAAACAGGATAAAAAAAAACACACTTTCATACCTATAACATTAGCATATTAATCGACTTAAAAGCTAAAAATAACGACGCTAATATTAGACCAAATCCTTCTAAGCAATAATTAAGTTGCTTATTAATTTAACAGAAACAGACTCTGGAATATCACCTTCATATTTTATTTCACACACACGCCCCGACACAGGTCGCTCTAGCTTGATATAACTCCGGCTATTATAACTTTGCAGGTAAATTAGCAAGTTAAAAAACTGACTTTCAAAAAGGAAAATCATTTTGAACAATA
Source organism: Plodia interpunctella (assembly GCF_027563975.2). Lineage (NCBI taxonomy): Eukaryota > Metazoa > Arthropoda > Insecta > Lepidoptera > Pyralidae > Plodia > Plodia interpunctella. The sequence continues at coordinate 10,223,087 of NC_071294.1, forward strand.
ATAGGGAAAATAATGAGCTCGTTATGTATTTGGAAAAGGATTATCTAAAAACTTTTTGCAACAAATTATAAAAAAGTAGGCCGAGCTAAAATTGATACAATGTTTTAATAATATTTCGTTTAACTTATCTCACTGAGTTTGCACAAAATCGTCCGAACATACATTTTTTGTCTATATAAAACCTAGATCTCCTAGCAGCTGAATACAAGAAGGAAATCATGAACTTTGTCATTAGAAGGTTACCTATGTCAAAAATGACATTTAGGTAAAAAAACTTAATTAACTATTTTTTAACACTTATCTGAATGAATTTGCACCAAATTTTCCAATCTGCCCTAAATAATCATATTTCTAGTAATGCTAGTAAATCGTGTGACATTTTTTATTTAATTATGAATAATAACAGTACCCTTGATCATAACAATGGTGTGGAAGTAACAAATCCTCCAGAGTAAACAAAAAAGGACAAACTCAAATATTTTATTAGTTTCAAACAAAATTAAAAGTTTTTTCCGCAGATAAGAAAGTAATTGAAACTTGTATGCTACGACAATGAGACTATTTTGTGTGTGAGACTTTGAGGCAATGTATAATTTATCACCTAACTATAAACTCAGGTTTTCTAGAAATGCGTTTATGCACTAAATAGAAAATAAATCGAATTAAAATTAAAAAAATCACGAGCAATGTTAATACTGGCGGGATTTGCCGTTTATTTGTTTTTTACATTTCAATTAATATTTGAAAATGGAATTAGTGATTTTAAAAAATCATCAGTACTTCTATCATCGAATGAAAGTATTTGATATGTCAAAAAGTTTAGTTCTATAGATTGTTAGTATAAATAACAAAGTATTATTTTCAAAACTACATATAACATCACTACTAAAACTAAGTCATGATGATAGAATAAGTACAAAAGTAACAATTAATAGGCGAAGTTTTGAAATAAGCATTTATTATAAATGTGTACACAATATTTCTATTCGAATTCGCGCAAAAAAAAAAATAAAAAAGTCTTTAAACTTAACAATCAAATTACTTCAAAACCGCTAAAATTCATGCATGACAAAAAGGATAAAATTCATTTAACGGGATGGGGTGAAATTTTAAAAATTGAATCCTTTCGCATGGATTAATAGTCCACCCCAATAACTTTTTTACGGCTTGGCTGCCGCTCAAACTGTGTGAAGCATTATAAAGATATTTTTGATGCAACCTATACAATACATATTTAAAAGAGGGATACTTTGTTTTATAAAAATAAAGCTAACATATGAAAGCTGACACATTAAGTAACGTTATTACAATTTAGTATTGTTATCTCAACTATGTTAAAGGAGTTTCTCTTGCTATCTCTTTTATCCTCTTGTGTTTGGTTACATTCGGGCTGTTAGAAACAAGGGGTCAGTGTAAACGATAATTTTTTTAATCTTAAAGATACGACTGTGACGTTTGAAAAAACCCAGCCAAGTTCAAGTCGGACTTGTGTACCAAGGGTTCCATTATCTATTCAAACGACAAAAAAAAATGTATTTGTGTGGAAAATACATAATTCACTTCATTTTTTTTTGTCGTAGCTACAAAAAAAACATCTTGTGTGAAAATTATGACTATCTATATATATTATCATGAGATTACCTCAAGAACCGTTATAGCTTGAGCTTAGTGGCATGTACAGACAGACAGACAGAAAGACGGACAGCGGAAGTAGGTAAGTAGGATCCCTTGACCCTTCGGGTTACCGTAATAATTACCCCAGCCCAGCACTTAAAATTACAAGCCCGCACAACGTAACCACTTGTGCCACTAACAGAACTCTTGTTAAAAGCGGTTTTATATGAAAAGGCTCCGGAGCAATCAACCCTAAAAATTTACACGCAACCACAGACTTATATTCGACTAGATACACACATACATTGCAAGAACTGACTTAAATAAGCTCAATTATATAGCCAATTTTAACCACCGACGTAAAAAGAAGGATAAGTGTGATCGCTAATTGTGTCTGTCTGTCTGTATACGTGGCACCGTAGCTCATCAACGGGTGAACCGGTTGAATGTGTCTTTTTTTATTTGATAGCTAATTTTTATAGGGTATAAAATCGGTTCAATCGTTCAAAAGTTGTAGCGAAATGAATATTGAAAGTCAAGGGTTTTTTAATTTGTCTAAGAAATAAACTTGTTGTTTTAATTATTTATAGGTAAGGTTCAAGTTCTTCTTTACTTGTATCTTACTTTTAATGCAAGAAAGTGTTATATATAGTTATCTGGTTACTATATATATATATTACTTAATATATATATTAGTAACCAGCGGAGCGTCCCGGCTTCGTTCGGAAAAAAACCACATATATTATAAGTCTGTGGGTAAAACCATAATAAATTATGCACCCACAGCTTCCTTAGCTATCACAATAGCTATTAAAAATAAGCACCGCATCAAAATCCGTTGCTAAGTATAACCAAGCATACATAGTAGGGTCAGACAGCGGGAAGCGACTTTGTTTTATACTAAATAATGAAGCTACTGAGTAATGTCGCCCACAGGTGTCGCCTATTCTATTCCATGGATGGAATTAGTCATGGAATGGAATTTAATATAATTTTGCAAGCAGAATAGTAACAATTAGTGAGAAAGAAAACAAATAGGCCTTGCGGATGGCTGACTACAAACTACACACATATTATTGGTAGGTAGGTAGTAAGTGATCTAATCTATGGCTGACTACAGTAGTGTTAGTGCTATCACATAAGTCAACTCTTTAAAATTCCATTCACTTTTATGAAAGACAGACGTAGTCATTGCGTAGAATGTCGAAAAGTGTGATACAATTGATTCTAAACGTATTTTATTCAAATGCGGTATCTTGCCAAAATAAATCAGTGGTCGTTGAATGAAATATCACAACTCGTTTCGTACCCATTTTGTTACGTTATATAACTTAGCTGGTTTGTATGAAATTATACATTTTAGCCTTTTTTATGTAGGAAAAGCTTTTATTGGAAAATTTCATGTGTATTTTTTAGAGTGCCGTAATATCTCACATTGTAAAAACAAAGTCTCTGCCCAATGTCTATCTGTCCTTTTGTATGCTTAGATCTTGAATACTACTCAATGGATTTTCATGTTGGTTTTTTAAATAGATAATTTAATATACTGAGGAACTTTTAGATATATATACATATTTTTAATATACTACCTATGTATAAGATCTATATTTGTCAATTGACGTCTTTGGAAAAAAGGCTTGCGGTGAAGTTTGTAGTGCCGCTTCTTCTTCACCTGCGCTTTGGAAGCCGGCAGTAGACTTAGTTTATGTAATTTTTTTTGAAGTCATAAGTATAAATATATTAGGACAAATCACACAGATTGGGCTAGCCCCGAAGTAAGTTCGAGACTTGTGTTATGGGATACTAACTCAACTATACTACATTTTATAACATATACATATATGGATAGACATCCAAGACCCGGGCCAATCAGAAAAAGATCATTTTCCATCATGACCCTGACCGGGGATCGAACCCGGGACATTTCGGCAAGCACTTTACCACTGCACCACCGAGGTCGTCAAAATAAATGATGCACCATCCTTAATTGAATAAATAATTTTGAATTTATTATAGTTTCACCCGAGCAAAGCCGGGAATGGCCGCTAGTAGAGTATAGTTTACTTAAATTAGTATATAAGCCCTAGATATTTAGAGGCAAAGTCTAAAAGGAGTGGTTTTATACATGGATGATAATAAATATTTCTTGTCACGTTGTGGTGTTGAGTGAGAGTATTGCGCTCTTTACTCTAGCCGGGTTAGCGCGAATTGCGGGTTAGTGGATGATATAAGTACTCGCATTTACTGATACCTACTTGTATATACTTCATGACAAGTTATCTTAATTTTCCTTATTTAACAAATAGCTTTGTCTAACTATGTCTTTAAAAATCCCGGTATACGATGCGTGTAGGGCATCTCTTGATATTATACGGAGATTTTAGTACCTATAAATTCGATTTTATCCAAACCAAAGTTCGAAAAAAGCCAAAGTGCTTCTTATGTTGTGCTACGCCACGCTCCTTTTTGTCTTGGCAGGGCACTACCGTGCTCCCAGATTGTAGAATTCCTGAAACGGTAAACTTGGTTACAAATTTTACATTGAATAGTGTGCGAAATAAGTTAAAATTTTGGCGTGTGGTCCCGCCTTAGAATAGGGCCACTGCATACCATACATCCGGATGTCATATGAGGCGACTAAGGGATAAGAAGACTTGACAGCTGATAAGCCACAACGACATTCCCAAAGAGGGTTACGTGAGGCAGATGCGTTCGTAAAATTACAGCCCAATCTTCCAGAATGAAAACTCTAGGCTTAAGAACGAAGAAGTAGCAAAGCGTACCAACGTTCAGCTCATGAGTTGCAACCAGGAGAACCCTAAAATAAGAGAGGCTTGGGAAGTCAAGGTCAATGAACACACGAACAATAATATAATAGCTTGTGCTAATACTAATATAGTAAGTATTATTTTTATTTTTTTAGACAGAATTTGGATTTACAAAATTTATAGAATTTTGTGAATTCAACACACAGTAAAAAATATTTTAATTTTTGTCTATTTGAACGAGCGTACCTACGAACTCGAAAATGGAATATAGGGTATAAAGTGAAAGAAGAAATAAATTAAACAGAATTGGCCATAATTATCACTTTCTAGTCACATCTTATTTTCTGATGCGGCGTTGCCCTCGTTTTAGTTTGGAACTTTCCTGAATTTCATCGCAAGACGCTTCGAACTAGACGAAGTTAGGATAACACATGTGATAATACATCAATCAATATGCGGCTGTATAATATTTTTAACCACCGACGCAAAAAGAGGGGTGTTATAAGTTTGCCTTTGTCTGTGAACGTGGCACCGTAGCTGTGAACCGATTTGTATGCGGTTTGTTTTTATTTGATAGCTAATTTTTATGCGGTGGTTCATAGATTTGTTTGATCATAATCGGTTCAAAAGTTGTAGCGAAATGAATATTGAAAGTCGGGGGTTTTTTAATTTGTCTAACAAATAAACTTATCTTATTTTAAAATAAAATCTTTGCCAGAATAAGACCACTTCATATCCTCCCGTGCATGTCGTGAGACTAAGAGATGCCGTGACAGCTTGAGCATCAATGTTCTGACAACTATAGTGATGCCGACTATCGTACGAAGTGGAGGCGAAAATGTATGAACGCGAATTCTGGACAACGACGCTCAATTAAAGCAATGACTGGTAGGTGGCCCGTCATACAAAAAGAGCCAAATCTTGAAAATTTAAAAGTTTATTTTAGACATAAACTTAACACTGGGCTTCATACGTCACAGCTAAGAATGTGGCCAGGAAAATGTGAGGGTTACAGAAATACTAAAAACCAGTACGTTATGTTATTCATAAAATAAGCCTATAATAATCAAACTCTTGTCTCTAGAGGTTCTGACTTGGTTGCAAAAATTAATCGAGTGATCATAAATTAATCGAGTGATCATGCCCTACCCCGCGTCGGCCATGTTGGCCAAGTTACACAAAGCAAATGGCGGACATGAAAAGCAAAAAACCTCCGCTTATTTACAGTACACCTTTGCGGAGATCAAAGTGAATTATTTAGATATTTCTCGATTTTCCAAATATAAAGTTGGCGGCTCACTCGTGAAATGATTACTCAATATGATTTTTTAAAATTGTAGTTTTATTTTATTTGTGGGTAAATGCACAATTACTTACATAAATCAAGGCTATTTAACTTAATTTCATTAGTAATAAGTAGTACAAGATTTAATTACTTCATTCTCTGTCTAAAATTAAATAGCGACACCACCCCGAAGGCAGCCGGGAAAATGCGGAGATGACAGAGAGAGGAGTTGAGAGAGAGAGAGATATACAAATAGATCACACTAACTACTTAATGTCAGTTTCTTCTCTCTCATAAATTTCTTTTATAAAATTACGTAAACCTTTTATTTATTTATGATTATACGTAGGTATGATTAGTTTTTTGTATGTATTATTGAAAAAGCAAAGGCATATGCGACCCACCTAACGGAAAGTGGTCACCGCTGCCTATAGACACCTGCAATACAAGGGGTGTCACACGCGCGTTGCCTGAATAATAATTTGCGTTGCCTGAATATAAGTATTGACGTATTGACAAGGTCCTAGATAAACGTAATGTTTACAAATTTCTCTACTTTTCCAAACTTCTTCAGTGTGACATCAGCTTTATACTGTATTCATTGTAAATGTAAATATCCCTTTATCAGATGTGTTTGGAAAAATGATACGTTGGAATTTCCTAATTGAATTTAAAGTGAAGTCCAAAGGTAATTTGGGGTGTTGTTAAATCAAATTGTAACCCTTAAAATAGAAGGCTTTGAATATTCTGTATACTATCTGATGTTTATTTTATTTATTTCTTTATTTGTAACTTACAACCATCTGAGCGTTTTCCCGATTCAATCTTTAGCCGATTACGCCATTTTATATAACCGACGGCGGCGCACAGATTAAAATTAACGTCAATGTTGACTGGTGCAACTGAGGCTAAATATATTATGTATTTTCATAAACAAAGTACTACACTGTTATTACTTTATTAAAACCAGAACAACCATAATTATCTGTCTCATTCTTTTTAATCACGCAATTTCGAAGTTAATCCTTCGTTACAAACTTGAGTATCATTTAATTAGAGGGGACAGCTGTATTAATGTTGATTAATATCATTAAATTGTGTTTGTGGTTTAGAATATAAATTTTATTTAACCATTTTTAAATAATAATTTGGTCTAGATTTCACTAACGAGAAGTGATCATCATTGTTATGTCTCTCTCATTTCCGCATGTTCCTTGGTGCGTATGCGGCTTCTTCATAGCGAAACCCGAGATCAGCGTAATACGGCTGTGATTTGACAACCGGCCACCTGCTTCCCTCCTTGGGAAATAAGCCATTTAACGTACCTATCACTTCTATAAGTATGTAGGTATTAGAGACCCGCCCTGGTTTCAATCAAATTAATGAGGCATTTACTTCTTCTTAGGGTGCGTTGCACCAATCAACTTTGACGTTAACGTTGACCTAAGCGTAATCGTCATTTAGACAAAAAAAGTTTAATCGATTGTAACTTTTTTGAATGTGTAAATTTTGAATGTGAAATTTGTATAAAACCTTTGAAAGAAAATTTTATGTACGAGTGTGTATGAAATGTACTTTCTCATTGATTTCTTTTTCGATCGCGTGAAAACTGAGCCCAGAGAAATTACATCAATATTATTAATAACTATTTCTTTGTCAAGTTTTATTCTATACAAATTGTGCACACGTTTAAGTTCAGCGCGCACTGGCAATTATTCAAGAAACTATGATCAAAGTTTGTCAAGGTCTGAAGTTTTGGTCTGTCTGCGCAGTTCGACTTAATTACCATAGTGCCAAGATTTTATTTGACTTTTAATAGTGATAGGTACTACAGACTCTGTGGTAAATGATCCATCTGACTAATAGTATTAGCAAGCGATTTTGTATCGAAATCGTCAAAATTTGTACGGAAAAATAATATTTCCTTTTCGTATTCCTCATGTCTAAGGGTCTAATGGTCATTGCGTGAAATGAAACACACACGACTTTGTTGGCACTATTAATGGAGTTGTTTGCATAAGTTGATAATTAACCAGAGTGCAGATTTCCTCACGATGTTTTCCGTCATGGGATGCAAGTGATGGTCTATATCTAACTACTATGATATGAGTCAGATTGGTATACCAACTGATGTGGCAAGAGTAAGATTCGAACCTGGGACCTTTCGGTTCACAGGCGGGAGTCTTAGCCATTACACCACCACCGCTTCACAGTACACAGATATAAGAAGAATATAATATATCGTCAACAACTGTGAGTACTCGCAATTTGAATTTCTCGGTTCCATTTCCTTGAAACGGTGAGACAGGTGCACAAAAGATCTATACTCTCACAGATGTTTGCGCCTGTACTTTGTAGGTAAGTTAATATATATTTTATACTAGCATTGGAAATACTGCAATGAAGAACATGCAAGCACTATCAAACGAACTTAAAAAGTAAAACATTTATAAACTACTAGCAGTTGCCCTCGTTTCCGCCCGCGTGATTTTCCCATATGGGAGTAATTTTTGTTTACGTACAGTCGACCACACATCATGGTTACCTACCCTAAACATGGATATTTATGCCGTAATAATACGGATGAGTTTGCAGTGAATTTGGTTAGGTTGATAGGTATGCTGCTAATTGTATTTCTTCAAATTCAAAATTTCAACATGCATCCAAAATTCCAAGAAGATTGGTTGAGATAATAAACCGTATAGAGGTAAAAAAGAAACTTACTTTCGCATTTATAATTTTAGAAAAGGATATAAAACCTAGGTATATCTTGAATGTGTTAAGCGTTATACCTAAATAAACAAAGTTATTATCAGTGTAAGCCACAAACTTGGATTGTTTACAGCCAAAACAGTAGTGAAACCTTAAACCAATACGGGTTTATACAAAGATATGATAACGTTGTTAATAAAGTTCGCTCTAGTTTTAGTTTCGACGTTCAGGCGAAACAAGTCGACGCTAGAAACTAAGTGCAACTTCTCACTATCAAGTCGATTCGCAGCGAGACGCCGCTAACCAATCACATTGCGGTGTGGTTGTCGTTGCTTCACAATGGCGCACTGTGATTGATTAGATGTGTTATCAATCAATCAATATACATATAATAAAACAGTAAAAAAAGTGTTACTGTACATTGAAGATATTTAAATAAAAAATATTGAGATCGATAGAGAATCAGTAATAGAATTTTAAAAAAATCTGTCTGTCTATCTGTTTGTCTGTTTGTTTGCTCACGCTAATCTCTGGACGGATTTGAATGAAACTTTTTTGTTGTAAAGCTATAAAGCCTGGTCTACATATGAAATGATTTTGAAAACTGAAACACCTGATGGAGTACTATGATGATACAGCTAAACTATAGGAAATATTGGAATGACGCTCTAATAAGAGTTGTTCAGTCTGATGAGCATTTTCTGTTGAGGTATAAAAATCCAAGATCTGGAACACCTGAAGAAGAGTCATAACAGTTCAGCTAAACTATAGAAAATATACTTTTTCAGTCTGATTAGCATCTTCTGTATGTATAGGTATCGTTACATTTGTATGTATAGGTATCGTACATAATTAAATTTCTCTAATAATTTTGACTCCTTACCAAAAATTGTTCGGCCACGCGAACGAAGTCACAGGCATCAGCTAGTACAATATAAATACCAAACTTATCTAGGTATTTGGTCTAATATGACTATGATGTGCCTACGACAGGTAGAAAAAGACAGTTTAGTACCTACATAATTTTTGTAATTTTTGTAAAGTTTTTAAATAAACAAAATAAATATAGATTCATCATATCTATTATAAATAATGATATAGGGACAAATCACTGCTTTACTCCTGATAATATTTAATAGTGTTGATTCTTTGCGTTGAACCTTCGACCGGTTGAAGAGCTTTCTACATTTTTTAACAGGCGTTAAACATTATACTGTAGGTACTTACTGCGCTAGTGCTTCACTGAATTAAAACAATACCTGAAACAAAAAATATTAGAATCAGTTAAATAATCAAAATAAAATGGCGTAAACAATATAAACTTTTTTTAAATGTTCTTATTCAATATCGGTATTATGTAGGTGCTCGAAAATATTGAACCATTCAAACAAAAACTCAGATATAGTTAGCTTGTGTTAATGACCTGAGGTCTATCATAAATATGATAGACCTCGGGTCATTAACACATACATGAAAACGTGGCAGACAGACAAAAGGACAGACATTCAAATTTATATTAATAAGACGTATAGATAGGTATAGCAATATAGACTTGTGTTTACGGTTAGAGATTTGGGCAAATATGGCGGATTCAAATGAATTTTGAATAAAGGGTTGAGGTCACAGGGCACGCATGATATTATGACGATTCCTCTGGTCTTCTATTATTATCCCTCTTACAAAAACACCTTTACCTTTAAATAATTTGAAACTATATGTATATATATATATATATATATATATATATATATATATATATATATATATATATATATATATATATTTGTACATATAAATATTTATATATATATATATATATATATATATATATATATATATATATATATAAATATTTATATGTACAAATCACACAGATTGAATTAGCTAAGCCAAGGTAAATTCCACAGAGTACATTCTGGAATTCGAGACTTGTGTTCTCAACGATACTATATTTCATATGTGTCAAAAAGACGACTATGTTTTTTTTTTAATTTACTGTAATTCACAGCCTCTATGGCCATGATCATCATGACAGACTGCCGACACCGGAGGTTCCGAGTTTTATCCCTTCATTCAGTTTTTAGAAGGGATTTTCGGTTTTTTACTTACCTATAAGTTATATTGTAAAATATAATTGTTTTACCGATACCAGTGAAACTCAAAATTCTTCAAAAAAAGTATATAATTTCAACGTAAATGTACTGAGAAAGTTGTTTACCATACTACAGAACCCTAGACTTTTTATAGGTATGTACTAATTAAGAAAATCCGGTCACATCCAGTTAGGTATACATATATAGTCATCTGCTTAATCGCTACCCTCTTTTTCCATACTCTCCGAGTTACTCCGAAGTTTTATAAAGTTTGTTCTGTCAATATGATTCTTAATTCAATACAAGAGATGTAGAAAAAGTGATTTTTTATAACACTACCGACAAAAATATAGATCTGATGTTTATTATGGAGCAATTTTGAGATGCGCAATCAGATTGCTCTTTAATTTCTTCAGGCGCTTAAACAATAATTGTTCAGTTAGTATCGCATAACGCAAGCCTCGAACATACTTTGGAGCCTACTCATTGTATGTAACCTGTTCTTTATTAATTTATTTTAGTTTTATTTATTTATGTCTAGGACAATCCGCAGTAATAACGAATTTGAATTGAAACAATTTTCTTTGTAAAATTGAATTGTAAATACATGGAAAACTGAGTGTAACGAATGTCCGCACTGACGTATGTCCGTAGGGACCAACCTTTTGGAAACAGTAGGTACATTCGACATTTCCGACACGCGAAAAATAATAACCTCCCACGGGAGACGAAATTGTGGTTGGATTCTTGGAAAGAAACGTGGAGATTCTTTGTAACATTAGTAAGCATAAATGTAATGTTGATTGAGGCTTTCATATGGAAAATAGGAATGCCAGTCGATGTATCGAGAATCGTGTGAGATATCGATGAACACGGTTCTGGCTCGTCGAATATGGCTCTATCTATAAGCATAAAAAATTAAGCCATAATGTAACACAGCATACTGTACCTACCAAATGGCATAATAATTTTTAAGAATAACGTTCTTACGCATACTGGTTTACGCATAACAATTTAACCATAACTAACCTAACCCAGCCTAAAACTTAATTATTCCACATTTACCCGTATGCCAAAAATCAATTATGCCTTAGATCTATTATGCCAAAATCACTATGCCAAAGAACAATAGGACAAAATAGTTTATGCGATAAAAAGTGTCCCCGTCAAATATACCTTACCTTCTAATATAAGTTTATACAATAACATTTTAATAAGTACTATTCAGTTGTAATAATGGCGAAATTGAAATTCATTTTGGTTCATGTGTTGTCGTTCATTGCTGCAAAATTGTATGAAGAAATTATTATAATTCTTCAGTTTTATTTGTATAAGAAAAAACATGTTATCATCCTAAATTTTTGTGTAATAAATGGGCATCCATATAAACTTAGTTGTTAGATAGAAAATTAACACGTTGACTATAACTTTTGTTCATATATCTAACCATTAGAACAAGTTGGGGTCTAAACGACCGCAGGCAATAACACGGCTCTGCGCCATCTTTATTTGGAGGGCTCTCGATACCCGTATATTGGATATTTTCTATTTCTGCAAAGAAATATTTTACCTGCGATGGACTGGAGAGGCATTGCATACCTACGTTGGTATGTAGAGTATTTCATATGGATATTTTTAAACTTTGCTCTGTGCAATCAGTATATATGTACATATATTTGTATAAATCAAAATCAAATTATTTATTCAGAAATTAGGCCTTCACAGGCACTTTTTCACGTAATATTCTAAATTAATGATATTTACCAAAGCCACAAACTACTAGCATTTCGGAACGACCACTGCTGAGAAGAAATGCCGAAAGAAACTCATTCAAACAGTGTTGGTCCCTATTATGCCAGAAGGGCTTACCATTTTTTAAATATAAATTTAAGTGTGTATAATTTTTTATCTGTAATATAACAATGCAAGTACACAATAAAGTACATGGTCAAAAGGTATATTGAATCATATTATGATTGTGATCAAGTGCTGATGAAAGGAAAAAAAATATATATGTATAATTAAACAAACAAAAAACTTTTAACAAAATTATATTAAAACATAAATGAGCTCAAAAGTTTAGGTAATATCTTTATTAATTTATAAAATATAGAATTACGTACCAATATACTTTTTTTTTTTGCCAAATGACATTAAAATAGCTAACAATTGGATAATACAAAAAAGAATTCATTAATATTAAGTGTATTATTGCTAAACACTGGTATCAAATTTTATTCTAGTCGCCTAAAGGCATCTGATATTACTTTTGCCTACCGCTGTCTAATGTCTACATAGTCACGAAAAATAATTAAGTACCCTATTTATAACATCAAATTGTCATACTGTGAAACAAAAAAGGGCTATTTAAAAAATATAATATATTTTTAATAAAAATTTGAAAAAAAAATATGAAAAACCCTATCGCTCCTTGCAATTACTGAGTAATAAATAAAATACCTTTCAACCCATAAAATGTTCTAATTAACACGTCACTCATACGAACGAAAACCTTCCGTGTTTCATTTAATATTAACCCTTCCAAAGCTATGTAGCCGAATAGGGATGTTCGCTGTTAAAGCAAAATGAACCGATTAGTAACTGAGTCGCATCTAAATGCACGGTTTCGAATATATAAATATATGAGTTGACTTTTTTATAGTTCCAAGCGGAAACACATGTGGTCATATTACACACTATTCACAATATGTAAATTCTCGAACAAATTACTACCCGGTAACCATCTAGCGGTGAGTATTTATATACTATAAATACATTAACTTACATAACAAGTTTAATTGTTAGACAAATTAAAAAAGCCCCCGACTTTCAATATTCATTTCGCTACAACTTTTCAATGGCTAAACCGATTTCGATCAAACATATCTAAGAACCACCGCTTAAAAAAACTATCAAATAAAAAAAACCGTATCTAAATCGGTTCACCCGTTGAGGAGCTACGGTGTCAACTACACAGACAGACACACTTGGTGGTCAAATTTATAACACACATTTTTTGCGTCGGAGGTTAAAAAAAGAAAAAAGAAATAAAACTTACTCAATAAATATGTTTTTGTTCATAACTGTACTTTAAAATTCAGAGCTAGCAACATCCCTATTCCGAAAATACGCAAAGTACAGACGCGTACAATATGTTTTACAAGTTTTCCCCGCGGGGCTGTGAGACCCCCAACGGGCTTTACGGCCACTTGAGCGATATTGCGCGACTGTACCATGCCTTGGATTTGATAAAAAAGTTTCCTCACGTATTTCTTTATGAGTTGTATATATCACTTGAATAGCTTGAATATAGTTTGTCTACAAAGTTACCCATATTGATTTTAGTACTTGTTCCGTAACGTTTTTTTTTTTCTTTTCGAGTGTGTGAGTGTTGAAATGGCGACAATTTTTCCCAGACATATTTTTCTAATATTCACGTTCCTGATTATCCTGGAGAAATCTTATTTAATTGATGGAATTTAAAAAAATCTATATTTTTTGGGAAGTTAGACACACACAACAAAAATAATATTGAAGCGTTTTAAATAAAATTTGACATGGATTATAATTTAAGTAGACCGGTATGTACTGAAAAGTAAACTATACGTTATTAGTGAATAATTCTCCGATACTTTCAAGTACTTCCAATGCAGACTTCATCCGCGACCTGATTGCTCCGTCGTCCGCCGTTGTTTCGACGTCCGTCGACGTATCAAAATAATGGCGCACAACGAAGCGGCATGACGCAACCGAGCAATGGAACCGGGCTCTTAGAGATGCCGTTCATGTCAAGCCATGCGTATGAATAGTTTTAAAACAAAAAGTTATCGGATTATCCCTGTGCAAAACTAATACAGAAAATCTAGTTTGAATGACTATCGGTTGGAGCTATTGTTAGTTGATAACACGATTTGTTTATCTGTCTATATGACCATGTAAATATGACACCTGATATCAGTGTCAGATTTTATTCAAGTCGAAAACAACAATTTAAAAATTTCAATTCAAAAAGCTTTTTAATGCTGCTCAAACTGACGTTACACAAATTGTCGATATTGCATTAGCAATTAACGAATAAGAAGAATAATATGGCTCGTTCTATCCCACTGCTGGACAAAGACTTCACTCTTCATATGGTCCATAAAAATAAAATGATGCTATTGGTCTTCCACTTTGTCGAACGAGCCAATTCATTATCGTCGCCGACGCAGCAATTTGATACTGTTACAACACTGTTCGCTTTCACGTTGATTAATGCCATACTATATGCTGATTACTAGACTTCAAAGGGCAGTGGATATTGTAAAATGCAGCTATTGATGGAATTAAAACTGCCAATGTTTAAAATCTAATATTACTGTTTGCTCAGCTTCCTTTACCCTATATTTTATGACGTCATTGGAAACATACTTTCCATCATGATTATCAAACGACAATGATCAGAATTGGTATAAAATTCGATTTGATTTGATCAATTCCTATTTTCAATATTCCCTGTATTTATTGGCATTTTTTAAAGATTTTTAAGACATAATTTATTGTATTGAATGTCAATATATAACATTTATATCATACAAAATGGAAAGCACAAGCAAGATTGATAAATTAGAAAATTAAAAATGCCTTCACATTAGCTTTGAAGTCGTATCTTATCTATGTTTCGAACATAATGTAATCACAAAGTACCGCGTTATCTACATTTGTGATAATAACCTTACAATCATAAACAAAACGTTAGCAGCAATATGTACTGAAACATATTTCCATAGTCATGTTGATCACAGAACATTATAATAAAATTAAATTATCGGCAATTGATTGCATTGCCAATATTGTCATGTTGAGACCGTCAAAGGATAATTTCCACGATAATTTAATAAATAATGTTGATGTCATATTATTATTAGCTTAACCAATGATGTGAGACTCTTCAATCTTCGTTTCATATTAAATATTGGTTAAAAATATGTAAATAGCTTTTTAAATCAAAGTAAACCGATACAGCGGTTGTCCTTAGGGGCAACTTGCCTTTTGTGCTTCTGTGGCACACATAATACATGTTTAGTTTTAAGATTGGTTTTAAGATTAGTTTTAAGATTAGTTTTAAGATTAGTTTTAACATTAGTTTTAAGATTAGTTTTAATATTAGTTTTAAGATTAGTTTTAAGATTAGTTTTAAGATTAGTTTTAAGATTAGTTTTAAGATTAGTTTTAAGATTAGTTTTAAGATTAGTTTTAAGATTAGTTGTATCATCAAGGACGATTTAAGTATCGATGGTTTGCATGATGTTTTGATGACATTATATTGAACATTTACATTTAAATAAAAAGTTACTAATTTTAAATCACTATATATCTTCGAACATATCAAGTGCATAGATGTTATTTAGTTTTCATATAATTACCTATATGCACATACATTATTATGATGCATTATTATTTGCAGCGCGTTTGAATCGATATAAAAACCAATAAAAATCTGTACAACGTGGGAGTAAATAAAAGAATATAGTTCCACTGGTCTATCGCTATATTTACAAGTCAGGTACCATGATCGTAAAGTCGTTTATTTAGTAGAATTTTCCGTAGGCGTAGGGGGAGCCGTATCCATAGCCGGAGTAGGCGAGAGGAGCCGAGTAGGCTAGGGGCGAAGAGTATGCGAGAGGAGAAGAGTAAGCTAGGGGGGAGGCGGCATATGACAGAGGAGCGTTGTACGCGGCGATAGGGGCAATAGGGGCGATGGCTTTAGCAGCGATGACCGGGGCAGCAGCGATCAGTGCAGGGTCTTTCCTCACGACAGCGTTGAAGCCGCCGGCGCCGGCAGCGTAGTCGACAGTCCTGCGGGTGCCGTCGGACTCCAGGAGGGAGTATTGTCCGGCGACGTTGTTCCCGATGCGGGTCTCGGCCTGGTTCTTGAAGTCGCCGGTGTAGGGGTCGGCGACGTCGTATGAGAAGCTGGTGACGTCAGCGGTGCTGGCGGCGGCCGCGGCCACGAGGGCGAGGAAAGCAACGAACTGAAATGGGTATTTGAAGGGTTAATATTTGGAGCTTTGGACTAGAATATATTATACTGGTGATGATGAATGAAGAGCAGGCTTAATGTATGTTGATATTGGGTATGTTTGACCAGTCTCAGCGACATGTGCGATTGTGCCTTCTCCCCACAACCGATGGCTCACTCCTCGCCTGTCCCGAGTGTCCAAATACCTGTACTGTAAGCCATCGAAGTGGCTCGATTCTATATAATATATTTAGGTAGCACCCTATAGCGTTGATTTGCCATCGACACGCAAAGGAGAAGAAGAACGTATATTGATGTTCCCTCGACGGACGGCGATGCTACGGACCATAGCGTAGCATAACGCGAAGTTGATGACGTACGACTTATTATCATGTGTGTATGACAACATGAAAAGTCGACTTGATATATGTTGAGCATATGTTGTAAATAAAAATAGTTCAAATGTTTAAAAAAAATATATTTTTATTAAACTATTCCTTGAAGCAAAATTTTAAATTAATTAAGTTACACTGAATTCAAGTTTACAAACTTGAACGTGTGTATGCATCAAATAGGAATTAAAGGGTTATTATCTGGGCGTGCATCTATATTCATACAAGACTAAACTGATTATTTATCACACTGGATTCAACTGAACATGTTACGCATATAATCCTGATGAATCTTGATCTGTTATATATATTTTAATTTAACTGCAAATATTTGCGCGTTATTGAAGGTCAGGTAGGTATATATTCTAAAAATGTAAGTACCTGAAATTTGGAAAATGAGTTGAGTTTAATATTCAAGATTGTACAATTAATCGCTATGAAACCACTCCTACCAAATCTTGAAAGTTTCGAACAGAAATCTCAACACAAATATTAAAGTTAATAATATTTGTGTTGAGATTTCTGTTTATAATTTAATCTGTTTATATATTCTGTTTATAGTTTAATTTAGTGTTAATAATTTAATCTTAACCTTTTCCATCATTTTCGCATTTCGAAAAAGGAAGAGTAGTTTAAAAAATAAAGTATATATAAACTATTTTTATATACTTATGACTATTTAAAACATCGTGATTTTACTTTTTCGTTTTAAAAACTAACTGTAATTAACACAGTATTGATTTGTTAATTTGAGTATTGCAAAAAAAATGTAACAATGTAAAGGGAAAGATAATGGAGTCTAAGATTTTATTATTATTTATTTATTACGTTCATTTTAAAACATCTTGCTATCTCTGTCTAGTTTAAACAGTAGACTGAAGTATTTTTACATTTCAGCACATTTATTTTGTAATTTCATGACTGGAGATCCCTCCATGGGATAAGTCCGCCGTTGCTAGTGCTTTTTCTGTTTCTGTATTTGTGTTTTATTATGCAATAAAGATTTTTCAAATAAACAAAGTTTCCAAAATTCCAATTGTCCAAAATTTGTTTACTAAATAAATCACGCAAAACAATTGTTCTAAAATATTAAAATATTTTTGATTTCTCACCTTCGCAACCATTTTGAATAATTCCAACTGTTGTTGCGACTACGTCGACAGATCCTGGAGAACTGATGCTGGATTCAGATCAGCTTCCGTATTTATATCATCAAAATTACTTTCTCGGCTCAAGTACTTCAGGAAATTGGCGCGAAACTTGCCCCACTTAAGGTTACCAACTGTATAAATTAAAAATTCGTCAGTCTTGTTATCAGTGATAAGTTAATCACTGTCACGTTTTGCGAAATGTCATGAGTCTTTCTTCTTCTACTTTATGGCTTTATTTGTATGTTAAAAAAAATATATATCACTTTGCTCAAAGCTTTATGAGTTAGATAGTTTTTAGCTTAAATTAATATTAGTTGTTCGCCGCAAATTTAGACCTCGCGAACACAAGAAATATTTGATGTGTTTATATGAAAATGTGAATATGTCAAAAACGACTTAACCGATTTTGTTGCCCCACAAATTTAAAAATACTATTGACCGATCATACATGCCATTTAAATTTCATCAAACTCAGACCACCGGTTCGAAAGTTTCGCGTTACAAAAAATGTATTTTTGCCCCACGTTGATTTGTAGACCTTGCTGGCTCGCTCGGTCAATAATTTTGTGTTTTTATTGTTAATAACACCTTTTAAATATGATTGCAAATAAATAATCTTTGTTCAGCTGTTGTGATATTTTTATAAATTTCTTGACAACCTTCCAAATATCAATGAAAAGTGACATAACTAGATCCTTTCGGTCGCTCATGAAACTATATTATGTAATCGGTTACAAAAGAAGAAAATTTTCTCTTTTTTTGTAACCAGTTAAAAACTAAAACATTTTCGGCCAGCGTAACTAGGTATATTACAAATTGCTTATGTATTTTATTTCATATAAAAAAAATGTTAGTACTGTCCAGTTTAATCTGATGAAATTTTGCATCAGCTCCGTTAAGTAGGTACCTCGGCATCCAAAGGCTGATGCAAAATTTCATCACAATCAGTTACGTAGGTATCAGTAAAGGATGTTTTCATAAATAAAATAAACATAAATTAACGGATTTTTTTGCATATTATGAGATTGAAAATTATGTATATTGTAACTAGCTGTAACTAGCTTTTGCCCGCGGCTTCGCCCGCGTGAATTTCTCTGCGAAAGCGGAACAGACAGACAGGCGATAACCCTGATAAAAGTCGGTAACTCGGTCATTTGCTATGTTTTTTATAGCATACTATAAAAAAATACATTTTTAATATTTCCCCAATCATTATTATTATATTTATCGTTCTCAAAAGCTTTCCATAAGCATTACTTATATAAGACATTACACTTAAGAGAAGGTAAATATCTTTAAATGAGTACACCTGTATCCGTCCTCATCTGTTTTACCCCAGTTAATTACCTGCGTTAATTAAACCCGGTTGTCATGACGAGACGGTCGCTTGATTATTTTTGATAGCATCCCCCAAGCCCTGCGTGTGCTTGGTGTCACGCGCCGGTGCCACCTAACTTAGGGGGCTCTAGACGGTGCCGCGCATCGGTGCCCAAAAACTCAGAGTGACAAGACTCTAGTCCCTCTGAGTTTGGGGGCACCGAGACTAGTCACTAACCGGTGCCAGCAATCTATGAAACACTAGATGGTGCAACGCACCGCTGCAACTAAAATATAGGAAGATCTTGACGATGCCGCGCGCCGCCGGTTGTGCCCCTAAGCTTAGGTCTAGCGGCGCCCCCAATAGGGGGCTCTTTGGCCCTAATCTTATTCAAATCGCGCACGTAATATTTTTTTTGTAAAAGATTACGTGGATACCTAGCATACAGTCTGATCTGCTTTATCACGTACATTTCATGAATGAGCACCCTGATCTGTATTACACCAGGCCCCATGTTTATCTAGCTACGCCACTGCTCTGACAGATTACCCCTCGCTGCTTTTCATTTTACTTTATCTGTGGTCTCATCTGGGCCGTAATGTAAAACAAATGTAGTTAATTTTCTAATTTTGTAAACAAGCTTTTTCCAACTCGTGTGTATTCGTTTAGATATAGGTTAGTATTTGTAAAAGTCATGTCAGATGCCTTCAGGCCACCTTTTGACTAAAGTCGGAGTCTACCAGTAGATTGTTAGTAATAATACACTCGATAAGAATAAGAAGGTGGTAACTGTACTGAATTACTGAGGCAATTGAAAATAACTCAACTATTTTTACCATAATTAGGTATATTCCATAACACATATTTTACCCCTCTAGTATGCCAGAATAAGTACATGTGACACACGGACAGTGGCTGAAAAAACTACTACACGGATTTTCATGCGGTTTTCACCAATAGATAGAGTGATTCCTGAGGAAGGTTTAGGGGTATAATTTATTATGTTTTCACTCGAGCGAACTTGGGACGGTCCGCTAGTCGACTAATTTATAGAAAGGTACATATATAGGGCACAGCAGTAGGTCATTGACACCGGCTGATGCAATTATCTTATCATATTGATACGAGACCTTATTGTTGCATCATATTATAAAGTGAACCGTGAGTTGAACTGCAATGTATTAAGTAATATATATGTATTACGTTGTTAATTTTATGTTTGTTATTTTAAAATTCAGCTGATTTTGCAACCATTGAACATATTTTAAAAAAAAAAAACAAGGCTAACGTATTTATATTATTAGTTTTTGTTTACTTTTATAAGCATTCATAGAAGGACAATCTAATGACAGAAAAAAAATGGTAGGAATACTAGGAAAATTGTTGTTTTTTTTTACAAGAATTCCATTTTAGACATAAGCTTTTCTTGTCGTCGATTTTTAGGATTCCCTAACCAAAAGATAAAACGCGAACCTATTACTCATTCTCCGCTGTCCGTCCGTCTGTTATCAGGCTGTATTAATTCATACGATTGTGGAACAAACAAAGAACTAAGTGGAATTTAACTTGCAATATTCGATTGCAGATAGACAGTATAGTCTAAACTGAATAAAAACGTTGAACATAAACACAAAGCTTTCCAAAATGTTTAGTTTGTTTTTTACTACATGAATGAGAAATTTAGTTAAAATCGGTCTAACGGTTTAGCATTTTAATATAAATAGAGTACTAGAGAATATCGTAAAACAATAATAACTTTTGTAGTTAGAAATATAGACAATTTTGTTCGCACATTTTCGAAATAGGGCTTTATTCAAAGTAATTCACGAGCAACGCTAACTACGTTTAACTTTTAAACGTTATGTGTTAGTTTTACAACTTTTCAGTTGGTTGTAGGAGAAATTTTACCTTAGTATGAATAGTAATAGTATTGTAGGTATTTCTAGATAGCAAAATTATAATAATTTGATACAATATGTGTTTCAAATCTGTGTGTTAAAAAATAATCACGTAAAAACAAAAGTTTGCACCTCAGGTTAAGGCATAACCGAAATCCAATACCACCTACAAATCAAAGATACAAAAATAAAAATAAAAAAACAACATTATTATAATTTATTCACCCGGTAATATCGCAAACTCAAAGATCAAACCCTAAAACTCCTTGACTCAACGATGTACAAGACGTGCCAAATCATCGCTTCTTTGTCCCTCAGGACCGAAGAGGATGACACAAACTCACTAAGTCTGATCTACATTCCCCTCGTTATCCCGTTTTATCGAACGTAAAAATGTCATTACGTAAGTAAAACATTTTTAATATATTTCACGATCCTTTGCGCCCTTAGCAAGCTATTCGCCCAACGGTTGCGCTCGGCAATTGGATTTTTCGATATTAAAAATATCTTCTTTTAATCGAAAGTGTTTAAAAAATTGGTATCTGATATCGTTGACACATTTTTAAATTAAAGTATTACACATAGTGGATTCCACCAGTAAAATATACCAGTTTAAATAAAACAAACGCAACAACGCAGTTATTTTTGACGTAAACTTTAACCTGCGCAGACAAACGCAAAGTACGCAGTTTTGTCTAAACGTAAACGGCGGGCCGGTTAATTTGAACGTCAAATGGGACAGTGCAAATTTTATTACAAACAAAATTTTGCGTCCAGCTTCTTCCAGCGTGAATTTTTCTCCTAAAGTGGAATAGACACGATTTTGATAAAAACTTTTATGAATAGTCGTTTGGGAGTTGATTTTTGAAAAGTACCCTAGGTTTGAACGGGGGTCTTTAATACAAAACTACATCAAAATCAGTCCAGCGGTTTAGCTGTGAAAGCGGAACAGACAGACTTTCGCATTTATTATATTAGCAAGAACGTGCTCGCACTTAAATACGTACAATGTATTTAAGTTTTCGTACAAAATCACCATCTGTTGAATAAACTTCACGTCCACCTAAACAATACACTACTATCTCATGTTTGCCTGGTACTTGCTAAAAACTAATTTAACTCTCGCTTGACTGAAAGTGTGATAATATACGGATGCTGTCGGTTCGTTTGTACAGTGAATTCTCGTTAACTCTGCAGACAAATACCACCGTGGTCTATTGGATGGATTTGTTTGTTCTTGCGACTGAATTATACTGAGTTATATGGCTCAATTTCTGTATGGAAATATTATTTGGACATATTTTTTGACTGCAAAAGTTTTGCCAAGCGACTGGTGATTTATTTCAATTATTTATCTGTCAGCTTACAATATGATAAGATAATAAAAACTTTACAAAATACATAGCCCTTCTCCTATTGCAGCATCCCGTCAGGTTCTTTATTGTTTCACTATTTGTTATAAGACCTGAATCTTGTACGTTCAATTTGAGTGGCACCTTTGACTTTAACCTGTGAGGCCTTTGAGGTGTTTATGATATTATAAAATGGGAAAACAAATCCTTGTATTTCTTGACGTGTTATAAATATAAAATATATATATCTATTAAGCTATTTATAAGTTAACCAATATTGATAAACGACCGGTAATTTGGGCCCGTTATCTGCAAATTTTCAGCGTTCGACTTGCAAGTTGTCATGTCGCCGCCCCGCAAGATGAATTACTGTAACTTACGCTATGGAGATAACCTACAATGTCCTCAAGACCGCAAGGGTTGGATAATTATGAAATTTCGCACTGATAGTTACGTAATATAGCCCTTTATTTATAAAGATTTCGGAAAATCCTTGGGCGTACTTAAATTGTTAAATAATTGAAACTTTAACCCACACTGTTACCCATTTGTTATTATACAGATGGGCCCTCAGACGACACGAGTACTGAGGACTGAGGGCCTTTCGTAAAACATAACTCGCTTATTTGGCTTTCACAAAATCTAATTCCAACTTTCGCAATTCTTTTGGAATGTTCACTAAATCCCAAGCATAATTTCATAGAATTTCAAGAAGTGGGCCCTCAGACCACACGCACGTTTTATTATTTACGGAAATTGAGCATAAATCAACAAAACAAAATACTTTACTTTACAATAAGTAATTTGTTGTCTTACTTTCAAGAAGAAGAAGCGGCGCAATAAACGAATACTCAGCACAGTCTTCAAAATAGTAATTTCATAGTCAAAATATTGCTAAACAATAGCGAAGAAATTACCTAAAAACAGTTCTTTACTATTCTTAAAAGATTTTAATGTCTAGCTTTAAGATTAACATCATCGACTACCACATTAAATAAGTGTCACGTTAGTTCTATTATCAACGCAAACGTTGTAAGTCTAAGTACTTGGAAAGTTGGTTATTTATGCATGGAGCTTTCAAGTTCGGAAGCTCACACGCTACCGAATACAGCATTAGGACATATCAACTCTGCATCTGGGGCATATTTGAATGGAACTCGAGGGAATAGAGATGACGTTGTGGTATCAATCAATGGGATAGAAGATGAATCTATATAAATTATTAGATATTGATTAATATGAGATTGGTTATTCCCTCTCGGCTTCGAATGTAAATTCTTCTACTACTTCTAATTCTTTTATCAAATTTATTCTTCTTCTGTTTTTGTTTTGTGAGATGATAGCATGTTTTATTTTAAATTTAAATTTGCACACCCATAGCCGGTGAAATAAGTAGAATTAAGTTTTCTTGTAACACCACATTGTAAATAATATAAACTCATGTTTTTGCAAATAGATTATCTTTATCTTTGTCCTTCTGTACGATTATTATATGTATTATTGCTAATACTAGTGTTAATACTTACTGACTTAATTTAATTTAGGTTATTTTAAATACGTCGTCTTTAGCTAGATACTCTACTATATTGTGGCGTGTGGTCTCGCTCTTAAATAGGATCACTACATATCCTCACATGGATGTCGTACGTGGCGACTAAGGGACATATAGCCTTAGCAGCTGATAGATAATAATAACATTCCAAAGCAGGGTTAACGATAAGCCAGTTGTAAGTTGTTATAAGATATTTAAAATTGACCATCCATCACTATTTCCCAGTGTTAATGTATGCAATTAGTTGAAACCGATCTCCTTGGAGTTAATATAACCGAGAAAACTGGAAGATAGAGAGAAAGAGAGCGATTTGAATAGTGTGGAGGATATATTTAGCATTTTACAGCCTAGTTTGTACGTCTAGACAATAGTCACCTATTTCTGTCTGATTTTGATTACGATTCTAAAATCTTATTTCCATTCAATCAACAATTTGAAACTAGTTTCAAACCTAGTTTAACTCCGGTCAGAAGGACGAACAATCAGCTGCATCTGCATCAGGGTAGTTTTGATAAAACTTGTGTGAATGACCAGTTCGTGGCTCAAGTTGGACTTCTAGTTATGTAGCTTCTGTAGCAAACTTTATCTTTGAATCCTTGCAACAGTGCCATAGCAATATTTTACTTCACTTTTCATTACTCCGCCGACGTGACGTGACACCATATCTGTGAGTATACTTTTGACGACCTCTGTGGCGCAGTGGTAAAGTGCTTGCCTCTGAACCGAGAGGTCCCGGGTTCAATCTTTTTCTGATTGGCCCGGGCTTTGGATGTTTATCTACCTATATATATGTATATGTTATAAAATATAGTATCGTTGAGTTTGTATTCCATAACACAAGTCTCGAACTTACTCTGGGGCTAGCTCGATATGTGTGATTTGTCCTAATATATTTATTTATTTATATACTTACATCCAGGTCACTGACGGCATCGCCTCCATGTTCAGATTTGGCGGCGTCTCGGGGAACAGTCGGGGAAATGGGGGATCGATCGGGGAACAGTCGGGGAAACGGGGGATCGGTCGGGGAATAGTCAAACAATTGAATTCTTGAAATCTTATATTTTCACCACAGAAATCGTTTAAGTATAGATTATTTTCTCGCAAATCTTAATCGTAACGACTTAGCTAAAATCTCTTCGTCGCCATACGTCTTCTATCTCGCTCTAACATCCGTCCTCTCACTCTCAGCGTTCGAATACACTTAATAAACTCTTTCATTCTTACATACCATTCCCACATTACTAAGTATAATGTTAATATTTTAAGCTTTTATACATATTTAGTTTCACCTGCCTCGTCTATCTTTTTCACCTGACTGTCCCACCTGTTTCTTTCAGTCTGTCTGTAGCCTAAAATTCTTAAATCTTTAAAGTTTAATTACACCTACCTCGCCTGTCGAATAAAATTGTTGTTATTCACGGCTTTTCTGTTTGTATGACAATACAAACAGCCATAATGATTTTCTAATGGTATACCCAGGATCAGCTTCCAACGAGGGGACTCCTCCATAGTTTACTTACTGCACGGACATTTTAACGATAATTTATAAACTTGGGTCAAAAATTAAATTTTAATTAAATTTTAAACAAAGAGTTGTGTGTTTCTTTTTAATATTTCCTGCTGGAAAGAAATGAATAGATAAAACAGTCAGATTCTAAAAGACAATTAACGAAAACGGCTATAAACTGCGGAATACTTTGTTAGGATAGCAACCTGCCCTATTTGAATTAAATAAATTTCAACCGCATCAAGTAATAATTATTGCTCCACTTTAAAAAGTGGATTCGTTGGTTTTTGAAATATTAAAATACTTCAAAAACCAACGAGGTAAACCAAAATGCGACAGAAAGTCGCTGAAAATATTAATTGTGTCATAAAGACAGTGACACATTGCTACGTAAAAACACGCTATGCATTAATATATAATACCTACCAATAAATTTAGAGAATAATCATGTAATTTGTTTATGGCTTAACTCTTTGCATTAAAATATAATAATTAAAAATTTCGATATAACTTTTTGATGTATATGTAACTTCACAAACCTGGTGGAAACATGTTGCTTTTTGGATACTGTTATTATTTTTTAATTAAGTTCATTTCTTGTTCTAACTAAAACTAAATCATTATTTAGTTGTTACTATTTAGTTTTATTTAGCTTTACTTAGTAATGATATTTCATTTGTTTGTTCCATATACCGTGTAAACTTTCAACATAAATCCATTGCGTATTTATGTAATTGATATTATCATAACGCACGCACTCATTCGAAGCATAGCGTAGCTTGATTATTAAGCGCAGTTATGGAAATACGGCCTTATAATATCCGATAAGTGGCGGTGCAATTAAATTAATTAACGAAACCTCACGAAGGCCATAATCGCATTTATAGATAAACAAAACGAATTGGTAAAAAATATACATTTATTGGAAAATTTTCACGTAAGTTTAGAGAATAATCATGTAATTTGTAAATCCATGCCTATTACACATACGTTTTCTATGTGTATTTTTATTTTATTCATTTATTCAATATTCATTCATCACAAAATTATGTTTTTGCCAAACTGCTAAGCTATATAATGGCAAATATTGATAAGATTTTTTACTTTACTTTTTACTAGCTTTTGCCCACGGCTTTACGTTTATTATCAAAGTCGAAAGGTACCTTATGTCCTTCTTACTTCAAACTACATGTATGCAAAATTTCAAGAAGATTGTTTGAGTGGATAAAGCATGAAGATGTAATAAACAAACAAACTTACTTTCGCATTAATAATATTAGTAGGTTTTATATTTTACCTACTTTGACTCACAGTGTACATTTAATTTACTCTTTACGACGAATAATTGGCTATTTTCCAATGTCAAAAACAACCTTTTATATGGAACTAGCTTTTGCCCACAACTTCATATGTGAGTAAAAGTCCGTTTGTTTCCCGTGGGAATTTCAGGAAATCCCTTCTTAGTGTTCCCCTACAATGTTCTAGGAACCTACACACGAAATTTCAGCTTTCTACGCTCAGTAGTTTCGGCTGGGCGTTGTCTGTCAGCCAATCAGTCAGTCACTCAATAAGGCAAGAGTTATATATACAGAAGATATGGAAGCGAAAGTAGAAATATAGAAGCTAAAATCAAAACACCGAGCGAAAGGCAACATAAATAAGCAATTACACAAATCCTGGGAAACTTGAGACAAGTCACAACAAAGCTCATTGATTGATCGGTAGCCAGAGAACTACTTACTGCCTTTTATATAGGTCGCGAACACAGTAAGGATCACTTTATTTGGGTCACAAACTCAAGAATTGGTATCATTTTCAACTTTTTAAAGACATCCTCCGTCTAGATAGATATATATCTATCTATATTATATATACAATTACTGAGTAACTGACTGACTGACAGACAACGCACAGCCGAAACTACTGGGCGTAGAAAGCTGATATATAATATGCCAATAGTTAATAACACTCTCAAATTAATTCGTTCAAATAAAAAGAAAATATTAAAATCGTTCAGCCGTTTGACCGCTAGCATGCCACGGACAGACATACAGATATAGACACGTTACACTTATAACTCCTCTTCTTTTATAATCGGGGGTTAAAAAAGAAGAAAGGGCGGAGATAATGGATGAACCTAACGAAGTTCATTGAATATAAATCCTTGACGAACTTCGCGGCCTAATAGTTAGTTAATAATCCGCTATAACAAGTCTCGAACTTACTTTAGGGCTAAGTCAATCTGTTTTTCCATATATATTTATTTATATTTAAATTCTAGAGTAGTTCTGAACTGCTTCATGTTTAACGATCACCAGAGCCGCCATGAAAATTGCTCAAATTGCTCGTCCGACCAAAAGCATAATCATAAATTTAAAATTTCGCATACTCGAGACAGAAACTCATTTTAAAATATAACAAAGCGCATATAACCATAAAACGTAAAAAAGCGTTGAAATCGTAAAGATATTATGACAGATATTATAAACCTTCCTCAGGAATCACATTATCATTTGGTGAAAACCGCATAAACATACTTGTAGTAATTTTTGAGTTTATCGCGAACAGGACAGACGCGGCAGATGCCTTTGTTTTATAATACGATACATGTGTAGATAAACGTTAACCAAGACCATGATACTGCTAAGAACATAGCCCATATATAGAACATAGAATGGGTTGCATTATCAACTTTAAATTTAACGTGCGCAGAAAAACGCAAAGTAGGTAATTTTGTCCAAACGTCAGGTTCAAATTAAGACGGTGCAAATGCATCCTTAGTTATGATATAAAGAGTCTGTTTATTAATTAACAGAATAAAATTCAGGTCGCAAATACGTAGATATTATATTCTTTAAGCAGTGGTAATAGCAACGAATTCAGACTAGATAAAGTGCTGTCGACTGTACATTTGGAATACTGCCAAGTATTGCTGAAGCGTGAAGCAATCACTCTCACAGCTTATGAGTGTAGGCTTATGGCAAACAATGATATTATGAAGATCTTGAGAATAATATACTTAAAAATGTACTGAACATCTTCACAATATGTATCATTTCATACAGTGCCATACGTATTATATAAAGTAGTATGCATATAAAGGTACATATACAGAGTATGCATATACAGAGAATTGTCACAATTTAGCCATTAAGATTCCAGTGGAGTTCGGTAGAAGATCTGAAGATCTGTAAGGCAAGTCTACTGGCCGATTGATTTATTTGAGCAAAGATGTGAAATGCAGTGTTAAACTCTGAGGATGCTTATTGTTGCATAGCATTTATGCCAATTTTCAAGTAGATCAGTATAGATTTTTCATACAAACTTTACCCCCCAATTTTTACCCTTTTAGGGGTCGAATTTTCAAAAAATTCGCCCCCCAAAATGATTGAATTTGTAAAAAAAACCTGGCTGTTTTAGCTTTATCTTTCATAGCATCTGATGCATTTGTCATACAAACTTTCACCCCCACTTCTTGTCTTTGGGGGTAGAAACAGCAAAAAAGTCACACACTGGTCGTTAAATATGTATACCGTAAAGTTTATTAATCCGTGATGTAGGTATACCAAATTTCATCAAAATTGGTTTAATCGAGGAAGCGTGGAAGGCTTTCGCATTTGAGTATAAATGGTGTGAAAAGATTAGTAGTGAGAACTCAGATATATTTTCGCTATATAAAAACATTATATTGAAGTGTTCTTATTTCTTTGACTAAACCAAATTCCGCAGAAACAATACATTCGAATCAAATCAAACCACAGACGATATTGTTTCCAAACAAAAAATCATTTGATATCAATCGTTCCTATAACACTCGCTCAAAAGGTTTCGTTTCCGATCGAACCAACTGAACCATCCCATGGGAGACAAACTGGAATAGAAGCAGTTTCTCTTCATGATATATATATATATATATTAAAAATAAACCATTATTTACTATAGATCTTTCTTATTGAGTGTGTATGACCCATAAATAACTTGGTGATAAATTTAGCGTGGGGTTCCAGCTCTAGAATTCCTAGTAACAAAAAATATTGACTGGTCTACCTCTTCGTATGATTTGGTGGATGTCGTATCATGCTACTTAACTAAGAGATATTTTTACAGGTAATAAATATTATTTCCAAACTGGCTGTTTACCCACGACTTCGCTTGCTTAAGTGTCCTCGGTAACAGTTATTTCTTGGTATTAAAATAAGATTGGGATAGTTGAAATAAAATATGTATCCATTGCGCATTTAAAATACACACAGCGCCATCTATTTTTTTTTTTTTGCAAAGTTTATTTTAATGGCCCTATGTCCTTCTCCATACCTAAAAATATCCTCTAAATCTGCGAATTTTCAAGAAGATTGGTTGAGTAGATAACTCGTGAAAAGGTAATAAACAAACATACCTTCGCTTTTTTAATAATTGGGATATGAATGACTCGGCCTGGCTGGTCGTAATCGACAAAAGTAAACAAGTGACGCCTCGTCCGTTTGATATTTCATGCGGATTCCAGGCAACGAGGCATCACAGCTGCGAATGACAACGCCAAGCATATGTACGAGACAGATTAAGAGCCACAGTGTTACATCTTTAACTTGTCTGACCATGGCTGCTCTGCCAAATTCACCTCTCAATAAAGTACAGTCAACTTCATTTTAAGCTAAACAAATCTCTATGACATGACATGGCGATAGCTGCGAATTTGCAATGAATTTAGATGTGTCGATCTGATATCGACTGTATTCGTATGTAATTGGCAGTCAGATACTGCAAAGGCATAATATAATTATTTCATGAACAAGATCACAGGATCTAAAATTGGAAGAACAAGTCAAAACTTCACTTATATTCCAAATTCCATAACTTCGTCGACGCACAATAACTTATACAGAGTGATTATAAACCACTACACCCTTATTATTAAAAAAAAATCGTTGATTACGCCTGGAATTATAGTTGGTTTTATTTCTATCTTCAGTAGACATTGAAAGATTAAGAACAAAATAAAGGAAAGAGAAGAAGGAAAACGAAATAGGAATCAATAGAAAAGTCTTCTCAAAAGGACATCAGCATTTTCAAAAAATTCTTCACTTGAAAAAATTGTGAACAATTTTCCAGTGGGTTTAAATTTAAACGATTATTCATATCATTATTATTTTATGCTCTTCCCTATATATTAAACGTCGGTGCATTTCGAAGAATGAAATTTTAATATTTTTAGTATTACTCAAAGCGCACTTTTTTGGTGCGAAGAATAATTTTGGTGCGCTTCGACGAATGCGCTCAAAACAAGTGCGCTTCGAGGAATACCACAAATTTAGAGACACATGAAGTCTTTTAAATTTACTTAAGAAATTTGTAATCACACTGTATATTGGTATCGAGCACAGCGCAAGTTAGCTCCTCGGATGTTTTCTCCCCAAACTCCGAAAGTTAACACGGGTTAGAGTCAACAAATTGAGTTAGATTGTGTGCTAAACATATTTCGTTTTGTTTGATTAGATTTTTCTCCAAAACTTTGCACCTGATCGTTTTTCCCTTGGGCGGGAGCGATAAATCATACATTTTGTTTGTCCTAAAGATTTTGTTTTTGTTTATCATTGGGCGAAGTGGAAATTATGCTTCGGTCACAGTATAACATCTTTGGTCTATGGTGTCTAGGATAAATAATTACTTTGACAAGAAGTTCGATGGAAACTTTAGCTATTCTATCATCAATTCTGCCTATTAGATTATCATCTGACCATTTTCTTAGTTCCTTCTCTTCTTCAGTCGTTAAGGTTTCAAGCCTAGGTTCCGAATTCCTACTTTAGCT
The DNA here is from genome assembly GCF_027563975.2 of Plodia interpunctella. Taxonomy (NCBI): domain Eukaryota; kingdom Metazoa; phylum Arthropoda; class Insecta; order Lepidoptera; family Pyralidae; genus Plodia; species Plodia interpunctella. The sequence continues at coordinate 10,254,539 of NC_071294.1, forward strand.
TTATTTTTTTTTCAAATTTTCCGACTTCATTAGTTGTGTGAGATGTAGATGAGATGTATCATTGCTATGCAGATCCTGCTTGTCGATACCAGAGCAGAATTAAGAATAATATCAACTATACCACCAACGTCCCGAATACTCAGTCAGGCATATATTCTGTTTGTTCTCGTCTTGCAAACGACCGAAACGAACGAACGAATCTTGTATTTTGCACTGGCATAATCAAGCATAGCTGCTTGATTACTATTAATACTAGCGTATATACAACAGCAACTTACTATGATATATGAGCTTTGGGGTAGCTCGGGTCTATTAGTCCCGTTATAATATGTTTAAATGTATTTTTTTAATAATATTATGTGTAACAATCAATGCAAAATTTATAGAATACAATGTAGGAAAAAGGGACCTGGGTTTCGGAAATTTCCGAAACCCAGATCGGGTTTCGGAAATTGTTTAGTTGAGATGGAGAAAGAAACATATAACAAAGTCAGAAGTAACATTGAGAAAGAAAATAATATTTATTAACAATTCTAGGGCGTAAACCACATCCACAGAAAAAGTATATGTATTAGAATCATCAGTAATTGAAAAATAACCTGGAGATGGTCTATTAATTTTATAGCAAAGCCGTATGTTGCTGGCTGTAATGTCTTATATGACCTAATAAATTGTTCCGAGAACTCTGTGATATATATGGGATTGTTACAATATTGACAAGCTGTTGAATTAATGAAGCATTTGGTTAGATTTATGGCAGAAACACGTTGTTTAGTCAAAAGTGTATTCGGTATGTAATTTACTTGTCAAGATATGTTTTGCACAAATTAGTATTTAGGATGAGTTGCACCGGGTCAACTTTGACGTTGACTTTAACCTACGCTGAACAGCGCAAAGTAAGCCATTTTCGCCGGCGGCGACGCGCTTCAGTAAATGTTAACCCCACTCACACAGTCCAGTTATCCAAACTAAAATCCGTTACTTCTTCAATTTTTGAGATTTAATAAAGAGTTTTAGTTTTTGACCGGCTTATTATTAGCCCATTCTCAGTCCATCCAAATTTCATTCTATAGACCAGTACTTCTATCCATTATTCTGCAATAGTTCACACTCCCGCCGAGACCTGCTCATGGGCATATCATTTCATTGGTATATCCGGGAGCGGGTCTTGGCGGGAGACCTACACAACATCAAAATTCTCCAAAGGGCCTCTACGTGTTGGATCCATATCCCCACGCAAGCCTCTCAAAGGACCGGACTTAGTGCCGTGAATCCCAAAAGGAGATACAAATAATAATAATAACTAATCAATAGATAAATATATATATTAGGACAAATCACACAGATTGAGCTAGGCCCAAAGTAAGTTTAAGACTTATGGGATACTAACTCAACGATACTTGTAACAAATACAATATAGATAAACATCCAAGACCCGGGCCAATCAGAAAAAGATCATTTTCTATCATGACCCGACCGGGTATCAAGTCCGGGACCTCTGAACCGAGGCAAGCACTTTACCACTGCGCCATCGAGGTCGTCAGGAGGAGGTCGAGGTCGTTAGGTGTTTTGTTTCAAAATTCGTTTTGACCGAGGGCTTAAATAGATTGAGTGCCTGATGGCCGAACATATAAATTTGCTGCTGCGTACATTACTGCAGGGCTCTTAAAGACTCCGATCAATGATGAAGGATCCTTCTCTTTCTAAAATGAAATACTTTCGGCTTTATATTATCAGTGTAAATTGTCTTTAAAAATGTTTTTGCCCTATAAACTGTAGAACTAGCTATGTAAAAATTTTCATTGAGACAACAATATTGGTGAGTTAATTAAATCTTGCAAGATTTTAAACTACTTACTTATTTATTTTTTAGCATATTTTTAAATAAATAAAAAACGTGACATAACTTTTTGGCCTAAACCTTAAATCAAATCAAAATTTTCGTATAAAAAGATATCAGCTACCTCAATACCAAATTTCACAAAAATTGCCAAGCCAGCAAGCGTTTGAGAGTAAAGAAGTCACAAACATACTCACAAACTTTCACTCACTCTTCATAATTTAAGAGGGATTCTTGACCTTTTTCATTAAAAAAAACTATCACGTGAAAACAGAACAATTTATGAACCTACCAAGAGCGACCTAAATTAAAATTTCATTGCTCGCAACCGCCCTAATAGGAATTTATTATGGCAACACAAAGTTTCTATTGTAATTAAGTATGCTTGATGGAGTGCAATGAAAGTCCTATAACCGCATTGCAGACTGCTATTTTCTGTTCTTTTTTTATTTCGGGCTTTTGTAATCTATATATATATATTTTTGTTGAAGAAGAATTACATTTATAATAATTATCAAAAAAATTAAAAAAGAATCAAAAATTATTTATTTCTGGCTTAGAACCCATTAATACATACGAGTAGTATGCTCCATAATTATCCTTTTAAAACTACTCAACGGATTTTGATGCGGTAAAAGTGATTCAAAAGGAACGTTTACGTGTATAATTTGATTAATTTGTCGCGGCCAGTTTAAATTAACTTCTCGTGGCCAGTTTAAATTAATTTGTCGTGGCCAGTTTAAATTAATTTATCGTGGCCAGTTTAAATTAACTTGTCGCGACCAGTTTAAATGAACTTGTCGTGGCCAGTTTAAATTAATTTGTCATGGCCAGTTTATATTAATTTGTCGTGGCCAGTTTAAATTAATTTGTCGTGGCCAGTTTAAATTAATTTGTCGTGGCCAGTTTACATTAATTTGTCGTGGCCACTTTACATTAATTTGTCGTGGCCAGTTTAAATTGCTACAGCACACACAACCGCAACTCTATTTGTAATCCTTTAGCGTGTTTGATTTTTTTATGTTACGTGCATGTTTGTGGCTTTTTAAATAAAATTATATTTTATGATATTCTATTTTATTATGATTTTACCCTAACGAAGCTTGGACCGGGCCGTTAATGTTCTATAAAATATATTAAATTATTTGTAATATGTTGAATGCGAAATGTGTGAGCCTTAGTGTTTGTTATTCAAAAACGTCTCAACCACTAGGCGAAACATGTTGAAATTTGGTACATGGATAGAGTATACTATGAAAAAGCATTGTAAGCAACGTATTAATCCAATTTTCCTAAGGGTAAGTATATCGCAGTTATGACACAGTTAGTATACGTTTTCGCCCTTTGTTCTTATTTTACGCACTTTTGTCTAGTAAATGGATCGTTTAGCAGATAATAGAGATATTGGTCGTTGAAACCTGAATCTAGACTATTTGTTCTGACGTGATGCCCCGGATAAATGACGCGAGGCGCTATGTGACGTTATACATTTAATAAAAAAGGTACCCCATCATTGATTAACAACATAAAATTTAACATTTGCATCCTAGATACAAATGCATATAAATTCTTTTTAAACTAGACTACCTATAGCAAAGTTTTAACTAATACAAAGTTAGTGATATCAATAGTTTATTTTAGTCACGAAAAATATCGAGATTACGGGGACAATGCAAACCGTGGACAATTCAATATATCCACACATTTTATATTGACTTTTCGTCGCTCAACTAGAGCGCAGGGTGAGAACTGAAGTAAATTCACACGGGCGAGTCTAGGCCGATATTGATTTTATCCTAAGAATAGATTGTGATTTTTACACGATTATCTAGTATACAATTCCATTCGATTTATATGAAAAATAAAAAGACCAAAGACATTTGACAATTTCACATTGGTTTATTAACTAGGGGGGTAAGATATTTTCACACATTTTCACATTCGAAAATGACATGTCAGGAATTTGTCATGACCAACGTGGTCACACCACGTTGACAAGTTCCTAAGTAGGAAGGTATAAAATACATTTTCGAGTTTAAACTAAGTATATCAAAATATTTAAAAAACCTATTTTATATATTTTTATTCAGAAGCGGTGGTGGTGTAATGGTTAAGACGCCCGCCTGTGGATCGAAAGGTCCCAGGTTCGAATCCTACTCGTACCACATGAGTTTGTATACCAATCTGACTCATGTATAGTTGTTTTCATCGAACACCACTTGCTTCCGGTAAAGGAAAACATCGTGAGGAAACCAGCACACTGGTTGATTATTAACTTGTGTGTGAAATGGAGAAGGCAATGGCAAACCACACCATTACTAATGCCAAGAAAGTTGTTGTGTGTGTATAATTCCACGTAATGACCACGACCCTCGGCCATGAGGAATACGGCTATGAAGAAGATATTTTTACTGCGAAAGAGATGACGCAGCCAACCAATCACATTGCGCTGTGGTTGTCGTTGTGTCACAATGGCGCAGTGTGATTGGTTAGCTGCGTCTCACTTCGAATTGACTCGATAGTGACATGTAGGTAAATAGCAAAGTCGCACTACGCACACTGTTCAATAGAGATTTTTGGTAGAAGGATGTGGCGGCCTACAGCAAAAAGTACGAAAAGAAAGAATAAAAAATCACAGAAGAAAATTATGTTCTTATTATCTGTGTAAAAAATACATTTAAAAAAGACTCAGTATCATAACAGTCTACAAGCTTATTACCTCATGATAACTCAATTCCCCCAGATTCAATATCAATAACAAACAAAACAAAATGAATGCAAATAGAACGGCAAACATTGGATATAATCGTCCATTCATCGGCAAATATAAAAATAAACATCAAAAGGCGACAGATAGCTTCCATAAAATTAATAACAGGCAATATATGCCGAGAGCCGGCAGATGGTTGGCCCATGTTGGCCGAATGTTGGGAAAACATTGGCCCTTAGATCATCGTTAACAGAAGATATGGTAATTAATAGGTATTTTAATTATTGTCAATTATAAATCACATGACAAGAAATGGAGAGAATAAGGACAGGGAAGCGTCGAAATAATTAGGAGTGGCTTTTGCACCATAGTAAGATATAAGTAACTAGAAAGAAATATATAAATAAGGTAATGAGTTTTTTATAAAGAATCCCAAGGTCATCAGAACTTGTAACTTGTAAGTAAATCTTTAACTCGCGAATTTTGTGAACTATCGAATTATGAAAGTGACATGAAATAATACACTACGCTATGAATACATGAATTTCTAAAATTACAGGTTAAAAAGCGCCTTCGTCCTGTCAGTTGCAGTCTGAGAAAAACTTACCTAAAATTATAAATGCGCGAAAGTATTCATGTGAGCATTCAATCACGCATATCATGGACGGATATCAATGAAATACCTAAATAATTTCCATACTTATAGAATATAATCATATGTAACAAATAAGGGACTTTTTATCCCGAAATTCTCACAGGAGCGAAGCTCCGAAACGCACATAGTAAATATTAAGTGAGCGAATATTTGCTACATCTCCTTTTCAAGAATCATTAATAGATTTTTGGTCAAAAGTTGGTGGATTAGGTTATTTATCACGAAGAAGGGCAGCAATATTAGCCAGCTTATCTGTTACTTAGTTAATCTTTGCCTTTTTCCGTTTCCTTTTGATAAATTCAAGGAAAAATCTGCCGTTTTTCTGGATGACTCTGTAATAATTGCGTTATAAACAGAAGCTGCGTTATAATTACATCATGCCTCATTATTTTTTATTATTCCCTTTTATTATTACGGGGTTTTGTTCATTTTTTTTGTGCTAAATTTCCGTTCACGTCCGTTTTTTAAAATAAAATTTGTGAAGAAAAAATAATTTTGTATAAATTTATTTACTTTCAAATTCAAATCATTTATTCAGAAATTAGACCTTCACAGGCAATTTTTCTCGTCAATTTTTATATTTATAGTTATTTCTCACAAGCTACAAACTACTGGCATTTCGGAACGACTACTGCTGAAAATCTGCTTCTGAATTATTGCAATCAATGTAAATTATGGACCCTGGGCTACGACGCTCAACGGCTAAGAGAGAAACCGAGAATCTAAATTGTTTAGCTTACAACAGCCCAAATAAATAGTACCAATGCTTAAAGCTGACACGGTGATGTAATGGAGCATTCTACATTAATTATTAAACTTAAATTAACATTTAAACATTTAACAACAAAATAAATGTTTCTTTTCACGTTTTAGCTAAATTCAGTAAATAATTTTGTACTGAATTTCATCTGGAGTTTGCAGTTTAGGAGAATGTGTTTAGTTTTTATTTTAAATATTATTATTATTATATAATATTGTGCATAATAATTTATTTATTTTTCTCTCACTCCTCTGAAAAATATCACCGAGATTTTTCCGCTACGTCCCCCACTCGCGACAAAAGCGCTTTGCGTTTTTATAGTGCCTATGCGTCAAAACCAAAGTGTGCCATAAAGATATTTTAACGTCAATCAATTTCGCAAGCGCTTAGATTTTACTATGCTATTAAGATTCTTTACGTCCTTACAGATTGACGTGCATAGTATGCGAACGCTTATAATATAAATAAAAATGGTTATAATTTAATATAAAAGTGGCTGTCTATTATATTTCCAAATAGTTCCAATCCAAATATGAAGCGAGTCGATCCTGAAGCACGACCAGGTCAAGTATATCATATGGATTGTCATGTATAATGTATAAAACATTTTAACTCAATCGGCTGAAAATATCTGCTTTAAAATTGAGTCCATCCGAACAACCATAATTACTTTTATTGTAACAACGACATATATACAGGCGAAGCCGAAGGCAAAAGCTATTATTAAATTACTTCTTAAAACATTATCAAGTGATATTTTACGCCAGCCATTTACCAAGTAGGTAAATAAATAACAGGAAATATCAAATTGTAAAAGTAAATGTCTGTAACAAAATTAAAGTATTCGCAACTTTTTCTTTGCTGATTACAAGCTTGAAATATCAACATGGCGTGTTTGTTATTCTTTTTAAGAATTTCTTGTTGGGCAATTCACTTTTGGACCACACGGAACTATATGTATTAACCATATAAGTTTTCCGTTCACCTTTTGACCACACCATTGTTTAAAGCGCAGTTGCCGACAAATAGAAAATGAATGTGGCAGAAAATACAAGAATATCTCGAATTTCTATTATATTTTTGTAAACGCGACTATACTTATACACTGTATTGTGGTCTATAATGACAGCAAAAAATGTTGATCGATTTTAACCATTTGACCACACGCACGACGCTTAGTGCTGGTTCACATTTCTTTCTGTCTTTCTTCTCGTTGTGGTTATCGTTGCGTAACAATGGCGCAATGTGATTGGTTCACTGCGTCTCACTTCGAATCGACACGATGGTGAGATGTAAATAGCACTACGCACACAGCTCTGTGTGGTTAAATAGTGAATAACCCATCTCGTTAAATTAATGTGGTTTTAAGGGCATAGTTTACATTTAAAACAAATGTAAATCTTGACATTTAAAATTGGTTTAGGAAAAAGAACATTATAACAATGATAATTTTATGAGCGCTTCTATTTTGTACCTTTGTTTTTATGTACCTCGGTGCATAAAAGGTCAAAAAAAATTGCAATTTTTAAATATACAAGTGTATACTTAAAGCGCCCTTTTTGTACTACTTAGAGCCAAATCCTATTTACCGCTCGATGGCGCTCCGTCGTTTTGACGTCTATCGACAGACAACGCAAAACAACGCAGCTGACTGAGCAATGAAGCATGGCATAAGTATGTATATTTTCCTTTCATCAGCACTTGATCACAATCATAATATGTTTCAGTATACCTTTTGACCATGTACTTTATTGTGTACTTACATTGTTATATTACTGATGAAAAATGATACATAAATATATACTTTTTTAAATGGTAAGCCCTTCTGGCATGATAGGGACCAACACTGTTTGAATGAGTTTCTTTCGGCATTTCGTTCATTTTCGTTGTTCGTTCCGTTATGCTAGTAGTTTGTAGCTTTGATAAATGCCATTTAATTTGGAATATGACGTGGAAAAGTGCCTGTGGAGGCCTAATTTCTGAATAAATGATTTGATTTTGATTTTGGCTCTTAACAAACAAAAACGCGTGCGTTGTCAGCCTTGAACGAATCTTTACCTCTGAAGAACTCTATTTTAGACATTTGCAAAATGCTTTGTGTATGAATTAGCAAGATTTGCACGAGTTATATTATATTTGTGTGTATTGTGAGTCGATTGTATTTTAGTCTATTCACGAAATAGTATGTTCCACGTGTTCAACATTAATTTCACAGAAATTATTCACGTACAAACAGTCATTCAATCAACATTCAATCTACAACATATAATATATCTAAAATTCTAAATAATATAAACAAAATATATCTGAAGATTTATTAAAACCTTTCATGAAAATTCCACCCCAATTTCAGTCATCAGTCAGTTTGGTCATTAACTTTTATTTATCTCTTAAACTGCGGCACGCGAAGATTCTAACGTTAAGACAAATGATGCGAATAGCACTCAAAGATAGATCTTTATAAATGATAGCCTATTTTTAACTATTTTTATCTCGAAATAAATGGCATGTCAGTTTCGCAATCGCAAAAAACTTAGTACGTTTAAAATGGTGATTTTACTTATCTAAATTTAAGCGTGTAATGCCGTTTGCCAAACTTTGGCGGATTTGGTATACATTGCTGGTTTTTTCATTACGGTAAATAAAAGCAATCATACTAACTACGCAATGTTCACGCACTCGCGTCGGCATGTGTCTGAGTTCGGCGTTAGTGTGGAGCTGGCACAACAAAAACAGACATCAATGTTTCAGAAACAATATGGTATAGTAATGTTAGACGACCTAGTAGATGGAATACATTTATGTAAAACTTTCAAAACAAACACAAACTTAAAGTAGTGAGCGGGTATGATAGCATAGTGCCCCGAAATTCTGGGAATCTCTAAAACAATGTCTGAAAAGACACATTGTTAAAATTACACCAGTAGCCGTAAACTTGGGAGTTGTCCTGTAAGTTTGAGATTACATTTATGAAGGGTTAAACCTATTGAAATGAAAATTACAATCATGCCAGCGTTATTCTGTTTATTCTGTCTCTCTCTCTCTCTCATCTCTACATATTTATGGTTTCGTTCGGGGCTGTGAAGCCGCGAAGCTCGGGGTCAGCGTAAAAAATCTACTGCATCGCAATATCTGCTGTTTTTTTGCATTTTTGTAGGTAGTTAAAAATTATATACTATCGTTTTTCAACGTACTTACAAAAATCGAATCCTTGGGTGATTTATAAAATGAATCCGACCGAGTGCTCTCAAAAACAACGAGTTTACAGAAGTTTAAAATTTACTAAGGAAAAAAATTGAATACTCTTTAAATATAAAGGCACTCGCGCGCTTAATTAAAAATGTCTCGGCAAGTTCTCCTAGTATCATGGATTTGTTGAATGATAAATCGAAAATCCATTAAACAAGAATGTTTCTTTAATATAAATAATGGAGGTTGTATTTTGAAAACGCTATATACTATATCTATACTTCTATACTATTATTATAAAGAGGTAAGCGTTTGTATGTTTGAGGCGGGTAATCTCCGAAACTACGGAATCAATTTCAAAAATTCTTTCAATATTCGGCAGGTACATTATGCAAGATTGCTATAGGCTATATTTTATCTCAAAATTCCCACGGGAGCGATGCCCCGAGCAACATCTAGTATATGATAAAAATACTTTCTATTTTTCCTATAAGGCACTTTTAATGTCGGTATTCTAACAAGTCAAAACGAAGGGTTTATCCTCTGTATTTTCCTTATCGCGACCTCTCACCGAAATTGATGGGATCGATGACATGTGGGTGAACGCTTAAATAAACCGAAAGCTTTCAGACGTATTTAATTTTAAATCGAACCGCTCCTTATTGCTCTACCTGTATAAACACCGAAGTGCGGCTGGGTGTAACCGACTGAGACCTGCTACACCTTGTATAAACACCGAAGTGCGGCTGGGTGTAACCGACTGAGACCTGCTGCACCTTGTATAAACACCGAAGTGCGGCTGGGTGTAACCGACTGAGACCTGCTGCACCTTGTATAAACACCGAAGTGCGGCTGGGTGTAACCGATTGAGACCTGCTGCACCTTGTATAAACACCGAAGTGCGGCTAGGTGTAACCGATTGAGACCTGCTGCACCTTGTATAAACACCGAAGTGCGGCTGGGTGTAACCGACTGAGACCTGCTGCACCTTGTATAAACACCGAAGTGCGGCTAGGTGTAACCGATTGAGACCTGCTGCACCTTGTATAAACACCGAAGTGCGGCTAGGTGTAACCGATTGAGACCTGCTGCACCTTGTATAAACACCGAAGTGCGGCTGGGTGTAACCGACTGAGACCTGCTGCACCTTGTATAAACACCGAAGTGCGGCTGGGTGTAACCGACTGAGACCTGCTGCACCTTGTATAAACACCGAAGTGCGGCTGGGTGTAACCAACTGAGACCTGCTGCACCTTGTATAAACACCGAAGTGCGGCTGGGTGTAACCGACTGACACCTGCTGCACCTTGTATAAACACCGAAGTGCGGCTGGGTGTAACCGACTGAGACCTGCTGCACCTTGTATAAACACCGAAGTGCGGCTGGGTGTAACCGATTGAGACCTGCTGCACCTTGTATAAACACCGAAGTGCGGCTGGGTGTAACCGACTGAGACCTGCTGCACCTTGTATAAACACCGAATAAGCACTAACCGTGAGGATTTAGCCGTAGCATATACACAAAAATAAGTTTATACACTTGCAGCTAGATGGCAGTGGGTAATCTTAAAAGTCATTTTTTTATTTGTTTCATAAAGATGACTGATGACGCTAGATGACACAAGTTAACCTACGATTAAATATTTAGATGTATTTTGACGACTTGAATAAGTGTTAGCAATAACAAACTCGATAAGAAACACGCAAGTTTTAACAAAGCTGTAAAAATAGTAATTCTGATATTGAAAATGTAGATTGTCCACTCAAAATCACATTATATCTTTATTCACTAAACCTTGCGCTCAGTCCCACGGGCCCCAACCTATAGAATGGGACCATTCCGTATTCTACCGTAAATATCGTGCAAAGCGATTAAAGGACAAAAGCCTTGGAAGCTGATATGCAACAATAACCTTCCCAAGGGGGGTTGACGACAGGCCGGTTGTTAAATCGCAGTCAAATCTTTAAATTTTTATTATTCGTATAATTTTTACGCTAATTCCGTGTCGTCACAACTTATGTAACTATGAATAGGCAAGGATGAGAGAGAAAAAGAGAAGTTATCTTTTTTCTTTGCCTTTCGATTTAGAGAGTATATTTTCGTTTAATCGAATACCCTAACAGATAATAGAAAAAAATACCCTTTGATGATCCAATTAAAGAAACATAAACCCGAAACCCATCGAATCCCTCAGGACCTATTCAAATACATTGGTCAGACATAAGAACGTTTTCTGATTGATTGGGGTAACCGGTTTGTTTAAATATAAATTACTAGCTGTTGCTCGCAGCTCTGTCCACGGCAGCCTATGTTTGACCTCGAGGCATTATCCATATCTGTTCCAAATGTCATCAGAATCGACCCCGCAGTTTAGCTGCGAAAACATAACAAACGTGACATTCATAATATTTGCCATTTATGATATTTGTAAAAAAATCAGGGAATTTTTTTTTTCTTTCACACTACAGTTCTACGTTCGGTTGTTTCCGTGGCGCGCCATGTCTCGTGCTCGCGCGGCTACGTTGGAAGCAAACCAGTTGGGCATTCCAACTACTTTTGCAGTTATGTTTAAACCAGTTGGATCGTTGAGAATAGAAAACAGTTGAATAAAACGGTTAGCTGAAATAACGCCTACGACTAGATGCCGTGATCCTGAAATAAGTATTATATTCTAAAAAATATTATCCTATGAATATTCCAAATTGTTTTACATAAATTTTCGAAGTGAAAAACTTCTGATGTTGCAGACCTCTATCGGCTGCGGCGACCACTTGCCGTCAGGTGGGCCGCATAAATGTTTACTTGCTAAGTAGTAAAAAAATACTACAATTTACAACCGTTTGTACCCAAGATATAACCAATTGCCACAGATGGCGATATTCACATATATTAAAACACGAAGTACTTCGTGTTACATAGCTAATAACCATTAATGTAACCATTAGAAAAGGAAAACGATCATCTTGCGTGCGTCAATCAAACGTGCATCAATTAATTGTTTCTACTATATTCTTACAAGCTTTTATTTAACATGCAATTTAACTATATATGTATGTCCCGGGTAGAATCTAGCAAGTCAATTTTGAAACAGTTATTTTAAACAGATTGAGCTGAAATTTTGTACACACATTTAGTTTGAATGACAGTGCATTGTTATATGATAAGAATGACTTGAAGATGTACCCAGAAACGGTGGGAACTCCTCAACGGTTTAACACACGGAAAACAAGATCTCTCTGACAACTATAAAAGCTTGTGTCAAAAATTATTTTTTTTGTAAAAAAACCTTATTTATATTAATTTTGTTAGCTGTTAAAAAAACTGTTTTTGATCATTACGTGGAAAGAAACACACACAACAATTTTCTTGGTACTATTAATGGAGCGGTTTACCATTAATTTCTTCAATTCGCACACAAGTTAATAATCAACTAGTATGCAGGTTTCCTTACGATGTTTTCCTTCAGAAGCAAGTGGTGGCCGATGAAAACTACTTAACATGGGACAGGCAACGGGAAGTAAATATGTTTTACGCTATATTCATATAGTGACTAAGTATTTTCTTCCAAATTAAGTAGAAACTCTCCAAGCAAAGCAAGTGCAGCAAGAAAATACTAAAAATAAAATTTCACGGATCACTTCATAGATGTAGGTACCTAACATTTATAAAACCAGCGCAATATTTTTGTATTCGAAGCATAGTCGAGGGTTGAAAGGTGCCTCCACTCCTCCTTATTTGTAGACCACTCCACAGATGCATATTTACCTTTTCACTTTGAAAGAAATTCAACCTCGCTTAAAACAAATATCTATATTTTTTATTAAAATTTTGTTTTGTTTTTTTTTTTTATTTACGGAATACGTACTGGCAGCATTGTTTAAATTTAAGCTGAATTAAGAATGAGTTGCACCAGTTGACTTGACTGACAGTGACTTTAAAATTTGTATTTTAGTTGTTTACAACAAATAAATTAATACGACGTTAATTTTAACTATGCACCCGCCGACATCGATAAAATGTACATACGTTTCGTTTTACTGCGCAAGTTAAAGTTAATTTCAATGTTGACTTGGTGCATTTAGACAAAAGAGCGTAAAGTTTGAGCTATTTTGCTTTGAGTTGTAAGATACATAAATTCAAAGACCTCTAGTCTTTGAATTTCAAAACAATTATGTATTACAATACTCTTGTTAATTAGAAATTAATTTATATTAAAGGATTCCGTGTTAAATTACTCATTGTCAGCAAAGCCAAATGTGGTGGTAATAGGGGCTAAATTATAGTGATTTTGTGTAAGTTTGTGTGGCGTTGAAGGTACCAAATTTTGGCAGAGATTTCGTTTCCACATTCATGTCGTTAGTATTGTATTGTTACAAAAAAAGTGAGCAGGATTATCATATTTATGACAAGATATTAAGTTTCATTTATTTCATTGATTACAAGAGATTCCACATGTAGTTCTAGCACTTACCGCGGGATTTACGGAGTCACAGCGCCGAATGCATCCAGAAACACGCGAAAACGAGAGAGGAAGTTATATTACATCGTCATGGACGATGTAAGTAACTAATTTTTACGCCAAATATTTTTCTACCCTTTATAAACTTTAGTAACAAATAAAATATCACAATGTTCTTTCAAAATTACTAAAAATATATTTTTTTAAATAGCTAAAAAATCGTAATTTTATTGTACGATATTATAATGATATGGTAATTATTGTGAATTACGTAGTTTTAATATTAACCACAACAGTGTTTTTAATGTACAGCCTGTTATAAAAATAATATCACATACCTGGTATAGAAGCGTGTCTCCTCATGGTGGTAGACGTGCAGACTCAGGACCCGAAGCGCATCAGCTGACCGGCACCCCCTGGCAACCTGGATCACTAAACACACCACTGAAACTCACAAGCTGAAAAAGAAAAAAAATATTATAACCACTTCAACTTTCTGAAACTCGCACGCAACTTCACGTTCGCGCTCGTTCTGCCTTAACTAGAGAACCGACTGTGTCGTGGGCGGTCGGCTGTGCGTCTGGGCGGGCGGGAAGGCTTCGGCGCGATGGGCGGCGGCGCGACGCGGCTGCCCTAGGCGCGCCCGATACCAGGCTACTAGAAGTTACCAGGAGTTTCACCGACACGTGCGTCGGGACGCACTGCGCATGCCCGGCGTCGAGGAAAGTTTGAGAAAAGCAATGGAACGAGACAGCGTATTGCTAAAAATAGGGGTGCGACAGAGAGGGGGCTGCCGACGCTAAATCGGGAAGCGCCATGCAGTCTGTGAAGTTGCCGTTCATTCCCAACGAATTAGACGCACACATTGAAATTTTGTTTAGTTCGCAAAAACGCCTTTGAACTTCGTTTTAGTACACACTTACCGTAAATCTTTTGTTTCGGTACTTTTTATATCAAACCTTAGATTTTTACGGAACAATTTAATATTTAAATGTTTTTTATATTTTTTAATTTCAGCGACAGATTTTAACAACTTAAAGCGTAATATTTTGGAGGGTGTTTTTATTTCAGTAGTCGATCAAATAATTTATCTGTGTAAGAATACACACAAATTATAAAAACCTTGCTGTACCCGATTTCCCAACCTGCTTTGTAGTATAACTTTTAAGTTATTGATTTGACATAATATGATAAGACAATGTAAACAATCCCATTATTTTAAATGCTACACTTTACTAGAAGTACTATTTTAATAAACATATCCTACAACACACACATTTATTTTATTTACTTACCAGTGAAACACTTTACATACAATACCACAATGGTACATTAAAGAGGTCGTAATCCAAACATTCCCTTGTTTTATTATAACATAACAAAATCGTACAGGTGTCCCTAACACACAGATGTATTGCCAAAATTTCAGTTAGAAACGCCGTTATCCTTACAACTCCTGTATCCCTGGTACTCCTAACCTTATTACTGAAAATTCAAGGAAATCCGTTGCTAGGAAACGGATATCAAAATCCATGTCTATTTCAGTTTCAGAATATTATCATCGTTAAATTAAATTAAATTAGTCATGTATGCTTTATTAAAAAGACTTTAGATATTCTCTCGAGCTTACGTAATGATAAAGTAGATATTATTTTTTGTATGATGAAGAATGTTTTATAAAAACGGAATCCATAAAAACGTTTTATGTGTCATTATTCATTCCTAGTCCACAAAATATCCTTAAAGCTCTCAAAAAGGCGGAATAATCAATCTTCCGTTCCCTTATCCTGTTTCAGTAATTTCAGCACCACGTCGATATATGACAACCGGTGTGACAGTGACGGGAATACGTCCGTTACGTCACGCCAGTCACTTTTCGCGTCCGAAGTACCAGGGTATCAGGAGTTTTGAAGAGTTCATTGAGACTCAGGTGTGGAAATAGAACACTCCCAAGAGCGGCAGAAATAGAACGTTCGTTTTCGTTCGTTCGTTCAGATTTAAAATAGCTCCATCTGTTGAGTGGAGACGAAATATTCTATTTTTAAATTACGACAGTGTTAAAATTTTTTATTAGTTCGGTAGTGATAAATCTAATATTTCTTTTGGTAAAATTTAATTTTGAAAAAAGTAAATTTTGTTAATTAAAAAAATATATGTAATAGTCAACAACTTATCAATATGTTTTCGAGTTATGTTTCGCCAACTAAATTGCCACTATCGCCGAACTCAGACAAATACCGACGCGAGTGCACCAATTTGTACGAAAGCGTTTATTTACCGCATTGAAAAACCAGGAATGTATGCCGAATCCGCAATATTTCATCGAACCGTACCGCGATAATGTATGCTTACCCGCCACAAATTATGCACAATTAGTAACGAATATTGCTTAATATACTAATTACTTTATTTTATCATTTTAACCTAGATTCTAGCGACGAATTAAGATGTTGTGTTAACGGACAGTAAATTTCCCTCCCACCCTACCTAAACTTATTTTTCGCTAAGAAATAACTAAATATATTAAAATGTAATGGCGTCGCTAGTGTACGAGTATGTAGCATGTATGATAATTCTCTCTCTCTTTCTAAACTGTAATAGAGCCAAATAAAAGTATGAACAATAAATAAAAGATCATTGCCCGCTGATGAAGTTCACTTTTACAAACAAAAGACATTTACAAATGTCCTTCCAACAGCCAATCCGCTAAAGTGAATCGTGTCAGATACAATTTCTTTGTACTGTCACCATCATAATAACTATGTATATCTTGCATTTCGTTTATTATTTCGAGTTTTCTTAAGTAATAAGTATTCACATATACATAAAAGTGTTAAAAATATTAACTTACCTACCGATACACAAGTTCCGGTATATCTTAACCTTATATATAAAAAAGTTAAAACCTTGTTCCTACCTCACACACCGGTGAAGGACATCATGAGGAAACCTACACACTGGTTGATTATTAACTTCTGTGTGAAATGGAGAAGGCAATGGCAAACCACTCCATAACTAATGCCAAGAAAGTTGTTGTGTGTGTTTAATTCCACGTAATGACCACGACCTTCAGCCATGAGAAATACGACTATGAATCAGACCTCACTAATACATTATTGAACATTGTCATAACAAGAATAATCATATTTTAACTAATAAAAGCGACGATTCGACGACCTCGGAATTTACTTTGGGACTAACTCAATCTGTGTGATTTGTCCTAATATATATTTATTATTATTTATTTATAAAGATATAATTTTTTAATGAATTAAAAAATGCCATAACCATTGTTCTGGATATTATGTGTTCACCAACATACGATAGAAAAAATCCATTTTATTTTAATTTCATATTTCCATTTATGATTTCACAAAAATAATACATAGTGAGAATTTTAAACATTTTTTAAAACTCCACATTAGTTTTATCTCCTTAGCTAGTATATTATTTTGTAATTGAAACCTAACGTGTTGACGGTACTCGCACGTTCTTTCTCTACAAGGAAGTGAGGCAAGGTCGACTACGCATTGGTCATTCAATGAATTGGATCTGTGTTGTGATGACGTTTTAAATTAAGTTTATTTTAAATTAAGAATTTTTTTATTACACTTTACACATCATAAACTTACTTCGGAATAAAAAAATAGAGAGATCAATATTAAATTTGGTTTAAAATCAGAACTATTTTTTTACGTGGGTAGTTGCGGCCGGCCCATTAAACAGCCTCGACACTCAATTTTAGTGGTGTGTTCGTTATTTTGCGATTTCTCATTCAAACAAAAAAATGTTTGTATGACACATGTTCAGGAATTTTTTCCCTCATATTTTCTTCCATCCATCGCATAATCTGCTTCGTATGACATTAAACACAACACAATTGTTTTATATAAGTTAACAATTTATTATCAGCCTAGTCTTAAATTCAAATGTCACTAGACTTGTTTCTAATTTTATTTAAAAAAATAGGCCCAGAGTAGACCCATTCCAACCAATCGAAACGGATTCAAAACATTTTTTGATAACCGATTGTAATCAAAATTTGTTTGATTTCAATTTATGATCGAAATTTATTTTGTTCGTATTCACTCAACATTTCAAGAACAAAGTTCTTTGCATCTCTCTCTATCTTTAGCCGTCTTTTAACTCCCTGTACAACACAACTCTTGCTGTCTCCTTTATATGGTTCATAAAAGCCGTTCTCAATTTTCCTTTGGTTTAAGCTTTAATTTTGCCTTTTATTAGATTTTCAATCAGATCGTATCGTACATGATGGCGTGACATTTTGCTACGCCTCGAGTCTATAATTTTTGATAGCGTATTTTTTCATTAATACGTGTGTGTTTAATAATAACAAGATTTGTTTGTCCGTTCTGTCAAGTATATATTATATGTATAAATGTTTTATTGCAGTCAATATTTAATATAACAAAGAGTTGTGCTAAATTGATCCGCGACCTTGGGCTTCGTGCGGTAAACAAACATAAGTCAGCAACAAAAGTCTATTAATATTAAATTATTTCTTATTTTTACTTTGTTCAAAAACATGATAGAATTTTGTTTGTTTTTTTTTATTTATTTTAAGTACTTATTTTGTTGTTGTAGTATTTGTCAACGACAGTTAAATAGAAGCACAGTATTGGAGATTCTGGACATAACACATGACATTTATTCTCATACATCTGTTTATTTTGTAATTACAATTTATATAATTTTGTCTAATCGTTTTTGTTTTCAGGATATAAATAATTCTTTTTTTTAATAATATGTTTTTATTAGTTTTAATTTATTTTAGCTGTATATAGTAGCTTAGGTTAAAATAAATAAGTGTATATTTAGTTTAATAAATTCTGTATGGTGTTTACAGGATATTATGTTTCCTTTTTTTTTTCTCCCTTTAATATTTTACATATTTTGAAAAAATACATTTACGTGCCAGCCTTACATTTTCTAATTCATATTCAAAATTCTTTATTCAATTTAGGATGATATACATCACTTATTGACGTCAACAATTGCTTAAACTAAGTCACTTAACTTAACTTTTTAATTTTATGGCTCCATTAGCTCCGTTTAGCCAAAGACGATGATTTTGCCAATGTCAAGGTTGAGAAAGACACAACTGCCGACTTCCAAAACGCCTCTGTTTAATTCTGTCAACCGTACTAACCTTTATCCGCATTCCACCAAAAGCGCCACCTCACGTACACACTATTAGTTATTAGCCGAGCCATTCATAGAGATCGTCCAACACCCACCTAGATCTATTGCCAATTCGCTCCTATTACCGCCACATACGGTCTTGAAGGTTATTTTTGTTATGTTGTCGACTGCACATGGTATGATACCATGTCGTGTATATGATGTTCATTCTATGCTGACGTTCTATGTGACATTCTAAAATGAAGGTTGCAAGAAGATAATAATAATATTTTATCGTTTTGTGTCACCTTATTTTAAGCATTTTAAAATAGATAGGTACCTAATAAACATTCCAAGTAACACGGTCCCTCTCTTCATAGGATGTCCTCTCCATTTCTTGATTCCATCTCAAATCTTTTATCCTTACAACATTGTGCTAAATTCTCAACGTGTCTACGCCAACAGCATGACTACAAGATATGCAGAAATATTATGGCGAAAATAAATCTTCGTATACAATCCAGCTGCATAGTCTTAAGAATTATAATAATCCTATACAGAATTATAATAGTCATATTAAAAATGCGAAAGTTTGTGTGTATGTACTTATGTATGTCTGTTACTATTCCACGCAAAATGGACCGATTGATATGACATTTGGTACACAGGTAGAATATAACCTGGAATAACACATAGGGTACTTTTTATCCCGAAATTCCCACGGGAGCGCAGCTAGTGATCTTATATAGGTATCTGATTTCTCTGATCTGCTTTATTCATACTGAGTTAGTATAAAACACGAAGTCATCATGACCTCAATCAAAACCTGAATGAGAGCCAGACCGCTAGACGTCTTCGGAGATGAGTATTATGTCATTACTACGTTCATTCACTCGTGCGCATCACGGGTCAGCGACCTCTAATGATGAGCTTACAACCGGCTTGGTCGGTTACATCACTTTAAATCTGAATATAATTAATGTTTTATTTACTACTCTAGCGCGCGACTGTTCTTCGCCCGCGTAATTTTTCCACGGAGCAGTTAATTTCTGAGATGAAAAGTACCCTATGTCCTTCGCCATACTTCAAACTCCATATATGCAAAATTTCAAGTAGATTTGTTGAGTAGATATAGCTTGAAGAGGTAACAAACTTACTTTCTTTATTATTAATATTAGTAAGGATTGAAATAATGAAAGTTAATTTTACAAAACTTATATCTTGGTTCGGCGCTTCAGAGGGCGAAGTGCGGGTTTGCATTTCACTTCTCACTATCGAATGGTTTCGAAGTGAGACGCAGCGAACCAATCACATTACGGTGTGGTTGTCGCTGCGTCACAGTGGCGCATTGTGATTGGTTAGCTGCGTCTCAATACGAATTGACTTGATGGTGAGATGTAAATAGCAAAGTCGCACAACATACATAGTGAGAGTTTTGTTCACTCTCTGTCTCATATTAGCGTTTTTCAATTTTCTTACTCTTTTTTAGGGTTTTCTGCTGCCCTAGTTATCAGACCATTGACAGATCTCTAACGACATCAAGCCAGCTTTTATTGGGTTTAACCCATGGAATTAGTAGGTACTCCATAGTACCTACTAATTCCATGGTTTATATAATATTCAAAGATCTTTGTCAATATAATTTCATCTATTCTATTAATATACAGAGGTAAGCGTTTGTGAGTTATATGTTTGAGGCGGGTAATCTCCGAAACTACAGAACCGATTTCAAAAATTATTTCACCATTAGAAAGGTATATTACCCAACTATACGCTATATTTTATCTCAAAATCCCCACGGGAGTGATGCTCCGGGCAACATTTAGTCTTAAAATAAAGAGAGAGGGACAGTTGATTCATTGCTTGCCGCTGAAAGTCGAACAGGATAAGTAGGTCTCAATAAGTAAATCCGTTCTCGAAGAGCAAAAAATGAACAAATAAATGACCTTCGTCTAGGTCGTGACTCCGAATGACTGTCCAAACCATGACTATCTTAATTTATAAACCGTCAAGCATGAGTCGGCTTATTATAACCCCGTGAAAAATAAATATATACATGAACTCTCTGTTGCAACACTTACAGCAGAAATAATGTCACTAGCTACGCTTCGGAGTTTCGCTTTCGTGGGAATTTCGGGATAAAAAGTACTCTATGTATTATTCCAGGTTATAATCTACACGTGTACCAAATTTCATAACAATCGGTCCAGTAGATTTTGCGTGAAAAAGTAACAAACATGCACACCTACATCCTCACAAACTTTCGAAAATAATATTAGTAGGATCTTCTTCATACATGAGGAATTCCTCAGCCATGAGGAATACGACATTCTTCATGGCCGAGGGTCGTGGTTATTATGTGGAATGAAACACACACAATAACTTTCTTGGCATTATTAATGGAGTGCTTTGCCATTGCCTTCTCCATTTCACACACAAGTTAATAATCAAGCAGTGTGCAGGTTTCCTCACGATGTTTCCCTTTACCAGAAGCAAGTGGTGGTCGATGAAAACTACTATACATGAGTCAGATTGGTATACAAACTCATGTGGCACGAGTAGGATTCGAACCTGGGACCTTTCGATCCACTATGGCTAAAGCAATTTCTTACAGTCAACGAATGTGGGACCTTTCGATCCACAGGCGGAAGGAAGGGATACACATTTACAATTATCGAGATTGTAAATTACCATTGCAAGTATGATCGTCCTTCAATTCTCTGAATAGCACAGAGCCATGGCAACGGCCTTTTCTAGTCCAATTGCCTTAAAACATTACATTCTAAAAATGTTCGCTACAAGTTTAAGTAATACTTAACGTCCTTCCCGTATTACTTGTCTTTATGTAAATCAAATCATTAAATTTGCGAATACAAGAACTGATCGCTGATAAGCTCGATTTATTGGGATTTATTTTATCAGTATGGTATGTAATATTTGCAACGGGCAAATATTTGTACATGTGATCACAAATATTTGTCTTCGTGTTACGCAAAAAGTTTTTGTTTTTATATCCATCGTGATACAAACTTTGTGTTTAGTGTGGGCTGTTGAGTGTATTATATATCTTACTAATATTATATGTGCGAAAGATTGTGAGGATGTGTGTATATATGTATGTAGGTTTGTTACTATTTTCACGCAAAATCTACTGAACAAATTCTTATGAAATTTGGTACACGGGTAAAATGTAAACTGGAACCTTTTATCCCGAAATTCCCACGGGAGCGAAGTCCCGGGGCGCAGCTAGTATCTATATGTGGACAATAACGTTGAAAATAAAATATACAATGTAATTTGATGCTACAATTATGGTACTCAATAATATGGTGTACCTAATACAAATGGTAAGCCCTTCTGGCATAATAGGGACCAACACTGTTTGAATGAGTTTCTTTCGGCATCTCTTCTCAGCAGTGGTCGTTCCGAAATGCTAGTAGTTTGTAGCTTTGGTAAACATCATTTAATTTAGATTATGACGTGAAAAAGTGCCTGTGAAGGCCTAATTTCTGAATAAATGATTTGATTTTGATTTTGATTGATAATAAAAGGCAGGATACATAGGCAAGATAGCATGGGTATAAATGGCGCGATTTTTTTTCAATTTGACAGATTAAAACTACTACTAAAAAGTTATTCACGTCATAATAGAGAAAAATGTTATTATCTATGTAAAATCTAAGCATCTAGCGCAAATATAAACACGCTAGGTTCCAATTCCCCCTGGCGCGCATTATAAATACTACATTGAAGAAAATTAAATTTTGATTTATGAATTCTACTCTTATAAGTGTATATGTATGTTATATCTCTTTAACTAAGTTGTGCAACGTTTGAACTCTGTCAATATGTTACAACCTTAATTAACTGGGCATCATCATTAGAAAAGTTATAATTATGGCTAGCGTTCACAAATGATAATTAAAACGCTCAGGTGAATGCAATATCACACATTTTTGACACGTGTGTAATAAATCATTCGTAGAGATATAATTGCTTACTCAAAATGTGAGACAATTAACTTGTGGTCCAATTATAAAAAATGAGCGATAACTGTTTTTTTAAAAAGGTCTAAATTCAAATACGTGACATTTAACTTTGGGTCCAAAAATATATATAGATACTATATAATCAACATTATTATTTTTAATACGTTTAGACAAATTTATAAATAGTTATCGTTAACAAAAAGTTATAATAATTTATGAGTGAAATATAAAATTTAAATTGAAGTTCATTACAATAGATTTCTTGTGCAACTGATATTCTTTATAACCAAAAGATCATCCTTATTGTTACAAAAATTGATTAGCATGATAATTTATGGCTAACATGTAAAATTGTTTATCTTGGCTAGTGACATAAGCATGTGAAAGCAAATAAAAATAATTATTATCTTCTATTTATTGGGTAAAATATCCAATGATTTTGATTATGCAACTATCGATATATTGATATTTTTGGTACATCGATAACAGCACAATCGCTTGTCGCTTATAAATTGCGCAGTCATTACATAACATGTCAGATTTCGGCATCGGCGCCTGCGCAGCACTGCAGGGAAGTTCAATGCCATGGCCGGCTGATGCATATGATGCTCGGTGAATTGCGCAATATTTAATTGCAGTCGTAAGATGCAGTTGCACGGATTGCATCAAGTAGGTACTGTTGCATTAGTCTTTCATTCTTATAGACTGTGTTATTGCTAACATTGTTATCAGATTTTATTCAAATCTAAAACCTAAAGGCATCTAACATGTCTTTTACGACTACGGCAAGTACACTCATACACACCTAGTTGTTTTTCTTATTTGAACTCAGCTTTTAAAATATATATAATCATTTTTTCCAATTAGCTTTTTTTAATGATAATCGAACTCTGGACATCGTAGCAGAATGACAGTAAGATAATGAAAGAACAAATTTAATTTCCAAAGGACCATCACACCCATGATCCACCCAATACACTAGTAAACTTTTTTTAAAATTTCAAATGATCAACAATGCAGTTTATCAATTCATTCAGAGTTTCAGGCGTCCGTAGGCTGCGGTGACCACTTACCATCATTATGTCTGCATGCTCAGTAGTATAAAATAAAAATATTATATTACATCGAGGTTCATTGCCTTGACGAGAATTCACAACTACGTTGTGCAACTTTTAATTGCATTAGGAGATGCGCTTTACACTCGTCTAAGTACATAATTGCTTTTTAATGTTTCCCATCATAACGATGTAATAAATGATACTTTGTTGATGTTGGACGCCATCTTTGTTATTATCTGTCTCTCTCTCTTTATAATCTTTACGTCCATTCACGCTCGGAGCCCGAGTTTCGCATAGAAAATAAACCATTACATGCGGTGGTTCTTAAGATATATTTGATCCAAATCGGTTCAGCCGTTCAAAAGTTGTAGCGAAATGAATATTGAAAGTCGGGGGTCTTTTAATTTATCTCACAAATAAACTTTTGTTTTATATCATCCCTTACTAAGAAATTTAATATTTTAGCAAAATGATTGCTGATCATGACATGGACCTATAAATGATGTTGATTTCCGTTATTATTTAATAAATATAAAAATATATTATATTAATCTATACTATTATTAAAAAGAGGTAAGCGTTTGTGAGTTTGTATGTTTGAGGCGGGTAATCTCCGAAACTACCGAACCGATTTCAAAAATTATTTCACGATTAGAAAGCTACATTATCCAAGATTACTATAGGCTATATTTTATCTCAAAATTCCCACGGGAGCGAAGCCCCGGGCAACATTTAGTCCGTAATAATTTGTTTCGAATTATTTCGACGGTCATTCCTGCTTGTTAGTATAAAAATTCGATCTAGGTGGGTACAAGCAAATTGAATAGACAAGAGTGGCGACAATTCACTCTAAACGCTCCAATTCCGGCCAGAACCCGATACTATTGCACATTTAGGATTGATTTCCAATTTAGTTTGCATATAAATTGCGTGGAAACAGTGCGACGATCATACCTCACTCGGTACGGCCACAGCTCTCATCATGATTCACAAGGTAAAATTATACTCTCACTCTCTCTTCGCCTCTCTCTATATATATATATATATATATATGTACATACATAGGAGTATTACAGAAAAGTCTGTAAGTTTGTTGGCGCATCACTAAATATTTTTTGTCATAATCTTGGAAAATTGATCTCAAGGAAAATCCTTCAAAATCCCCGTCCTTGAACTACGAGTAAAATATAGGGAAACTTCCTGAAGATTTGTCTCTGTCATCTTAAATTTAGCGACTTGTTATAAAAAAAACCTAAAAATTCTTTACGAAAGTAAAACTAATTTCTCATTTAATATTTTATAGGATTCTTGTTAAAATAACATTTTTCAGAATTTAACAACAATCTCTGTTGTACCTATATAAAAATGTTAAAGCATACGTTAAAACAAAGTATCTTTTGTCTCGTTGTGTCAATGTGTGACAAAACTTATGTAAGCATAAAGTATACTTTAAATTTTTATGAATAACAAGGAATATATGTATATTTATATTATACTAAGCACTTTTGTAAAATGTATGAACATTATCAAACTCTAATTTAGATTAATAAGAAACAGATGAGCCGCGCCAATCGGCCTACGCAACTTAATATAAGGGACGACATTACGTGGAACTATCAGCAACAAATCGATCTCGTTATTGTTATCAGCTACAGTAGCGCCGACATTTACGTCCTTCCAACGAGGCGCAAATTCAGTGTTCTAATATTTATTTTTAATTGATGTATTTATGTATTAAAATCAATTTGTTTTCCAGCTGGCTGTAGTATCATACCTAATCGTATTAGCGACCTGCACCGTCCTTCACCAACCAGTCACACTCCTTCTAAACGTGGACAGCCAAAACCAACATACCCCTCACTATGACTTTGCATACGAAGTCAACGACGCTCACACTGGAGACATCAAAAGTCAGCAAGAAGCTAGAAGAGGCGACACAGTCGTTGGACAATACTCACTAGTTCAACCTGATGGAGTTACACGAACCGTTGAATACAGAGCTAATGATCACACAGGTTTTCAAGCAACAGTCAATAATAATCCTAAAGAAGAAACGTCAAGCGAAACTCCGCAAGAAATCAATTTAGAAGCTGATAATCACCCTTGGCCGTCATCAGCACCTACTCTTACTGAAGTTACACTGTTAAGTACAGCCGAACCAGCTGCGTTATCTAGATCATCTTTAGTCCAGTCATTTCTCATCGCTCGCAATCCTTGGCTTTAATATTTTAATCCTTTCTTCATAATTGAGGCGATGACAACGGACAGACTTCTTTTGTATCTGCATTTATTTACTCAAAGATTTTTGATGCTTCGTTATACATCGACGTATTACAGCGAGTAATATTGTAGGACTTGTATTTAGAAGTGGAAGTGTGTAATTAAATTTTTCTAACAACATTCGAGATTGTAATGTATTTCTAATAGATATCTCTGACTGGTATGATATAATGGACGTAATTGGCGACCGTGCCAGCTAACCTTGTGGCTCACTATTAAATATCAGAAGGAAAATTGTTATAATGAATAATTCTAGTTGTATGACTAATATTTTTGTAATCTGCGGTATCTATGTATTGCGTGTAAATTATGAATTAAATGACTTAACATGACTTAAGTGTCTTTCATTTTAAAGAATTTATCACACAGAAAATAATTAAAATGCATATGTGACGTTGATTTGAAATAATGTGTATACGGATATTGAGACGGAGTTTGATTATAATTTACTTATCGAATAATTTATAACCCAGTACAAATGCTACGTTTGTTTAATTTAATATAATAATGAAGACGCCCTGAAGATATTCTAGTAATTTTGGGATAAAAGTTGTTTACTTCAGATATATTTTATTCATATTCTCTATTGATGATCTCTATTTTCCAGGACATATTTTACTTTTTTCTTTTATTAGAAATGTTGGGTGTGTGTAATAACAAAATTACACACACATATAAACTTTTAGAAATGAAATAATGATATAAATTATTCGATGAAAATATTTGACTAGGTGTAGATACAGTCTGTATAATTTGTCCATTTTTATTTCTAAGTTGTGTCATTTATTGATATTGTTGTCACATATTATATGTCACATATTATTATATTGTTGTTACATATCGATCATTTACACGTCCAAAACACTCTAAATAAATGAAAAATATGTTGAAAATCTTATAAATCTTGTATATTTCAGGAGGCTTTTAGTGTGATTAGATTATGATGCATCAATCATTTTTGTGAGGCACTCTTTTGTGAAATACATTTTTCGTTTCAAGTATGTTTAGGAAAATATGGACATCCATATTTATCCCAAGACTTTATATTGATTTTAAAATAATAATTTATGAGCGTTCGTAATTTTCAGATCCTTTGATTTTATTTGATTTGCTCCGGTGTCTGTCTGTCTGAAAATTTGATCCGTTTATCTATTACCGATTGTAGTGAAATTTAGCATGCATATTGATGACAATGTACTATTACTGAACTCAAAAAGTTGACTATTTGTTGGCAAATTTTCCTGAAACTCCATCAACTTTGGAGTTATTTGATTCGATTGAAGCGGAAAAAATTACCTATATAATAAATAGCAAGCAGAAAAAAAATTGTTCAATGAAAAGTTCGTATGTGTGGTTTGTTTGAATGCACTAATTTCTACGATTTGAATTTGACTTTTCGTGGAATAATTGAATGGAATTCGTCACAATAGCGTCAAAACGTTATGAAGCCCGATTTGAAATATTTATTTGATATATGAATGTTAAATAGCAGTACGTCGAGAATTTTAAAATTTCCATCACAATTAGTCCACAGGACACGACAAGTAATTAAATATACTAAACATCACAAATACATAACGCAAAGAGTATTGAACAGTTATAAATATACTTTATAGACGTCTGAGTAAAATGATACAAAATAACTGGATGCGAAGAAACTCGTCCAATCGGTGCATCGGCCTAATTTGACCTAGACCTTTAGGTATTTCCTGAATTTCTTCGTAAACAAGCACTAACAAGTAGAACTGGAACATTTTCTTGAGATATAAAAGACGAATGAAGAACTGAGAAAGCATCAGATCTTGAGGATTCGTCGAAGTCGCAACAAACAAACACACATCTCTCAAAATGTTCGCGAAGGTAAATTCTTTAAAATATTCGTGTTTAAAGAAATGCTTCTACTATGTACCTAGTTCTTGTCAAGGATTTATCGAAAGATCAACACATCCACATTTATCGCAGAATGTTTTTGTGATTCTTAGCGAATGGATGAATCTGGTCGGTTTCCTAAGATATTAATTTTATAATATACTTACTTGACTATTTTTGTTGAGTTAGGAGTTCTTTAGGAAATATTTCTTTCGATGTTGAAAATATACTCTTCCAATGTTAAGGTTGGCTTCACCTATATCGATCTTCTTTTTTTTTTTCAAAATAAACTGCTTTTACTTCAACTCATTAATTGGTCATTTTTCCAGTTCGCCGTTATCCTCGCCCTCGTGGCCACCGCCGCCGCCAGCACCGCTGACGTCACCAGTTTCTCGTACGACGTCGCCGACCCCTACACCGGCGACTTCAAGAACCAGGCCGAGACACGCATCGGGAACAACGTCGCCGGACAATACTCCCTCCTGGAGTCCGACGGCACCCGCAGGACTGTCGACTACGCTGCTGGCGCTGAGGGCTTCAACGCTGTCGTCCGCAAAGACCCCGCCGTCATCGCTACCCCCTTCATTGCTAAGTCTTTCCCCGCCCCCCTCATCGCCAAGACCATCGCCCCCTTCGCGTATCCCTACGCGTTCCCCAAATTCGGCTACCCTTACGCATACGCCCGATACTTCTGATTTGATTATGTGATTTTGGTGTAAATATGCTGTAAATATATTTTGCTAAGTCATATTACTTGTTTTTATTTTTACCCCTGTGGCTGAAGACATCACTTGCTTATTACGTACTAGCGGCCCGTCCCGGCATCGCTCGGGTAAAAACAAAATAAATTGTACACCTAAATCTTCCTCAGGAATCACACTATCTATTAGTGAAAACAATGAAAATCTGTGCAGTCGTTTTTGAAATTATTGCGTACAGATTTTTTTATAATATTATTTGTAAAATTTACCCCTTATTATATTATGACTGCCAACAAAATCCAAGTATTAAATACTATAAAAGTAATTTTATCACAATATCTAAAAAAGTCAATCGATCGATATATTTAAAATACTAAATAGCTTTTAAATTTTGTACTAGTTATACTAAAAAATATTCAGCACACTACAATTTATTAAGGACTCATTACTTATTCATATGTAGAACCTGTGTGTATTGCCTACTCTAATGTGAATCGTATTAATTTTTGCAAATGTTGATTTTATGCAAAATTTATAACGTATCTGATAATTAGTACCGCGTTATACATACATACTTAATCGTTTTTTTATTCAACTCAATTTGGGTACATACAAAGTGTATTACCTATACAAGGATCTTAGTCCAATCAAATTACAGAATTAGTTCACAGTCGAATTATTTCATCTATATACATAGAAATATCGAATAACTTACTGTATATATTTTTTGAATCAGCTCTTATCACTCCATGAATACCCGATGCGATTTTACCAAAGCAATTATAAATGTGATATAAAAATTTAATCTGTAACAAAGTATCGCGTGGTCATTTAGTTCCGCGTTGCCCACAGAAGTGAACTTTTAAAAACCCCACTTGACTGACCTTAGTATACGTAC
This sequence comes from Plodia interpunctella, assembly GCF_027563975.2. Lineage (NCBI taxonomy): Eukaryota > Metazoa > Arthropoda > Insecta > Lepidoptera > Pyralidae > Plodia > Plodia interpunctella. The sequence continues at coordinate 10,284,089 of NC_071294.1, forward strand.
AAACTGTCTTTTACTTCCTATTAATAGCTCTCAAACTGTAAGTATATAACCAACGGCAAATTCAGGATTAAACATTCACAGTTCCCTGTGCAAACCAACCTAACGTATCAAAATGGCAGCTAAGGTAATAACCAAAATTGTGATATAGTGCAGTGCTGGTGATTTCTATTTATAGTCAGTCTATGGCATGTGGTTCCGTCCTAGAATAGGACCACTTTATGTCCTCGCGTGGATTTCATACGAGGCAACTAACGGAAATATAGCCTAGGCAACAATAGTATTTCCAAGGAAGGTGACGTCAAGCCATTGACGGTGGCCGGTTTTAAACATGAATGTAAAAAAAATCGGAAAATTTACTAATAGTAGGTAAATAAGATATTTAGAATCAAAGTGTTTACGGCAATGTGACAACCTTAGGACATTTCCTTTAAATTTTAATATTAGTAATAATTGAAAATAATTTGTTCGACAATTTCACAATTTCACTACCTACCATTATTGTCTGTATTTTCAGTATTAGCAATAACACCCTCGATTAAATAAAAGAAAGATTTTACTGGCAATGATGTATATTAAACACAGTGTAATTCTAATATCAAAAATATCATATGAACTACACATTTTATTACTAAAAACGAATCCATATAAAATAAATTTACATAGAACTCGTAATCAAATCGACTTTGTAGATTGCTACTCGATTCTACAAACCTGTTTCATAATGCAATTACCAAAGTTTATTCGTTCCTTTAAGTAATTCCATTAATTAATTGCCTAATTCTATTTTAAAATTATTTATTATGTTCAAAGTAACTAACGTCTGCTGTGTGTTGATTCTGTTAACGTGAATCAACATTGTATCGCTACGGTTTTTAATAGCAATTATTATTTACACTCAAAAAGATCTATTACTAAAAGCAATTGAGACACGGCTAAAACTTAACTTCATCTCAATCGATACTTTTTCAACAAATAAAAAAGCACTAGGTATTACTCCGAAATACATACATGAGCCGAGTTCCGTGGAGAAACTAATAAATAAGTCATTTAGTTCCGCGTTGCCCACAGAAGTGAACTTTTAAAAACCCCACTTGACTGACCTTAGTATACGTACAAACTGTCTTTTACTTCCTATTAATAGCTCTCAAACTGTAAGTATATAACCAACGGCAAATTCAGGATTAAACATTCACAGTTCCCTGTGCAAACCAACCTAACGTATCAAAATGGCAGCTAAGGTAATAACCAAAATTGTGATATAGTGCAGTGCTGGTGATTTCTATTTATAGTCAGTCTATGGCATGTGGTTCCGTCCTAGAATAGGACCACTTTATGTCCTCGCGTGGATTTCATACGAGGCAACTAACGGAAATATAGCCTAGGCAACAATAGTATTTCCAAGGAAGGTGACGTCAAGCCATTGACGGTGGCCGGTTTTAAACATGAATGTAAAAAAAATCGGAAAATTTACTAATAGTAGGTAAATAAGATATTTAGAATCAAAGTGTTTACGGCAATGTGACAACCTTAGGACATTTCCTTTAAATTTTAATATTAGTAATAATTGAAAATAATTTGTTCGACAATTTCACAATTTCACTACCTACCATTATTGTCTGTATTTTCAGTATTAGCAATAACACCCTCGATTAAATAAAAGAAAGATTTTACTGGCAATGATGTATATTAAACACAGTGTAATTCTAATATCAAAAATATCATATGAACTACACATTTTATTACTAAAAACGAATCCATATAAAATAAATTTACATAGAACTCGTAATCAAATCGACTTTGTAGATTGCTACTCGATTCTACAAACCTGTTTCATAATGCAATTACCAAAGTTTATTCGTTCCTTTAAGTAATTCCATTAATTAATTGCCTAATTCTATTTTAAAATTATTTATTATGTTCAAAGTAACTAACGTCTGCTGTGTGTTGATTCTGTTAACGTGAATCAACATTGTATCGCTATGGTTTTTAATAGCAATTATTATTTACACTCAAAAAGATCTATTACTAAAAGCAATTGAGACACGGCTAAAACTTAACTTCATCTCAATCGATACTTTTTCAACAAATAAAAAAGCACTAGGTATTACTCCGAAATACATACATGAGCCGAGTTCCGTGGAGAAACTAATAAATAAAACATAATCTAAGCCACAACATTTACTCTTTTCAGTTCTTCGTTGTTGCTTGCCTGGTGGCGGCCGCGCAGGCTAGCGCCGGCCACGACTACACCAGCTTCTCATACGGAGTCCACGACCCCCACACTGGGGACGTGAAGAGCCAGCATGAGACCCGCGTTGGTGACAGCGTAGTCGGCCAATACTCTCTTTTAGATTCTGATGGCACAAAGCGTACTGTTGACTACGCTGCCGATGCCCACTCTGGATTCAACGCCGTCGTGCGCAAAGATCCCGCGCTCGTAGCCGCCCCCGTCCTGGCCGCTCCCGTAGCGCATGCCGCTCCCGTCCTGGCCGCTCCCGTAGCGCATGCCGCTCCCGTCCTGGCTGCTCCCGTAGCGTATGGCGCGCACGGCGCAGTCGCTCCTCTTGCGTACGGACAGGGTGCTCCTCTCGCGTACGGCGCCGGCCTCGCCTATGGAGCGCACGCCGCTCCCTTGGCGTACGCTTCCCAAGGCGTAGCTCCCCTGTCTTATGCAGCCCGCGCCGCCCCCCTCGCCTACTCCGCTCCCCTCGCCTACGGTGCTTACGGACACGGACTCCTCGGCTCCCACTTGGGATACTCCAAGCTGTACTAAGTTTTAGATGCTATATAGTAAATTATGACCCGCACGGGAATAAAGAATATGCTGTGATTTTGTAAAATATAATAAAAAAATATATACCATTTATGTATTTCTTTTTTCAATATTTCTATTACCATTCCAATATATTTGATCAGTTGAACCAGTATATATCTACATGATCATAAAAAGTAAAAAAACAAACGAATACGAAATATGATGTCGAATGAAAATAATACCGTATAATACACGTTTCCATTTAGATCCAATTTTCCTATTCCATATGTTTGTTCGATTTTTGACTCGTGGTCCCACCCATTTCGTCCCACTATTTTTTCCAAGTTAGACAAAGCAATAGATTGGTATGTATACATATATCTGTTATCAACTAAAACATCTATAAAATACTTTTTACAGCGGCCATAATGCAACGGGTAATAGTCAGGTACAATATACAATTAGGTACCACATCTTTGTCATTGTCGAATGTACCATCTATTTTATTTTGTTTTTGATATGAATTAGTGTATTTTTAAATGCGTAATTAAGGCGCGTCTAATTGCGTACTTACAAAAAACCAGATGCATGTAACAGTAGTAAACGTAAGGTCAAGTTTGGGCAACACTCATTTCCGCGTGTCTATCGACGTCTTTGTTATAAAATGCCTACTTAACTATTTATGCTATACGATTATTAACTACCTTAACTAATATAACTTATACAAGACAATAATTGCCTAATTGCCTAAAATGTTTAATAGTATTAGGTACCTATGTCGATAATGTCATTCTAATTTTTTATGTAACAATCATAAATCTACGTCGAATGTATTTCAAAGAGTATAATTGATTATTTGTTTTCGTGTAATGCATGGATTACCTCAAAGACCATATAAAGATAGTCTTATTGTGTGTGAAGTGATATTTTCAAATACATGATCATTTTGCTCTTAGTCTTGTCAGACTTGTAATTTCTGATAGTCAAAGATAATATTATATTATAAGACTAAATCAGACTTGAAAATGCAAATTTAGGTTATTGATACACAGGCATAATTATTTACAAATAAAATTTATTTGCTTAAACCACAGTCATTAGATACAAACGAGTGGATAAAAATGGGAAAATCACCAAGCGCCATAGCCGAGTCCGCCGTAGAGTCCACCGTAACCACGGGCACCGTACGCGCCATACGCTCCGCCATACGCACCGCCATAAGCTCCCAATCCTGCGAGTGTGCTGTAAGCGCCCAATCCCGTGCCATAGGCTCCCAATCCACCTAGTCCGTATCCACCGTATGCGGCCACGGGAGCGACAGCGGGAGCGTACGAAACGGGAGCGGCGTACGCGCCATGAGCGACAGTGCTGGCGTAACCAATGGCGGGGTATGCCGCAGAGTATCCGTGGCCAGCGTACGCGTTAACCACAGGACTGACAGGGTGGACCGAAACTCCGGGCTCTTTGCGCACGACCGCATTGAAACCAGTGTGGGGATGCGCGGCGTAGTCAACCACTCGCTTCGTGCCGTCAGACTCCAGTAAGGAGTACTGTCCGACAACGCTGTCGCCGACGCGTTTTTCATGCTGATCCTTGACGTCGCCAGTGTGGGGGTCTCGGACGCCGTAGGAGAAGCTGGAGTAGTCCTGGCTGGCCTGAGCTGTAGCTACCAGGAGGGCAAGGGCGAAAAACTGTAAAAATGAGAATAAATTTTCATTAAAAATTGTAATTTTTCATGGGTAAAACCATAAAAAACATAAGTAGTCTTTGTTACTCCTGAAAGTTTCTTCTATCTCTGTGCCAAATTTCATCTAAATCAGTATGAGTTTATTCATTACAGACAATATTTTCTCTTTATAATATTAGTATACCTAGGTAGTATGGATAATAATGGATATTGTTTGTTTCTGCATCTTTTGTATTTTTGAATTATGCATAACAACAGATGGTCTTCGTTAAAAGTATCTAGACAAAAAATAATCGGTAAATAAAAATAAAAGTTACCAAGATAGTTTCAAATTCCATCAACAAAAAAGAAAAAGAAAATATTTATAATAATATAAATGTTATTGCTAATTCAATTAATGTTTATTAAAGTCAAATTACCTTAGCTGCCATTGTTCTTGTATTCCAAACGGTTACTGGTTGCTTCTTCAACCCCACATTTACTATTTATACAGCCAGGGCGCACTCGACTGTTAGATTTGGGGGCCAACTCGAAATCATTGTCCGCAAAATCCAATAATGTTGCAATGTAATTAAAATTAAATCGTCTAAATATGCGTAGCGCATTACTAAGTCAAGTAGTCAAAGTTGAGGTTGATCGTAATAATTATATGGAGTTTATGTGGAGAATTATATGTAAAGACGGACGGATTTTTAGTGTGTGTTTTTATTTTCGATAAAACATAATAAATAAATACATAGCGGGTAACAGAGAAATATTACTTATATCTTATATCGACCATTAGGAACCTTTTTAGGTACCCGTGAAACGTCACATAATATAATATTTTGTTCACATGTTCATTGAAAATTAATTCATTTTAGTGTCAAGTTGGATTTTTTAAGTATGTTAGAAGTTAATTCTTTATTTATTTACACGAACATATTTCGCAAAACGTTTCTGCGATAAATACACAATAATATTGAACATCGATAAATTGGATGGAAGATATCATATTAAGAATATAAATAAAGTAAATTGTTGTTATATTTATGATACGCCGTACGATTAAATAAATAAAAGTACAATTAACTAATCGTTAGTAGTTGTAATGATTTAAACCGAGAAATATAAAAATACTTCCGCGTGGTTTCACCATGAATCAAACCATATGTCTCACATACTCTACTTACTTAACACGCCATATTAGAAATGGAGCAATCACCGATCACACATCAACACTATAGGTATCATATGCATACACTATAATTTGTCCGTATATACAGCTAAAATACCATACCATCCCACTAATATTATAAGCGAAAGTCTGTGAGTATGTTTGTTTCCTCTTGAAGCACAAATGGCGGAGCCAATTTTTATAAAATTTCGTTTTGAGATAGGTCATTACGGTGGAATGAAACACACGCAACAACACTAGGAGTGGAGTGGTTTGCCGTTGCCTTCTCCATTTCACACAAAAATTGCATCAACCAGTGTGCACGTTTCCTCACGATGTTTTCCTTTTCTCAAAACCAGGTGATGGTCTATACGAAAAATATACATGATTTAGATCGGTATACAAACTCATGTGGCAGGATTCGAACTTCGGGACGTTTCGATCAACAAGCGGGCATTTTAACCATTACACCAGCCTATTATAGGGAAAAACTACACGCCAAAACTATTAGTGTTACACTGTTATAAGTGTCACATAACTAGTTTCAGGTCCAAGAGAAGTGGATAACATCTATACAGCCAGGGTGTGGCCTACGTGGTGTCACGACACGAGACTTATGGCTGATGTACATGAAACAATGTGGATATCTCTCGCCGATAAACGAGTAACGAAGAAACAAAATGGTGCACCTATTTTGGTGAGATGCGTGGGCGCAGAGCCGTGTTTATAATTGTACCATGATTTTGCTTGTAAACCTACCATTTTAATTCGTTCATTGCCCTGGAAGCAGAAACAAAATCGTTGTTTAAATGTACTGAATTTTAGCTATTAGTCGAAAACAGAAATAAGACATTCGGACTTAAGCAAATCAGATAGGTTATTATGTATGTGTAATGAATTTTCTTTAATTAATTAATTGTTCTTAAGTGTACTTATTAGGACTGCAATTATCGTAGCATGAAATTACTTTGCATATTATATTTTCAACGTATTGTCGTACACCACGTATAGTATACTAGCTGCGCCCCGAAGCTTCGCACCCGTGGGAATTTCGGGATAAAAAGTACCCTATGTGTTATTCCAGGTTATATTCTACCCGTGTACCAAATTTCATAACATACCGTCCAGTACATTTTGCGTGAAAGACTAACAAACATACACACATACACCCTCACAAACTTTTGCATTTATTATAATTAGTAGTATTTCTTAATGTCTTCTTTATATCCATGAATAATCATTTTCGTAACCTTTACACTAAAGCTAAAGTATGCTCTCTAGAATGTGGTGGAATGCAATTTTTTAGGAATGTGATTAACGAATAAGCTCAGGAAATCCTATTTCAAACAATGAAATAAATATTTATAGGCGTATTTAGCTAAAATAAAGAATAGTAAAAAATTAAAATCAATATAATTTAAAAATAAACTACCTAACAAGTGATAACTAGCTTATAATTATTGAAGAAAACCTTGTCAATCTGCAAAATATAAAGTTTATTGCAAAAATGTCATCTTTGACCCAAACTTTTTTGGTATATTATTATAGAGAGATATTCGCTCAATATGCGTTCGATGTGCGTTCAATGTGTGAAAAATATCTGTTTTGTTGTGTATATACAAGTAGAAGGGAGAAGGGGCCAATAATACCAATAGAGACATATTCACTCCGGGTAAATAAAAAAAAAAGAATTAGCTATATTTGGAGAGAGAGCAATAGAAGGAACTCCACCGACAAGAGCCTCGCTCATATATGAGATGATGACGATGATGTGTATATGAATAACCAAATTTAAAACAGATTAATTTTAAACATTTTTTTTCTTCCCATAGCTATTTATTAGTTTCATAAATTAAAAATCCTAGCATTTCCTCTAACAATAAAACTACAATTTAAAATTGTTGATCAATGACAAAAAAAAACAAACATGGCAACAAGGCTACCGACGTAAACGTGTCAAGCAGTGGCATACACATAAATGAACTTAATTGTCAACCAGTTTCCTCACGATATTTTCCTTCACCAGAGTAGTAGTCTATGAAAACTATAAATAAATATAAATGATGAGTCAAATTGGTATACAAACTCATGTGGCACTAGTACCTAGTATTCGTACCTGGGACGTTTCGATCACAGGTCAGTTCCATTGATCAATGGTCAGGTCCATTGGGCCACAACCGCTTCCGAATTTTTATGACAAAACTGAAACTAGCTTTTTAACAAAGCCTAAATTCGCTGAAAATTTGCATAATTTTTCGATTGTCGAGAAATTGGAATTTCAGTAGTGGTCGATAAGCGATCTTCAAGATTTCCTGCAGCAATTTCATTATCATGTAAATTTTGGTTAGAACACACATATATATAGCCTGGTAACATACACATCGTACATCACTTGTGCACCAACCAGCAAACATAATGTTCTCTAAGGTAATTTTTGTGGAATTTTAATTAGTGCATTGCTTACATTAGCTCTTCGAAAATTAAAATTTACTTATCCGATTCGAGAACTAAAAAATTAAATCTATTGTTTATTTGTGTGGATACATCTCAATTAAAACTAAATTATTAAGCCATGTGTAAAGTTATTGTTTATTCTTAAGACCCTTTTAATACGATTTACTATTTTAATACTTTGCACCTGAATCATATCAATACATTTTATCAACCATTAATCTGAAAAATTCATTGTGTAAATAGTCCAAATTAAATCAATATGGATATAAATATGGATCTCATTATATTTTCATGTTTCTCGTACACACATAGTATATTATATCATACTAAATTTGAATAAAGAATTTGGAATATGAATTTTGACACATAATTTGTGTACAACTACAGGACTTTTAGTTTTAAAAACTCTATAAGCATTTCATTTTGCATTATCATAGAAACTTACAATATTTACTATTTCTTTGTTACTTTTCATTTCTGAAGCTGATTTTTCTCGCACTATCTCCTTCCAACATTCTTATTACCCATTATCCCCTTTTAGCCTTGTCCCAAATATTAGGGTTGGCACCAGTCATAGCCTTGATACGCTGGGGTAGGGTCCTTATGGAACATTTTACGATATTAGACTCTTATCGGCATATAAAAAAATTATGGCACTGTATTGGCTTTATTTGATATTTATTGCTTGAATGCCTTTGTATCTGGGACTTTGAAAGGCTTTTTATGATGTAAATAGACTAGAGGAAATACATATTTTAATAACTACGAATATGGTTTAATATATTGGGAGATTTAGCTGACTTTCTGTTAGCATTTGCCACCTCCTCTGAGGTAATTTGATAATACTCATTTATCAATTTAATGGATTAATTTTGAATTGATTGGACGAACAGATAATAATTTATAAATAATTTTAATCATATTTTGAAGATTCAGTTGTGTATATTCATTTAATTTTACATTGGTACCTAAATGCTATATATCAAAATAATTTATTTTATATTCAATAATAATCAAATTAATTTATATTTTGATTTTATTTTCCTTTTTATAATCTAACACAATTGTGTTACTATTTCCAGCTCGCAATCCTAGCTCTCGTTGCCGTAGCAGTCAGCGCAAGCGGCGACAACTACAGCTTCTCCTACGGGGTTAATGACCCCTACACCGGCGACGTCAAAGACCAACACGAAAGAAGAGTAGGAGGGCACGTGGTAGGACAATACTCCCTATTGGAGTCCGACGGCACGAAGAGGACAGTTGATTATGCTGCAGACCCAGTCAGTGGATTCAATGCTGTCGTGAGGAAAGATGGAGTGGCTGCTCATCCGGCTTCTCTGGGGGTCAGGGGTTTGGGTTATGGAGCTGGATTAGGCTATGCTGGTTTGGGTTACGGAGCTGGGTTGGCTCATGCTAGTCCGTTAGGGTATGGTGGAGCCGTCAGCTATGCTAACTCGAATTCTTACGTCAGTCCCCGTGGAGCATATGGTGGTTTGGGCTATGCTGGTCTTGGATATGGAGCAGGACTTGTCGGGCTAGCTGGCGCTGGCGCCCTGGGATACGGCGGCCTGGGATTGGCCGGCTATGGCGGTCTAAGTTACGGCGCTGGACTGGGTGGCGTGTGGTAAAGAACAAATTAATAAAGGTGTGACCTCAAGCTGATCATTACGAATTTGGACCTTACGTGACATGCTTTTGTATTCGTTTTAGTTTGTTTTTCGTTTAATTTTATATTCTGCTTTATTATTATTTTGTTTTTATTTGTAAAAAATATATTCATTGTTGTTTTCATCGTGTCATTGTTAATAATTTTGAAGCCAAATGTAAATGGTAGAATTACCACAAAAAAAATAAACAAATATTTTTGACATAAAACTTATTTCTTAAGACCTCATCCAAATCCCAACAAAACTAATATTATAAATGCGAAAGTAAGTTTGTTTGTTTGTTCTTCACGCTTTATCTACTTACTCAACCAATGTTCTTAAAATTTTGCATAAGTACGTCATATAGTTTGAAGGACGGAAAAGGACATAGGATAGATTCCATCCCGGAAATATTACTGTTCCCGTTTTATTTAAAAAAAACTCTCGTCGCAGTGTTTTCGCGGCTCCTTCCCAGCTATATAGCATCGAAGCACAGGGTCCACTTTTTTACATATTTCCTCTGCTTCATAAACTATTTATCAGACTATGGCACGCGTACTATCTTTGATAACATCAAGCTAAATTTTATACGATTCATCAGACACGTCATCACCAACAGCCATTTAAACGTTCCCACTACTGGGGCACTGGCCTCCCTTATGTATGTATAAAGAATTTGGGCCATGACCTACCACGCGGGCCCATTGCGGATTGGCGGGTTTTAACGGCCGATACCAACGGCTTTACGTACCTCCGAAGCACGGGTTGAAATTTTATGATTCATAAGATTTCATTATTTTATAAATTAATAATTAATTAATTTATATTATAATTTGAAGGACAAAGATCTGGGCGTTTTGAAGGGCATATTAAACATAAATTTATTCAAGTATGCCAAATAATCTTGTACTAATGTTTAATTGTGCCACTTTTCGCTTAAACTAGTTACGCAGGAAACACTTACGTGTATTTATGCCATAATCTATCCTTTACAATGCTTTAAAAAAAATTCCACTTGTCTGTTTATTGAACTTTACCATTTAAGAATAAGTAACTTATAATTTAGTACGTTACAGTGGGCGTTAATCTATTTATATGAGTAACTAATTATCTATTCGTCATATATTTTGTTGTTTTATGGTCTACCTACAATTAGTAATTATTTTTTTTCAATAAGTTGTTTTTGAAGAATCTTTTATTGTTGTCAGAGAAATCTTATTGGATTCCACATATAACAAAAAATCTTGCCCGTACAGTAATTCGCCGAGAAGTTTCTTCGTAGGGAGCCGATAGTCGATGCGAAATTATTATAGCTGCACTATTTTACGAGCTTTTATTTAACTCGGAATGTATGTATGAGTATCAAATCATGCTTATTTTTAGTTTTAATTTCCAGTCTAACCTTCATACAAACACACGAGTACATTGCAAGTTCAATAAAAACTTAAACATTCGTTCAGCACTAAAAATGTCCTCGGTAATCGCCACGACTCGGCGAATTATTCGGCGATAGTGTATATATTTATCTAGCAGTACAGCACCCAATAATCATTCCCACACATTGCTTTTGATATTTAAACAGCTTAACAGCTTTAGTACCACTCAAGCCGTTTTAGACAAAACTGTTTTGTATATAAATTGTGTATGTTATGTCCCGATTGCCAATAACTATATCCACTTCGCAATTACTTTAGTTACTTTACAACTAAATTAACTTACAAAAGAGGAATTCCGTTCTGAGCACGAATCGCACTAAGGCTCCACGAACCCAAACTTTAGAGCTACATTACCAACATCACATATTCGCAATTTCCATAGATAAAAAAATAAACATTTTTTAGTTTAAGTGGCACTGTCAAATTTGACGTTGACGTTTAGACAAAATGGCGTACTTCGCGTTTTCCTGCGCACGTTAAAGTTAACTTCAAAATTGACGGTGCAACCCACCTTTATTAGCGAAGACCTACGTGAAGGATTTTATCATGAAAGTATTGCAGTTTTTTTTTACTGGACAAAGTTGTCACAATTTACAAAACCAGAAACGGTAGCCACCAAAATCCGCGTATACTGTGATTATATTTTATATACATCCAAACCTTTCTAAGGAATCACACTATCTATTGGCAAAAACTGTATAAAAATCCGTCCGATAGTTTTTGGGTTCATCGCATTCATACAGACGGATAGATAGACGCAAAAGGGTGATTTCTTTTTATGCTATCACATATTCCTTCACATTGTAAGAAAGTAATTTTTGAAGTGAAAACTTCTTTAGCGTCGTCGTTATGTAGGTATTTTTTGTGATGGGGAAAAAACGTTAAAACTCGCGTCAGACTTCAAAAATGCACGGTAATATTCAAGTTTTCACTTCTGCCGGCACTCCCGGAGTGCATCCCGTTTTTTTTAATTTATGCAGTCACTTAGATATACACACATACTACACACTTCCAAAAGGTCACCTTTGTGCCCTGTCGACAAGGGCGCATAATGTGACAAACATTAGGGCCCTGCCATTACGCTAATCCGCTCGTAGACATGCATATTACCAGGAAAACTGGTTGAAAACTGGAAGGAAAACAGGTTGATGAACAGCGCCCATCAACACGATAAAATGGGAGTCACGTTTTTCGCGATACACTGAAAATTTAGGCAATTTTTCTTATCGAGTATGCTTTTTAGTTATTGCAATTGCAAACAATGCTGTAAATATTTTTTCTAGTCGCCTCAAAGCATCAAACATGACTTTAGATATTGCCTTCTAGTGACAGTTATAGACAAATGCATATAGATATTACCCGTGCGCAGATTTCCTAACGACGTTTTCCTTCAAATGGTCGTATTGAAAATTATTTGCCTCTGAACCGAAAGGTCCCGGGTTCGATCCCCGTTCGGGTCATGATGGAAAATGATCTTTTTCTGATTGATCTTGGATGTTTATCTTTATATGTATTTGTTTATAAAATATAGTATCGTTGAGTATCCCATAACACAAGTCACGAACTTACTTTGGAGCTAGCTCAATCTATGTGATTTGTCAGTATACACTAATCATATTAGTTTACAAACTTATGTTGCACGAGTAGGATTCGAACCTGGGATCGTTCGATCACTGGACCACCACCACTTGAAACCACACTATTTTTGGCATTGTAGCCTACAGATGCACAGATAATGTTTTATTTATTATTATATACTAACATTTGCCCGCAGCTTCGCCCACGTATATTTCTTGTGTCCACACGTCCATGTTATCGATATCTTGGGATTGGTTGCGCGCAGCTAGCACTAAATAAATATAACGTTTTGGAACATATGAAATTTTAATTATAGTAACAAAGTAAAATTCTAATAAGTGATTCACCTTGGAAAATATGGAGCGATAAATACATATCTTACATTATTTATCTTCATGAATAAGTACCTAAATACAGTGTGTACATCATATTGCGTTGTATTGGTCCCTATGTGGTCGTAATAACGGCGAATTTACCTATGAATTATATGGATAGACATGCTTTACCTGAACGTGCTCATTATAGGCGCCAGATTAATTGAGAAATGTTTATAACTCATCCTGTAATAGGTCCAGTAACCAGTTTTAGGTGGTTTACACTATGGTTTACGTTAGGTCGAACCAATAACCTTACATTAATTAACACCAGCTTTTACCGTCCGCCCATAACTTATTATCAATATCTCAGGTCGTAAGTAACGTATCGCGATGTAACCTATACAACAATATCCGCTATACGACTGTGAAAACCACATCCAATTTCATCGTGTAGAATTTTAGTGCCGCGCGAGCAAACATACCTACATACAGAAATTATTATTTTTTCTTTATGTACAGTACTAGCTTACAATACTTACATAGCATACAGTACTTCTTACAATTTTATCATAATATAGATAATAACTTCGATGTCGTTATGTCTGTCAAAATATTATTCAAGAGCTAAACAGTTACTCACAATCGAAATTCAATGTGAGCACCGATTATAATCGCACCTAATGATTCCACTTAGAGCACCAATCAATAATTTTCAGGTGCAAAAAAACCTGTTTGCTGATTTGCAAAATTGCATGTAGAATCGCATTCGTCACTACGTTTGATAATTTATTGCCATGGTTTCGACGTATATGGATAAATAATGATCAAGTAAATTGTATATAAGTAATGTAGATAAGTACCTATATTTAAATAATTATTTGTCCAGTTTATCTTAATGGACGAAAAAAGGACATCAGAACGCCATTACTTTTCCCAGAGCAAATTAAACATGGCTGACATTTGGAGCAACGAGGGATTCTTTAAAGTCTAAAGTTCAGTCCGAGCCATTCATTTACAATTATGGTGAATCATTATAATATTTTCAGAACATGGCCTTGAATTTTCGTACCTTCCCTATATTTTGAAATAGACTTGGTCTCATAAAAATATATCTATTAATTCCAAATTTCACATTTCTCTTGGAATTTCATTAATTCATTAGTTCATTAATTCCCAAGCATGTTTTCATAGAATTTGAAGAAGTGGGCCCTCAGACCACACACACATTATAATAATTAAATTACTCTTCGAGTATCTTCTTACTTCTTAAGAATTTTGTAATAAATTCTATATTAAATTACATTAAGAATTCGAACTCGAATTAATTATGTTTACCATATTCCTACACAGTGTCAGGACGTGTAATTTTCTGTGTCGTCGTAATTTTTTTTTGCTATACGCCTAGATAGATTAAGAATTGTACTAGTGCATTAGTATACATATAATTGAATTTAACACACTTATCATCATCAACACTGAGTCAGATTTTATTCAAGTTGCCTAAAGGCATCTGACATGACTTTTACGACTACCTACCCCGCTATCTAGTGGCAGGTAGTCGGATACACACGAGTGAACTAAATTTCCACCTATGTGCAAGTTTCCTCACGATGGTTTTTCCTTCACCGGAAACGAGTGGCGATCGATTAAAACTACTATACATAAGTCAGATTGGTATACAAACTCATAAGGCACAACCTTCCGATTAATATACTGATTTGGATGTAGTAAAACATTTACACCTTCTTTCATAAAATTTTTAGACAAGTGCAGCGAAATGCAACGGAGTGCAATCACAATATTTGTTGTATGCATTATGCATCAGTCCTGACAGCCACGCCTTCGCTATTAGAACTTCATATATAAGGTCCGTTCGCACCATCAGAAGTCAGTCTACGGGAGGAAACTAGCCCAGATATGGCAGCAAAGGTGAAATCTCTATTTCTACAATTTTCAATATTTTCTATATAATTTCCATGGATATTTAATTAAAAATGATAATTTTGTAGTGATTTTCTACATCGATTGTGAAAGTTTGTGTATTTTTACATGAGATTGAATTATTAGATTAGATAATTTTGATAACATAAATAAATTACTTATTAAATAACTTTATAAATAATTATGTAGGTATTTAGTCCTAATAGGCAAGCCACAAGCCTTGTGCACATGATGCGTTCTATAAAATAAATATAGTCAGAAGAAGGGATATTATGTAATATGTGTCAAAAGTATTGGAAAACTAAATCTATTAAAAATAAAATGTTGAAATTTTTGTACGAGTATTGCGAAATTGTTTAAGTATGTATAAATTTCTAAAATTTCGAAAAAATCGGAATTGTTTTTGCATAATTTCAGTTGGCAATCGTGTTCGCTTTGGCAACGGTGGCCCACAGCTCAGTGCTTCCATTGGATCACGCTGATGTGCGTGTTGTGGAACCTGTCGCTCGTTCGGATGATGTGACAAGCTTCTCCTACGATGTCGCCGACCCTTACACTGGCGACTTCAAGAGTCAATCAGAGACGCGTGTCGGAGGTGCAGTGCAAGGACAGTATTCTCTGCTAGATGCTGACGGCACGAGACGAACAGTTGACTATGCCGCTGATGACCTCAATGGATTCAACGCTGTCGTGAGGAAAGATGCAGTTGGTCTAGCTGCTCCAGTATTGGCTGAACGTACTGTTGTTAAACCAGCTTTGGCCCGCACTGTGGCTGCTCCATTAGTGTCTGCTGTCCCTAATGTCTTGAACACTGGCATTGTATCTTCCCGTGCTGTTCTCCCACCAGTCTACGCCGCCTCAGCTCCTCTTGTATCTCAAACAGTTCTTAACGCACCGCTTGTTACACGTAACTACGCAGCCCCAGTTTTAACTGGTGCTAATTTACTCGATGGACGTACCATTGTTGGTTCCAATCTTCTTAGCTCACGCACTTTAGCTAGACCTGTCTTAACTGGTGCTCCTTTAGTTACTTCTGGCGCTTTAACTGCCCCTTCTGTTTATAATGCACCTTTATTAACTCGCACGGTTGCCACCCCATCAGTTGTTACTGCTCCTCTTGTAACTCGCACTTTAACTCCTCAAGTATACGCTGCGTCCGCTCCATTAGTTACTGGTGGTTATACTATAGGTCAAGATTTGCAAGCTACACGGACTCTATCCGCACCTCTGTTAACAGGCACGACTGTCCTAGGAGGACAGGCTCTTCTCCCTGGCTCTGCTTTGGTTGGGAGACAAACTCTTCTACCTAATACCCTTTCAAGTCGCTTGGTAACGGGCGGTGAAGTGGTGCGCTCTCTTTCTGGCTGGTAAAAGAGGAAATCTTTAATATTATTCAACTTAAACCCAACGACTACGATGTGTTCAAAATGTAAATAATGTTTGCGTATACATACGAAATATAAAGTGATACATACTCAATTATTATTATTTTTCATTTATCAACAAACCCTACATCAACAATAACAACAACAACCCTACTCGTAATAGAATTTGGAACCTCTGTGAAATCATAATTTCAATATCAAAATTTTGAAATGCTTCCATGCTGGTATATGGAAGCTAAAAGAAAACATCGAATGAGGCATCATTGTTTTGACACAGATTGTAATTGTCATCAAGAGCTAAAAATTTGAATTTTTTCACCTGTCAATATACCTAGGTATGTTGATTCCTTCATTAGAAATTCAGCCGTCAATCTAAACACGTGACCTTGGAGTAACTGTTGGCTCCAAAGAGATGTGATAATGTACGTCTTACATCACAATTCTAAAACGAAAGCAAGTAACAAACGAAGTTTGTGTCGTCAGCTGGTCGGCCTTGCATTTCCGGAGTGATACCAGCGTTGGAGGATATTGCTCAGCGAAACTTGTCCCACCGGTTTACACCTTCTTTGATGATTATCAATTAAACATGCAATTATTTTGTGACTAGGCGTTGTAGCTTCACTATGAGTTTTTACCCAAGTTTTTTTTAAATGTCATATTTGACACAAGCTTTTATTGTTGTCAGAGAGATCATACTGCATTCAATGCACAGAGTACTTTCTATTTATAAATTCAATGTGTGACGAAAAATTCATGTCCGTGCTGTAGCCGTTCCTGGGTGCACCATTAGATCATGCTTATCATAATAATGCATTGTCATTCAAACTAAACGTGTATACAACTTTTCAGCTCAATCGGTTGAAAATATCTAATTCACACTTGGGTATGCAAGAATCGACCACATTGCAAGTTAAATAAAAGCTTGTAAAAACACGCAAGTTACACGATCCAAGGAGCTGTGGGTAATAAGCTAGTAAGGTTCCCCATTTATCATTTCACATAGAACTGACAAAACTTATTATAGAATAATAAATTTGGTTACCACATCAAAGGAGTGACCTTGGTAAACGTTTTTTTGACGTTAACAGAATTGGAATATTGAGCCTCGAACATGATTCAAAGCACGTGTCATCTACTCCTGTATACTCTTAAGTAACCAACAATAATTCATGGAGAAACTATATCCTGGTTGTACTAAATAGTTATGTTGTTAATGTAGAATATAAATATTCTGGATTCCCTGGTAACAACAGTCGTTAAGTTTTAAATTCAATTTATTGATTGTGCTACTGATATTATAAATGCGAAAGTTTCCGAAGATGTATATGTGTAAGTTTGTAACTCTTTCTAGCAAAATGTACTGGACGGATTATTATGAAATTTAGTACACACATACTTACTTTTTATCCCGAAATTCCTATGGGAGCAAAGCACCGGGGCGCAGCTAGTAAATTCGTTACTGACGTTAAGCAAGGCAAAATGTACTTGCTTGGCAGATTTCGATGACATTTAGTGAAATCACATAGTTTAACTATGTAACACACACATAGTGTAACTATGTGATTTGTCGTGATATATTTATTTATTTTATCTATATGAACATAGGTACAATGTTGCACAATTTGATTGAAGGGAAAGGAAACTTGTGAATCTTCTTAACATAAGCGATGCATATAATAAGGAGATTCTTCTTAATCCTCTCGTTTTCCATTCAATATGTGTGGTCTTGTACAGTACCTATTAGTTGTTCTCTTCGTCTTAGGTTCCTAGTGTGCCCGTGGACGCCAAAACTTCGGCGACAATTTATTACCAAATAAATTTAGTACCTATTACCTACTCTGATTATCGACTAGCCAAAAACCATTAAACTAGTTACGAAATGCCAAAGTTTGACAAATCTATCAATTACAAGTAAATACTTGACCATTTCAATTTTTTTTTTGCACTCCTGATTAGCAATCGTCCTTGTATTTCCGGATAAATCATACGTACAGCATACAGCACATAATCCTGCCAATGTCCATTGTACATTGGCCGTTATTACCAGTACATAGTAGTACCAGTCTATGCAATGCATTCTGATGTGCTGGCTGTACTATGATCTTAAAGATCAAGTGACCATACTCTATTCGCCACGCCTTCGCGCGTAAAGCCCTGTATAAAAGCTTTCCGTAGTAGGCACCAGCATCATTCGACGTGAGGAAATCTTCTAGTCTCGACGAAATGGCAGCTAAGGTGATTATTTTTTTCTATAAAAAAAAAAGATTTGTCGTTTCGGAGTGCAGTGAAAACAATTATTGTGAAAGTGCGCGTTTGTTTCGAAAATAAAATAATTTTATATATGTAACCAACTTAATTTCAACTTTTCTGTTCATTTTTTTTTTAATTTTTTTTTTTTAATTTTCATCTCGGATGTTTGTAGAATAATTTCATCATTTAGGTCCTCACGTAATTCTAAGCAGAAATAGGTTGCTAGTTATTTTCATAAACAAGTGCACAATAAATGAATTAAAAATAACTAATTAGAACCCGATCACTTATCAATATTTTTTTTAGCCTGATAGGTATGTGAGTATTCTCTGCTAGAGTAGACTCAACTTTTAAGCTTCTATAACACCAATGTTTCAAATTTTTGTAGTACCTATTTTTGATGTTTACTTCCAAAATCGAATTCCAACGCCAAATGAATTTGAAACACATTACCGTAAATTACCCTTTTTTTTTACAGTTCGTTGTAGTTCTCGCTCTGGTGGCCGCAGCCCAGTGCTCGGTGGTGCCAGTCCCAGTGGCGCGAGTAGACAACGACTACTCGAGCTTCGCTTACGACGTCGCCGACCCCAACACCGGCGACTTCAAGAGCCAAGTCGAGACACGAGTGGGAGGAACTGTTCAGGGACAGTATTCTCTTTTGGACGCCGATGGCACGAAAAGGACTGTGGATTATGCCGCTGATGACGTCAACGGATTCAACGCTGTCGTGCGCAAGGACCCCGTCGTAGCTGCGCCTGTCGTAGCCGCTACGCCTGTCGTAGCTGCTACGCCAGTGGTCGCCGAGCCCGCCGTAGTAGCCGCTCGTGTTGCTGCCCCTGTCGTCGCTCGCACGGTAGCTGCTGCCCCTGTCTACTCCGCACCCTTATCAGGTCGTAGCTACTACGCCCCCTCGTTGTACAACTCCGTAGCAACCCCCGTAGTAGCTCGTGGCTTCGCCCCTTCCCCCTACTACGCGTACTCTGCCCCCCAACTGTCTTACTGGTAAATTCAGTCATCCATCTTAGATAGTAAGCCGTGAAGTGTTCCGAATTAATGGTTGTTATATTTGTACATAAATGCAAAATTAAAAAGTGAAACAATATGGTTTTTTTTTAATTTCTTCTCTCATAATAATAGGAAAATCGGATGTATCTAACACCTTGACGTATGGGTGTACCATACGTCATGGTGTACCATAAGTATTTGTTACTTACGTATTTAACAAAGAACATATAAATAAACATTAAAAGAAAAATACCATTTATAGAAACAAATAGATACTTGACTATGTACATAAATTCTTTATCGAGTGATTTACTGCCAACACTGGTAGATATCGGGTTTATTCAAGTCGCCTAAGGGCATGTGATATGATATATTTAGCGACTTCCTCCATCCAGAGGCAAGAAACACACTAGTGGACTAAATATTCAATCAGTGTACAGGCTTCCTTGCGACATTTTCATTCACTGGAAATGTGGTGATCTGTGAAAACTATACCTACTACCTGTATCAAAAGTGAATCGAACCTAGAATCTTTCACTCACACGCGTATTTAACTACTGCATCACCGCTTCTTATTTGTTGTTATATATTATGTACAATCCATAACAGAAAACAATTCATCGTAAGTCACTAGACAACGTGAGATAATGGCTGTATGTCTGTACGATATTAATGATTGACATGAATAATAAGATTTTGATCTTAAACAAAAAACATGACAAGACAAAATAGCGTGGGAAAATTCATTTTATATAGATAATAACTAACTTGCACCTAGGTACTTAGTTATTTAATATTTATTATATGTATTGATTAAGACGACCGTGGTCTGCTGGTCATGATGCCGGATTGCTACACTGGAGGTCCCGGGTTCGAATCCTAGTCAGCTCAAGATGAAAAATGATCTTTCTCAGATTGACAGATGTTTATCTATGTATATATACGTTATAGAATGTACCTAGTATCGTTGAGTTTGTATCCTTTAACACAAGTCTCGAACTTACTTTGGAGTTAACTTTGTGTGATTTGTCGTCCATATATTTAACATGCACCTAGGTACTTAGGTAGTTAATTGCATAGTAGGAACCTACAGAGAAATATGCAAACGGACAGACTTTTAGTTCACTAGTGCGTATGTGACTACTATCAATAGAAATATCATCATACTTATTGAGGTAGTTACCATACTTATCATATTATAATACTCAAATATATAAATGAAAACATATAATACTATTACATTGTTATAATATATACCTATGTTACACATGTATTTTTTACTAAATTTGATAAAATACTCACGTGTTTTTAACTGCACTGGCAGGGGCGTGGGTTCGAGTCCTGGATCTTTGTATCTCATCATTTGAATGGCGATATTATAAGTAAGTTAATAACGAAAACTCTATCAGAAATGTGACAAGGATTTGACGCTGAGTTATCTATCGAAAAGTGGCGACTTGATCACGTACAGATTTGATAACCAGATAGAATTCCGATAGGTGCTATGGAGGAGATTGTCCTCATTGAATAGACACGTGTAATGTGTGTACTACCTAGTAATTAATTGCACGGGTACAGCCGCAGACAAAAGCTCGTAGAACGAACTGAAAATAGGAGGATTCAAGCGGCGACCTGTCCACCCACCAATGGGTACACGGGTAATTTCTGTTTACCCGTGCACCCACTGCAATCGTGTGAATGTGGCGTGAAAAATATATACTTATAGATAAATACTGTATTGGCAACGCTTATTTTTGACAAGGTCAACAAATTGTAAAATATATTTAATTAATGTTTTTAAAATCATTTTTATAATTTAGGATTTTTAAGTGTATTTTATATGCAATTTTTGACTCACTGTAATATACCTACTATATTGTACAGAGACCAAACAATAAAATTGGTTTTGTGTCATGATTAATACTACCATACCTACCATCCACATACAATAATGTGTGTGTCATCATTAAATAAATTTATAACAAACCGGCAATGCTTAAAAGTGAAAGTAAAAATAAATTCGGACCATCCTTTTTTGTCCTTTGAGAACTCCTTATGTCAGGAAACTGGTTTAAATTTATCATTATTGATCATCACAATGGGATGGCGTTCAAGCTATACTTGTACGTAATTATGTTACCTTTATTTTATTACGACGGAAAAACATTTTTCGGACCTTTGTAACAAGGTCCGAAACGTCTGGGAAATAAAAAAAGTACTTACCTATATGCGCGTTTAATAATTTTCTTAATTAAAATGTACCTATGTACTTACTATGGCAAGTATCTATCTATTATCTGATCTGTGCATATGGGGTTAGGAATTTAAAAAAAAAACAAGCAATATTGACATGTTCCTTAGAGAAATTTAAATATTTAAAAGCAATATATTTGCGCATAAAAATGTAATTACGTACTTAATTCAGTATAATTCGTGAATAGTATAAAACTTCTCTTTAGGTATCTACGGAGATTTTTGTAGATGGATAGGTCTCCATATAATTTCATTTATACCTATTCGTGATGTTAAATCAGGATATCAAAATAGTATAAAGCATGTTAACTGGTTAACTACATTCTCTTATGAACCTATTTCTTTTCTGAGAGCATTAATATAAAATGATCACTACAAAGAAAGGCCACCAGCCGCTGATATTTTAACAAATGGTCGACTAATTTGCATACAATGGGTGCTAAATCTTTAATAGAGCTTACTCTGCCCTTGCGCAGAACTTACTGGCGGATAAGTGAAGAAAATGTCACCAATCTATAATATGCCGCATCGAAATGATCAGCTGTTTGTATTATCTTTATATAGTTTCACATTTCAATCGAGAGACAAATAGAAAAAGCTGAACTTAAAATGATACAAGTTAGAAAAATGTCAAATAAGAAAATGACGAAGTCGCTCGGAAAGAAATTTTGATGTTTATTAAATGTAGGTAATAAAGGTCAAACAGTCTATTGATTTTTTAATAATTAACCCCCTGCAGGCTCCGTCCGATAGGGTGTAAAATTTTGTATGTATAACACAAAATATTACTAGTCCTTATTAATATTAAATTCCTTATTTATGATAAGGAATGTAACATTCCCGAGTTAAGCACATTCAAATCATTTATGTACTTATTCAGAAATTTCGACTTTCACACATATTTTTCACGTCAAATTTAAAGGTAGGTGTCTATAAGAATAATCAATAAAACATCGAATTATATTTTACCAACATTTTTTTATTAATTTAAGAATTCCACAATGGAACAAATTTCTTCATATAATCTAGACCTAGTCAGATTATAGATAGGTACATGTGGACTAATTCTGTATGTTTTATTCTATCATACGCCAAAATTAGTGCACAATGGAGAAGGAGAACCAGTATGTTAATTCGCAAACCAATTTTAGTGTATAATTTCGGAGCATTTGGATCATGTGCTTTTCAAAGACCAAATTGCTAATTGTATTTTAAAACTATGTTTGCACGATTCATTGGTCATTAAGTATTACTAATTCGGTAAATGTTTCTAGAAGATTCGTATTAACTATAACATTTTTAACTAAGTAGATAAAGATTCAAAGTAGATTTTACTTCAATATCTGCAAGAAAACAATCCAATTTGGTCGAAGCACATGATCCTAAACTGTTTAATTTTAAGGAGAAACTCGAGACGATATCGTGAACACGATTTTAATCGATTAATCATAATGTTAGTCGATTGCCTCTAACATCCCGAGCTTCCGAACACTGAACCAAACATAACATTTATTACTACGCCACATAGTCAACAAAACACGTTCAAATGTTACCACACTAAAAAATTCGCTAGAACTGGTAAAATTATTACCGTTTTACATTATCGCATAAATTAATTTACTAAAAGACCGACGTAAGTAGACCTATTAATTCGTATGAAGCCTTATGGCTTTTTCAGGTTACGTGGCCCTTAACACAAAAAAGCATAGTCTAGGTAGTCTGTGGTCAAACCATTTACCAAACACAGTATCTATATAAATCCCGTACGCCATTAATGTACATTATGAGTGTTATATACACCAACCCGCTTCCTTCACTACATCCACTTGCTACAAATGTACAGTACAAAAACTGAAAGAAATCATACAATTTCTAATTTAAAATCACATGTAGTGCTATTCTTACTGTTAAGGAATTATATTTCTTCCGTATATATAAAAAAGTCGCTTAAAAAAATCACAGACAATCACTTTCCCTTTACAGACATAAACCATCGACCGAATAATCCCTTATAAGCATAGTTCGCTACGTACAAAATCCTACTTACTTAGTTTTATAACCATGATGGTTTTTACACTTTACACTCGATTCTAAGTCACCAATTTATCATTATCAATCTACAACACATACTCAGATGACTACCTTTTGTATACCCTCGCTTCCACGTGATAGACCATAAATAATGAACCAAATATGATAATAATAAATAGGCATAATATACGACGATGCAACACACAGGACAAAAAATAATGAAAATATTTGCCTGCCGTAATTTAAATAGCAAAATTTTACTTGCGTGATTGCGTTTATGTAAATAGCATAACAATAAAATTTTTGTGGCGTAATTGCCTTCATGGTATTCTGAGGCGTCCAGAAAAGGTTCCAACACTGCTGTGGGATACTTCAACATTTTTAAGACCATATGTGTCGCATCGATAACACTAGGCTATTTCTCAGAAAATTTCCTAAACCAATCCACCATTCGCGGGCTGTAGTAGGTTATTTTTTTAAATAATTTATTTCGTCCTTTTTTGTACTTTCTTTGACTAGGTACTCTAAAACTTTAGGTAAACCGTGCCCAAAAAATACAATTTTGGCAACATTTACATAAAACCGATAATTTTCTTTCATTTCTTTTTAATTAATTTGTACTGGCAGTTAAGACTTCAGAAATTTGTACTTTAGTTCTTGTTGAGAGTGCTCGTTCTTTATTTTTAATTTTTTTTTTGAATAATTTTTTTCTTAATTTCGTGTAACATTTACACAAAGATGACACCAAGAACATAGTTTAAGTGACACCGAGACTTATCCCACTTGAACTTAATAAGACATAAGATTAAACATTATTCATGTATTTATTTACAGTCATGAAATGACCATATTAGGTTAATCGCGCCCCATCGTTCTCCTCGTAACAAGATCTAATTTTGCGATCAATTTTTTAGACAGCCCCAACGTTTTAATATAGTCAAGTCTAGTCAAAATCTTCATTGATTTGACTTGATTGACCTTGACCACGGCACGTTGTGCAGTACAGACAGTACTCTACTCGTATGCACGAAAGAGACAACCACACGCCTCCGTCTTCACATGCAATATTAAAACCGCAGAACTAAGTCTTCAATATAAAAGCCATACTTCCATTCGTTGGCTACTCTTCATCCAAACGCTATATCAATATTCTCATTCCGGGTGTATGTGAATTAATCTAGTGATCAGGAAGTGAGCATAATTAAGTTACAACTTTAATTTATACTTACATAACATTAAATGCAAGAGAACATTTTTTTTTTAATTATAAAATTCGTACACGAATCGACGAGCTTCCTCGACTCACAAGTGCGTCCTTAAAATATAAAAACATCAAATTATTATACTTAAATATTTCCTGTTCAGTAAAGTGCAACTATTTTATGAATATTAGGTACTTAAATGTCAATTCCTTAAATAATGTACTTAAATATTTAATAATAAACATTAATCACGATGGACGGGTATAACTTGTCAAAGAAAAAACAAAAGCATAGTAATAAAAAGGGGGAGGAAGGAAAAAACAAACAAAAAAAAATAAAGGTAATTTTGTTACATTTTTTTTAATTCGCAGAAACCTAACAAACAATAATTTTCATTTTTCTCCTTAAAACATAGTAACATCTATGCAACACAAAAAGTAACTGGGAAAAAGTAATAATAAAATTATGAATATTTTTTTATACTCCGAAGAGTGAACCGAGGTACAATTAGATTACGTGGAGACTTGGGCCGAGCCTCGCGGACGTCGGTGAGATTGTTATAACTACCCTAATTAACACTTACACTAAATTTAATAGAACCCCAAACCAGGCCTGGGAAAGGCCTCGTCTGAAGCCCCTACTACCATCCAGAGATTCAATGAATGTGCTTCATAGATTTTAAACTCAGAATTATTTACATTAAAAATATTTTCCACCGGCATTAAAAATAATCTATAAAATAGAATAAACAGCATCAAAATCTGAAATATAAAATATAGGAGTCGCAGTGACTAAATTGAATCCTGAGGTAGCATATTTGTACTTTAAATTTTTTATTTTTTATTTTTCGCATTTCGCTTACGTGCTAAATTTTATATTGTTTCTTCATATAAAAAATCTATAAGCTTACTTATTACTAAGTTATATTCCTCGAGGTAGATAAACTTAATATACTAAAGGGCCCTGCATGAGTCGACATTCAAATCTTTTAAATTTTGAAAAACCAAAAGATCGACCAGCGAATGTATTTTATCAATAATAATTTTGAAGCCAAAAAGCAGTTGAATGTGGAATCATAACAGAGCCCGTGTGACGGCAGAGGGTCACCATACCCGTAACAATCTTTGGCTTTACCATCACGACACATCGCGATTTATTTACAAATAAAAGAAGAAAAAAAACGTAACTTACACAAAACCTTATCAATGATAACATCCAAACGGTACCCAAAATACAGAAAGTAAATTTAAATTACGATGCAACAAAAAAAATCTTCTCAGCTAAAAGGTTTTTTACATAAGAAAATATAAAAAGCTGGAAGTATATTGGTAACAAACAATGTTGGATCCAACTTCAAACATCGCCGATTTACCAAACTTTTGGATTGCCAAACATTTGGTAAAACATAAACGCGTCTTTCAGCCGTCGCCTTCGATACAGATTCGACTGCCACAATCGAGGGGGTCGGCCCAAGTCTAGAGGGATTGCAATACACCGACTAATGTGATTCACTTGTCACATTTATTATATTACAACTATTTAGGGACTAATTACACGTCCACTAAATTAGGTTTAACAATGCATCAACTTAATTTAGACGTGTTATATCAAGTATACATCTGTACTGCATTGTTTTTTGTACAATAATCACCAGATAATACAATTTAATTATTTATAAATAAAATCAACTACACAAATATGTAAATTGACGAGTGATATTGTAATCTAAAATTTGTACCTTATTAAAATTTAGAAAGAAGAAAATCCATTGATTTCAGCGACATTCGAGTCGTAGACTCCAATCGCTCAGCCCTTCATACACTTAACCCAAAAATTAAACAAGCTTAAACATGTGATGCGCTAACACAATCTTTTTTTTTACATATCACAAAAAACATTAAATGTCAAAAGAAATCACAAGTATGAATTTAAAATTCATATGAAAAAAAAAAAACGAAAAGACAAAAATAGAACAATAATTTTTTCCTTACTTCTTTTTTCAATAATCATAAAAACGTATTGTTAACAAATTGAAATAGCAAAACAATTTCGTCTTATCTATGTCACTTACCAAAAGAATGCCAATTACATGAAACGTCATAACTTTTACAATAACTATCGACTCGATTAACATTAAAATCATGGTGCAATAGAACCAGGCAAGTCGTGAAAAATACTCATCATAAAAAATATTACAAGTCCCCGTTGCAATTAGGAACGCACATGTCAAATTTGACATATAATATTTCAGCCAATCACAATGAAACCGATGTTATATGTTCTTTGTGATTGGCTGAGAAGATGTCAAAATGCGTATTGCGGCTCCATACTGTCGGCGAACTTAAATGCCAATACGGATGTACGTACATTGCGAAGTTTGTATATGAGCTGTTTTTACAGCAATGCAACCTGGCAATGTACGTCCAAACCGCCAATGTTTGCCGACAGCGTGGAGCCGGCATTTAGACCTCTAGAAATTATAGATTTTAATAAGCAATACAAAAGTATTGCTTATCAAAGTTAACATGATTAGTTTATGATGATAATTTTCAATCGTCACAAAAGACAAGAGATTTTTTTTGACATGCCTGGTGAAGTTGAAACTTGGCTCAAATTATTACAAAACCCAACTCAATCAGATTCCAACTAAAAAGGCACTGCTAATTTAAATGTTTTCAAACAAAACTACGATAGTTGCGTACGATATTTTCATACTATAAAAACCTTCATCTTGAAACTATAAGACTTAGTGCAAGTACGTACTTAGTTGGAACACCCTATATTTACAGATGTTATCCGCCCTATACAATCCGCGAAGAGTCACAGACAAAATAATTCTACGAAAAAATGCATTATCCGCGTACATGTTACCATAATTTCTCCACGAGTCGGACACAAGTCACCTGATTCTACTGGTTAAAGACGATAGTACAAGCCTTCCCCTCCACACCGAAAGCAGTCGTGCAACACATACATACTTTTTTAATTATCTGATAGGGCAACAAAGCCTGTGAACTCTTTATTAACGCCACTCCCAAACCGTCTTTCGTCTCGTTCGGAAATCAATTACATTTACACGAAAAAAAAAAAAAACAAAAATAAAAACAGCCAGTTGGTAAAACTGATTCTGATATATTGAGGTATAATTGTTATAGCTTCTATTCGTGTAGCATCTACCGTTATGAGTGCTAGAGGGACGCCGATGTTACGTATGTGTGAAAGGACCGATATATTATGTTTCTATCTATATCATAAAACGAGTAAGTCGGCCACCATTCAAAAGATAACTAAAACGTTGCCTTGCGAAATGGTACGACAAAATTAAAATCTGTATAAAAAGTCGCTGAGCCTTCATAAAGCATTAAATGTAATACCCTAAAACATAAATATAATAAATATGAATGCAACTCATTCCTAAATATCAGGAATTAACACTCAGTCGCTACATTCACACTTAACAAAAACAAAAATAAAAAAAATAAGTAGATGTGAACTTATAATGTGTATTTGGCACTGTCCCATCTATAATGTAAGCTATTGCAGTAGTAGACAAGTACGACCCTCGGCGGCTCCTCAACAAAATATAATACATGGCCACCGAAGACCAAAATAATCATTTAAATAATTATTTTCATTAAAAAAATCTCAACTGGTTGCACTTGAAATGACTAGGAATATAGAAGTAGGTAAGTGGCCTTCATCTAACGTCGACATGTTATAACGGAATGTTAAAATCGATACCATCCCACTGAAACATATAATTATTTGGTCTCAATAGTAACACCCGCTGAGGCGAGCCCTAACGAACGACAGGATTGATAACCCATTCATGCATCGAATCACACATGCAATTTTATTTAATAACACTTTTGTTTACCTAACTACTTATGTATCTAGGGCAAATTGTACTTTGTACAAAATTAAAACCGTTTTTTGTACAGCTCGTAACTAGACCACCGTGCGCTAGCCCTTACCGGCAACTGTGGCAATACTAATGTAGCCGGACCTATCACAGATGTGTTTGATTATGCAACTTAAACTGGTATATAGTCTATTGTAGTAGAAAATATGTAATATAATAATAATTAAAAAAAAATAGTATGAGGTAGTTTGCCACAATGCAATTCAGAGTCTCAACCTAGGCCAAGGCGATATACAACATTCTCCTATTATTTACATACTCTTAGCCTATGACCGTCAGTCTCAACATCATCTCTAAAATTCCCTAGCTCTGGTAAGTATAAATAAGCTTTTTCAACCCGACCGAGAGCTCAAACGTATATAAGGTAACTTTATCTCACAGTCAACTGGACATATAATTACTAAAGTTAGCAAAAAAAAAAAGATACGACGAGGGTGCAACAGGTACAATATTTTTCAAACAAGGTACCAGACAGAACGAGTAATGAGCAACCATTCGAAGTCACACTTGAATATTTAAATTAAGTAACAATTATCGCACAATTTGAAAACCTTAAAAAAATCTTAAGATCAATTTCTGAGGTAGATTACTGATTACAATAATATATCAACGAGGTAATTTATTGTACGCATGTTACAAGGGTTCGGCAATGGCGGCCGAAATCAACCGAAATACTGGCAGGTTAGAGGTACATTCCAAAAACTTGATTCGGCGCAAACAAAATTAAAAAATAATTTCAAAATAGTCGCATCAAATTTATTTTTAATTTAGATGAATAATGGCTGAAAACTGAAATTATAACGCATTTTTTTTAAAACATATTTCTTGATGTAGATAGGTACTTATGATTATATACCCGATTGTTACTTTTTCTTTTAAAAACTTTATTTATTCTAAGAACAAAATATTATATTTTATTTCCGTCGAATTTGGCCAGAAATAAATAAAATCTCCTTTTGAAACTGGAATAACAACCGCCAGTGCCGACCGAAAAGAGCAGAGGTAGTACGGTTGAGACACAGACATATTAATTATACACAGACTAGACAAATTGCTAGATTATGTAGTAAATTTTACACAAGACTTGTTATCGAAATGTAAGAAGTAATTCTAAATTAAAACAAAAGTAATTTCGAAATACAGCAAAATGTAAGACAAAATTGGTAATTTCGACTGACATATTATAGAATTATTAGGAAATTCTGTGAGCAAAAATAAGGCAATAAGATTAAGGATAGGTTTTCGCTTTGAAGAACACAAAGTTCCTTAGTTCGACCTTGATTTTTACACATAATTATCTTTCATACACTTTCACTCGAATACAGAGAGATCTATGAGTGGTTTAAACTAAGGAACTATGTCCTCCATCGGTTACACAAAAACCCTGACTGACACAAGTCTAGTGCAAATTTAAAGGTACAGCGGGGCAATCATAGTTGCGCGGTAACTACGAGTAATTTAAACCGGTTAAAAAAAAAATTCCATTTAAAATAAATGTATGTTAGTAGTGAAATTTGAATGGGATTCTTTCGATCAGTCGAGATCACCCCGCTGCGCTAGCCAGGCCATCGTCGTGTGTCGTCACGTGTGCGAGAGAGAGGGAGAGATCCAGCTTACTGCGTGTGGTTGGAGAGCGGGCCCTGATGCGGCGCGAGATGATGGCGGTGCTCGCGCGCGATGTGGCGGCGCACGGTGTTGTTGCGCGTGAACGTGCGCGAGCAGTGCGGGCACGGCACGCGGATGCCCTGGTGGCGCTGTCGGATGTGCGCGCGCAGGTTCGTCTCGTAGCCGTACAGTCGCTCGCAGTACGGACACTTTAGCTTTTTACCTGAAATTGTGTCGATACGGTGATCATTTACTCGTTTCTGTTACGACGAACGGTGTTGCCGTTAAGTATCTGTTAATATACTTATAAGCTATTCTTCTTCGTTGCGTGTCGATGGTATATTTGCCGAAATGAAATCAATTGTTTAAAAACTAATTCATCGCGCACATTTTTTATTTATGATAATAACAGGGTTGTCGAAATAACAACAGAGATTAAAGTGTTGGCCATCCAAGATTTTGAAAATACTCAGCTAGATCCAAAGATTTGTCAAATGACGAAAGACAGCTCTTGTGATCATAACGGGCTTGTGATAGTTGCTAATATACATCAACAACATCACAGCAAACTCACCATCGGGCGTGGCTATGCCGCCAGACTTGCTGGTGATGATCTTGGCGGGCCACAGGTCGGGGCTGGGCTTGGGCGGGTGCGGGGAGGTGGTGACGGGCTTGTCGTGGTAGTTGCTGGTGGGCGCGGGCGGCGGCGGCGAGTTGCTGTAGCTGTGCGCCTGGTAGTCGTTCTCGATCTTTATCCGGAGATCTGGAAAGGAGAAACTCTTGAACGACCGTGATTTATGTTAGATTACTCTTTATTAAAAGCATCGATCACTGAAAAAAGGTTGTCGATAATTATTGTTATGGTCGAAGGCGAATACAGGCCATTTTCAGGGTATGAACTTGGAAATTCTCCTTACGTGGTGATTGGTAGGCTCTTTGCTCATCGGAGAACTCGTCACAAGATCTTGTGCTGATGTCTCTACTATAGTGTGTTACTGGAATTATACGGAATTCAGGGACCACATTCAAATTACACTGGCCGAAATAAAAATGATGACAGAAAAAAAAAACAATCTGACGTAAGATGACCAAATGTTACCTTCTGCTCCTTGTTCACTGGACAAGCGCTCAACCATCTCATCGTTAGCTGAAGCGCTGCGTTCGTAGCCGTTGTTCTTGACGGGGTTGCCGAGGGTGGACGTGCAGTCGGGCGGGTTGTCCTCGTAGCGAGGCCCGGCGCCCGGCGACGACCGCGTGTCCGGCTCGTCCGCCACGCTGCCGCAGTGGGACGACGACGAGCTTTGTCTGGAAGTTTGTCATGACAGGTTAGATCACGACACCTTTGAAGGCAGAGATCTCTACAGCCCTCGCTGCAAAGTCTCTCTCTTTCATCGGAACGTTTCCCAGCGTTGGAGCCCAGAGTCTGCCTTCCTACTTTTTCTTCTCCACTTCGCATGGTTCTCTCCATCCTTTGTTGCCCATTGGCAGCTTTGCTGGAAAGTTACAAACTCAAAAGGCCAGTCTTTCTTCGTCAATCACCTGATAAGACTTAGAATAATGCGTGGACAAAATTAATGCTGAACAGAAACGCAAAGTTTTATGAATAATTTTATATATAGTTAATTTGCCTTAAACCCTGTGGCACTTTCAGCTCATTGAGACTGAGTAAGTCTTTCAAGTACTCCAACATCCAACATGCAGATATTTAAACCTGGAAGAATAAGAGACAACTGACCTGTAATTCCTAGCGTGGGGGCTCTGCGAGGGAGATGGCTTGGGCGGGGCGGGGCGCCGGTGTGATGAGTTTATCGGCAGATGCGCCGGCGGCGCGTATCGTCCAATGTTCCCGCCACTCGTGTGGATTGGCATTCCGTATTGTGACATGATCGGTGCGAACGTCGCCGTGTGTGACTGGGGAGGTGCTGATTCCTGGAATTCGACAAGCATACCATCACACCTGATTCTAAAACTCTTGTAAATATTGTAAGGCCTTCGTTGTAAATATGATGTATCTACCTACGCACATGCTCGCTACACATAAATTGACGATATCGATGCACGCGTAGCTTGCTCGAATATGAGCTCACGTAGTCATGCACGCGGACTCAACACATTATATGTATACTGTTATTTTTTCTCTATCCTCTTATGCAGCCAGATTGAGTTGTTCAAATATATCATTCATTCATTCATTCAGAATAAAAGCTGCAAGACGTAACCTCCGCTTGTTAATCATATTTGACAACCTCGGTGGCGCAGTGGTAAGGTTCTTGCCACTGAACCGAGGTCCCGGGTTCGATCCCCGGTCGGGTCATGATGGAAAATGGTCTTTTTCTGATTGGCCCGGGTCTTGGATGTTTATTTATATATGTATTTATTATAAAATATAGTATCGTTGAGTTAGTATCCCATAACACAAGTCTCGAACTTACTTTGGGACTAGCTCAATCTGTGTGATTTGTCCCAATATATATTATATATTTATTATTTATATATATCATGAGATTATTATTATCATCCAAAGGCTGGTCAGCTGCTTTGCACAGACTATAAATTGGGACAAGAGTGGAATGAATCAATAGGTAAAATACATTGATCGGCTAGAACATTACCTGAACTTCACAATTCCCAGACCCTGATACCGGACTAGTCTTGATGCGCGTCTGACGGTCTCCCGAAGACGGTGTGGTTTGTTGCTTCACCCACGCGTCAGGGGACATCTCCATCGACAGCCCTTTGACCTGGAAGACAAAGGTTTTTAGGACTCACTAGGCCTTCAAAAATAAGGGTGACCATATAATGTGCACATCAAAGTTGATATTGAGACACAAGTTGCTTATCCATCACTTTAAATATAGGGAAAATATGACAGAGAACTTCATTTAAGAAATTAAATAGGACGTTTCATCAAGTTGTCTGTGGCGTCGAGTATGACGTAGGCAGCGGTTAATGTTGAACAACCCATGAAAGATTGTGAATAATTTCTGTGATAAATACCTGCAGATTCTCCCCACTTTTGAGGAAACTGGACAGCGCGTCCTGACTGACGTGGACCTCTCCCTTGTACATGAACTCCAGTAGCGCCTGCATGTTGTCCGCGGTGGTGGCTTCGAGGATGACGTAGCAGGCGCCTGCATGGCTCGGCGGCGCGGTGTCGAATAACTCTTGGAAGTGTTTACTACACGCTGCCAAGATCACCTTGTGAGCTTTGAACTGGCGACCTGGAAAGATGAAACGCATGATTTAGTTCAAAAATTAAAAAAAAAAATTCTTTATTTAAACTAAGGATCGTAATAATGTTTTTTATTGATTATCTATTGAATATGTGTCTTGTGGACGTTAAAAATATTCTTTAAACTACAATCAAACAGTCGGTCACACCTCACGATGATATAATTAGTAAAGATTTATATGTAAAATTAGTAAAAACAACGTCATAAAAGCTTGAACTTTGTCAAACTTTGATTAATACAAAAATCTGTTTTTAAAACGTAATAAAACAATGCAAACGTGAGATAGGTTAGTTTCCGATTATCGAAATTTCAATATTAAACACGTGTTTGTTACATTACGTAATAAAACTGATAGTAAGTTTAATAGATAAGCCCTTTGCGTTAGATGTTTGCTACTTATATCAAAGAATTAACCTAGATTACGATATAGCAGATACAATATCACGTCTCTATTCTACCGGGTAGACAGAGCCATGAATTGCGAAGCTCGCAAGGCCACGATTAGCCGTATGATGGTACGCTATAGCAAAAATCGTGTCGTATAGTCAGAACCGTAAAATAATCTATGTAATATATATAATAAAGAAAACATTTTTCGAAGAATCCCTATTGAAATACCATAGACACACGATTTTGTTTCTATAGCTGACTCGGCGCCGGGTGTGTAAAACACAATTTCATCTATCATTACCATACAATCAGGTTTTCACAGCCGTTTACAGATATTAAAACAAGTTTATTTGTTAGACAAATTAAAAAACTCCCGACTTTCAATCAAAAGGCCAAGAACACGCGGGATAAAATTATCTATGACACAAAAAAACTAAACGAAAATCGGTTTATCCGCTTGGGATGAATGATGGGATCCGCAGACAGATGCCTGTGGCGTCGTAGCTCCCAAGCGGATGACACAGACAGACACGTAAAACTTATAACACCCCTCTTTTTGCGTCGGGGGTTAAAAATACTTAAACACAGCATTCTTTTCTTGATATCTATTTTAAATCCGACAATTTTAGAACAAGCACCTACCACCATAAAACGAGAATAGATCTCAAGGTTTCTCCGCCAATTTTTATAACACGGTAACGACCTACCTGATGCAAATGCTGCATCAGGATTGATTTAAAAAAATTGTGTACAGGCGGTCAAAGACTTTGTATTTTGGATAATAAACCTACGTTACCTGTAAACTAAGACTGTAACAAGTTCATAATAAAATTGTTTTCAAGTTCTGCATATAGATATCGTACAATTTTTTCGAAGTCTTTTTATTTTCACTTTAGTGTGTAAATTATAGCTTGTTCCACAGGGAACAAGCTATAATTTACACACAGTTACATAGTTACAGAACTAGGATGAACCGATACATTCCAAATGTGATAAACAGGGACTGATGTATTATTTTCATACTAATTGTCATCTGTCACAGAGATCAAGCTATGATTTACAAACTATAGTAGCTATATTTGCCAAACAGTGTTCAAGTAAGATTTCTTGACGAATTATATTTCGGTCATCAGCACGGTGGTCCTGTTTAGATGATTAAGTGGCACAAATAAACAAATTCATGCGAGATCGGTCGGTGGTCCCTGTGTTCCTTGAAATGATACTATATCCTATATCTTAACATGTCACTTGACGCCAATGCATTGCTCCATACCATTAAAGAGATAATAAATAGGATAGTGTAAAGTTCACTTCGATATTTTCTACACGTGGATCCGTAGTTGAAAGGTTAATTGTGTACAGATTAATTTCTGTACTGTTTATTCATTTTTTTGCAACATTGATATACGGAAATGTAATAAAAGTATGATAAACTGTAATGACGTTATGAATTCCGAGATAAATTGTTGCAAACAAAATATTTTCTCTGGTTCATTTTTTTCGCAGCATTTACTGGAATTTTCGACCACATTATTATTTAGTTTACTAGTCTAATGACTAAGAAAAATAATTAACTGACTACTGCAATAAATAAATGCATAAGAGCAGATAATTTTCTAAGAACACAACCAAAAAAAGCTCTCATGATGTGAACTGTAAAAAAATCCAGATTTGAAAAAATTAAAAAAAGAATAGTCGAACATATTTTTTCAAACATCGACAACGACTCTCGTTTTGGTATTTCCAGACATGCCAAATAGATGGCGCTAGATGTAGAATAAAATCTAACACTAGCCATACAATAATTTTAAATAAAACCAAGGTCGGTCACCCGCGGCCACTTCCTCTATAGTAGATGCGGTTCTAAGAGTTGAGTCATTGATAGACCCTTCTCAACGGACTTGAATTTGGGCCAAATGGGAATCAAGTCGGCAATGACAATGAAGGATAATTTAGAATATTAAATAAATATCTGTAATCAACAATGCCCAACGGCCTTCAAAAAACGCTAAATTTGTGTGTTCCAATGGTACCAGATGGAGATACACAAGATAGGTAAACCTGTCCCAGGCGCGTAAGTTATGTGGTGGGTTAGTTACTGTATAAACGGATGCAACACAACTAGAACTGAAAAAATATGAAATGGAATCAAATATACTATCAAACTACCAAAACTAAAAGCCTTAGCATCCAAATTGTGTTGGAATCAAGAGATTCTGGAATTATCAAACAATTTTTTGATAACTTTCGGTCGGATTCGCGCAGTAGCCAAAACGCTCACGCTTCCTTTTGACAAATTCGTGTGAACGGTGGATCGAACGATATATGATATATTATTAAAAATACTTTATTGAATGCTAATCTAAAAATGTCTATTCAACCTGGTTAAAAATATAGGAACAGAAAACAAAAAGAGTATAACTTGTGAAAATGTGGACAAATTGCAACAAATCTCTATTTACAATCTAAAATACTACGTTAAATAATCAATATGATGGCATTACAATCAACTAAACATCACGTTACTACCGCCGTATCACAGATAACGTACTATATACGTCGGGCACAGTGGACAAACGCCGGCCGATAAGTAGGCTTATTGAAAAAGTACAGTTAAATCCCGAAAGATATGATTAAGGCTGAAACCAAACCAGCCGGGCTGTTTGCCCAAAACAGCCGTACGGCATGGCTTTGTTACGTCACTGAGTCGCGCGGAACATAATACGGACAACCTTGGACCTGATGTTTGAGGCTGCTTGCGCACGATGCGACTTTTATCACCGACTGCGAAACGAGGACAATGTTTTCGCATCTGTTGGTACAAGAGAGAAATAGATAGAGTATAAGAAAGGAA
The DNA here is from genome assembly GCF_027563975.2 of Plodia interpunctella. NCBI lineage: Eukaryota > Metazoa > Arthropoda > Insecta > Lepidoptera > Pyralidae > Plodia > Plodia interpunctella. Next base: position 10,321,189 of record NC_071294.1, read on the forward strand.
GAGTTGCAACTAATACATGCTTTTTTTTCTGTTTAACAACATCAAAGTCTTTGAAAATTCCTTTAATATGTTCTTAACTAGTTAAATAATACATTACTTAACTAGTTAAGAACATATTCATGAAGAAATATATAATATGACATATTAATGAAATATATATGACTACGACATAGGTTAGATGCAGTACACAAAATCGGTATCAAAATAAAATTGCCGAGCGAATATGAGTTTTACGTGTGTATCACGGCTCTTATGACAAATCGACCACATAAAGGAAAACATCATTTATTTAAACTTAGATGCAGAAACTATCAAGCGTGCGTAATACGTGACAAATAACATATGTACACACACACACACACATTATTTTATGTAAAGTTGCAAATACTTAAATAGTTTTCATTTAAATACATAAACAAAATGTGACTTTGGATTGTAGTACCTTTATACTCGTCGTCAAGTCTTGCTAAGACTAAATCTTTCTTATTTTTTTTTAATCAGGCAAAAGCCATTTTTGCCGGAATATTCCACGACAATAAATACTCTACGAAAATTGGGTAAAGGTAACAATTAAAAATCAATATTAATCTACAGTCTGCAATCGCCCTAATGTCTACTGCATGGCCGTTCCGCTTAAACAGACGCCGCCTACGATTCGCTCGAACACTTCCTAGATTCATATCTCTGAATATTTATTTTCCAAATACTTATTACATATTAAAAAGTTTGTTTTCTCTCTAATTTGAAGTGAATCTCATCTGTATTTAATTTTAGGGCGGAAGCACACGCCTCTATATAAAATATCTATCACTTAAAATAATAATAAGTAATGTGACTACCATATATAATATAATATATTTATTATATCCATGGTGACTTACAATATAAACGAATTAACCACAAAGGATTGAAAGAAAAAACTTATTTCTTAAGACGTTATTTCCCAATCTCGTCTTTAGAATCCAGTTTTTTTTTTCTTTCATCGTACCATTTTGATTTCGGCAGTTACCTCAAATAAATAAACGTCGACTTATAGGTACTTATACGTACTTTAAAATAGGGCAACACTTTTCCATTTTTTTTGTTCTAGGTCACATTAAATATTTCCATTGTTTTTCAAATATTTATTCAGCTTTAGTAAACTTGCCAACAAGAAAACGGTAGCTTATTTTGTAACTGTTCTTACTATAACTACTTAGTTATAGTATCCAAATTGAATTATATATCCTGGCTTCCTAACTTTAAGTGAAAAATGTGATATTATGAAATGAGAAAGTAATATTTATCTACTCAGTCGATCTTATTGAAATTTTGCATACATATAATTGAAAGTACGGAGAAGAACATAGGGATTGTTCAACGTGAAAAGCTGTTCCATCTATACTATTATTATAAAGAGTTTGTGAATTTGTGTGTTTGAGGCGGGTAATCTTCGAAACTACTGAACCGATTTCAAAAATTCTTTCACCATTAGAAAGGTACATAATCCAAGATTGCTATAGGCTATATTTTATCTCAAAATTCCACGGAAGCGAAGCACCGGGCAACATTTAGTTATAAAACAAAGTCCACTGCCGCGTCTGTCTGTCTGTGCGCGATAAACTCAAAAACTGATGCATGGATTTTCATGCGATTATCACCAATAGATAGTGTGGTTCCAGAGGAAGGTTTAGGCGTATAATTTATTATGTTTTACACGTGCGACGCCGGGACGGCCTGCTAGTTAGAAATATTCAGGTTAACGAGCAAGAGCTATAGTAGTCTATGTTTCATTACATAATATCAACGCAGCGTTAAATAACTCACAAAAAATTGGTTTGCAAGTGATAGTATATTTCGCAAAATTCCTACAGGAAGAAACGGGGATTGAAGCGCGTACGACATCGCGGATACTAATATTTCTGTTTAAATTATTAGTGATCATTATGTCAGGTCCACACTGTCGCCATACAGTTTGTTAAACTTTGGCGGATTCGTTTGGTATACATTGATGATTTTTCATTGCGGTAAATAAAAGCACTCGTACTAACTACGCAATGTTCAATTCACTTCGACATGTGTCTGAGTTCGGCGACAATATGGAGCTGGTATTATCTGGTTGAAGAAAATTTATGGACTTTGAACGACAAACTAGGAAGTTGTATTACATAGCATGCAGTTTTTACCTTGAAACATAAACTAATCTTTAAATCAACAAACTAAATACGAGTAACAGAGATATCACTCACGACATTTGAAGATGGCCCGTATCTGATAGATAATAAACACACTAGTGATGCAACATCACGTTTGTAGAATACGCATTTAAGTATGAACCAAAAATTACCGGGGTACTGTCATATTCAAACTAACTAAAATATTTTTCAGATTGATGTAAAAGAATTGTGACTTCCCAGGTATGTTAGTTTGTTAATGTTTTAGATATATGGTTGATTTTTAGTTACGCATCTATAATCTGCTACTGACAAACTATTCAGATAAAACAAACATAAGAAAAGGTCTACAAGGTATCTTTATATGCATAAAAAGTCTCATTTAATATCGTCCAAAGTAGGAAAGTACAAAATTTTAAATTTAAAAAATACCTCGTATTAATTTAATTAAATAATTTTAATTATAAAAAAATCTTATACTTATTTTTGATATCAATTAGAATGACATATTGATGATATTAATGGTCACAATTAAAACATACACCATTTTGAACCTAATTTTGTATGCGCTACGAATATCGCGTACGCTACGCTGTAGCCCAATATCTACCGGCTCTACGAGGAGGAAATGAGACGACATTGGTCGCCTGCGCCGGCGCAGCTTGCAACACCGACATTGGCCCACATTTCAGACCTACTTACTTATCGAGCTCGGCCTGGGATGGGCTAGTGGTATTATTTTTAATGCAGCTATGTGGTTTTATTGCTCTCATTAATTGTTTGGTGTTTTGAATTGAAATTGTCATTGTCATAAAAGTCTACTCGCCTGATTATAATTCATATTAACAATAGTATGATTTTTGGTTTGGTTAAATTACTAAATTTTAATAAAACCCAAGAACATTATTCATCCTTAGGATTTACTATTTATCAATGATAAAATCTAAATATACCTAAATTCTTTATTACCAATGTTCCGCGATATGTACACAGACTTGGTATTTAAAAAACTAAAACTTACGCACAAAAGGACGATTTTTGTGTGAACATACGTAAAAATAAATATTCAGAGTTTGAACCCCCGCTATTCAAATGTTATATAATGTATGCATCGAGGTCTCATCTTATGCAAGTTTACGCATACATGCAATAATATTATGTTAATGGAAATAATTTTAATACCGCACAACGACCTACATAATTTCAAGGCAGCATCTGCCAATTTGCCTCAATGTAAATTGTGACAGGACGAGTGTTGCAAGAGAAATAAATGTAGAACTTGATTTAAAAAAAAAAACTACTCATTTCCAAAAATTTATGTCATTATTTGGAAAAATAAATAACTTTATAATGTTAATTGGTAAAGTTGAAAAATGGCGTGAGAGAATAAGACCAATCCATATCGTCACCGAAACCTTGGCAGCTGATGGACAACAATAGCATTCCCAAAGGGGGTTAATTAAGTCAGCCAAGCGGTTGGTTTTTTTTTAAATCATAGATAAATCTTAAAAATTTAAGTTATATTTTTTAGCTAGCGCTGAGCTTTGAAACGCCACTGGTCCGGACGTAACCGGAAGCACCGGAAAATGAAAGAGGAAAATGTTCAAAAAATATATGGTTCAGTCGAAAATATACAAAATTTAAGTATAAAATGAGAGCAGGAAAAAATACAGTTATTTCTGTATACATAAAAATATTATCTTTTTAAATTCATGCTACATATTTCACAATCATTAATCAAATAAATTATATTCATTTAAGTTTCCAAATTCCAGTCATTATATCATCACCATTATATGAAGTTGAATTTTTTTTTGTCGCTTAGAGTATTCATTTTAAATATTTTGTGTGGTAACACATATTCATGAAGTCTTTTACAATATTTCAATTTCCGTGTTAAAAATATACGATAGGTACTAAACATAGAGGAAACTATAAACAAAACTAATAATCAAAGCGTAAATCCGATGAAATACAAGCAAAGTTAAAATAAAACGTATTGTTTTATTTCCCAAAACGGCCCCGAAAGTCCAACGCTATAAAATCTATACGACACTATTCAGCCCTTATTGCGCCTATACGCATAGGAATAGACAATAATACAGCGGTAAGCTTATTGTCGCATACAACGTACATCCACAACGCCCCAAGCGGATGGAGTCGAAAATTCGCCGAAAATCAAATTGAAAATCGAGTTCTATACATATATATGAATATACGAAGCCCGGATGCAAGTGGAAACGACATCACTAGGGGGGAGGACGACTAACCCCGTTTTCGACCCCCCATCACACAAGCATAAACTGTATAGACGACGCATCTAGCCTATGTAGGTGTGTGCGCCCTTTCAAGGTCGGCCCGTTGGGTGATGGAGGCGCGTGGGAGCGGGACAGCGGCATGCACCCCCGGTGAAAGTGCAAGCGAAATGCGCGAGAGAAAATCAATCTTGCACGGAGTAGGGGGGACTGAAAAACTAGGTGAACCGTTTATGTGTGGCGCGTTTTCATTAAAGCTGTGTGCTTCAGTTGCAATTTGGGCATGGATCGATACTGCCTCGTGCATCTAACTTATTTCATCTCCGTTCTGGTTTTGCTGCGTTCCTTTGATGTTGTCATAACGATTTTCACGATTTTGATGTTTCACTATATATTAGGTATATAGTATATACCTACTCGTAATCCTATCCTACTGACATTATAAAAAGTTTGCAAAAGTTTGTGAGGATGTATGTTTGTTATATATATTGTACACTGGTAGAATATATCCTGAAATAACACATAGGGTATTTTTTATCCCGAAATTCCAACGGGAGAGGTCCCGGGCGCAGCTAGTATGTTATAAAATATAGTATCGTTGAGCTATATTATACTATAACGCAAGTGTCGAACTTACTTTGGGGATTATCTTAATCTGTGTGATTCGTTCTCTTGAACATTGAGTAGTTAGTATGAGAACATTAATGTACGGTAGTGAAAAACTAGTAATGTATACAGATTTCAACGAAGTATGGCGAACTGTCTGTTGATAGTGTATAGCCGATATTAAAAATGTATCATTTATCAAATTTGCAACTGAAATTGTTTATCTATGTATGACAAAACGCTATCTATCATAATCTGAGTTCATTCAACAAAATTACGCGATAAATTAATGTTCACTACTTTTAATAAAATTCATAAATAATTCATATTCATACTAGCTTTTATTCGCGGCTTTACATGCACGTAGAAATAACTTTTTTTCGAACCCATTCGAAACCAGAACTATATATTTAATGTTAATTTTGTGAAATTTTTACTAAATACTTCAGTACGTTTCAATTCAACGTACATTTGTTGGTTTTAACCACAGGTTTTAACTTTTAACACTTTCAAATATTATGTTGTCTATCCGTGAGCTACGGATTTATATTTATCGATTAATACTTATATTGTGGAAACAAAGAGAACTTTCAGTTGCACGAATGACATGCTAATTTTGTTTACAAAATAGGTAATATCAAAATTTGAATAAATGCCTTAGGCTTTCACATTTATTTTATCAGTAAACATGACTTTCAGTATTTAATATAAAACGAGCAAACTAATGCAATACTCAATTACGTAATTAGTTTTCTTTTGGCATCGCAAAATTAGCTGTAACGCACGAACTTCTTACTGAAACTTGCGAGGCCAATTACAACTATTACTAATTACACGGTCAATACTGATTTATGATCTTAACTAGCTGCACGCAGCGGTGTTACCCGTGTTATTATATAAAAAACAGTATTTTTTTCTATGCACAATAGCGCCATCTACTTTATAAAGCGCCATTGACTATCAGGCTTTTTGACCAAATCGTGTACTTTCGGGACAAAAAGTACCCTTTGTGTGTTAAATCTTAAAGTATCAGCTAGCTACTTTTTATCCCAAAATTCCCACGGGAGCGAACCCTCGGGGCGCTGCTAATACGCTAATAATCTAATCCAAAATCAAAACGTATCTACAAGTAGAACAACAAAGGAGCCACAAGTGGTTATGATATTCATCGCTCATCCAGAAATGAAGACTGATTTGCTTACGTGACTCAAACATCTATACATTATAATAAAACTGTAACTGGTCTTATACATATGAGATACTAGTAGCGCCCCGGGGCTTCACTCCTGTGGGATTATCGGGATAAGAAAAGTAACCGCTGTGTGTTATTCCAGGTTATATTTTGGTTTTCGTGTACCGTATATTTCATATATATGTATGGCTGTGGATATTTTTAGTATAGATAGACTGTATATAACATGTAGTGCCCAAGTGGGAAATGAACAAATCTGTGAAAGTATATATACTTTTGAGGAATATCTTTACACTTTAAAAAGATGTCTATCGTAATTATCAACCCTTCCAAACACCAAGCAACTAACTCATAATCCATAGCAACTCGGAACAAAATGTCCCGTCTCAGTTTCCCAGAGGCGCCCTAATTGCTATATCGAAAATGTAAATCATCAAAGTACAGAAACAGCTCAATCATCATGACTAACGAAGGGTATTAAGGTAACCCTAGGTAACCCTTTGCCGCATCCCCAATCAATATCCCTGCATTCGCCCCAAAAGGGGTAAATTTCAGCCTCATGCACAACTACACAAGTAATTCCAGGGCCTCTAGGGGTGTTTTGTTTTACGTATATGCACTCGAATATAGCCTCGGGCGGGGTGTTGCGGCAATATACCCCCCGCCTTAGGGGTGGCGGCGCCACCTGATTTTTGACGCTAACTCAAAATGACAGTAACGTCTATTTCTTTTATTGAAAATCTGGAAGACTGTTATCTGATTTTGTGAGTGTTTAATGTGTATTTCCCTGCAAGACGAAAAAAACGAAAAAATGGATTTTTTTTTACATATTGAATTATGTGTACTGTAATGTTGAGAAAATCTACATAAAAAGTCTGGTCGACCAAAATCTAAATCATAGAAATAGTTCTTATATCTGTGATCCAAATAGCCATTCCCACTCGACAAGAAGAAGAAGAATTGCTATACAAACTCATTTGGCATGCGTAAAATTCGAACCTGGGACTTATCGATCATAGATCCACCACAGCGTCCATATTATCTGAACTACTAAAATTAAATTTTAAAAATCTATCCGGTAAATCTTTTATACAAATAAGTCAAAGGTTTTCGGCGTAGAATACGACTTATTCAGTAGTTGACATATATGCTAGTTGTTACATAATTTTCATTTAGATACCCGGATTAATATTTCACATCGGTCAAATACTTTTAATATTGCGTTTTGTTTACTACTAAAAACATATAAAATAGTTGAAATATCTTCGTCAACAAATATACAATCTAAATTTTAAACAAAAACCTATATTTCCAGTTAAAACGACGTTACACGAACATAAAAATGATAAATTTATCGATTCACTTCACTAGACTCATATCACAATTTTATAGTAGTAATAAAATGAAGAACCAATGAATAAATAACTTCCCACTCATTAATATATACTTACTATTGAATTAACGATTGTAAACTTTGTCAAAGCATATTTAATAAAACCGATATCTTTAAACATTTATGTAAATTTTATATTCTTCCGTACATCCATCCGTCAATCTGGGAGCAAAAGAAAATACAGAAAATGTAAACTGCTTCTCCTCCCGCATTTTTAAAGTGATTGTAAAAGCCAATCAAGGGAAAGGGCCGAGGGCGAAATGTACCGATTCCACCAATAAGCTAAGCTAATAAGTTTAGCTGCATCTTTATGCACTGCCTTGCAGCTGTTGGCTCTACCGCGTTCAGTTTCGAAAATTCAATCGATAACGACAAATTATCATATTACTAAAAAGTCAAGCGTTCAATGAATCCTTCTTTAGTAAGTTTGATTAATAAATTCTAATCAAACTCGAGACAAAACATGGATCCATCGATCGTTACATTGAAATCGAGCTATAAATACGTTATAAAGGCTTTTATTGCGCGTAAAATGGAACAGTAGTCTACTTATCAAGTATTCAGTGTTAGACCCTATAATATTAGTTATTGATACTTGCATTTGAATTGTTGTCGAAAGGTATAACTTTATCGCATTGTGTGGTATCTATGATAGCAAACATGATAACAAGGCCAGGTATTTATGTGGATGGTAAAATGTCTGCCACGAGCGCCTAAAATATAGTGGTATCGGAAAAAAATGTCTGGCAATGTGTAATTTTGTTTTAAAATAAATGTACGTTTTTTATATATTCTTATTTTTAAATGTTTGTTATCTTCCATTCATTCTTATTTAAAAATATGTATATCATCCATACTAATATTACAAATGCGAAAGGCCGCCTGTCATTCTTTCACGGCTAAACCACTGGGCCCATTTGAATGAAATTTAAAACTTATTATAATATCAGTATGGATGTTTTCACTCATAAACTAATCTAATATTCTCATAATTTTTTCACAGTCAGATACTTCATACGTATTTAAGGGATGGAGTAACACCGGTGAAGTTACGTACAAAAGTTAAAACTACTTTATAACGGAAGAAAACGACAAAAGAATACATAAATATAGATTTCGAACGGAGACGTCACATAACAAAGGTGCCGTCGAATATTCTCCGACCATGGCCTTCGTTCATTTGCTTAACTGCACACACTAAAGTAGATGCGTCAATGTATACAGAATGTATGTATAATGTATACAGAAGAACAAAACCGACACGGCGCCAAGTGAATAAACAAAACAATTATTTGTAAATGTATTTTTTCTTTACCCTTCGACTTAGTCGCTCTGAGATGTGATTTTTTTTTATTATGTCCCACCGCTGGGCAACGCAACCCTACCATTGATATCTCCCTCGTCTAATCTTAATTTTCCCCTGTTTTAGTAACCATCATTATCGATTGATATAAAAATCTTGTTTCTTATGTTGATATTACGTGATTTTTTACGAAAGAGGGTAGAAAATAAGGTTTTTTCTTTTAAATTTATTATAACACACGAGTAACCTGATTACACGTGGAAGATATTTTTATTGATCATCATATCGAGTGTGTTATACTAACTACACTAACACTAGTGTCAGATTTTATTCAATGACTTGACTGAATAACATGACTTTTACGACTATTTACCGCCATCTAGTGGCAGGTAGTCGCATACATACTAGTGAACTAAACTGACCACCAGTGTGCAGGTTTCCTCACGATGTTTTCCTTCACCGGAAGCAAGTGGTGGTCTATAGAAACTACTATATATGAGTCAGATTGGTATACAAACTTATATGGTACGAGTAGGATACGAACCTGAGACCTTTCGATCCACAGGCGGCACAGGCTTCAATTTTTATCGATTAAACAATAACATATTAAAACAGCTTGTAAAAACATTTCCTAACATCAGTACAGTAAACGTGATTCGCAGTTCAGTTGGCTGTAATTTAGCGCATCGCCTGTCAGCGGGCGAAGCCATAAAAATTATGCAAAAGTATATTATGAAGCACGCCGCCCTGGCGCTTAAAACGCGCCGTGTGAACTTGCCTTAAATTAGGGTGCTCCTACGACATCACACCAAATGACCGACTACTAACTTTTTCCATTCGTATTTTAAACAATAGAGCACATAAATGGAGTATTCTTTACGTCTAAATTAATTTAACAATTAATTTGAAAATATTAATAGTGAAACGATGATAAATCATATTTTACGACCCGAGAATTAAATAGAATTTGCAAGTAATTTATTTGGCGTAAGAAATATGTCACTTAAAGTGGTAATTCTATTTTTTTTTAATATTTTGACAATTACATTCTCGTCTCATTTTGGTCTATTACATAGGATTTTATAAAATAATAAAATGACAAGGCTAGCGGAAATTTATTTCCACGTCGGCTTTTACGAATTAATCGTTACGTAAAATACGTCTAGAAAAAGTCTAGCCGTCTGGGCGAAGTAGGCCTACGCACAGAATTCTGTGTCAGTAGCTGGAAAGTGGTGGGGGCAGGGTGGGGGGTGGCTCTCGACATATATAGCCCGGGTCGATAAGGGAAGCGAGCCGCGTCGATGCGCTCCCACTAGAGTTCGAAAATGCAGCGCGCATGTTGAAATTTAGGCAGAGGTGTATAGGTTGTATAGATAGATTTGCTGGTTGGTATAGTTATATATAGATATATGTGTTGGGCTCTGGGTGAAATTAGGCGGGGACTTACGTGTCTATGCATCTAAACAGCCGTAGGCGTAGAAATAGTTTCGGAGGGGACACGTTTAACAATAATAATGAAGTTGGATGTTAAACCCTATCAAATGCATCACTAGTTGTCATTTCTTCTAAAAACGACTTTTAAAAACGACTTACTCTGCACAATCGTATACAATTTTACAAATAAACTCAATAGAAATACGTATGACACTATGAAATGGTTTTCGTTTTTTCTTGTTTGTTTTATTATCACTGGTTCGCCATACACTATTTATATCTGAAAAAGCATGCTTTTCCTTCCTGTATGTGACTAAAAATTTCCGCGTCAATTTCCCGAATTCTAACAGTCTTTGTACGATTTCTGACTAAATTTATTCATTTACATCAATTTGGCTTTGTTAAATTTACATTTAACTACATATAAAATTGCCCCGCAAGCATATGACAAAATAATAATGGCGTAATTGCAACAAACTGGTACTAAATGTACTTAAATTTCATTTAAAACAACTTTCATTTGCTGCTATATGTACCTATGTACAGTCACAGGCACATCTAGCTATCCAGAATCATTGCAAATTCACCGCTATTGGCGTCTCATACGGGTGGTAACTTGACACAAGTCAACGTTTGAAAAGACAGCACAAAGGTAGTAATCGCAGGAGGCGCGCGTCGGATTCCTGGAATTCTGGAACTTAGCAAATTATGTAATCGGAATATATATAACAGACACGAATAATCAGACGAAGGAAAGCCAGCAATCTATTTATACCTCGAGCCCTGGACAGACCTTAAATTAAACTGGCGACGCAATAGACTTCCCTAAATGAATGAAAACTTATTTAATCAAGTGACCAAAACTCATATAATGTTAGTAAGTACATTTATCCCATGTACTACGTTATTCTAAAGACAAATGGAATATTTTTTCTAAATGTCAAAATAATTTGTAGGGAGCTTGGAAAGTGTCGGAATATTCAAAATCAAAAGTATATACTTAATACTTTAAAAAAGTATCTACAAACAAGTTTAATTGTTAGACAAATTAAAAAACCACCGACTTTCAATATTAATTTCACTACAACTTTTGAACGGCTAAACCGATTTTCATGAAACATGGCTTAGAACACTCGGGATAAAATTATCTATGACATAAAAAACTAAACGAAAATTGGTTCATCCGTTTACATACAGATACACAGACAGACACGTTAAACTTATAACACACCTCTTTTTGCGTCGGGGGTTAAAAATTGACTACATTAAATTGTCGAGTATTCAATTTTTTTATTACCTACTTTAGTTTAATTTTTTAGAGTGTTATACTCTGTTCATAACGGTTTTTCGCGGTTAAAAATAGAGGGTTAATTAGTTAGACCAAATCGATTGTTTAGGTTTCTAAAAAGCTTGGATATAACACAGTTTTTCTTAATATTTAGGTTCTGTACATTAAAGGGTGAAATAGAACCAATTCTTTGATCATTTATATTCTTTGATTATTTTATATATTTATTTGACAATATAGAAGGACACTTCTATATTGTCAAATAAATATATAAAATAATAATGTATTATCATGGAAACTGAAGCGCCGTGGTAAACTTCAACTCTGTAGGACAACTGGAAGTAGGAGAAATCTAACTTGCAAGATTTGATTACGATGTAGTATTGCCTCAAAATCTATTGGTGGGTCGTTGACGTTTTTCGAGCCAACGAAACTCAACTGTTTTTGTTCAACGAGCAACTAGTTACTAATCCAGTTGGCGTTACCAACTGGTTTGATATAACAACGTGGCTTTGTTTTTTATCTGATTCGTAGCGTTTTTGGCTCAACGCATTGCACGTAGGCAAAACAGTTGAGAACAATAATAACTTAGAAAAAAATTACAGTTTTTTTCTTTCACACCACAGTTCTACGTTCGGTTGTTTCCGTGGCGCGCCATGTCTCGTGCTCGCGCGGCTACGTTGGAAGCAAACCAGTTGGGCATTTCAACTACTTTTGCAGTTATGTTTAAACCAGTTGGATCGTTGAGCATAGAAAACAGTTGAAAAAACGCCCACGACTAGATGCCGTGATCGAGAAATAACTATTATATTATTATCTTATGAATATTCCAAATTATTTTATATAATATTTCCAAGTGAAAAACCGGCAACCCCTATAAATACCCCATACAATTAGCTAGCGAGGCGGGAACCGAACTCGGCGGGGTAGAACAAGGAGCACCCTATAGCTACAAGGTAAGTGGGATACATGTTGGCGCTCGTTAGCGCTCCGAGTACATGTCAATGAACTTTTTATCCAACTTCGAATACAAGAGGTGTTTTAATGAGGTAAATATTTTCATGCTCTCTCTCTATATTACCTTTTCGTGGTAGCGTAACTGAAAAATACCAAATTTTTTTTTCGACTCGTAATGTTCACAAACAGTAAACAATACATACCCAAATTCATTGGAAACTGGCCACTATTACCGCGCTATAAAGATCTAGGTGACTGTCCGTCTGTTAATTTTTTAACTAGGAATATTTTAAATAAATTGTTTTGAAATTCTAAGAATATTTTAAATAAATCAATCTATTAAAAAATTTGGCACTTTTTCACGTCACATTACATTTAAAAAATATTTACCAAAGCTACAAACTACTAGCAACAATGTTGATATCACAAAATAAACAAACGTCAATTCCACCTCATATATATCCCACAGAGCATTTGAAAGCGTTGAAAATAATCTTCACTATAATACGAATAAATTATAGTAAAACTTGAGGGAAGATAGAAAACTCCAAACTTACAAAAACAAATTCGAACATAACAATAAATTTGTCTTACAGCCCCGGTCCAATGCAAGTAAAACGTCACAAATCCTTGCTAAGTATGTTTATTGCAAGAATAACCTACAAAATTGCTGAATCTCCCTCCACTGCACACCGCGCCCTCACACCCCACCACACCCCACTCAGTGGCGTAACTACCAAAGAACTGGATGTCCCAGGCTCAGGGGGCCATCAGACTCGTGCCCTGACTACAGTTGAATCTCGATTTAATTTTAGCACTTCTTTCTTTTCGAGTGTATTATTGCTAGCACTGGCGTCAATTTTTATTTAAGTCGCCTAAAGGCATCTGACATAACTTTTACGACTGGTACCTACCGACTAGTACTAATCATAGGTAGTACATACATACTAGTGAACTCAAATTGTCAACCAATTATTCATTTCACGCTTATAAAATGAAATTAAACTCAAATTATTAGCGTGATAAGGGGGTAGAGACCTTTTATTTTCGTGTCACATAATTTCATATAATAAAATACATTTTGCAAGAAAGTTCCTTCTCACGTGGTACACGCAATTAAGGTCTTAAAAGGGGTAACAAAACTTTTTCTTCACATTCCTACGTGCCAGTGTTCGATTGTCAAGCTAATTTGAAAATTATGGTTTAGGACAGAAAGTCCAATTAAGTATGAGGTTGTAATCTAGCGCAAATTATAAAAACTTTTTAGTCTTCTACTTCAAAGTAACAAAGGGAAAAATCATTGCATACAATTATTTTAATTGGTGTAAAATAAAGTGATCGAACTTAAACGGCTTAGTAAGCCCCAGAACTTATTTACACCAGGGCACAAGGTTACAAAGTTACGCCACTGACCCCAAACCCCTCTCAATGCCTCTGTTACAGGCCGACCTCTAAAACTAAGGACTTTGTAAAGTATTGTGTTGAAAAACATTGAAGTATAGTATTCATTATGAAATTGTAATTTCATAGGATTCATGTTTCGAAATAGGTTTGCACCTTGCAGTTTAAGGTCAAGAGCACAATGTTTGAAGAAAAGAAAGAAATAAAAACGGAAACCCTTGAAACAAATCATGATTTTAAACTTTTTCTTTTAAGGTGTGTTAATTGCTTACACAGGTGTCAGATTTTATTCAACTCGCCTAAAAAAACATGACTAATATCATGTTTCAGGGAAAACGAGGAGATCAGGGAAAAATTTAGCGATTCAATTTATTTTATACCAATAGTAAGTAGATATTATTACAGTGAGGTTTTCCTCAAATACATCGAACTGGCTGTTATAACAACTTTATTAAAACAAAATTATAATAATATTTCAGCTTCAATGTGCAAACAAAATTCTTAATTCAAATTTTGAAATTAAAGAACGCTAATTATTTTCAAATTTTAAAAATCGTATTTCCAATTATGATTACTAACTGAACATAATTATCCGAAATTGGACGCGGCAAAATGTCTACAGTCTGAAGTTAGTGCAGTCGTTTAGATTACGGTAGTGTACGTGACAGCAGTAAATTAACGGGCGAATTTGAATAGAAATACCTACACAAAGGCGTGTGTTAACTATGCAACTTTTGGGTTTTCCACAGGCGTTGGTAGAAGCCTGCGTTCACTGCAGTATTTGCTACGCTAGGATCGACGAATATTACGTTGTTAATTGGATGTGTTGCCAAAAAATCGTTTCACTATCGATAATTGACTTTGAAAATCGAATAGAACATCGATATTGCTAACGATAGCATCAGTAACCCAAAACGCGGCAATACTATCGATGGTGGCGATACTATCGCTCGTATCGATACTGCCGCTGGTATCGATTCTGTCGATAGAGCTGTTTCGCGTAAATAACAAAAATAACATCAAGTATTGATATATTCTGATCTTCAGCTTCAACTATCGATTGTTTATTAAAAAGATCTTATCCTTGGTTATAAACGTAGTTCATAAATAGCTTTGGTGACTGCTTTCCCTCATGTGTCGTTACCAAAATTGTAAATAATAAATTTATTAAACAACTTTTCCCCTCGCTACTTAAAAGTTGGAAGTCTGAAAAGTTCTTACACGTGCTTCGATTACGAGCTTATGCTACATTGGACTTTCTGTATATAACATAAAGTTCAATTTAGCTTGACGTCATACACTGGCTCGTAGCAACCTTGGCCAGACTTAAGAGAGTCAAAGATTAACATTTCCAACTGAGATTTAGGATTTCATAGACCCCATTTCACATTAAAGGGCCTAATATGGGAAAGTAAGAATATTCGTAATGTGAATGTTCTCACACGATCCCTGAAAATGCGTGTGGTTTCCGCCCTAGAATAGAAACACTATATCCGTACGGATGTCGTACGATCGCCTCATAGTATATCCGCGGACAGGCTACGAAAGCATTCTCAAAGATGTTGGAGGCAAACTTAAAAATTTAAATTCCCTTGAAGATAAAAACCGGAAATACGCGAATGAGAAAAATACCACATTAGGAAAATTTCAGTAACAAGCAAAAGAGTTTATTATATATGAATATTATGTGCTACGTATGAAAGTATATAACTGATTTCTGTTTAATGAAAACATCGTGAAGCAAAAAATGATTAATTTATTGGATATATATAATCTATAATTATACAGTAGGTTTTCAGAACTTTGCAATTCCGCATTTTAGTCACAGATAAGCCATCTATATGAAAACAAGCTTATCGCCAAATAAACATATTTTCGCGTATTTTAAGATAAAAAATAAAAATGCACTCGTCATTTGTTTTTTAAAGTTAAAATCATTATCAGTTGCCTTGAAAATTTTCTCGTAAACTTTTGTTATTTTCCTATTTCGTGTTTTATCAGATAAAAATGCATAATAACGAAGCACTGGCAGCTGAGGACAGAACCTAGGAAATTAATTATATTGATAGCAGGGGTTTAATAGTAAGGCAGTGGGTTCGATTTCCGATTAATACCAGAATTTTTATTTTCATTGATTTTGTATATTTAATTGGAATCAGTGCAATAAATTGCTCTAATTTGAAGTACTTAAATATTAACGTCATGAATTATAAAGCATATAAACTAATCTATATTCTACTTAATGAGTAGCTATTCTTAGACCACAATTCACGCTCCAGGAAGAAAAGGTATTACATAGGTGAATAGGTACCTAATAATGTTATTCTTTGACCTGTGTTCCTACATCATAATCATCTTATTTGTTATTGAACGTGAATTCAGCGAGCCATCGTCGACCCATTGTAATCCCTAATCAATTTCAAACCTTATAACAATTACATAAGTCTCAAATTCGCACTGGCGTTACAATGCACGACATGATATTAAGAATTTTATAAGAGATATATACGGTACCAGAAATGTAGTGCCAAATTTATCGCAAGTCAACGAACTCTTTATCAATTTAGCAAGATTTCAAGGCCACTGTGTGCATATTGGCGACTATAGTATAGGCGGTGATAAGTCGTGATATTGTAATTTATATAATGTGTTACAAGACCTAACTGCGTCATATTTTTATAGCCTCTTTTGCCACCAAATGACGCGGAAGTTAATGAAAAAAAGCAAGAATATTATGTGAAAACTCGCCTCATTGGTTTCAACGTTAGGTCTTTCGTAGAACATGATACCTATCTATAACACCCATTTGTTTTCAAGTACTTAACGAAAACACTTTCTACATTTTTTCGGTAAGTCTAGACTCTTTTAGGCGTCAAATTGCTAAATTGAATACACATGACTTGCTTTGGCAGCAGAAGGTGTTAATCATACTCGTATTTGAAGCACTCTTCAATCTATCTTCTCTGAAAAGTGATCCTTTATGACTTAGGTATTTCATGATAGGCAGATTATAATTTCAAAAGTTGTTGTAATT
Organism: Plodia interpunctella; assembly: GCF_027563975.2. Classification (NCBI taxonomy): domain Eukaryota; kingdom Metazoa; phylum Arthropoda; class Insecta; order Lepidoptera; family Pyralidae; genus Plodia; species Plodia interpunctella. The sequence continues at coordinate 10,338,205 of NC_071294.1, forward strand.
TTATGAGTTAATGTATATTATTTAAGTGAGTGCACAGTCGGTAAAACATGTAGGCTTCTTCCTTCAACACCAATTTGTCACTCATATCTTTTGAAAATAAATATTTTTTTTTTACAGTTTCAAAATTGGTTCCAAATCGTCGTTATCATCAGAGAAGCCTGATAGCTGACAGATGACCCACGTAGTGGCGTGATTTAAATTGTTCGGCGTAGTATTATCTTAGTTCCTCAATGCTTAAAAAGTACATTAAACTGTTGGTATCGACTGCGTATTGACGTCAATGATATTTTGTATCCAATGCCTAAAGAAACGTCAAATTTCAAACTATATGGCGATTGGAATTGTGAAACTTCGATTCTTTCAAAACTTGATACCACTGTAGAAATAATTACTAAGATGAATCAATTGAATATTATGGTGATTCTGATAAGATTAACTCCTAATCTCATTGATGTTTCAATAGTAGTAACAAAACAATTTACAATATAACGATTGAAACACGACATAACTTTATTAGAATTGACGCCCAAGAAGAAAGCATAGAAGATTTCATAGCATGCTGTGGCTCTATAAACACTGCCATTAGTCCAATGTCCATTATGAAAACCAAGGCTTTAGTAACTAGCAATCTACTTCGATCGATCAATACAGTTCGGGTCTCGTAAATTATTTAGTTGCAGGGAGGTCGCGGAAGACATTCGAATTAAAGTGATTGGGTACAAATTGTGAAATGGAAATAGAAAACGGGAATGGTGGTGTGGTATGTGCGGCTTGGGGAGGTTTAGACTTTGTTTTCAATGGAATTGAAAACTAATCTAGTGTGTTTGAAATCGTAATTTTATTTATGAGCAAATTTATTAGAAAAAACCATTTTCCACTTCAGAAAAAAAAACTCCACACCAATTCAGCTAAAAAAATAGTATATTTTTTAAAAATCGAGAGGAAGCTATCAATTTAATTTTTCTCTGACGCACGAATTAAAATTGATTTTATGAATTTGTCGATTGACCGTTAAGTAAAAAAGTTGTTTATTCAAAACTTAAATTGTACTATTAATATAACTTGATTACTATTTTTATTATTTAATATATCATTTATATTATTTAATATACAGTTTCCGTGATAATTTCGGAAAATTATCTCTAGTGTTCCTACACTCCCATCCTAATTTAAACTTATATTAGTCAGCTACGAAAGAATTTTATATATAATATTGATTGATCTATTGATATATATAAATAAATTAGCGCTGATAAAGAAATTGCGACAAGATTAGTATTTTTATTAGTAGTAGTATATAAGATAAGACAAAATAGAACTAAACTGAAACAGAACAGGAGTTTGCTGAAACTAGCTCCTCAGTAATGGGAGCGTATCAATGTTTGGTATGCAGAGATGGATCACCACCGTTCATCTTCTACACAAATTAATCTACTTAGGAAATACTGAAATTATTGGCAAAACTGATGTAACTTTGTTTCTATTATTAGTAACTAATGGCCCGTCCTGACCACGCTTTATTTATTAAAAATTAAAATATTTAAAGTACAAATTAATTACTCAATATTTTTTTCTTTTGAAACGATTTGTGTATTGTTATTTCGAAGTATAGAGTTGTACGGAAATGAATTTGGAAATTTAAACTAGTGTTTGCATTACAATAAAATTATGACAAATTTATTAAAATGAGCACTAATCTATTTTTTTCTACAATAAATATTAATTATGAATATTCAAACTTTATGAAGGCCTTTATTCATGGTTGTCAATTAACAAGGGATATTTCAACTTTGTATTAGCACTAGCTCCACAATGTTTGCTCTGACCTCGACAACGGTTTACATCTATTCCAACTTTTTCATGTAATATGGATTTTTAAAAAATCGATAGATTTAGAGTTTATTGGGATTTAATATTTTTTTGTTTCCTAAATTCATATTTATTTATTTGTTTACAAGTACTTCTAGCATAGTTATTATTATATACTGCAAAGTCAGACTTTTTTCACCATTTCGCGAAATTTCATCAATTTAAAATAAACAAATGTAAATGATTATAGTAGAAATAAATATTTCTAACCAGGCGTTGATATATATATATATATATATATATATATATATATATATATATATATATATATATATATATATATGAAATATTCAATCAAAAGACTAATTAAATTTATACAACCCATGCATGGGTAATTTAACATAACTTATCTACAAGTATATAATCTGTAACATTATCTTTAAAAAGATACGGAATCACATTAACATGCATATAAAATTAATTAACAAATACAGCATTCCAATAACGGTAGCTATTTCGTTTTTAAAAATAAATCAAATGAAAGACGCAACAATGGTTATAAAAAACACATTATAAATTGATGCTATCGATGAAGAAAATTATTAAACTGTCGCCAAGGCCATGTTCTGGTTTAAAATGATGTCGTTTGTATTGTGCTAGGAGTATCAGTAATGTATGTACATTACTGATACTCCTAGCACAATACAAAAATAATTAGAGAGTAATAACAAAGTCCACGAATCAAGAGAATTCAGTCATGATCTCAAATAGATACTGATTTGTTATCAAAATTAAATTTTAGGAAAAATAATGGTATCGCTAAAACCTTAAAGATTAGGTTCAAAAAAGTTACGACCAGAAACTACTCTTCTGTATATTTCTATTCCATTTTTTATAATAGTAATGTTAAATGAATTATTTGGGTGAGGCGCATGGCGCCGGCGGCGATGTTACACGATACTAGATAATGATATATAACTGTATATAGAAGTACTGTACAAAGATATCATATCGTATTTCTGATATAATTCATTATTGACAGCAAGCTTGTATGATTCAACCAGTGACATAAGTTTTACAGCTCCAAAATATTTGTCCATGAATGTTTAGGGATCATAACGAAAAGTTTTGCTATGGAGTGTTGGACTGGTTGCATACCATGCCATGCTTACAATAATGTATAGTCATCGAAACTGAAATCATGTGTTAAATTCAGCCGAGCTAGGCAGTTGGGGATGGTTATGTAATTAGATGGAGAAGGCGACATGCACCTTAAACACAGCCTAACTTTTTGTGACCATTATGCAAAAAATAAAGAACGAATGAATCTTCTAATATAAGAACTCGTATGGGATTTGGTTGTTGGGGTTCACCGTGATGTAGGAATTGGTACGTTAGAGACTGTTACCGAGAATCAGCTATATCCAATCCACACCTTGGTAAGTTATTGATCGTAAATAAATATAAGGATATAAGGACTCACCTTCGCAGTACAGCGTTACGTCTGCTAGGCTCTCAGAGTTCCAGAGGTTCGCGAAGGACGTCGCCAGGTTGGAGCCGAAGCTGTTCCATTTCAGGCAGTACTGCTGCTGTTGGGAGTCCATGCCCGGGCCGCCTCGAATACCTGCCCTGTAACAACAGATACTATGGTCAGATGTTTTGTTTTTTCTTAAACAACTCTCAACCTATATAAAGATATACAAGCGTAGATTTACTTTACACAACGAATAGAACATTCGATTGATGACAATTCATTCTATATTTTAAAGTAACTTTTACGTTGCTTGCAATAAAAAGTAATATTAGTCGCTTTCTTCCAAGAACATATATCCGTACCAAGAATTATAAAATTCCGTTGCTGTTTTGACGCGACCAATAATAACACTATCACATTTAATTAAGGTTTTTTATGACATAATCAGTCCTAAACACAAATTTAATGTTTAGGACTGATTATGGAAGTATGAATTTAAAGAAATTCGGTTAGTGAAGGATATCAATTCAGCAGCAGTATAAATAATGATTGAATACAAAAATTGCATAACACAAATACATTTTTTATACGTTTCCCGAATGAATTTTCCATCGACTATATTTTTGTGTCGTGATTTATCTATTACTCATCTCCTTACTCGTACTATAGTGCCGTGACAAAGTAACACACAATTGATCTCTTATTTTTAATTCAAACTACCTAAAATTCATAGTTTCTTTAATTTCATACATTACCCGCACAAATTTGAAGGTACTTTAAACTAGTGACGCAAATAATTTCCGTTGCAGGTGGCGTTTCCCACTACTACGACGACCGTGAGAACATACGGACTGCTCGCTATTACCAATTCATGTTTTGGTACTGTTCCTAGCACAAAGTACATAATATCAGAGATATATATATACACATAGATCCTTTCTCAAATAACTTTGACTCCTTACTAAATTTTTTTCGGCCACGCGAACTAAGTCGCGGGCATCAGCTAGTTTTTAATATGTGATAAATAAAAACAATTATCACTTTTCTCCAGTTCTTTTTTTTTTTTTGAGAACAAACATCATTTTCTAGACAATTCAAAATTGAAACAATTTTTTTAAATTGTTTTAATTTTTAATGTTTATTAATTGTTAAAACATTTTTTTTTATTGTTTTCATTATGAATCATAAATAGAAACTAGAAATTAAGCACAAAAAGTACTGAATTTCTATATTTTTTACTTATGAGTCAATGACACTGAAAAAAAATACCTATAGCTTAGAACTAAATAGATAAAAAATTGTAACAATAAAAAAGGAAACACGTGCATCGCGTGTTGTATCTATGTGTACAAAGATTACAGTAAAATTGCTTCATTGAAAAAGAGATTTTTCTCGTGTCGTAAAGAAGCAATTATGATGGCTCATAATACCAGCATTAGGGTGTGACTGTGGTAGAAGACTCGTTAGCGAGGGACACCAGTGGAACGATTTGATGACAAATCTGTGAAATGTTGTGATTTTTTCACAATAAATAATGAATAAATGAATACCATGGTAGAGATGGGAAGATGATCAAAGACAGTATACACTGAACAGTTATAAATAAAAGGAAATAATATTCTGTGAACATAACACTTAAATTTTAATTTAAATGACAACACTCAAAGGACCACGTTAAATGCACGCTAGCAGTGTAAATTAACAATGTGTGTGTAATGGTCCAAATCATATTCAGAAACGCAGACAAATATCAATGAAAATTATATGCAAATCAATTTAATCGCGTTGAGATTTAAAAACTTTATTTAGATAAGTTGGTCATTATACCAAAGGTGACTATGAAATAGCTAAATCATGTTCTCTGTTAAGTGAAAAATGCGTAAATGCTCGATGTAAATAAAGTGAATCTCCTTTTTCGATAAAATTTAAAATGTAAGTAAACGGGTTACTGCCCCTGTTGATGCATTCGGGAGAAGTTTGGTAAGATTGACTAAAACCTAATAAATAATTAAAGTGCAGTAAATAATGTATCTGGGTTTTATGAATGTTATCGCATATGAAGTCATCTTGAAATCGTAAACAAAAGCCGGTGATATCGCGGTGAACCTTATTAACTAAGGAATAGAGTACTTTTTATCAAAATGTAAAACTACGGAGCAATTCATTTAAAAATCCAGGCAAGTATGAGTTCAACTCGTGTAAGAAGTTTTCGTAGTATCAATTCAGAGATACATATATTTATTACTACTTTGATAATGATTATGGATTGATGGACGATTTTATACCTGATGCAACATATACTTATATACGAATCTACAAATGAATTTAAAACTAAAATAATTACTTCTTTCGTTGAACCAACTTCATTTTCATAACACGAACTTCAAAAGTCTTCAATAGTGAAAGTCTTGGCACCCAATACGCATCAACTGAATAAAAAGCAGTCACGTCCAAATGCAGGCTGCACCGAGTCGATACTCTATCGATTCGGGCCTGCTCCGTTACTAACTGTACTTATTTGCATGCTTGCACGTACCAGACCACTATAACGAGAGCTCTTATCACTCTATTGTATCTAACGCGTTCTTCTTGGTTTTTGGGCGCGAGAGAAGGGGGGAGTAGGCCTAGATAAGGTGGTCGGAGTGGAATTTCGGCTGCGGCCTGGTTCCGCCTGCAGCGCACGCGTACTGCTGCGTGTAGCTGGGGGGGAGGGGGGCTTGCATCGAGTTGCGCAAACGGTCACTCTGCAACGGAGGTACAACTGGTACTAGAGATGGGAAAGTGGCATTAGGCGGTGAGTACCAAAGTGTGTGAAACTTGATGCAGCCGCGGCTCTTTGTTTAGGTTCATTATGATGACTGAGGTCGGCGAATATATTTTTGTTTGTGTGATTGATGATATTGCAGGATAACAACGTGAAGGAGTAATAAATTGATTATTAGATGCCGTGACCTACTTGCATTTTGAATAACTCAAACCAAAGTGTTGACAAAGAAATTTTAATCAATGTAAAAGTAAAAGTCAGAACTAACATACATTAGATAAAAATTGTTTTGGTTAGTTACGTAGACCTCATAATACCTCATGACAAGGACGGAACTCTTTGTTCTGTGTTTACCACAGATAAAGTCCTAGCGAGATTAATGATTAATTTCATCGCAAAAACGCAGATAATTTTTACCATAATGTCGAGACATTCAGTTTACAATCGTATTAAAGTGAAATATATATTAATACACAGGAATATTACATAATATTAAATACATTTGCCGGGTTGCTTTCAAATAACAAGAATAACCTTAAATTCCTCTTCATCATAAGGATCATACGCGATGAAAATAACCTTATATACTTCTTACTTGATTACTATTTACTAGATTTTTACATATTATGTTTAATTTAAAAAAATACATTATAAACTAATAGTGAATTTAATCCAGATAAATATATTATTAAAGATAATCTCACCAAAACATTAACCCTCCCAAGTTTCTCATCAAGAAATTCATGGCAACATTGTTCGAATCACGACATCTATCACCGTGGACAAGCTGATAGCATATTATAAGTAACGGGGCCCAACAAAGACTGCACGGTCGTCGGTTTATTGCAGCACGTTCCCACGTCACCTCCCAACCTGTTTGTCCCTCTCGAGGCACTCTAGTAGATGGTATACAATCATCCATGAACACAATAGATTTATATATCTGATCTATAGGGTGATAGATCGGTTAATAAACGCATCTGATGTTTTTTATAGAAAAGTCTAGAACTGTATACATATCTATTTGAAATCCGCAGAGAAATACGATTCCAGATATATTTAGTACTTCTATTTCGAAAAAAATATTGAGATGTATCTTGTTTTCTTGGTATCTATAATATAATACCTCTATGATTTGATAATGTGAGATGATGAGATCTAAAAACAAATTAAGAACTAACCTTCGTGGAAACCTGAAACCTAAACCAATCTTAGTGGAAACCTGTGATTGCAGTTTGTTATAATACTGGCGGCTTATTGCAGCTTTGCAAGGATTGTGCTTCTAAAACCTCTCAGGAAATCTTTTGAATAAATAGTGAAGAAGCAGTTATAACTTTGAAATACGTAGCGTGAATTTAATAAACATCAAATCTTAATACATCAAAAAATATTGGTAGAAATGAATAGTGACTTTTATGTTTCTTTTTATATATTTCTTAAAGTATTTGTTTATGCAACATTTTGGGTCTAAGAATTGATAATCTACACTAATTTAACCAATATTCTGTTAATTAATTTACTGATAAAAACAATATCATAGTGTAAGCATTAGAATATGCTACTCATGCACACTAAAAATAGACTTAAAAGGTGTTAAAATGCTGTATTTGCATAATTAATAGAAAATAAGGAGCCTATTTGAATAATTCATTAGGACGTACCTATTTAAATAAAAAAGAAAAAGTGTAAACGAAATGGCTTACAACTGGAATGTCAAACCGCACGCACAGTTTTTTGGGTCAGATCGTGACTACAATGCTTCCGTTAGCGCACTCTATGTTCTAAAAATGCATTTTGTAGCTCTTTGTCTCGTGACGACTTAGAATTTGAAATACAACACAGAGAATCTAGGTTTTGATCGTTTTTGATAACTGTCATATTTAGGACATTGTTCTCAGCCTGAGGGCCAGTACTTTATGGTGTTTTATTGTAAGTATTATATGTAACATATTGACAAAGATTATGTAGGTAAACTGTGTGAATTACTAAGTAATGGAAATATTTACAATAAAACGTATCAGTATTTACATGGGATAAAAATATGTATTGGAAATGCTAAGAAAGATTCGAATCTGAAGTTTGGCTGCGGGTTCGAATTCTTTTTTAAAGTGAAAACTTTGGCGGCGTTGTACACTTTTTGTGATGGTCCCACGTGACTTGATCAAAAATTCGTAAGACGTCAAAAATGCACAACGTTAATATTCAAATTTTCACTTCTGCCAGCACTCCCGGAGTATAACCTTTTTTTTAATATGTGTATTTTTATATATATTAGATCATGATCATATTAGATCATTTTAGATATATTAGATCATGTTATACCAGTAGGTACCTATTACATTGTTATTTTCATCGATAGTAATAAGGAGAATTCTTGCGCTTTCAGCTTATCCGAGCTAACTACTTAGATAAACAGGCAACGTGTTAGTGCATTTAAAAAGGTGTGTACAGTCACACTTTCCCAAACGAGGCACACGCCAGATAATGTCTTAAAAATTTATTTGAAGTGATAACTATCGTGCTTTTAGAGCGTTCTGCAATTTGTATATCATGGCCACATGGCCATGTCATCATCATAACATTATGATGATGACATGAGATGATTTTGATGATGATGATGATAAATTGATCACCTTCAAGGCGATCGTTATTTCATAAAAAAAATTAAAATATAGCCTTCACAAATCAAACTTGATGCCGCTTTATAAATTTGCAATATACTTAATTAAAAAAATATATTCCTGAAATTCCCACGAGGGTAAACTTACGAACATAGCTTAGTTGTCAGACCAAACGAGCCGGCGCGAGTTGCGTTGCGCAAGAGTTGACGAAACACACGCACTCTCGTCTTTTCTAAATTCACATTTCCTCACATTTCGTGAATGCAGCCGGCCGTTGCATAACAATGCATCCAATTATCTAATTTGTGAATGGATACGAGAGGGGACAATGCTTGTGAAAATAGTATCGTGTAGGCTTTTGCAATATGTAAAGGATTATTTATTTATTTCCAAAGTCGTATACTCATAATATGACACTGGATAATTATACATGGAGTATTTGTACACTTATTTTTCTTGTAGTGCCTCTCCATTACTGGAGGTTGGCCATCAGTTCCGTAAACTTCTCCCTGTCCATCACCAGGCGAAACAGATGTTCCACTCTGGTGATTTGTACCCAATTTCTGCTAATTTCTAAAGATATATTATCCAGCAGAACCGAGAGAAGAAAGACGAAGTAGAAGCATAGTTATAGTTTCCATAAAACTTACATTTATATAACGCTCATTTAACGGAGTAAATTGTGGGATCTCGTAAAAGAAAAACAACAGGTACAAGGACAAAAAAAAAACTTATTTTATAATAATTAGAACAAAAGTTTATGGAACAAAACAAGTTATAAATTACGAGGTATTAAGTTAAAAGGTGACCGAAGTTTATACAAGGGAATCAACTTACACCCTCCTTTGTTTGAAGTGGTTTAAAAATACGAATACGAATAGATATTCAGCATAAATATTGCATATACACAATATATAATAAATATTACACAATAAGAGTGCCAGCAACAATGCAAACCAAACTTTCTATTGCATCGTTTTTCGTCACAACGGGTCGCGGTACCTCAAAAATAGAAAGCAAGACTTGCGTTGCAATGCGTACGCGCATCGTTGCGTTTGCGCTTCGATTCGTACACGAAAATTATCTTGTTGTCCAACATTCTTGAATTAAGAGGTATTTTTGAAGTAGCTCGAGTTGAGATTTAATATTAAGTAAATTAATGTTAGAAAGGAAATTATTTTATTTCCCATTATATAAAATTGATGGATGTCGAATTTTTTATAATGCTTGCAAATTAGACTACATAATATTTTCTTCAAAAAAGGGGTCAATTGTTCATAGTGTCCCTTAGAATATTCCTTCAACAAAATGGCATTCCTAAAATTGTCCCATCCCCAAAATGTCCTTTTATAAAAAACTCCCTTTTTAACCGAGGGACATTTTAGGGAAAGGAAATTATGGACCTCAACACACCGCAACGACCCATAAGTATCTAATTCACTGAGTACTTTGTTTATGACACAGGTACATACTTAAAATGATCATAAACAAAGAGAGCCTTAAATTAGTAAGTGCGTCAAACAGTGCGTGCAGCCTTTCACTGCAGCTGGAAAGCGTTTTGTTCCACCACAGATAATAAATGCTTGCGTTTGACATTATACCTTTGCTTGCCATAAAGCTATGTTACAGAGCATAGTAATAGAGATTTTAATACATTCTCCATCATCCGAGCGTTTTTCCAGTCCACCTTGTGCGACCTGGTAATCGTTCGAGTTCTCCTACCGAGTTTACGTTTACCTTGGATTTTCCCTTGAATGATGAGTTGAAGAATTCGGCATCTAGTCATACATTCATCTCGAATAATGTCATATGATCTTATTTTCTCTTCAGCTGTTTTAAATTTGGTTTGGTTTTATTGTTCTTTTTTTTTGAGAGTGTTTTGTTATGTTATAAATAGAACTGGTAGTCCCAGATGTTATTTGTGTTATTGTAAAGGATACCTACCTACTCATATTTTCCCATATATCAATCTACCTTCCTCGTAAGTATGACTTAGTGTACCTATTTTTGTCATTCTCAAAACAGTAATATATTTTATTCAGTACCATAATTACGTAGTATCGTTATACGATTACGAAACATAGGACAGAGGCAATTTTCTACAGCTATTAATGTAGTCAATAAATTCGGTCGTAAAAAAGAACCTCGCGGGTAAACTAGTTATCTGATACTAATTATTTTATTGATCATGGATGACAACTTTCGTATTGCGTAATTAGTGCAACGAGATAAAATATGTATTTCAATCTTAATACTTTCAAAACAATTTTAGGGGACACTGGGCAACTAAGATTTGCGGGTGAGTAATAACCGGAAAAACGCTCAGATAAGAGAGATTTTCAAAACATAGGTTATAATATAGCAATGCATTTAGAAAGATACGATTGTAATGACAAAGGAATGCCTCAGGATATGACATGCAATATTAGTTATAAGAAATATAAATAATCAGCTTTGTATAGCGTGTTTCTGTAAACGAAAAGATTTTCTCGGAACCAAGTTTTCAAACTGGAAAAATCTTGAAGTCTGTAAGTATTGATCTCTGGATATTTGTGACAAAAGGCAATGTTAACTATGTTACTATGCCTGCTTTATACATCATGGTGTTGCAACACCACGTTAAATCTACTCAGGCATAGTACAATGAGAAGGAAACACATATATAATACATACGATAATATTGCAAATATATATAATTTATGTGTGTGTATGAATACGTGATATGTGCCCAGTCTGATATTATGTGTGAACTGCGATATGAAGATCATGTTATATGAGCATTTAGTTCCGTGATAATATGAATAAACTTAGATTTCATGGTAGTGCAACAAAAAATACTGCTCAGAATACAAATATTTATTTATTTATTTTACCGTTGTAAGTGTAATTATTTTTTTGTTTGGATTACGTTATGGCCATTAAAATATAACATTATTACTATAAAAGGTACTACTTGTGCTATAATAAACACAATAATTTTAATTTTAAATAAAGAATTTCGTTTCTTGGTTTTTACAATATTTGCAAACAACAGCCAGCATTAATAATATATATATATATTTTAAACATAGCCAGTAAAAGTAAAAAGAGAAAATTAAATATCAAAATTCAAATATTTGAATTCAGTTCTGTGTAATTCTAACCAGCCAGCATTTGAACAATGGCGGACTCTAAACGCGAGTTCCGCGTAGGGCGATCAAAAATAATGCAAAACGCAAGGGACGTCGTCTTTTGTTCGCACAAAATAATCCTTGACCCAAATAGAACTCGTACTATACCAGTTTTTATCTCACTGTCTCACACAGGTTAAATTTCTCATTGACACTGTGGGACAGTGCGACGAACATGTCCAAACGTTGTGCTTTACTCAATTATAGCTTAATTTTATTCAAATGCAAGTGACGATTGTAGGGTTTTTTACACTAATTCTTTAAATTCATACATTCATTTCTTATTTAGAATCAACGTAATAATAATAAGTGACGTTAACATTTATTTCGACGTTGTGATAACAAAACTTGTATCTTTCATACATTTGCAACATAAAGCAATTTCAATGTCTATTCTATTTCCATATAGTCAACAGCTGATGGTAAAAAACGTAATTAAAATATTTGTTTCTATATTTGTAGTAAATTTGTAGAAAATCAAATGCATTACAAAAAATGTTTTAAGTCTAAAATTGCGAATGTTAACATTATCGTAGCACTTTCGTAGACGGGTTACGTATATACTGAGATGTCCTAGAAATGTCCTTGGATGCGCTACATTAATGTTACAATCGTAGCGCGTAGAAGAGCTACGAATCGATAAGCTTTTGTTGACAGAGCTACGAATTTTATTTCTTTTTCAAAACCAATTTTTTTAAACTAAATTTTGGTATATATATCGGGAAAAGTTATATTCAGCTTTAAAAATCAATCTTGTCAGTTTCATTTTTAAGTCTTCCTTTTTTCACATTTTTTATGTTTACCCATTACGACAAATTATAGATAACATTTTTTATTTTTTCATTACACATTAAAATTTAATATTGTCTTATCAATTTATTAAAAAAAAAAACAATTTGAGCTCCGTTTGTCATCTTGCACAGTCGCATCGTCATGGCCTTGGTTACGTAAGCGTCGCGCCTCGTAGGCCCTAGGGGGCGTCCTTGGTGTCCCCCCCTCCCCCCACTCCCCTGATCAAGACCTAGACAGAGGCCGTGAAGAATGAAAAATATTTTTCAAATTGGAACGAGACTCTTCAGTATCTTTTGTAAATATTATCGTCTGTAATTTTTCTCTTTTAGTTTTAACTCAAGACGTTCCATTGTTTGTGAACCTTATCATAAAGGCACAAGGTTCAATATCTGACGGTAACTACTGTATTACAAATCGTCGAACACGTTATTCGCTAATAACGTGTTATAAAATATTTAATAGTATAGTTTTAATTTTTTACCGCATAGGTACAAATGTGCTATTATTCCCTGCAAATTTGACAATCAAATGTGGCATTATGTGTATTTTCAACTTTATTCATATTTATCATAACACCCGTATTGTATTTGTGTACTGTTGTGTTCAAAAGTACTGGAAACTGATTATATGCAAATGAACAAGCATTGAAACTTTCAAAATCAAGGTGATTGTATATGTTTTGACTAGTCCTTAATGAATTCTTGGATTTGCACAAACATACTCGTAATGCCGTCATGTAAGAGGTCGAGGCGCAAACTTGCAAGGCTAGGTGTTGAACAATTAACTAAAATGACATACCGCTAAATATTGTAGGTTCGACGTGGGAGGATGTTTGTTACTATATCACACAAAATCTGCTGGAGGAATTTTGATGAAATTTTCAAGATTAAAATATGGGAGCTCGTTGAAGACAAAAAGGATACATACAAAATATAACCTGGATTAGCACAAATGATTACACTCCAAACCAAACAAGCACAAAATTAGAACTTTTGAAAAATAAATTAATTCTAATCTGAATTAATAAATAATTTATATATGTATGTGTTGCTCTAAAGTTACATATGTTGTTAGATAACTCTATTCTAATAGTACGTCTCAGTATATTTGGAATTAAAATGTTATCTTCCGTATTACCTATCTGTGGCACCGCGCTTCTTGACTTTATCTGAGTTTAGACCGAAGGTTTCACTGTCAGATAATATCTCGTAAAGTCCACTTGTTGTACATTGTTTAATGTGCAATAAAGTTTAAATTAAAATTGATACAACGTTTTCAATCAATTTTGTACACATTAATGTAAATATCTGATAATAAAATTGCAAGCTAATGTTTTTGGTATTGTAGATTTTGTTGCTACAGCATGTCGTTGTTTCTGTGCATAATCGAACATCACCAATGCGCCCGCGCGGGCCCTACAAAAAGTGAGGTTATCTCGCACAGATATCACGTGCCAAATACGCAAGTGTCTTAGTAGATAAATCGTACTTGCAGTGCACGACTTCTTTATTCAAACTTTATGTATGCCTATATGAATATGAATATATAACTATATGAATGCCTTTATGTATAAAAATCATGACTATTCCTCTTTCGCAGCGAAATTTACGCGGACGAAGCCGCGGGCGAAAGCTAGTTAATGATAGTTTTAGAACTGCTTCAATGATCATGATTGAAATACTATGATTAAAACGGTATTGTTGATTGCCCGCCAATTTAAACGATGAACATGGCAACGTCGGATCATGAGAACAAGTATTGCTTTTATGTGAAACATCGTAATTATAGTTTTATGTATAAATTTACATTCTCAGCTTTTGTAGACTTTCGTTGATATATAATAAGGAAAGTTATGCATTATTTGATATAATAACCAGTAGTTGCAGAGATTAAACACGCCATAATATCACGCCTCTAATCTCTGTGGGATCGATAAAAGATCCATATACATTATACATATATTCCTATGAACTATAATATTCATCTACAATCTCAATAAAGTATTTCCCAATTCCATTCTTGCCTATTTCCCAATGTAGGGACCTTCACAAGAAAAAGACACAATAGTTGTAATAATGCAACAGATAAAAAAAAATCAACCTTTTCATAAACGTGGAAGTAACAAGTAAGGATCAAAGTTCTCGTAATTTTTCCAAAATCGTTTGAAATGTTCATTATGCCAATGCATTAGGAATGTTTAAAATGAACGTCATATGTGCCGTGCACAATTATATCTAATTACGTATTCATTTGCGTATATGAGTATTACCACAAGAACAAGTAATAAAATTTAAAATATTAAATGGTACACTAGCATCAGCTGTTTCCACCTTTTCTGCGTTTGGTGCGATTGCGGATGATCCATCCTTAAACATAACTGACCTTTAAATGTTTCCACCAATAGAAATGTATAGATTAATAAATCTGTTACGAACTGTTTGTTATCAAACTAGCATATTAATATTCCTATGATCTGTTTCTGGGCGAATGAGTAGCGTTCGTTGATTTGGGTTTATGTCCATTGGACTCGCGACACACTTCTTTATCCCGTTTCGACTTAGAAATACTTGTTGTGTCATCAGGTTGACATGGGATATTAATATGGATAAATTATTTAACTACACACTTTATTATGATCTTCAACATAGGCTTATTGCAGGAAATGTACTGTATACAAATTTTAGGACTCGCAACTAATACAAAGGCCGGGGTAAAACAGTAGTTGGAAACTGATTTCGAATGTTACAAAATAGCCAAACAAAACAAGATTGAAAAAAAAATAAGAATTGCGGAAAAAAGACGTATGCAATAGCCAAGATAAGGATAGAAAAAAACCATCATTAATTACTAAATGTAACTACATATTAATGTTGGAGATAACATCGAAGCGGAACAGCTGGATAAAACTAAGAAACATGTGATAACAATGCGAATCATTGAGAGCGGCCTACATATTAAAGTAATATCTGTAGAATGAAAAGATGTAAATGAGTTTTAGTCACGTCGTAATATGCAGAGAGCAAGCACTGTGAGTTGACAGAGGCGCTAATAGGACGAACGCACGGGGCCGCCTGACAGTTTCTATGCAAATGTTAATTCGTTGCGAGACCAGTTTTCGGCCAACCCAGCGGTTCCGGGCCTACTCTTGCGCACTATCTATACAAGTCCATAAATTACTGCTCTAACCATTATACTAGAGATTCTGCCATCTCGCAAAACTGGATTGGACATCTACGATAGCGCGATCCAACGCCGGTACATTCGCAAAATATTCCATGTGAATCATCAACGATAGGTCGGGCTGAAAACTGATTAACTTCTTGAAACATTGCAAAAAAATGTGATGCAATGTAGCTGAACAAAAAATTGTAGATACGGCTGTCTCATTATCAAGTTCAATAGCCTCAAAGCGACAGCACGTGTATGCAAAAGTTTGAGAGTAAACTGAATGGCGCAAAAATGTCCCCTCTCGGAAACATTTTAAGGTGCCAGTTAGCGCGGCCGTGCGCGCACTTAAAATTTATCGTATACTGAAAGCTATCAAAACAAATTTATCAATGACATTGTATCACAAAACTATATTCTGCAATTTTTCAGATTGACTCCCAAATGAGGTCACGCGCTACGCATGTTTCCCTAGCGACTTCCTAGTTTCGGAAACTTAAACTAGATAAAGCAACAATACTTTCCTCGAATCCATATCGATATTTCCAGTGTCCATTTATTAGAAAACCATTAGTGCTCCAGTGAGCGATGCACAACTGTCATAGTTTGTATCACTGAGAATGTTCACTGTTCACTTGAGGTTCACTCGGTTAGTTTAGCATTAGCACGGTAAGTAGCTGTGGCGTGTTCACTTCCGCATATTGCAGCGCGCGCGCCGCTGTCCGTCGCGTATGGTCGCTCCAAGCTGACGGGAGCCCCGCAAATGCGACCGCCGAAAACTCTTCGCACCGCTCGAATGCAGAAAATTCGGACGCGTCGAGTGGGGGACGCT
The DNA here is from genome assembly GCF_027563975.2 of Plodia interpunctella. Classification (NCBI taxonomy): domain Eukaryota; kingdom Metazoa; phylum Arthropoda; class Insecta; order Lepidoptera; family Pyralidae; genus Plodia; species Plodia interpunctella. The sequence continues at coordinate 10,354,832 of NC_071294.1, forward strand.
CTACGACTATCCGAAACTTGCGGCGCGTACGTGCAGTGCTTCGCTATGAAAAAATCCAAGGTTAACGCGCGCTGCCAAAAAAAGACGCACGCAAAATGAAAAAAGACGGCTAGAGCGCGCTCCTTGCGGGCCCTCGTGATGCAGTGTCAGCTCGCGATGCTAGACCGCATAAGTTTCCTAGTAATCAACGACTTCCCGTATACCATTTTGGTACAGGTTGTTGACATTACTGACTAATTGACTCAGTAATGCCTAACACATGAAAAGCCATTATGTCTGACCTTGGTCTTGAAACGTCTGTGGTACCATCGAGAATCGAGACACGTCGACTTTTAGGTTGAAAAAGTAATCAGCTATTCATAACATAACGCGGCTTTTTCTTATCTGTGAGCGACTGAAGACTTTATAACCAATTATACTATACCTAACCTAAATTTTCATTTAATGTTGACCTAGTATTAGTAAATTGGCATTCCACCAAATCCAGTACCTACCACATAAATTTCATTAAGTGAAAACAGATTTTTAATTAATGAAGTAAATTTTTTATTTCATCAACCTAACGCAAATTTTAATTGAGGTTAGAAGTTGAAATTTTCGAGTCGACAAACTTACAATTCAGTACATAAAGTTCAAATTCAAGATTAATCGATATTGATTTATAGTTAATTAATTCTTAATTAAGCTGATAGATGGCACACCTGAAGCGTTCGTTCATAGATCACTGTCTCCCTTTGTGCAGCACATAAACCTTCGCTTCGTAAATTATATATACAACCCTATAAAGATCAATGTAGCTTGATGTTGAATGTACAAGAAAATTAAACTTTATCTCCCAGCCTAGGACATGATGTAAATGTTGCTGTTTACAACGATCTATAGATTTTGTCCAAAAGTGATTAAAATTTAACCAAATTTTAAGCTAACATTTTTTTCTTAGCATGAAAAATAGCATGTATTTTTGTACGTGAAACATTTGTTCAGTTTAGCTTGTTAATTTATATATTCCAACACCATATTGGTTTGAATATTGTCATAACTGGTTTGAAAGATAAATACCGACATTGATGTAGGGAAAAATAAAACTTAGCAATTTATTTTAAATTCTAAAATTAAGGACACATTGCTAAATATTTTTAGCCTGTTGCTACATATTTTTGTTTTTAGCCTGTTGCTACACATTGCTAAATATTTTTAGGTTGCTGTGTCCCACTGCTGGGTAAAGGACTCCCCTTCCCTTTTAATAAATCTCTGTCGAGAACAGCCTATTGCTACCCATATTATTAAATCAAATTTAAAAAAAATATTTCTCTGGCTAAACTCAGTGTTTAAAATTAAAGTCCCTGACCTGAAAAGGAAATTTTTGGAAAATTCGTCCCTAGATACCATCAAATATTTATATTATAATTAAAAATATTTAAGAATCTACATGCAAATATTTTGATAATAGACATAAACGCTTTATCAGTCATTATAAATTTGCAACAGATAAATTATTATATGCATTTAAAATAAATAACTACACTCGGAAAGTGCGCGAAAAAGCAAATTAAATATTTAAATACGCAATGGCAACCAAATTGTAGCATTTAATGCGCAAAGTTTCGTAGCAGGTCGTAGCATCTACGTAGCAAACAAATATTACACATTAATCTAGACTGAAACCCAGGCAGACGCGGCGTAGTTACAGACAAATACCGCAACAAGCCATTATCAATCTTAAGATCAACGCGTTAGAATGTAATTTGTATTACCAGCTTCATCTCGTAGCAGAATTTATTCTACTAATATTGTACATCTGTAATTAAAATCATTCAGATTTTGGAAAGATTTGGGAGACATTTTTGCACAGTACTGGGACAGATGATGCTCATTTCAATAAATAGTCAGGTACAATAAATGGCCTGTTAAGGATATTTTTTTATCCTGAAACTCCAACGTGGGTGTCGTTCCAGAGGTGTAACTGAAAAGCAGTTCAAGTATTTCCTACTTTTGATCAAAGCCCAATATGAGCGATCACTATAATTTATTTTATTTTTCCATGTAACCAAGACGACAATGTTTCATACTTATTCTTATTGTACTTATTGACATTTAAAATAGGTACCAGAGTTGACTTAGTAGCTACTTTACAATTTTCAAATTGGAAAAAAGAATTCTAGTTCAACTAGTTGAACTTCGAAACTAATTTGGTCATAGATTAAATTATATTAGATGCAAATTGAGTCTAAATGGCCTTGCAACTGGCCATTGCCCATTCAAGGAAGTAGGCGAATTCCGTGTAAAAAACCACTACACACCATCCTTGTCTAACAAGTTCTAAAAGAGTTTAAAGAGACAAAGATGGCGAATGGATAAATCTGTTTGATTTTATCATATGACCTTATTTTATCATCCTTGCATATGTATTTTTGTATGTTATGGTGATAACGTGAAAGCCAAGGTACTTTATGGAATTATTTCTTATTTTTTTTAAGTACAAGCTTTTATTTTACTTGCAATGTAACTAGGTCACTGTCGAGACATTTCGTGGCCATTCAGTGGAACCTTGCGACGCAATTTTGAAGCAGAGGGCGAAGTGCTGGTCTGCATGTCACTTCTCACCATCGAATCGATTCGAAGTGAGACGCAGCGAACCAATCACATTGCAGTGGTTATCTTTGCGTCACAACAGCGCAACTGAGAAGTGAATTGCAAACCCGCACTAACCCCTCCGATATCTTCAACCGATTGAGCTAAAATGTACACATATTTAGTTTGGATGACAATAAATAATAATGATAAGCATGACCTGATGGTTCACCCAGGAACGGCGCCAGACTTGGGAACTCCTCAATAGAATGAATGAATTTACTGCACGCACATGATTCTTTGTCACACATTGACAATAAGATCTCTCTGATAACAATAAAAGCTTGTGACAAAAATGACATTTTTGTAAAAAAAAACTTCATTCAGTTCTCAAATCATGCGTTATCAAAATATTTTCGGTACTCCTATATAGAACAATACCGTATTCAATACAAACGCTTTTCTTATCAAGTCAGCAAGGCCACGTGAATTATGATAACGAGTCACATTCGGAATTAGAATACAGGATGTCTAAATTATGTAAAAAATATATTACTTCTTATTAGGTGGGTTACACCGTCAACTTCGACGTGCGCAGAAAAACGCAAAGTACGCTATTTTGTCCAAACGTCATTAGCGCGCCGGATAAAATCAAAGTCAAATTTGACGGTGCAACTCACCCTAATTCGAGGCATAAAATTAAGGGGTTCTTAGTATTGTTAATTATGGTTTTACCCCATTATTCATAAAAAGTTAAAGCATACTGGAAGCTAAAATATGTCTTATCACTATCGTACTTTACAATATTTGACATTGACAGAACGAGACAAAACATTACTTTAGCTTGAAGTATGTTTTAACTTTTTAATGAATAACAGAGATTACTTTTTGTACACTTTGAGGTTATTATATTTCATGGGGAAATATAAATAATATAAAAAAGCCAAAGTTATTATATATTTCAAGATATGTAAGTTTTCTTCAGACAACAGACAAACCAGTAAAAAAAAACTACAAACTCGATGATTAATATGAACAAGTTGATAAAATCAATGTAATTGAAATAATTTATTTTGACTAAGCGAATGAAAACTAAGAAACTAATGGTACACAAAAAATTGAGTGACAACAACCGATAAGTATCAGATTAAGTAACAGATACCTTACCACAGATATTGACCGTTCACATAACAAAAGCTTGGAAGGTAAACACGTATTCAGCAGCATAAATAATACAAGGTTAGATAAGTGATAATAGGATACGTCTCATATTATACTAGAGGCTAATATTAAGGATTCAATGGAAACATTAAATTAAGGAATGCAAAGGGTATTAGAAATTATATGGAGGCCTAACCAGAACGCCCCATAAAATCTTTCCGGAACAATCACGTCTCTTTTCCGTTTGGTCTATTTTGAATATTTGGTCTACTTTCTCAATAGAAAATTTTGGGTATTTATTGAGAAACTAGACCTTCACAAAAAACTACTGGAATTGACAACTACTGCTGAGAAAAAATGCAGGAAGAAACCCATTTTTAAAATATGAGTGAAGCAATATTATGGAGGATACTCATTCCGCAGATAAAAATAATGTTCAAAATAAATGAATAAATACAGAAATCACTGTGAAATATATGCACAGTAAAGTCTCAGGATCAATGGTCGAGGTAATTGTAAATGAATATTGTAATTACAAACGAATACTGCTACAAGTGGCAATGAAATCCTAACAAGTATTAGAACAGAAATGAAAAACATGTTTGTAATTTTTGTTAATTTGACTTTGTAGTCTTAAGATTTCGATGAAACGTAATAGTGAATTAAATTTAGGATAAGAAAATTTCAAATTAAAATGGAAACTGTTCAAAGGCAAACGGTAAATGATACTGACGAAGGCAAAACTAAGACTAGATAAGGAATTAACTACCATATTATTGCTAAGACAAGAAGTAATTGCAATAGGAACTTAGACCAGCATTGGTGAAACCATATTCAAAAAACACATAACACATAACAGAATGTAAATTAGGTGCCGATGAAACAAAAGTTTATTTCAAATTTGTTTTTTCAGACTTATTATATGAACTGATCAATCAGTCTTAGCCATTTGATTAATTAATTCATTGAACGATTTAATTAAATGAGTCTATAAACTATCTGCGTATTAATGTTCTTTAAACATTGAAGTTTTTGAATGGCCTACCTTTGGAAGAGCACTAATCCTTTAAGCTATGTTAGCTTAAAGGATTTTGAATGAATACTTATATAATAAATTTACAAGACATAGCTTGTTGCTGTTCTACAAAATTGATCGATTTCTAAATACAATTATTTTTATTCATGTTGTTTCTTAACAGTCACGAAGTCACAATTGCTCTGCAAAAATCTCGTTGGCTGCATTAAGACTAGATGCATAGCTAGAAAACGCATGAATTCTCATGCAAACATTGTGGGTTACATAATTACCAACACATGTACACATAATACTACACCTGAAAGTTAGTTAATGCTTTAATATATAACTGTTTTTTATTCTGAAATAAAATAAAATTACACGATATCTAATTCATCTGATACTTAATATTCTACTGAAAAGGTGGACTCTAAATGTAGTGAAAAACAGAATTTTGTGGGTGGATCTGATGAATCTACCTAATTAAAAAGAGACATGGTATCTTGCGCAAAGACCCACTCTACTCAACCCTGGATATATACATACTCAAACGTCCAATTACTCATTCGAAATACGCGTATCAAAACAAAAAAAATCAATGACTGTCCACATATCTAAATGCATACAAAAAGCACCCTATAAAGAAGAGAGTTAATTAAAAAGGGATTTTTGGTCATCCTGTGAACGCGGAGGGCTCATAAAATCCTTGCAGGGCTATCTTATCTCTGTGTGCGTCGCACGCACACGCGCTGTGCAGCGAGCCTTATCATTAGATGTGTGTGATAAATATTTGATATTATGCATTCTTGTTTTTTTCACAAACTAGGTTTTTATAATTATATAAAGACATTTAGTCAACATCTATATCTCATGTGAGCGAATTCCCTGTTCCTTTATTAGCTGTAAAACCTCAGAGCTTTGCAGCTAAACCATATACCTAATCATAAACATCAATTACTTCAATGACTCCATCTGAAGCTGCCATCAAAAGAGCCTTAGATCAGATGTTTGGGCACTTGGGGCAAACAACCATATGAGCCATTGTTTGTGGGGAGAAACCATAATCGCATATGTAATGGGTATTAAGGTTTATCGACAGTGACGAGCCAGAGTCGTGTTGTTTATTTATTTCTAAATACAATATAAAAAGTACAACAGCAGGACCCAAAGGTTGTCTGCAAATATATTGCTCCATTAACACAACAACCGAATTATGTGACCGACTGTACCTATTGGAAACTGCTGTTATACAATTTGCCTTGAAAACTGAAACCGTACTGGGTCTGAGTTTCGCGCATGCGTACTTACAAGTAGGTTATGTGAAGCTACTAATATTTTTTTTAATTTCCCCTTTTTTTTAAATCGCAATATCGACAGCATTTAGGTCAAAGCACATTTCTGTGTTATCATTTTATTAAACAAAATGCATATAGGTATGCATAACAATCAAAAATATTACGAAAACAAAATTATATTTCGATCATTTATTAACAATCTATTTATATGCAAAAATACTGTTTACTTAGATGGCATGTATGACGCATTATTATATGTATTGTCAATCCATTGTTTAAACACACATAGGTAAAACACGTATTTTGTACGTTTATTATACACATGACACAACATATACTTAAACCAAAGTAAAAAAAGTTTAACTTATGATTAACACTACGAAACCATTCGATTCAAACTTGCAATCAAAACAGTGTTTCCAGTCGAGTTGTTGCTCAAAATATTAAAACAAACAAAGACGGTGTAGAAATGCTGACCAGAATGTGCATGGACAGGTGACCTGATCCCCACGCATAAGAAGCAAACTATGTTCAAAACACAATTGAAAATAAAAACTGCACGATTAACTTAAATTATAAGGAATAACAAATCAACGAACAAAGTACTTACAAAATAAAAATAAACAACCAACAAGTACAACAACAAATTGTCAGAAATCATAATCCACTGAAGCTTAAAACTGAAATGCATAAAGGACACCAAGAACCAACAAGCAAGAACAATCAACATATGACACCAAAATGCACTTACAGAGAGAAATGCCGTCAAGCTGCCATCGGCTCCTTGAGGAGTTGGGATCGGCAGGCACGGGCTCTCGGGACTATACGCACTGGCTGTACCACAGACGCGAGACCTCGAGGAAGTAACTCCGAGGGAACTGTCAACTGTACGGAACCGGGCGGCGGAGCCGGCAGCCCATGGCGCCTGCGCCGCGCGCCCGTTAACAGCCGCTCCGAACCACCCACCCCACACGCACCCTTTAAATCGAACGTCATATCCCACCACCCACGGGCCCCTGTAATTTCTGAAAGCGCTGACTACCTCGCGACCCTAAAAAATGCATTGCGTAACGGTTTTATAAATTCCAGCCTGTTTGTCCAATCAATTATCTACCTGCGATGGAAGACAATGACTGTAATCAAACGTAATTTTAAGGTTTCTGTATTGAAGCGTACTTTTAATTTTTTTTTTACAAATCGCCGTCATTGTTTCAGCTTCAACTGAGTTGCTCCTCCGTTTTGATAACTTACGCTTTGTTTTTCAATAGATTTTCTTGGGATTTATTAAGCTTATTCTAGATTTTATTTCGCTGCTATGTTGTATTAAAACTGTAGACTAGATGAATTGAAATTTTCACCTTGGTATTAATTTGACTTACTTCAAAAATCATGTTCTGCTATAGAATAAAACCAGTCTGATGAAATATTAAAGATCCTTCGACCTTGACATTTTGGTCAAAAAGAGATACAATTAATAAACTAATGATGGTATATTTTAAAAAAACTGTCGTTGAATAAGTAGACAAGTAAGACAGATAACCGGAGTAGACAAGCTGTACATATATGCCAAATTATTCTCTGAAGGAAAGGCCGGAGGAAATAAGAAGACTTTGGACATTTACGTCATCTCAACTCAACTCATGACTTGGTCGCTCTGGCTCTGAAAGTACACTTCGAAAGATGATATGACGAAATATCGATTACCATCCCTAATATAGTAATTGATTCAGTAATAATTACCCCTAGACTCTAGAGCCCTATAAAATCACGAAGTTAACTTTAGGGCAGAGGGACTTCCTTTTGTGGAAAAAAAAAACTGGTGGTTATCGCCTGATGATGATCTTTCAGCAGAATAGAAACCTCCTTTATGTCTAATCGACCATCACAGTCCAGTTCTAGTCAACCACAATTCTCAAAACGCACACGACTAGTTTAACCTTTTTGTATTTTTTTTTCGGTTAGGCCAGTTCGAGCATAACTTACCAAGCAGTTACCTAATTCTTATTTTAAAAACAGTCAACCAAAGTCACGTTGAGAATGGGAATCACGTCCCCATTTCGAGAGTTCCTACGTCACTATTAGACGTAGGAATCGAGGTCACCATGGCTGACCAAAAAATAATGCAGCTGTGAGCTTCTGAAATAGAAGCCCGCGCGATAAATAGGTCAAACTATGCGTCTGCGATCGATTCGATACATTTTTCTATGTGTGTCACGTACTTGAATTATTTATTAATTTGTTAAAGATTATTGCACTTAATATATACAATACATTAGCCAATAGTTAACTTAAAGCTAAAAATTTGCCTGCCAATTTATCTTTGAGATATAGATAGATATCTGTCAATTCGAAATGGAGATAGGCGGGGGTGATTAATTCTATTGTACGAAATAAAGAAGTAATAGTGAATAACCCAGTTCATGTTGTTGAAACAAAATTTGATTGTTTATTGAAACAAATTGGGTCGAGAACTCTTTAGAATGCAACTTAAAATTAATTGTTTTTCTTTACAATTCTATTGACAGGCAACATTTTTTCTATACTAACTACAATTTCGTTAGTACTAGTCTTGAGAGACACAGATAAACATAACTTAAACAGAATAGACAGAGTCTACCAACAAATTAACACTTGAATTGGAATTTGGAATCGTTTGACAGCAATCTTCACAAGCTGGCGTCTGACCACATATATATCATGACGACTATACTTCATACTCGTCTATCTCAAACACCCAAATATCAACACTCGACTGACTTGACGGCAAAATGAAGCCATACAAGTGATTAATTCTGGCAAATTTCATCTGACCCGTGTGTCGTTCTCGATTGCACTCGACACGCTACGATATAACGTCAATTAGTTACATACAAAATCTAAAAAACATTAGAATCGACCCACTTTTCAGGTCTTATTTTAGATACGGATGTTTCGCAGATGCATTCTTTCATCCGATTACTATTTTGATTTATCTTCGTGTAAAGTGTTCTGTGCTTTCGTCCTATAGCTAAAAATCTTGAAATAATCAAGAAGTGAAATCTTACAAGTATAGATCAAATCATTATAATGCCTGTTGCTTGTATTGTGATGTCCAGAATGCTAGCCACATTTTGCATTACCTCTTTTCAAGCTGTGGTGCTTAATATTTAAGTAAATAATTTAATTTTAATAAATAATAAAGAAGAATAGAATTTACTTAAATATTAAGTACCACAGCTTAAAAAGAGGTAATGCAAAATGTGGCACTAATCATTCATGTATAAGAATAGTGCACATCAGCCTCTCTTGGTCAAGTTTTACTGGATAGGAAAAGGACAATAGAAGTACGTAAAAGCTGTGGTACTTCATATTTAAGTAAATAATTTAATTTTAATAAAGAAGAATAGAATTTACTTAAATATTAAGTACCACAGCTTAAAAAGAGGTAATGCAAAATGTGGCACTAATCATTCATGTATAAGTATAGTGCACATCAGCCTCTCTTGGTCAAGTTTTACTGGATAGGAAAAGGACAATAGAAGTACGTAAAAGCTGTGGTACTTCATATTTAAGTAAATAATTTAATTTTAATAAAGAAGAATAGAATTTACTTAAATATTAAGTACCACAGCTTAAAAAGAGGTAATGCAAAATGTGGCACTAATCATTCATGTATAAGAATAGTGCACATCAGCCTCTCTTGGTCAAGTTTTACTGGATAGGAAAAGGACAATAGAAGTACGTAAAAGCTGTGGTACTTCATATTTAAGTAAATAATTTAATTTTAATAAAGAAGAATAGAATTTACTTAAATATTAAGTACCACAGCTTAAAAAGAGGTAATGCAAAATGTGGCACTAATCATTCATGTATAAGTATAGTGCACATCAGCCTCTCTTGGTCAAGTTTTACTGGATAGAAAAAGGACAATAGAAGTACGTAAGCACACACAGTACAGTATTTTTGTGTTTTGATTATGCCTAGATTCGCTGATTCGCTCGCTATTATAAAAAAAAAACAACATTTTCCAACAATCCAAATATTGCAAATCGCCTCAATTACCGCGGCATAAAAACCGGCGACTTACATTACAGTCCATGAAGTTATAGATACAGTAGGTATACTCGTAATAAAACTATTATCAAATATAATAAATAACGAAAAAAAGTGATGCAAAACAAATTTCAAATACTTAAAACCATTAAATTATAGGCATCAAAATGTTATGTTACAAAACCGGCAATAACAATCACATAATGGAGGTACCTATATCTACGCGCATATGCATGTTCAAACTGCTAGGCGCAGAGGGGGCGGCGCGGGCGCGGGGGGCGGGGGCGAATAGTGCGCAAATACGCGATGCCTGCATACAATGACTGCCAAAGATCGCATCCCGGCCGGCACGTGTAAGCACAGTGCCGAATTCGAACAGGGTGTTTATGCAACTTGCTTTATAGGTAGGATAAATACTTTCCTATGAACTATGATTGTGTTGTTATATTTAGTGCAATACTTTAATATATTGTTTGGTGAATATATCAAAGAAGAACTTGGCATAATACTTGTAAAAGTTATATTGAAGTAACCTATAATAGGTTTAAAAAATGTTTTAGATGTTTTAAAACATACAAACAAAACAATTGTAGTTCCAATAATGTGTTTATTATGAAGTACTCGAGAAAGGAATAAAAAATAATTTTAAAACGAAAAATACTGAAAACAAAAATTGGCGACCCGAAAATTTTCAATACGGACCTGTAATCGCATTGTGCGATAGCGTCAATCACGCACACACGGAAACGCATAGTCGAATTTCGTGGATGTATTTTTCTTGTTCGCGCCTATGTGTGCGCCGCGTCGCCGGTGGCGATGGGACAGACATATCTATCCGGGCCTACGTTAGAGCGAGATGCCTACACCTGGTTATATAACGCATTATTTTTATAATTAACAGGCAAAAATTTAGAGATACGGCCGTGCGACCCTGAAAGCGGACAGTGATCCCAGCTAACAAAATTTGCACTGATCAGATGTGGGCGACCTCGGCCAGATAGTTGCACGTTCGCACACATAGACAAGGCCTAGCACACAAACGTGGATGGGAAAATTCTCGACTTCCGTGTGTGCTGGCTCAATTGTTTGTGCATGCAGGCTCTATTGATTTGCGGGCTTGCATTTGAAAATTGTCATCAGCTAGGAAACATTTTCAATACAATGTCAGGCTACGTATAATTTGTACACTTTGAACACAGATAGATAACATCTATAAAAATCTTGTCAATGAAACATTTTATTTTAACTTATGAAAAATCACACGAAATTTTCAGACTTGATTATCAAACCTATAGCAACGCATAACGGAAACAAAAGACGCAACTTACCTCATTCAACAAACAAGTTTTAGGTACTACGAGTTGATTAACCAAACCTGGCACGCATCTTATAATTCTGTACAGACATCACAGTCACTCTTTGAAAGCATAAATGTGTGGGAAAGAGACACAGAGTCCTTTCCCGTGCAGCTTTATTTAATCAACCTGTGCTTGGTAATAACAATAGTTGAAATTCAACGTGAGCATAGAATTCCTGTCAAAATTCAAATGACAACCTGCGTTTGGCCGGTAATAGGCAAGCCTCAAGGCGAGTTAGTGATCGAATTAACATTTATTCATGAATCGAGCTCTGTCGCACTTCATCGATGATCTTCTAATCTTATCGGCGTTTTAGTAATTCTGTTGCCAACTTCGACAGATTTCGCGAACTCTCTAAGTGTTTACTTGTTTACATTTGATTTCAGGTGACACGCTGAAAAATATACCCTTAAGTTAGTGTCAATTCGAACATATAAAATAGTTCGACGTTTTCTAGCTTCAAATATTACTAAGTTAATAAATTAAAATGCATGCGCACTTTAATTCGAGTTAGAACAATAAGCATTTAATACGTATAAGACCTTGTAATACGTAAGTATACTAACTGCCTCAGTGTTCTAATGGTCTGTAGTTGCCTTATTATTCGAAGGCCAATTATTGAAGCCCTAGCTCAGGAAAACAGTTTGAATAAGCATTTACTTTTACATAACGAAGTATTCAATTAATATATGAAAATAACTGTTTATCCTAAGTTGATTTTGAATATTTTGGATATCAGATATTATGACTAGAAGAATGATAAATAATTTATTAAAGTTTTAATTTTAATATTATTTTATAAAAAAGGAAATTAGGTACATTGAAGCAAAATAAGATTCAAAATTCACTCAAAACTCAAACTGACAACAAAATTTAGGGTGGTATCTCCGAATCCTAACTAATCGATAGTTGTAACTTTCCTTGGCTGCCCGTAGGCTGCCAAAGCTGCAAAAACGGATCTTAAAAGCTAGCAATGTTCGGCGTCTGTCAAACTCAGAAATAAGATTAACTGTTTTGTTCCTAGTCATATACTTTGAAGTAGAGCATTCAGTTTAGAGAAAAAATAGGTTTGGTAAAATTTCGGATAAGTCATTATAATATTGCAAAAGTAAAAATTTTTGAAGATGATTTTTTTAAGCAATATGAGTAACCAAGATGTATTGGATACATATTTTGGCTAATGTAGAAACTTTAAGGAGAATGTTTAAGGTTATTTTACTAATTTGATGATTTTAATCTAAACTTTCAGTTTTATTCACTTCTAATTTAAAGAAACTTATCATACAGATAGAGACATCGAAAGCTTCAGAAAGAAATATAACCTACGTATAAAAAATATGATAATTCGTAATGATATCATTATACAAAGATAGTGGGGATATGTTGAGCAAATCAGAATGTAAATTTGGAGGGTTTGCGTGATTATAACTATAGAAAGACAACTAGTCTTCTAGAAAATTATTACTTAAATAAACCCATATAAGTAAGGTACACACAACCATATCGGAAAATACCAACATCGCACATTCCCTTGAACATAAATTAATGCTTGAACAACCCATATTAAATACTTATGAAGACAAAATTGTAATTACATATGAATCCTGTCATTTACCAGCCAAACACACACACGGTCATGTTTTTGCTGGGCATATTGGTAATAAATAAACAGTCCATGTGTTCGTTCATTGTCTTGTATGTAAGTATGAACTTGGCTGCGACCATGAACTCGCCATAGAAGCTTACGTCATCCGAGATACAACCAATGAGTTGCATAATATTAACAACACTTCCTTGTATTAATACAAGCTCCCAACAAACTGTAGTAAACATGGGTAATTAATTACTGCTTATTGAGGGTATTCTTAATCTTGAGACGGAAAAGCCAACAGTGGGCTTTTAAAATGGGAACGTATTGGAGTATATGAAAAGGGAGAAGTTCCAGCAAATAAATATAGCATCGACATTAATTTGCATTTGCAGGTAAATAGTAAAAATCAACGAAAAGCAAGTTTTAATGTGCTTTCAGCAGATGTAGTGAACGAATTTCACTTTATGGGACTTTTTACTTCTTATTATAGTAAAGAAAGTTCCTTTATTTTCGATATGTTCCTTTTCGAAAATAATAAAAATAAAACGCAGAAGAATACACGCAGTATTAAAGAATCATCAAGATAATTACAAATTTTTAAACTTTACCTTTCAGGAAGAAATTGAACTCAATACGAGTAGTTCCTTCATTGAACTGTTGAACAAATGAACTCAATAGTTCCTTCATTGAATGCGAACTAAGAACTGATACTAAAATGACTACGCTCCATTGAAGTTATAAGAAAGGGGGACTCCAAACCACATAATATAAGACGCACATGTAAATTTCGTTTGAGATGCTATAAGGAAAGATGAACGCATAGAATTACGTAATGAACTTGAATGAATGCTCATGGTCATGGTTGGTACGGAGGTTAGATAGTATCTTACAACGAAAATATCAGGAAATATTTTGTACAAAATGGATATTGTTTTCCAATTGCACTGTTTTATGTAATACTAGCTTCGCCCCTGGGCTTCGCTCCCTATGTATTATCCCAGATTATATTCTACCCGTGTACCAAATTTCATCCTATTAGACTTTGAGTGAAAAACCCTCACAAACTTTCGCGTTTATAATATTAGTAGGAAGTAGGATTATTTTATGAAAAACAGTGAAAATACGAAAAAAACAACAACGGTATACACAGCGGTATAAACAGGAGCAGAGATGGGTTTAAAAGGTTCATTGGTTTGCGCCGAACTTTTCGGGGAGAAATTGGGGAAAAGACCGGGAGTAAATCCATCTATACAAGGATAGACCATACAATTTATAACAGCGCTACAGCAAATGTTTATATCTCTCGTAATTTATTATCGTAAAGTAACATTTCACTATATCAAATAATGAGGTTAAATGTCAAGTAGATAGTGAGGAAATTGAAATAATAATTTGTAATTACCCATTGCTGTTTCTATGTAATTTGTATATTTATAGTATATTTATACTGGGTGCGTACCTACTAAGGACAGAAATACTTCAAAGCATTGTGCGAATATAATAATTTTCATTGTGTCTAGTTTTGTTGTAAATCCTCCCTATGATAAACGATATGAACAAAAATCGACAGAATCATAAAATGCTATTCGATTTTCAGACATTAAATAAACAGTGAGCCAATCAGAGCAACTCCTGAACCATTAAATTTAAGTTTCCATTTGGATCCCAATCAATATTGCGTATTAAATTGAGACCTGGCAAGCCATACGTTCCTATAGCAACGATCCCTTTCGAGTTCCAAGGGCGTCTATATTCCACCGAGTTATTTACAAAGGAATCGAAAATCAAATAATTTCTCTCCGTTGGCACTTTAGAGCAATTTATAATCTAGCTAAAACTGACTAATAGACTCATTTCAAGAGCTTATTAAAAACTTGAAAGGTTTTTAGGAATTTATCGTATTAATCAAGACTTAGATTATATACATAGCACAGCTTAGATTTTAAAGAAGTAAATACTTGTATTGCCTGGTTTCCTTCAAGGTTGAAATGCTTTAGTTTTTGAGACTATGACAGACGAGTTACATTATTAAATTCCTTTGTAACCTTCGTGTTTTTCATTTTAGAGATTTAAAGGATCACGGTTGAAATGGTAATGAAATAAAACAAATAACATAACTTCGAAATATAATATATTGAACTGTGTAAAATAGGTAGCGGTTTAGAAGGAAATGATAGCTTCTGATATTCTTCAATACAAACAAAAATATTTAAATAATTGCTAGCAATAATAATAACACATATAATTAGTACTCTCTTGTATATAATATTTGGGAAAACTCAAAGTTACTGTCGTTGAATTCAGTTTCAAGTTGTTGAGACTTAAAACGAATTCAAGTGTCTCTTGAAACGTCCTGGAAATTAAGTCTTTAGAATTGAATAAGAAGTAAACATCGAATTGTCAGTGAAGTCACGAAGTTCTAATAACATTTGGGCCCTAAAGACCTGTGAAATTCAAGAGCCCTGTTATTATTAAAATAGTTGGATTAAATTTTGTCAAACAACAGAGCGATGTTATTTGGGATGGGATTTTACTTGTACTGGATGCTGTTTCGAAAACATATGTTCCTAGCGGCCCGGCCCGGCTTCGTTCGGGTAAAACCATAATAAATTATACACCTAAATCTTCCTTCGGAATCACACTATCTATTTAAAAAATCCGCATTAAAATCGGTTGTGTAGTTTTATAAATCTAAGCATACATAGGGGCAGACAGCGGTAAGCGACTCTGTTTTATAATATGTAATTATTACACACCTATTCAGATTTTTTCGCATCTTTCACCATCATAGTTCCGAACGAAAGTTATTCGCAAACTGGATAATATTTTATTTATCTGGTTCATGCATGAGGCATGAATTTGTATGCTTTACCACCTAAGTACTTACATTACATACACTTTCAAGATGATCTCATAGTTTTTTTGCGTGAAATCTTAGACAAAGATGAGTCATCAGTTCACATAACCATTAAATGTCCTTTTTGCAGTTAATTTTACAAAGATCTTATTTAATTTTTTTATATTCGATTTATGTTCATGAAGTGATTTGTTTCTCTAAATAAAACAATTGCTACATTTTTTCTTTGTCTAAAAGTAAATTTCTAATTCACTGGTTTTCCCAAAAAACTATTTACATTTTGCAATTATTACGCTGAGATTTCTAAAAACAATAACATGCCTACGTCCGAATACATCTTAATACAGTTATGACAGTAATGATAGATTCATTGGGTGGAGCATAATTTCACAACAGAGAAACCGAACATTTGAGAGCATATTATAGAAGACACGACACATGAAACTATATAGTTTATAGACCACGAGCTAGGCCCTGAGTAGTTCTAGCGGGGAGGGGACTGCGGAGGCGGAGGTGGGTACGAAGTTCGGAGGCCCGGTGCTCACAAATAGCAAGCTGCGACTTGGCATACAGTGTACTTCCCAACCAGGGCCGTATCCTAAACATTTCGTCTATGAATTCTAAAATGTTGGTTAATTTTTTAAGTAGATTTTGACAACAACCGTATTAAATACCACTCGATAGTAAGCTAATACAAGTTTTCACGAGATTTCTTGAAAAATGTAAAGACGACTCTGTTATGTAAAACGTCTGCACTTGTTTTTCTATTTCTTAGTTATTTTTGCTGTTCTTCATGGTTCGTACGTAAAATAATAGGTAATCATAAAAAAAAATATTGCCCGTGAAGTGTATGGAACAGAATATAATAAGTATGTGATATTTTTCACAAGATCTGTGGCAGCTTACGTACATTTTATTGAAAGAAACTTCGGATTATAAGCATATGTACATATTTCTGACTCAAACAGAGAGAGAGATGTAGAATTTGTACATAAATTATAAGCTAGTTCGACATTTGAATCAATACATATGACTGAAATACCTTGTACTATAGAGAAATCAATATTGTGACCTCAATATCAAGGACTAACAAAACAGGAAAATATACATACATCCACAAAACGGTACATAATATAGCTACTCATAAATCGATAATTTTTGGTGTGACCCAGAAGTCCGGGAGTTTATCAATAGAATATTAATTTGGAGTCTTAAGCATTGAACAAGTTGAATGCGTGTCGAGAACGGGCGTGAAGTTACCTGATATAAAGCCTCCAGGTGGAGATTGAGGCGCATTGAGGGAAGTTGAAAAGAGCTGGAATCGGCCCGGGTGGCGTCTCTATCGCAACGCAACCCACACGATCGTCATGGCTACGGAGGCTCGGCGTCGAGTGCGGCCCTGGGTGGCCTTGCATTGGTATGGGGAGGGCAATAGCCCCGTCTACTTGCAAGTCGCTATCAATCCGCGCTTGCCAACGTTTTTGGCGACGCTGTACAAGTCTGAAGAGATCGGCCGCGTGTTTTCCGCGATATTGTACGTGGCCAACGTTAGAAGAGTGAGTATTCAAGGTCGCCAGCGATTTTGCCTGCATTGCATTTGTCCGGGCTGTACGTGACTGAACTGTGGCGGTTGATTCACGATTTTTTACCGTAGAGTCTATTGTGATTATATTTTAGAATTCGTATTTATGTAGGCCAGGTAGGAAACAGCCACGTTTTGTATATCTTTTACGGAAATTCTAATATAAATCTTAACATGAACATAACTATTGAGTATAGGTACGGTTATGATAAGAGGAAGTATTCCCGACGAAACAGGCTACGTTTATCTGGCAAATCAGTCAACCCTAAAATCAAGTTCACATTATTTTCAGAATGCGTTGCTTCAACTTAGTTAAAATCTTTAAAAAACCTTAATTGATAAATAAATGTTATTTTACCATAGTTACCATAATTTTCTAGGAAACTTAATAACTAGTGCTTTTGTCTAATACCGAATTTCAATCCTTATACTTAAGCTCTAAAGCCTAGAGTTGCCCGAGTAATAGCGAGGAATATAAGATTATGAAAGTGCTCAATAAATGTGACGTGAACTGAGACTTTAGATATACATCGTCGGTTTTGGCAGGAGTTGCGTGAAAGGCCACCGTTCGTAGCGAGCAATAGGGCGGTAATGCTAAGTGCAAAAAGCTTGATAAGGGTTTCTTGGTGAAGGCATACAAACTGGACTGGCGTGCGGTGGTGCGTGCCGGCTGCCAGTTTCCCTCGATTTCCCGATATCAGACCGGCCTCGATTTTCAGGGCTTATGCCGCTATAAGTTATTCTGCCCTGCATACACCGCAGACTTCAAAAATTTTCTGGCAGGACTTTTTGTTTCCGGATTTCTTTGAAATAATATACTTACACATATTTTTCTTGTCTTCGAAACTTTCACTTTGGAACTTTTTGTGTTCTGGATCATTTTTTCTTAATGGTTTTTAAAATATTTTTCTTTGGAAATATATAATAAATATTATGTTATAAAAAAAGAAATCTACCGAACAAGATACTTACGAAACTAGGCTATATATTTAATACCAACTCTAGTACAAAAGAAATGGGAAACAATTAAATACTTGTTAGGTATTCAAAAATCTGTAAAGCCCACAAGCGTGTGTGTTGCATTAAACAATCAAAAAAATCATGTCAACATACCAAATCGTCTAGCCAAAAACATTGGTTCAGTACACATTTTTGCTTGCGTCAACAATGTTTTTACTTTCCATCTGTAGTGGAAACACGTACCTACACAAAACACACCCGCGGGAGTCGAGTCATATCATCGGCCACTTCGTTGGCTAGAGAAACTAATTTGCGTCCTTGTCATTTGGCGCGTAAAACATGTTTCAGAAACAATCTTTTTATTTAATATTTTCAAGACACTTTACAATAAATAAATCATCAATAAAAATTAAATCTAGCCCGATCTTAACTGTTTCAAATCTGTGAGTCAGCACGAAAGTGTTCACGATTTCTGGCGCCTACTTCTCGCTGACACATTTAACTCCACACAATCGAGGTTATTGAGTAAAGCTGCGCACAAAGCCAACTTCCACTCCTTATTTTAGAAACGGATGTCTCCAGATCATCTCACAAAAGAGTATAAAACGCTCCACCTTACATAGATCGCTTCAGTTGTGGCCTAAAGACGCTAATTTTTTGCCTTTAGTGTTCGAAATTGTAATGATCACTAGGGAGTGGGTGTTGAATCTCTCCCTGTCTTCAAAAAGGGCGATAGGGATTTTGGGAGGATGAAATACGAATTCTAGGAACATGAAACTGTTTTAATTTCAGATCTATACACGTGTCTCGACTTTTAAGATTTAGGTCAGACCCTGGATTCTATTTAAAAAATTGTTTATTCTATCATGTTAGAAATTCCTTTTGATAAAATTTTATTCATTATATTAAGTTGAATATATCCCTTGTTTCACAAGAATTTAACTAAAATTATATATGTTTTAAGATCGATTCAATATATTCAATCGATTTAACTAGATCTGATCCCCTGAAATCACAAACATTGAGCTAAGCACGGTCAACCACGTAATTTTCTTTAATGACGGCCGGGGCTAGGATATCTAATGCCAGCTTAGCATAAATATTTTACTATTTGTTGTACCTAAAATGTATGCATTATACAAATTCACTTCACTAAAATTTAATCATTGAAGTAGAAATCTAACGCTGATTAATAAATCAGATTATCGAACAAAATAAATATAAGAAATCAAAACAGAGGAACGAAAATGACATTCGCAAAGTGATTTGGGGACAAAGATAACTACGGAGAAAAAGAAAAATATTAAGATACAATATCCAACTGAACTGGACCGCTAAAAGGGCTGGAGGTGTGAAGCCGTCTAGACGACCCAAAGGACGGGTTTTGATAAGGGTGCTACCGACGACCTTGAACTTAGAAACGGCTTAAACAAATGAGGCTACCAACCACCCACACGTATATACATACGCGACATTTTTTTGTTTCATTCCTTACCATTCGGAGACACTTAATCAAAGACTGCTCTTACACAAAAACCACATGTTTGCCTCCAAATACGTAACTTTACATAACGCACTCATAGCAGGTTGAATTGAAAATTTGAAAACCAGGGTTTGCACATTCGTCATATGTTTGCCAAACTTTGTATTTACTCAGGGTAACGAACAAATTTACGGGCTGCTGGTCGACATTCAGACAAAATACATCCAATTACTTATCGCGGTAAGCCTATAGGCGTAGACATCTATGTTTCAGAGCCTTTGAACAGTCCTGAATAATTGGTATTGAATAGCTAACGTACACAAAGGAACTAAGGCTCCGGCCGACCAAACGGATCCTTTTTGCGATCGACATTTGAAATTTTGATCAAGTTCCATTACAAAAACAAACCAAGCCTAGCCCGGTACAGACGAACGAAAATAAGTTCAGGCAGTTCCTAAACAAAAAGAAACTGAAATAAACAAGGTCGAGGAATCAACGTCGCCGTCGCCGCCGCCATAAAGACCGACGGCCGTCCTTGAAAATGGGGGGTTCTTACAAATTGGGTTATTACGGTGCGTGGGGGCGTGGGGGTCGAGACGGGACGTGCAAGCGAGATAGAGGTAGTATGTTCGTATGGATTGGGGAAGTGAGAGTGTGACAGATGATGCGTAGGCGTACCTCCGCTGCGCCACCCTCCGCCCGGCACGCCTCTCCAGGAAGGACTCCCGTCCCAGACTAGGGTTCCGGCGCCGATCATTATAATTACTCTCCAAGGTGAGTCGGGAGCTGTGCAACCCCACCGGCAGCCTAATCCAGCGAACGCGCCTCCGCTGGGACCAGGCTGATATTCCCAACATAATATTACGGGCACCAAACATTAAAAGCACTTAAACATCATCTGCCTATCCGAACGGCAGCAATTATGAAGCAAATTAAAAGCCTCTTTATAATTTCAAGTGTGCTGAGCTTTATGAAGGTTTATTTTAAATCACTTATTTTTAAAACAACAGAAGAAATATTTAATTTGATTGTCTGGGTCTCGAATAATATTAATTTTTGAGCTGTTCTTAATTCGAAATTAGTTTCGCCTTTTGCTAAAGGAATATTTAAAGTAGACTTCCTTACAGGCAACGACCTTTAACATTCCAAAGCTGAGCCTAATCGCTGTCGAAGTTCGTAAACTTTTGAAACAAGTTTTTATAGAATGCTTTATGCAGTGGTCTTTGATGGGCACGGTCGAAACCGGCTCTTGTTCAGGTGTCACTGCGGCAGCTGCCGATGATGTGGCCATTCATAGAGTTCAGACTAGACTTGGCCATTATGAAGTGCTGGTACTTACTTGGATTGAATAAATGGGCGCGCGACCAAACAAGAACAAAGACGTCGTCAATGTAGGGATATGCTAGAGTTTTTTATTGGGATCAAAAATCTGCATTATATAAACTACAGGGATATAGAGTGACAATTCAGTCTGTTCGTTTTTGTAATTAAACGTATATTTTTCGTAAATAGTTCTAGTTACAATAATGGATAATACATAAAAAATACACGCTATATACGGATTTTGTTCAATATATTATTGACTAATATTAAGGGGAATGATCAAGGTACTAGAGCAGAAACTAGATCAAAGAAGATTAAATTCTAAGCGAATTCTAACAAAATACATACAAAAATAGTCTAGTGAAGAGAAGACATTGATTTCAATGCTATTGAGAAAGATCACAAAGATAAGGTTTCACCAAATCGTTGAGCTCTGAATGAGATTTATATAAGAAAAAAAGTAATACGACGCATTAAACAAGAGCGTATATTCCGAATACTCCAATCGCACGTTGAGGTGACGTAATGCTGCGACCATTCGAAGACCAATTATGCGTGAACGGGTATAGGCCCCTAGCAACGCAGTGCGTAGAAGTAAAACAACGTAGGCAGGAGGTACACTAATAGACCAATGGAATCACAATACACAGCGCGCGATTTCATTCCCAATTTCCTTCGTGATAGGAAAACCAAAGATCAACTGTTGATCTTCAAGGTACCTACAAAATAACAAGTAAGTCAGCTTTTCTAAACGAATTAGTTCCGACTAACTGGATTGATCTAGTTTTGCCATTTGAATTGTTTGTGCAAACGACATAGGCATAGATACTCATCACAAGAGCTAAGCACTTGCTTTAAATAACGTATATGTAATTTATAATTAAAACGTAATTTTGGGATAACAGTTCATAAGCTAGGGGTAACATAATAAAACTTCTATTTTGCCAGTTTGAAACCTCAACTTTTGCACGTGATGGTAATTTCAATACAAGTTTATTGACCTTCTAACACATGCTCATAGAACACATGTGCCAAGCATTGAAGAACAGCTAAATTTATATTCAATGCAAATTGATATCTTCACCTATTATAGGTTTTATAACGTAACTGTGAAAATAAAATGGCATCCAAAATTTATAGCTTTAACATGTACACACTAAACTTGATTATTTTGTAATAGAATTGTCTGATGTAAATGCAGATCTGAAAATCACATTTAAATTCTTGACCATTTTAAAAACAGATGAAAATATACTACCTTGTAAAAATTGCAGTGTGTGTAACTATGCTATTTACAACAATCATTGATCATTTACAAAAAAAATCTCTGACTAAGCATTTACCTGCGATGAATTATATGGCGAATCAAGCTCATATGAATCACAAACACAGAAATAAAAACATGACTATCCATATCAAACCACTGCAATTGAGCTATTGAATCAAAATTGCTTATACGCTCGAGTGTTAGTTCCCAAAGGTTGTTTATAGATAAACCTGTTATAAAAATCAATCAGTTGATTCAGACTACTACGAACTTCCTTACGTATAATAAAATAGAACACCCCTGTCGCGTCTGTCTGTATGAATGCGATCTATCGCGTAAACGTATCGCGTAAACGCGTAAACGTATCGCGTAAACGCGTAAACGCGTTACCAGACAAAAATCTGTCTCCCACACAGATTTTTGTCTGTGTGCTAGTTTTGTACGATTTTCACCAATAGGTCGTGTTCTGAGGTAGGTTTAGGTGGATAATTTATGATGGTTTAACCGAGTAGTACAAAAGTCTCATGCTCGATTGCTACTTGCATCGCATTAGTTTGTTTACCAATCGAACTCATGTACTTATTAGTAGTTTTTAAGACCACCACTTGCTTCTCGGTGAAAAAAAATTGTATGAAGTCTGCACTTATTTTAATATTGAAGACTAGAAAAGTCTTTTGTCACTTAATAAATGACAAATAAAAATTTAAATCTTTTTTGCAAGCTCCACATGTTTCCTATGTCGGTCGCTCAAAATATCGCGAATAATGAACTAAATCTGTATGAAGTTTTACTAGGTCGTTGCTCTTAGTAGTGGGGGTACGGACTGCATTTAGCAGTTCTAGGCAAGTACAGAAAAAACTATTTATATGAGTCATTTTGAGCGACGCTACTATTATTTGACGAAAAAAAAAATTCAAAATTGTGCTCTCATTTTGGCTGCAAAATATCTATGGGAGATGAATGATGATCCTTTTAAACATTATGTATCTATTTATTTCTTCTTAATGCGTTTTATTACTAACGGTGGTGTTAGGTTTTTCTTCAGCGGTATTAAGTAAATCGGTAACGAACTTATATATTTACAACAAGTACCTATTTACATGTGAATCACAAATAAATACGAAAAATAAAAGTTCACACGTGCTGATAAAATAAACTTACAGAATAGTTTTTGCAGTTATTTTATTATGTAAGTTATCAATAAACGTAATCACTAAAAACGTATATTCAATCTAACTAAATCTGTGAATAGTCTAGAAAGTTTTATCAAACAAATTATATCTAATTGGTTCCACAAAATCTAGCATTTCAAGACTAGTAGAAAACAAGACGCTTGTGAGCATTGTGTGAGACACGAAATTGACGCAAACGAAGATATTAATAAAAAATTCTAGTTAACAAGTCAGTATTGCGCTAGACTAAACGCATTCGCCAAAACACGGAACGAAAATAAAAATAATCGCGCGGTCGTTACCCGGGACTTCTGGCGTCTCGTGTCGCGGAGGCTGCGCCTGCGCATTTAACGAATTCATTGCAAATTTTCCGCTATCACCGCGGCATAGAGTGCATATAGATGAGGTCGATCTTGGCGTGAAAGATATAGAAAATTTATACACAAAAACATGAGTTCACATAAACTTAAAATGGACTATAAAGTTGATACCGAATGCTGCAAATAACTAATAAATTATAACACTATCAATTGGTCCTACAACCCATCAAAATAAGAAACAACAAGTAAGGATATGAATTATCATCTTTCTTTACGAAATGGTAATTAAATTTGAACATTCTAGCTTGTAATATTTCTAATATCTTAAAGTTTCGTATAACCTAAGTATGCACCTGAGCTGGTGTCTATATATTACTACCATTTTAAATTTCAAAATCATAAATTTCCATGTAGGAAGTAAAATAAATGGCGAAAAACAAAATATGACATTAATATAGCGTAGCGCTTTGCTACAAGTTGCATTCTCTACGAACATCTACGAATGCACCGATGCACGTAGCACGCCTACGAGTCCTACGCGAAACGTAGCAGTGCTACGAAATTGCACATGCAAAATATTATCAATGCAACTGTTCATTTCGCTGCTAAAATTTCAATAAATTTATCAAAATAAACTACCTACTACGTCTAGTTATTGATTTTATGAATGAAAATATTATATTAGCATATAAATTAATTTTAGAAAAGAAATTGTAAATTTATTAATTTGAAAAGAAAACAAATAGGTATAGTACTTACGAAAAAGCATCATGATCGAATAGCAAACAGAATTTCCTTTGAAGAGTATCTTTAACAAGGTGGTCTACAATGAGTTTGCTTTTAATAATGAAAGTAAGTTAGAATTTCGTCTTTTTTGTCTCCATATAGGAAGAGGGTGCAGCCAGGTGTAGAGTGTAGACACTATGTTCACTCTTAGTTCAGTAATACTGCATACCTTGGCTTTAGAATAAATCAGTCTCAAGAATAATTTATCTGAATATTTAAGTAGTATTCTAAAAAGACTGCGATCTTTCCATTACCACAGAACTAACATAAACATTATCCCGTGGGATTGAAAACCGAAATTCACTACTAAGAAGGAATTTATTAATCTGAAGAACTATGCAGAATTTAGTTAAATTCAAATTGTTTTCCTAAATAATTCATACGCTAAGCAAAAAACCTAACAAATTGCATCGCAAATAAAAATAAAACACTAGCCAGCCAGGTATTATTACAAGTGTATTAATTCGGTGGCCTTCACCACTGGTACATGTTTGGCACAAGTCATTGATCTTTCAAGACTAGGAACGACTATTGAATAGAAAACTCGCGTATATTCATTTATTTTGTTCGATGTTCGAAAGAAGATATATTTGCATATCTTGCTTATATGCAAATAATGCAATTTGGCTCTATCGATCAGGATGTAATTATTCGATTTCTATTTTAAATTGGGAATTTAAAAATATATTTTCCGCGTTCCATCCGCATGTCGAAGTATTTTTTTAAATAATTCTTCATTTCAATCATCAATTCTGTCTGTACTGATCTGAACTGTCACTGAACCGATTTCCATAAAGTAAAGGAGATTTCTTTGTACTATTTAGTAAAATTACAAACAAAGTCTACCCAAGTACATAATACGTAAATAACGTAAATAATGAATCATAGATTGCTGAAAATAAATAGAAGGCTTTGTTTTAATATTGTGAAATTTAAACAATTTTCAATAGAAAAAAAAAACACCCGACATATGCAGAGGTAAATGGCCAAACTTACTCATCGACAAAAAAACTAAAGATCACAGTAATTTAAAACACTATTGAACATTTTGGTTGGCATTCGGAAATGCCTTTAGCTACAGACCGCTAAAAGGTGCAAATTTAGTTTCTATGTCAAAATAAGAGAGGCCATATTAGCATGCATATAATAATACTTCTAAATCTTTTAGCACATATACATTTTACATAAACGCTTGCCCTCAGGGATAGACAATCGATCCACCTGGTACTATCACATCAGATCTCCTTAAGTCATCCATATTATTTAACTTTTTATGAGCACCACACATTCTTAAAGAAACATGGCCAAAATGTTTAAAGTAATTAATCAAATTGAGATCCAATGTTACTGATAGGTAATGTACCTACTCACGCTGGATGTTTTGTCTTATAAAATGTGCAAACCAGATGTTCGAAACGTTAATGACTCTTTGTCTCTCAAAAACTCATACACAGTCAAATTGTTGAGGAAATGTTCATGAGAAGAATTGATCACGGTAGAAATTATTTTATTAAGGTTATAGTATTCTATATAGGTAAATGGTAGTTAAGTATATGTCTGAGAAATTTTGTAACACATTCTGAGTTAGCAAATTCGCGTTCACATAGCTCTGTTTGACACATATAGATACCAATATTATTTTCAAGACCAACATCTAAATCATATAATGCAAAAACTATACTTATTAAAGCAAAGAATCGATATGGCAAGCAAGCATTTTTTAACGAAACGTCAAAATTTTGGAGTCCCTCTCGCTATGATCGGGTATTATGATGATACCGGTCCAAAACTGGTTCTATGGCCTTGGGTTCGCGGAAGGTTTCCGCATGCGGCCCCATGAGTACCTACCTGGTCATCTGCGGTGTTTCTTCGTTCATATTCTATTCAAACACGCTTTTACTGTAATTAGAATTGGCACATTACTACGTATCAATTGATCATAATAATAAGAATATTATTAAAAGAAATAATTCTTCTGAATTCATTTCTGAAAGAAAGAATTCTTTCAGAAATTAGTAATATCAAATAAGCAACTGATTTAATTTCGAAGAATAGCTGTCTCACTCTTGAATGTTTCGGACCTTTTAGACATTAAAAAAAATTCATAACTAACACATTACCTCAGAAACACAGATATTGTAAATATTTCACATTTCACTTATCGTAAATCCTAATAAATCAGTATCGCCGGTAGTAATCTCAATAGAAGCAAGAAAATAAAAACGGCAATGAGCATACGCCAATTGTATTGTACGAATAAGATAGACACAAAGAGAGAACTCAGTACAGCTTATCGAGCTTCCCTTTATTATTCTACCCTCACATATCCCTTTTATAACTCAGCAGGATAAAATATTTGAGAACCAGTTCCTAGCAAACAATTGGTAAGTATAAAAAATCACGAACTGTGATATATTTAATTAATGGAGAGTGAACAATAGCAATGTCAATGACGAAATCAAAACAACTGGGACAAAAATGAAGTTCAATCGTACAATGTCATTAGCGTGAATTAATACAACATTGAATATCGAGACCGCCCTTGCCCTTTGCCTTGTGAATGCTAATATCGGCGGAAATCGGTTACAGGAACGAGTTTTAAACGAGTCACGAAAATCGATGGCGCGAAATGAACTTACGGCTCTCGTTGATGACAGGTGCTACGGAAGAGTCACTGTGAAGCCAAATTATAGAAAATGTCCGCTCAATTTGGGCCGTAGCCAAAGTCAAATCAAACGGTGGGGATGATTTACCTAATACAGTTTTTCACATAGATTATCGCCTAGATTTTGTAAAGTACTTTTTGCTTATGTAAATATTTCTTTGTGAGAAAAAGTACATAAACCACAGATTTTGTTTTCGATATAAAGATTTACACTAACAAATAGCGATGTTTTTTATTAAAGATGAAAATTGTAGACACAAAAAATTATATAACAACTAAAGTAATTTGATTGAGCTGTTGATCATTACATGTTACAACAATTAATATAATTTAATAATTTTTTTAAAAGTAAAATGTATAAATGTAATATGAATTATTATTTTATAACGGTTTTCTAAAAAGGGAACAAATTGTTGAGGTTACTGATAGGCATGTAAAGACTTTTCAAGATAGTAATTTAGGTGTCATAATAGGGCCAGAGAGCCGTTAATTGCCAAAACATTCCAAACGTAGAAGACATGCACGCAGTATGTGTCAGTTGTATGCGACGATAAATTCATTGTGTAATGGCCATGCGCGTTTCAAATTGGGCCGTCTCTCCCTAGAGCGCCTCGCGCGCATCAGTGCCATCAAATATAATATAGTCGCTCTATTCAGTTCTGAAACGCATCTTAGAAACGCAACTACGACGAGTAGCGCCATCTATCTAAACATCGTCGTACTGCACAATCAGCCTACGTTGCGGTCGTTAAAATTGTGCGTGACGACATAGTAGCTAGGTACCGCGGAAGTCAACTGCATGTTAAGGTCAACATAGACATGATACTTTTGTATGGGCAATAATTTGGAGATTTATGTAAGGTCGCACTAATTAGGCGGATCATTGGGTTTAATATATTGTACTGCATAGGTACTTCACTGTTGTTAGTTTATATATATATGTATAAATAATCATAATCGTTATTTTTTTAATGTCATTGAATAAGTATTTATGTAAACTGGGCCTTGAAATGCTTTTGTCACGCAAATATTTCGCCGACTTTTGGTGTTAATAGATTTATACTTTTCATTTTCGTATAATATCTTCCTTTTAACTATCAACATCTAAACATTATCTGTTGTATTATGTTGAAACCTGGATGAGCTGGGCGCGTCAACTAACCTTCCAACAGACTGGATAAAAAAGAAGGTTTACATATTAAAATAACCTTACACTAGGAGCGCCTGCAACATTTTTTCAACCATTAGGTAATCAACACCTGTCGGTAGCAATAGTCAAATTATTCTATGCAAAATAAACGGACGGTATCTACGCGCACGCAAGTGCGTTATTTATTGCTCAGTGTGAGTTTAGTTGTCAAGGCTTGTTGCCCATGTGTGCGTGTAGACGATTTTGTATGTGTAGGCGATTACAGATATACAAACGCCCCAAATATTATATTGACAACAATTCGATTCGAAAAAAAAACTAATATTTTTTTTTTCTCCAGCCAGTGTCATTGTTGAATCATTATTAAATTTTATCTGCATGTTTAGGCATTATATAACTTTTTAAAACATATTAAATAATCTTTGAAAATAATAATGAGATGAAAAAATTGGAATCTGGAAAACTGGATCTGGAAAATCAGAAACTGGAATCGTGTGGAATTTGGAATATATTAAATATCTCTATGCGCAATTCCAAAAAAGTATTTACTTATAAGTAATACCTAAGTAAATCGCATAAATAAATTCGCCACTATTACTGGTGCAAAGCGGTCATGTCGATAACTTGATATGCGGTTGCCTGTACATTTGGATAATAAATTCGTTACGATTTTCCTGAATAAAGAATCCAGTTGACCATCCCAGTTGATTCCTGTTTAAATTACTGTATTTAGGTAAAGTTTAAGAGCTACAACTACCTACTATTTTTTGCCCACTTGTACTTGAGCAAGTAGGTAACATAGGATGAAAATAATTTATTTGTCAAAAGATTTTAAAAACAAATTTCCTTTAAAACAATTCATAGTAATAATGAAGCAAGGGGCCAATTAAATAAGAAAACCGAACGTAGATTACTTAAAAAAATTCCTTTAATTTTCCAAGCCTAAAAGCACGGAGCACGCAACGTGCTCACATGACGCATGGTCACTGCGTCGCTCACGGACACGCCTGAACAAAACGCAGCACAGTGACCATGAAACTGTTTATAGAACATACTTTACTACAAGTAGTAGTATTCCGAGGCCG
This sequence comes from Plodia interpunctella, assembly GCF_027563975.2. Taxonomy (NCBI): domain Eukaryota; kingdom Metazoa; phylum Arthropoda; class Insecta; order Lepidoptera; family Pyralidae; genus Plodia; species Plodia interpunctella. The sequence goes on from NC_071294.1 coordinate 10,384,505, forward strand.
AACGTGGCCATTTGAAAAATAATTTATGCCAACAACTTGATTATAATCAAAAATTACAATAAACTCCGCAACGCCATCTGTTAGCGTAGATTTGAATTAATAGCGTGACACAAAAGACGCATTTGGCATTTATTTTAGTTATGACCGAATCAGAAAAAATTCTAATTAATGATAAATGATATTTTGTTTTATTTTAACCTCGAAAAACTGCGATTCTTTACAATATGGGGGTGGGGCAATATCTGTAGTAATTTTTTAAAAAGATATGCTATAGATATATATAAAAATGGCAGTTCCTCGAAAGAACAGAGGAGGATAAACTTTTAGTGCAGATAACAAATCAAATAGTCGCAAGCAGAATAGGAATAGACTTGAATGAGGCAACTCACGTTGTCATCTCTTTGTATATTGCCGGCTATATATTATCGCGAAAGAGTTCGCCGAACTTGGCGGATTCGGGATACATTGTCGGTTTTTCATTGCAGGAAATAAAAGCACTCGTACAAACTATGCAGCATTCATTAATTCGCGTCATCGCGACATCGACCTGAGCCTGAGGCTGTGTAGCCAGCATAAGAAACGCAATCATTTGTCATAGCGTTGATTTAAATTACGAAAGTTACGATGTTAGATGGCAATAGACAGTTTATCTGAACGATGAGTTGCATTGCACTTTGCACGCCGTTAACGTTTAGATAAATTGACGTACTTTGCGTTTGTCTGCGTCACGTCAAAGTTAGCATCAAAGTTGACGGTGTCACGTTAGGTTATCAAAACACTTTAATACGAAAGAAGCCGTTTTTATAGCTCGTTATTATGACTTCCAAGGCACATGAGGGAAACTTTGACGATCACAGGTGGTCAAAGAGGCAAAAATGTAGTATTTTCACCCTTTTTATTCCTGTGATCGTCTACTCTGGCCATGTGGCTGTGAGAAGATAGACTGACAGATAAGAATTCTGTATTCATCTTTATTAAAAGCAAGGGAGCCCTAGAAATATCAATGCAAAAACGCAACTTAGGTAGATATATTATGTACATTTAAATCACTGCAGATTAGCCATCCGCATATTCATATAGAACACGGGAATTCCAAATATAAATGGACGTAATTTATTAAGAAAAAAAAAATCAATATTCAAAGGCCGAGACAGGTTTTTTATGTCACATCTGTCTTGTGCAGAAACTAGTAAAAATGAATAAACATTTAGATGACTACAATTTGATTAAAATGTTTAAAGTCAGAACAAGTTTTTTAGGCTTGACTTTCTTATTATTGAAACTTCCTTAAAATAATTTATATAGAATTTTACTGGTACAACGTAAAGTAAAATATTTTCGCAAAAGTAGATACCCTAAATACCTGTTTTCTTTCTTGTTTATAAGATTTTTTTAGTATCTACTGGTAATATTCTGACAAACTCAGTCAGTTAAAATTTTAATATACCTAATAAAAATATTTTATTAAAAGACAACTCACCTTTTACGATTAGCGTCAAGCTTCAGCAATATGTTAAGAAGTGTATTCGCAACATGCTTCGACAATAGCTTTGATAACGTTTGTATAATTAGAATATACAAAATTAGATGCCAATGGTGATAAAATTTACAAAAATATAAGTTAGTTTGGAAGTTATAAATGGAAGTTATATTGTACATTACTGCAATATTATCCCGTCAGAGGGCAGCACTGAGGAATTGGCGGTAAACAAAAATGGCCACAAATCGTGAAAAATATACGAATTTTACTTAAAACCCAGTTCTACCCAACTCTTGTATATTTGTACAAGAGTACCAGCAGTTTTTAAATAATAATTCAATAGTGCTGTATATTTGGACATGGAAAAGTTTTCTATTAGAGGATCATTCATTACGCGCTATCCCCCGATGCTCAGACGTCTTCCATCACGTTGACGGCTCTACCAAAGGATAAAAAATGCACGAAAACAAAGTCGTTGTAAAAATTAGCGATATAGGCAGCGCCATCTACCTGCGTCGACCTTTGCATAATATTTATGTATTTCCCTATTGGCATTAATTAATCTTAAAATTTAAAAAATAGAATCATTTTTGTGACGGTTATCTGCCATAAAGTTTATTCTTTTTTTTTATATCATGGAACTTGTTTTGTTTTTATACACCTGGAATTTTTACAAAACCCGGTCTTTGTTAAGATTTGTCTCACAGATTGCCTATAAACATGCCTTTTACAGCTTATATAAAAGCACGTGCATAATTATGATGTTATAGTCACTCGAACAGGTTGAAACCTCCTGCTGAATGCCAATGAAATATTAATGCTAAATTCGCCATCAATGAATATTTATTTGAAAGCCAAGGCTGTTGGGTCGTGTAAAGTTTAGGGTATATGAATGATGATAGACCTAATGCTAATTGTCAATCCTGCTTAGGAAAGAGGTATTAATTCTATTTCAAATATAGAAAAATATTAACTTCTTACAGACCTACCTATTCAATCAAACATCATCTTGGAATTATTTTTTGACGTAAGTAATAGAGACTATAGAAAGGGCCAGACTTGACTGACAAAGTGGAGTCAACTATTTTTAGTTTTTTTTAGTATTTCAAAATAATCCCTTGATGTATCTAGTCATATCACTTTGATTTGTAATGCAAAATCATCCTCTAAATCGATCCTAAAATTTTTATTAAGTATGTTGATTTATAAATAATGTGGTTACAATGTAAATTTTAGTGTGATTGACTTTCAGCAATTTTTTTTTTGTTGTCATAGTAAAAAAAAAGACCAAAGGCTAAAAAGAAGGCAAAAAACCAAGAAGTGCTGGCTTTATGTCGTAAAGGATAATATATGTGCCAATTGTCTCACAATTGTGAAAAAGTCCTGTGAAGGCCTAACTTCTGAATAAATGATTTGATTTTGATTTTTGATTTTAGGAAAGCAAACCCTGGGCTCCGTTGCTCAATGGCTGCGGAATAACCAAGAAACCGCTCACATAAGAGTCTCAGTTTCAACTTGCTGAATTTTTCACCCATAGTAACTTCATAACCTTTGAAAGTTACTTCTTGAAGCTAAGGTTTTCAAACTGTAACAAATCTTTATACTAAGGTTGCATTAAAATGTTTAGTTTCTTTGTAATTATACATATATTTTTATTTAAGATCACAACCCATTATTAATGAATAAATTATTAATACATCAACCAGGAACTTCAGAAGGGATTTCTTAAATTTTCAATTTAGTGTTTATTTCAATTTTAATTTACATGGTAAGTATGGGACACAAATAACTAGGCAAAGAAACAGGGATTAAAATAACATTTAGGTTAGTTAGTTATTTTAAAGTAATTAGACACATCTCAAGCAATGTGTTTTATTGCTATAGAGCAATACAATCAACAAATGTAACAGTTAGTACCTAGATAATTCCAATAGGAAACTTATCAGATATTTTTGTTGAAGGCTCAGTGGACCTGCGTTAGTAACTAACAAAAATCAAACTATTTTTGTTGTTGAGTGAATAGATAAATACTTTGCTAAAGAAAGCAAGTGACCACACATTCTAAAAATCAATAGAACATTATTTTTATGAATAGCAAGTAAAATTTCGTATAGGTACTTACCCACCAGCTATCGACAATTCCTAAAATCTGGAATCCGGTACCTAATTCTCCTCTCGTCTTCTTCGTATCACTTCCTCTCGGTTTTTCTCTATCTCAGGTACACATTTTTGAAATTTAAATTATGTTCCTCAAATTGCCTACCTATCTGATAATGTCAATGTCCAAATTCAATGGCATCTATCACTGTCATGTTCATTGATATTAAGTTTGAATGTTGCCAAAATAATAAAATAAAATGTGCTGAGAACCAAATATAAGAACATTACATGTAATGTTCTTATATCTGTGACGTCTGAATTTCTTAGTCAGACTAAGAAATTCTCTATTCTCGGAAACTTCCCTTGAAAATTCCCACAAATTTCAAGACAAACAATTGTCATCGGAAACACGGTAACGATCTGAAATTTTAATTATGTTGTCTTGAATGTTTCCATGTTTTTTTTTTAAATCGAGAGTAAGCGCATTATGGCTCCACACACTCCAACCATTTCAGTGCCTGTTACAGTCTACGGCATCTTCCAAACACAGTAAAATGCAAACCCGCACTAACCCCTTTGATGAGTTAGTGTGGGTTTGCATTTCGTCCGAGCGGCGAGCAAGACCGTCTTCGTCATTTATAAGATTTTTTCTCGTAGGTGGATCACCAGTTAATAAACCACTATTTTCAAACTTTTTTCTTATTGGCAACACACGTTCGGCTCGTAGAACTTGCAATTTGACATTTCTTTCGTCGTAAAATCTGCCACTCGCTTTACGCGAGGTAAAAATTATAATTTTATTGCGTTATCCAAAAGTGCACTAAAATGACTTCTGTTTCAAGGGCTGGGCACTTGGCCCCATATTTCAAGGCATCTACTACAGTGGTTGGTAATGGTTTAAAGCCAGCTGTAGTGGTCCCAACACCAGTCGACAAATTGGTAGCCCAACCTCTGGCTAAAACTTCCACTGTGCAGTCTCTGTATGGGCCTATCCAAGGTCTAAAGCACAGGTCTAAGAGCGCAAGTGAGTAATACGTAACATATAAACGGAAATAATTATGGTTCAAATTATGATATTGTTACATAACAAGATGTCATTTCAGCTACTCTGCAGCCAGTTCGTTTTGCGCACACCGATATTTCCTACCCCGATTTCTCGGCGTATCGCCGGAAGGAAACTCTAGACCCTACATCTAAAAGCAGCGAGAGCATTGATCAGCGCCAGTCATTCACATACCTTATTGCTGGAGGTTAGTCTGTGGTCTTTACTGTTTTGGTACCTTTTAGAGTTGTTTCAGAATTGAAATTATTGGGATACTAGTTCTGTGATGACTAGAACTTACTGGAATCAATCATCTCTTACAAGGACCCTAACCATAATTATTGGTATTTCAATCCACAACCAAAACAACAGCTACATAAATACATGCACCATGGTGTATCCAAATATATAAGAACAACAATTTATTACTCTCCTTGAATGTTATATTGTTAGATTTAAGATCACGAATAGCTTGGCATATAAATAAAATAAAAGTGTAGTATCTTCAGCTTTGTTTTACGGACTACTACTGTAAGAAAGAAAATTTTGAACTCAACACTCCTATTCATTTCCAATTACTCATATTTCAAATTTACCATGTTACTGCACTAATAACTGTGTCAAGTGTACTTGTTTTTTTCTCCTTCATCAAAACAGAGCATTGGATTGAGGTGATTGATGATGTTCAGATAGTTGGTGACCTGGAGATAGACATGGACAACTATTAGCTGATCTAGAATTGAAACAACACAAACAAACGTTGAAATAATGTCCGGAACACCTGGATAGCTAACTAATAATATCATCAGTGACAAGAAGTCCTCTGCCAAACTTAGGCCGAAGTTAGTTTCTCAAAGACTAATTATTTTACTAAATACTTTTTCAGCTGGAGGAGTAGCTGGTGCATATGCTGCCAAATCCATTGTCACCCAGTTTGTGTCGTCCATGTCAGCCGCTGCTGATGTTTTGGCCTTAGCTACAATCGAAATCAAACTTGCTGAAATTCCTGAGGGCAAGTCTATGACCTTCAAGTGGAGAGGCAAACCTCTGTTCATTCGTCACAGGTATGATATAGTCATTATTACTGAGGCATGTACATACAGCTCTACATATACTACTTTTATATTATAAAAACTGTCTGTATGATCGTGATAAACTCAAAAACTATTATATGGACTTGGAAAACTATTATTTTTTATGAATTAGATAGTGTGTTGATATGTGTTGCTGAGGAAGCTTTAGACAACATAATTATGCAAAGATTTACCAAAGGCAAGGTAAGTCTTCTATAGACACAAATTTAGTCAACCATGGGCTCGAGAAAATACAAAACTAAAATATTTCAACAGGACCGACAAGGAAGTCTCAACAGAAAAGGCTGTCCCACTAGAGGCTCTCCGCGACCCGGAGGCCGACGACCAGCGCACTAAGGACCCCAAGTGGCTCGTGGTCATCGGAGTGTGCACCCACTTGGGTTGTGTACCCCTCGCTAATGCAGGTAAAATTAATAAGTATTTTCCTAAAAATATTTCTTGTATTCAATCTGCAGAGGCGCGTTTTATAATGCCGGAGAAATCTATTTTCATTCAACACGGCCAAAAAAGTCCGTGCAATAAACTGTTGAGGAACTCCCCGTGAATAGATCCTGAGTGCGCCATCTGGTCATGCTTATCAAGGTTATCTGTCATTGTCATGGAAACTGAAGCGACGGAGTAAACAGAGCCAATAGTCTGTAACTCGAAGGCTACGGTTAGATGGATAGCAACTCATAAGTGGAATTGCCTATGAGAAGAATTCACATTTCCTTCGTTTCGTTTTCCAACATGCGCTGGGGAAGCAGCTAGCACGTCATTTGAAAATATTTCTTATCAAGTATGTTCTTACTAACATTAATGTCAGATTTTATTCAAGTCACCAGAAGGCGAATACCATGAAAATGTTCTACACTAAATAATGAAGATGATTAATAATCACTAAAAATTAAATGCATATTAATTATTATTATTATAGAAAATAAAATTATGCGTGTGTGCAGGTGACTTCGGTGGATACTATTGCCCCTGCCACGGATCCCACTACGACGCCTCCGGACGAATCCGCAAGGGCCCCGCCCCCCTTAACCTTGAAGTACCCCCCCACAGCTTCGGCGACGGCGTCCTAATTGTAGGTTAAAACGAACGTATTTATTAACACTGGTAACACTAATTCCAAACGTCAAATCAACTAACGTCGGGCATTAGTGTTGCCAGATTAGAAAATTTATTTATCGTTAAGGATAACCATCCTATTGTTCATCAATAGAAACAATAAATGTGATTTAAATTAGCATGACATTTTTATTTCATTCTGCAGTGATTTTTTGGTGTAATACTTAGTTGAAATATATCGTCATTTGCAAGCTTTGAAAGTATTTTATTTGAAGATTTGCTACTATCTACTGTGCGGAACACTTTAGGTAGGTAGTACCTAGTCCATGTTATGTCATACACTCATCTTCGCGTGTTCCTGGTTGCATTTGGGGCTATGACGCCGCGAAGCCTAGGGTCAACGTAAAAATAAACCTTAAAATTTGAAGATTTGCCTGTGATTTTAAAACCGACATTACCCTCCTTCGAAATGTCCATGTACCTATTTTCTGATGTAGCTACCTAATTCAATATATAACTTCACCAAAAATATGTGTGTTACTGTAAGTATATATATTTATTTTTTCCTAAGGATGAAATAAAACAACACGTAACGATTTGTAATGCTCTTTTCTCGTTATTTTTATTTTGTTTTCAATTAGGTATGCTTTAGATAATCTACGTAACATCTAATATAGACTACTAAAATTTACACACATTTACAAAAAAGTTTTAACTGGGATTTTCCAACTTTTACAATTTAATGTATTTTCTTAAGAAATAAACGCCGGAATTACATTTTTGAAATATATAAGTACAGTCGGTAACTAATTTAGGCCCAAATAGTTATTTAATTTGCTGCTAGAATCAAAATGATATGCAAATATTATTTAGATACAAGTAACTTAACTAATATAACGGAGGGAAACAAGCATTTGAACTCCACCAGAAATTATGTAAATTAATGAATATTACTTCTCATATTAAACTTACACTTATAACTAATTAGGAATAAATGACGATGGATCTTAGTATTATTTACATGGAAACGAAGGGAAGTCTCTACATATTTGGCAAAATAATTTACACAATAAGATAGTCTAGGGTGAAGCAATCATCTAAATAAGTATTCTCCAATCAAACAGACTTGGCTTTGATAGAAATCGGCACAATTTGTCGACTTTTTCTTTAAAATAGGTACCTACTAAGTATAGCTTAGTTGTTGAATTTGATTTATTTGTATTTGGTTGCATAGTTTATGTACAAAAAAAATATTTTGAGATTATTTCGCCACCAAGATGTGCCGATTGCCAATCATTATAAGTACATACCGATAAATGCATGTTTTAAGTAATTCAATTAGTAAATAAACTCTGCCAAAAATAAATAATAAGTACGCACTAAGTTGTAACTTATTTGACAAAAAAAATAAATATTTTTCAACAAATAATTGCAATTTCGTTTTTTTTTTTTGTTGAAAAATATTTTAATAAGTAAGTACTTAGGTAAACCAAAATCTTTTTTTTGCTAGTTATTTCTGTGATTTTTTTGTTGATTTCATACACACAATAATGTCGACGATAAAACATTAAGATACCATGCATGCACAACTGTAATCCACTTAAATGTATGGCACAGGAACTTATCTGTAAATTGGCTGACTAACAGAAATGAATGCCTTTGTTTATGAAATTAGTAAAAAATTAAATTAAAAAGTTAGTTGATGAATTCAGTGAAGTATACGCTGAGTATATTTATGTACCTATTTGCCGAGATTTAGTCAATATGAATATGATTAATAAATATGTGCAATTTTATCATTATGCATTGCAAATCGTATTGATGATGAGTATCTAATTAAAAAAGATTTTAATTATCAAAATATGAGTAAGAGAGGGTACGCTACAAGTTTGAAGTTTTATAGTTAGATAAATACAGAATCTACTCGAATTATATATGTAAATATAACATTCAATATATAATTTTTCTTTACACAATAACATTCATAGCTCATCATAGTTTTTGAACACAGATATTTTGATTCACATTCAAATTGTAGACATATTAAAACATTCTATCATTCGGAAAAATATAAATACATTTATTACAACACCAGAAAAAATATTACTTATTTAATTTAGTGGAATATATCATTAATTATATATTTTTATAGAGTGAATATTTTTTTATATTAACATTGTAAGTTATTAATGTAATAATGACTTAATTATTGTAAAAAAAATCAATGTTTTGTGCGACAAACAATATGAAATTAATAATTTAAGTAAATAGGTATTTTATCATAGGAAAAGATTGAATAGTTGGAGTAGATTTTTCATTTTCTAATATTAAATAATTCACCAAATAATATGATCGCGAAAAAATTGTATATAAAATAAAGTGAATCTTGGTTTCATGTCTGTTCCTATGACGATCTGTACCTATAAATAGTTTATTTTACGTCTGTCAAAGGTCATTAGGTATTGTCAAAAAGTTAATTTGTCTAATTTAAAAAGACTCTTCGCACAGTGTGCCACTTCACACCCATTCTAGGAAAATTATATAATTTATACTTTTTCGTTAATTGAGAGCTTGCAAGTTCTAGCACGTCAGCACCGCAACATAAGAATGACGACTGTATTCTTATCGTAATAAAAACTGATCCGATATTTTGCAGTCGAATTAGAGTGTGTGGCAATGACTGTACAGACTGGCCTTTCTGTACAGAAAGGCCATAATGGTCCACCAAAAAGAATAGACAACATAGATTCTACACAACCTTGGAAGCTCTCAGTTTATGACTTTTCCTACACATGGTGTAGATATATATATAATGTTATGTACTTTTTTCAGTTCAACTTCTCAGATCTATTTCCCTAGGACTATATAAAGCGCAGTGAATGTCACCTGGGTTATATAAAGGCTTTGTGTATAAATATTTCTATTGATAATACAGGCACGCGTCTATATATTTATTGCCTATATATTTCCAGAAATGAATATTGTTGCTTTATGGTGTATTTTATAATTAATGGGGATATAATTTTATATGTTCGTTATATACAAGCAAGCCTATGACTGTGTGGCTATTGTTTAATATATATGAAAATTAGTCTAATTCGAATTTTAATTACATTGCAATGTATGAACGGAATGACGATTTAAATGTGCATGGCAAGATAAGGCTTAGATATTCTAAAAACGGTAATTTCTTATCGTCATGATGAGTCGATTTGATAAATTTTGAATTGTAAACATTATAAAAAAGTAAATGTAGTTTTTTAACAAAGGTTCGGTCATAACCCATCGCGAAAAATTCACTTCTAATAAGAATTTGCGCCGGGAATGTTCTAGAACCAGGAAATTGTCACGATTCTCTTATAACAAACCGAGTCATGACGTCAACCCAGACAATATTCGCTTTATGTTATATCGGTGCCGTGTTCAAATGGGAATTTTATTAAAACCAGCTCAGGCAGCCTTACAGGCTCGACATTAGAATCTATACAATGCCACGAAACTATAGACAATACTGGAGCCAGCACAACTAAAATCTTATTGATGCAAGGTACATATTAGTGTATATCATCCTAAGTAGAATAAACAATTTTGAATTTGGTCTAGTTGAAACATGTGACTTGAAACTTGAGAAGGTAGGTATATTTCAGCGCTCCCGTCCTAGGCTGCAGCTTTTAGCGTAATGATTAGTGAGTCCTTGCCTATCCCAGAGTCTAGCAGTCAGCAGTGTAAACAGGCGCGAGGTCAAGCGTGAGTTCCCTTAGCGCTCGGTCGCGGGTAGCAGAGCGCGCGGCGCGGGAGGACTTGATGATCTGCAGCACCATCGCCTTGCAGTCGTGACACACTGCCATCTGCACGCCGCGCAGCCGCTCCGCCGCCGACACGCCTGTCGCGCTGCGCCCGTACCGCGCTCTGGAATCATAATCAAATAAGAGATCAATTTTATTCAGTTTAAGAATTTTCAAGCAAGTGTGAATAAGCATTTTTTGAGCTTGTAACATATTTGCTTCCCAACAGGCTAGATTGTGGTCGAACGCACTGAAATGTTTAACAAATAATAAACAAGGCTGTGCCGAAAATTTTGAGAGTTAACAGCCGGTTCTGTTGACGTGGTTCTCGCTTGGATAGGTACAGAATTTAGATTAATAAAAAGAATTACAAGATAGAGCATTCGAAGTTGATACGGAGCAAGGTGAGTCCAAAACTCTCCGCAGAACCCGTCCCGCTTACTGCACTTCACCCCCGCACATTACCCCAAAAATTGCCAGCACCGTATACTTTTCTGTATTCTGAGGTACAGAACATAGCTAGGTACAGACGCTTTTAGAAGCCAAGGTACACCGACCCTGACTTCTAGGTAGTGTGATGAAAGTTTACGTTTTTCATGTCCTGTTTATTCTCACTTCATTACACTCACAGTTTCAATAGCTAATTAATTCAATAGAAAGAAAATAGTTTCGTAACGTAACGTTATTTTCATCAAAAAATGTATCATTGTAAAGTCGATGCATAAGTATAAAATTTGATGTCGACACGTGAAATTCCGCCTATCGTAATGAAAAATAGGGATTTCTTTTAATTACACTATTTATCATAAAAGTGCAAACCTCCTATCGAGCGTGGCAGACGGCGAGGGCGCGACGAGATTGCCGACAGGCATGCTGTCAGGCCCGTCCACACTGCGCGACATAGCGGCGGCGGACGGCGGCACGCTGAGCGCGTCCGCGAAGCCGAGCGCGGAGCCGCCGCGCGAGCCCGGCGCCGAGCGCGCGCCGCCCGCCGCGCGCCGCGCCGGCGCCGGGCTGCTCGGCGCGCTGCCCACGCTGTTCTCTACCACGCTCTGGAAGTCATTCTTCGTTGACTCAAACATTTTAAATGTGGGTGCAGGTCTACCACTTTTATAAGTTACCAGTTACAGTTCCTGCGCAGAAATCTAATTTTTGTACGGCACGAAAATATTTTAGCTAATCAGAGCGCGCCATGTTTACCCGCGAACAGAGCTGTCCGCTATTGGCTGATATACGCCGTCGCGTCATACGCACGAATCATTGAATTTTTTTGGATTTTAAGACTTATGTCCTAGTAATATGGTCGTTATTTTATTGAATTTGTATTCGGTTTGATTCGGCGGTAGGACGCGACGTCGAATATTGCCGATGTAACTTATAAACGTGGTAGTACTGTAGGTACCTAGGTAGATACGTCTCAAACGATGAAGCACCACATTTTAGTAGCACTAAACTAAATACAATACAATACAATAGGTACTCTTTATTGGACCAAAAGCGTAATATTACAAAAAAAAGGAAATAGCACTATACAAAATAATAAACAGGTGCTTTATTGTTTGAGACGCGTCTACCTTAGTAGAAGCACCTGTTATCCTGCCCCCTGTGCCCTGCACCCAGGATGACCTGATGGCGGCCACCGATGGGGCCATACATACTTAATATATATTAGGTATGTAGTTAATAAAGTGCCAAGTTTGGTCCCAAATCTTCTTTTCTTATTGTCGACAAATATAAAATGTTTGCGATGAGTTTAGAAGTACAAATGTCGAGTATCATTTAGATGGGATCTGGCTCGTAATCCAACATAATAAATCTTCAAGTTAATGTTGGGGCTCCTTAAGTGATCAATCTCCTAGGTAATCAGGTCTACTTTCAAGGTTTCAAAAGTTATCGGCATATAGTAGAGTAAGTATATAGCATGCTACCTTCCCTCAATTTCTAGTCATTTAGGGTATTTTTACCTTGAGTCGTATCATTAGGTACATTTCATTTTAATTTCAATACCTAGACTCGGCTAGTCTTAGCGTCTGTTTTAATCTAGCTAAGAATACGTCTATAGAAAGCTTATAATTACCGAGTGTTCAGGCGAGACCAGCCTTGACATGAGACTCCTCGGGAACGACGACTGCGCCTCGTCCTCCGGCGACGGCAGCAGCGACGGGCTCAGCAGCACCACGGGCACATGTGCGAAGTGCTCCGTTGGAATACGCATCTATAACAAAATTGTCATTAGAAACATTTTTATTTAGGTACTTATTTATATCCTCTGTTTCTGCTGGCTGGCGAGGATAAAGAAGCAGAGCGCTACGACAGATAATATTGGTGACAGGACAGGGGCATAATTCCAGCAGTGAGACACTACTGGCTAAAATTTATAATAATGATGATTAGTGTGTTATTACACAGGTTTAAACCGTTGTTGCTTTACTTATACTAAATCGCATTTCACAAATTTGGCTCATTCAATAATGCCTTTTTAGAGAATTCCCTAGCGAATAATTATTTCTATATGTTATCGTCCGCTTTCTTACTTATGTTGAGAAAGGAAATGAAGATGAATTTTTTTTACCATAATCAACGTTGAAGTTGAAACACCTCAAAGTAATTTTATAGTAACATTAGGTATATGAAACTCACCTTTGAACAACACTTTTGACAGACAGTCTTTTTGCACAATTTACATTTCTGGCCCCAAGGCCCGAAAATTCCAAATCTCGTCTTCAAACATAGGAAGCATACCTACAAAATAATAATCAATATAAATCTGGAGAAATCAAATATGAGAGTTTTATACTAACACAGGACAAAGTTGCGGGTCCAAGGATAACTCCTTGGGAAACTCCACGAACAACACTCAAGAAATTGCTTGAAAAAGAAGTAATAATTTTCATTCCTCCCTTACCCGTCTCTTCTCCACGTCTTCTTTAACCCTGCCCTCGACTGGCAACACCTCCAGCTCCGCCTTGGTAAGCACCGACCTAATGTGAACGATCTCCTCCAAAGTCAGCGACAGCCGATCGTCAGACATTATGGCGTCTTGCCATTGTTTCTGGAATTACATTGATGATGTGAGAATTGAAGAATGATGAAAGGATTAGCCATCTGTAATGAATAGGTGCTAAATCTATTGTTTTGTGGAGAATATACCTACGAGATTTGAAATTGTAGAAGTCGGTGCATGCATTGGGACTACTTCTTTTTGATGTGGTGACTACGTTTAGTTAAAATCTACACTACCTCTATACACAACTTACTAGGAATACTACTACTACCTACTTAGCACAAAAAAATCTACAATCCACCGACATGACATACAGAACACCACTGCTTTACGAAATTAATTAACTTCCATTCTAGGGGAAAATCTTGTTACATTTCATTACTAACACATGAATTCACTTACACCTCTCATATTTCATTCGAGATAGAAGATAGCATTTTGTTTTCGTTTCTCTCAGTCTAGTCTACTAGCTACTCACATGCGAGCCGTTGGGACTGCCACTAACCGACTTGATGAGCTCATCCTGCAGTGAGCTCCTCGACCATGACAGTTCTCCGAGTTGCGCGTCGGCGTCGCTGCTGGCGAGCGACGCTGCGCCGGCGCAGGACGCGCGGGACCCTGGCCTGAGGGATAAATTACATCATAATGTGGCAGTTTTATGTCGAAGTAATGAAAGAAAATTAGTTCAAAAATCAATTAGGATTAAAATAGATTATCCATTTTGGTCCATTTTAATATTCTGTCATTTAGAATTTCAATGGCAATCTCACCCACGTTAATTATCATCTTTGTTGCACTCTGTGTCTATATAGAATTTGTCCAATGTCACAGTAACTGCAAAACTAAATAAATAATTTGACACTATCTTTATAGGAAGCTGATGACATCAACTAGAGCAAATATCTATTCTTTATCATAGTTATGTAAATCTTACTGTACCTGTCCTATCTGTACATTTATGCACACCAATATATGCGTAGGCACATCTACTGGGCCAAGTTTCGGCCTGGAATCGAACCCAGGACTTACCTGGAGTGTGGCAATGAATGAGCGCCGTCGGTGGGCGGGCAGGCCGCGTGCGTAACTGTGTGCCTCCTCATAGAGGCTCGCCGGGATGGACACTGGGTGGCTAAGTCGTAAGCTGAAAATATTAATCATGATATTAATGATCTAAGTGTTGTGATAGTAGCGAAAACAGATAGAAAGCACTTTGACAACGACGATGGTTTTGAAACTAAGAGAAATTAGAATACAATTCACAAAACTAGATGCTCTAAATGAAATGAAAAATGGTAGGTAAATATGAGCGATAGAATCATTAGCACATTTGAACTGCTTAAAAGGATGAATAGTACACACGCAACATTGTTACCTATTCTTGATTATAGATATCAGTACGTTTACTAAGAAATTTTAACATTTATAACGATATCAAAAGATAAAATATTATTAATAAAAATAAACATACATCCATATTTAATACAATAAAAGCTAAACGTTATATGTTTTTCTAGAAAAAAAAACAGGTTCTTAGAGCAAACGTAATCAATGAATGTGGGCATAGTGGTGAATGATACAAAAGTAAATTATGGTGTTTTGGAATTGAAATTTCTTACAGAACATTATGAATACGGTGAAAAAGTAAAATGTGTATAATATTGAGACAGAGGTGTAACCATATTTAATAACACTGTACTTAGTGTGTTGTAGTAACTATGTCATAAGTTTATAACTGCTATAAGTAAGTATGTAACTGCAACAAATTCATTGTGCAAAATTTTTTATTGGAATAACGAATTAGGTTGCACGAAATCCCTTGTAAGTTGTACTTAAATTAACATTGACATTTACAGCCTTAAAATCTAAGTAGGTATTAAAATTTTGAAATTGAATAATAATTTTTAGAACAGTTGGGAAATCGTTGAGTAAGTACATAAATTTTGTGAGATGAAAAGCCAAACAAAGATCTAAAATTTAAACACGGCAAAATAAGCGTGACATCATGCTAGTACATGCTGTCATACATTCGAGGGTCTCGTCGCAGAATTGGTGGTATTCGTCGTGTGATATCCTGGTGCGAGGCGGGGCTCGGGGGGCCTCTTCTGCAGGACCGCCAATTGGGTGCATGAGGGAGAGGACAGTGTGGACTGATCAGTAGGTTACAGATGAATCTTCAGACCACAATTAGTCGCTACCTTCTTGTTAACTTTTTGTAAAAAGTGTTTTAATTTTTCGATGTTGTACATTTTGAGTAATCCATAAAAATACTTATTTCACGGACGAATTTTCGAATCAAAAAGTTTTGTCGTACCGCTTGTTTGTTTTTGAGTTTTCGTAGTTGTTCACAATGATTTCAATTAGTGTTAAATAATGTAACCCTACATTTTAATATGTACCTATTCATAAAAATATCTAATATAATATCGTAACATTCTTCAGTCTACTAGTTATGCTACATTTCAAAACTTCCTTAATTACTTTTAACGACTACCAGTTTATATCATTTATAATCTTAGCTATAACGTTTGTCTGCATTCCTTCTTCTTTATGAACTGTCATTACAATCTGAAAAGGCAAGGCTAGTATGAGTTTGTGTTTACGATCTAAAGGATCCTCTGGAAGGTTACTCACCAGTTCTTTTCCAGGGTTTGGGGGCTTGTTGTGGCGCTGTATGCCTTGGGAAGGGTTGGGGCGCGAGGACTTCAGGGCTGGCACATGTTTCTGTATCTTCTTCATCCTCGTCGTCCTGTAACAAGATATTTTGATTTGTTAAAAAATGAATGCGCATGTAGATATAAAAATATTACGCGCAGAATACTTAGACGTGTTCGGCTGTTTCGTTTTGGGAGCACATATATAGCGGAGTAACTAAGTAAAAATGTGTTTATTGTGTGTGTAATTTGTTTTGAAAATTATATATTATAGATATTTAACACTTTTTAATCAAAATTTTCCAAAATATCACTGCATGACCCAAAGTTCGACTGATAGATGCTTAGTCCGTTAAGTCCATCCATAGTGATTTTACGACTGTGATAAAAGATAAATATTAATATAAATAAGTAAGTACCTATCTACTTTTTCTCCACTGTTTTCTTATGATAAAAAAATGGAGTTAACATTTGTTGGTAATGTTGACCAAGTCCAAATTGTACTTCATTATATGATTTAGACTTCGACATAAAGACATTATGATAATAATGATTTAAACATTTTCAAATAAAATTGCTAAACACAAATCGCGGAGTTCGTGCAAAACGCGAATTCCACGAAAGGAATTTCAATAAGTGCAGCTGGTAATAAAATTGCATCACTCGGTTTTTGTCGAGCAGTCGAGCTTAGTTTATTTACTGTCAGCTCTAGTTGGATCGATCACTCGGATCATTCGGACTTTCATCGCAAAAAGCCGAAACTATCACATAATGTCATAGACTATTTAGTTAAAGAAATCCTTACTTAATTATTATCAAATGTAGAGTCAAAAGTAAGTATGAATTTACTCTATTTTAATTATGCCGCGGTATTAGTAGAATGAATGATGAAATCAATTAATTTGGATAGCTTGATCTGCTGTTGATTCTACGTATGTAGGGTTGTGAGCTAAAAGAAGTGCTAAATAGGATAAAAAATTGAGTTTATTTTTTCTAAATATCGACCCGTAACTGCCGAGCTTAGTTTACAGAATTTATTAATTCTGTGCTGCAGGGTCTATTATACAGAGATTAATGATTTTATCTTGAGCTTCGTTGCACTAAAACTTACCAATAATCTCCTAATTTTGATGACACTGCGCGGCATTTTCATAAGTAGGTAGGTACATTATGAGAGAACACGCGATATGTTCGTATTGAAGAGAACTGACCTTAAAGGTTGGAGGCCGTGATGGTGAAAGCTAGGGAATGGGCCCCGAATGACAGCGTGGAAGGGAGTGCACGGCGTTGCATAACACTGCACAAATTGCAGGTGAAAGACAATATAACCTGTCTTTGCTTCAAGAGCCGCTTATTTATGCAACTTTATGTTTGAAGCTAACTTTGGAGTGTTTTAATAGCAAACTAATGCAATATTGATATTAATAGGTAATACTTTTTTCTTATTGATATTATCTACACTATCAATAAAAAGCTAGGTAGGTACTACCTTTAAAGTAACCGGTTAAACATGAACGAACAAGTTTGCTTGATAATAAATAGAAAAGGTACCTAAATTTACATTTACATTTACACTTAAAGAAACGTAATGCATAGAATAGAATAGTGTCTAAACCGGTACTCCGGTTTAGACACTATTCTATTCTGGCAGGAAATATTTAAAAAAGAAAAAGAAAATATTGTCCACGTCGTCGTTCCAACTTCAAATCATTCTGTAGCTACCTATATGAAAATTCCATACAAGAAGCTGTTCCGCTGAAGAATGGAAGTATAATCTTGTTTAGTAATGAGCTGGCATGAAGCCAGACAAGGCGGTACGTGGTCACCGTTTTGGCAGATCGCCACAAATTATCAAGTGAAGGATGGGATGCGCCTGTGTAGCAGTTCGCCATAGCGTAATTTTGTTTACGTTCGTTCATCGTGGCAGTATTATACCTTTTATAATGTGCACAAAGATTTCCTGCCAGAATAGAATAGTGTCTAAACCGGTACTCCGGTTTAGACACTATTCTATTCTGGCAGGAAATATTTAAAAAAGAAAATATTGTCCACGTCGTCGTTCCAACTTCAAATCATTCTGTAGCTACCTATATGAAAATTCCATACAAGAAGCTGTTCCGCTGAAGAATGGAAGTATAATCTTGTTTAGTAATGAGCTGGCATGAAGCCAGACAAGGCGGTACGTGGTCACCGTTTTGGCAGATCGCCACAAATTATCAAGTGAAGGATGGGATGCGCCTGTGTAGCAGTTCGCCATAGCGTAATTTTGTTTACGTTCGTTCGTCGTGGCAGGGTGACACAAAAAGCAAAATATTTCAGAGGTATTAACTTTGTTAACTAATATTAAAAAATTTTTTCCGATATTTAGAAAAAAATACTTTTAAGAAAAGACTTACTGAAAGTCATAAATTATTATATTAATGACTTTCACGTTCACGGGTAATACCTAGTGATATTAATAAAGACATGAGAGAATCATGTCTCTCTTCATAATAAACACATGTTTGAAAGCTATTTCTTAGAACACGCTTTACGTATCGCCTGGGGGCTCTTTTCATTGCAACCGCAGCTTTATGCATGCCGGTAACTAAAGTTTGCCCTACTTTCAGGCATACACGAAGAATTAGAGTAGGCAGAAAACATTGCAATGACTTTTGAACCTTATATGGAAGGTGATAAAGTTAATTATTGCAGTGATGTGATTTAAGACGTGCGAGATACGACAATGGGAACCAAAACCGGTACGTTGCATGTCTGATTCAATGGGCTTTTTCTTTGAGGCCCGTTTCCTATGAGGTGACCTATGCGAGCGATAAGTATATGTATGGTTTTGCAAATGTTATTATGCATATAATATAATAATATACTTAAGCTAAGTAACTCGGATCTCTTGGCTGAATCTAAATAAGAAAAAGATAAATTTTACTTTATCTAGCTTGTACATATCCTAGCCATTTGTGGACATCTTAACGGGGGCAGGAGGGATACTGACTTGATGAATCTGCAGTTTTATTTTCATAGTATCCGAAGTAAACTAGATTCGGGATTTCATGAGAAACAATGTTAAATGTAGGTAGTTAAGTTGTTAAATGCAGGATTCAGCCTATCTTTCGTCTCGAAGTATTAAATTTAGCTTGGCTTCTCTCTCATGACAAAAGCGTTTTATAATGTGATGAAATTTATACACCTAAAATTCAGTGAAAAAGGTTTTTAGGTCCGTATCATTTTACACAAGTTTGACTCATCCTTCACCTAAAGTGTGTCTGTCTTGTTTGTACAAGTGTAACTGTTTATGAAGGATGTCGAATACCGTTGTCTGTTCGTGGTATTTTAATTGACGAGTATTTAGACTGTCGCGTTACGAACTGTATAGGTATCTAGTCTAGTTCCAGAGATACTGGTTTATCTAAGTTCTACTGATGTATTATTTTCATTTTTATAGATGCCTCTGTTATTCCATTGCTGTGAAATGGCCCATAGCTCTCTATATACTTTTGCTAAAGAAAACAAATAACGGCCTAGGTTTTTGTTTAATTATTTCATTAAGATGAATATTATTGTCGATGAACAGCTAAAATAATTATATAGTAGTGCATTGTATGCCAGATTATTTAAGTCCTTCTATAGAAAACGGCAAAAGAGGTTATGTGTAAAATTTCATTGCCATCGGTAAATTTTCGGTTATGAAATTTCTACGAAGGAAGAGAATTCTACAGAAATCCAAACATCTTAACGCACTGGTTGCGCAATCAATTTATTAATTTCATTAAAAAATAAAAAAAAGAAAACATTTATAATTTAAAAAATCAAAAATAGAACGGAAAATCTTCGTCATTTTTCGCTTTGATCATGGACGTCGAATAGAACTTTGCCCCGTACATACACAAAGCGTGTCAAAGGGTTTTCAAGTTTTCATTCGAGGTGAGGTTTTCACGGTTTTATGTTCACTAGAACCCAGTGTGTTGCATAAGTTGAAAACTCTAGTGCGTGCGCGACTTCGGTTTTAAAAAGGCTTTTGTTACAGTAAAAAAATTCTGATGACTGTGTGGTGCATATATGCGTGTGTTTGTAAAAAAAAGTAAAAAAATCATATGATTTCATTACATAGTATAGAAGTCGCTTCTCACCACCACACTTAGATTTTTAAAACTACGCAACGGATTTTGATGCGGGTTGTCAAAGCATTCAGAAATTAACCACTCCATATTCTACCGTGGATGTTGTACGAGGCGACTAAGGGACACAGCCTAGGCAGCTGATATGCAACAATTGCATTTCAATTGCAATTGTAAAATCACAGCCATACCTTTAAAATTTTACGTTTTTTTACGCTTTTACGCACCGGGCTTCGCGGCTTCACATCCCATCCATGAAGAGATGAGAATCGTAAACAATATTTATCAGAGCTATTAAGTTTATAAAGAGCTTCAAGTTTCGCAACGACCACTGACGAGAAGAAATCCCAAAAGAATTTTTTTTCATCCAAAGTATTTTTTTTAAATATAATTTTTGATATGATGATGATAGTTTTAGATTTTTGTAGATTTATTATTATTTAATTAAACGACCAGCCTCTTTTCTGTTCGGACTTTTATCTGCATTAACTTTATTATGTTTACAACAACACTGGTTGGCCACTTAATAACAATATTTCAATGATGTTGTGACATGCTTATTTAACGCATGAATAAATAGAAAATATTATGTCGTTATTGTATATTGTATTCTGTCAATACTCTTTATATCGGCTACTTTACGACTACTGTTATAAAGCCTTGTGCACATTATAAAAAGTATAATACCGAGCTAGAGTACCTACTGACTTTCATATTACTTATGCCAATAAAATTTATAGTGTATTAGTAAAGTATTAAAATGTTAGAGTTTGGAACGAACGAAACACGAAACGAAAAAATAAACGTTATTAAAAGTTTTGGGTTAGAGGCGTGGAAAAATGTTTGGCCACCTTGTATGACATGATAATCTGATTAATAACTTAATAGAAGGCAAAATAGAAACGTAAAAAGGAAAAGGAAAGAAAAAAAGAAAGTAGGTACTTATAATATGTACCAAATAAAGGACCTTATAATATGTACCAAATAAGGGAGCAAGATCGATGAAGATGGAACTGTTTGGAGTTTTACTGCTAGGTATGTCACGGGTGAAGTGATGCGGCATGAAGCATTTTTATCTACTAAAGCCTGTTTGTCTATGATCAGCACGCATTCTACTAAGACTTGTGAAGAAGTAGATAAGCTAGTTCGACTTTATCGTTTACTCGTGTACACAAGACCTAACAGTTCAAAGAACCAATTTATTTTTTGCCGATACCGAGCTAATAAAGGTGGATAGGTAATCGTTACGGAGAGCACGCTCGCCGGTTCACGACGCAGGTTTGTGGTTTTTTATTAGTTGTTTCTTTGAGATTTTTCTATATATCTAGTGAGAAGACATATTTACTAGGGTTATTTAAGTAGTTAGGGATAACTAACTAGTACGGTAGCAGAAGGAAATGTATGTGCTACAGTACAGGAACGTTCTTTAGAGAAATGATATTATAGATGTATCAGAAAAACGTAAGTTGTCAATCTATGATGTGTTTGCTACATAAACATGAGAGTCCATGACATAGTCTTAACATATGCCAATAATATTCATAGTTTTATAATACCTATCCTTTTAGGTCAAAACGCTTTTTCTTCAGAAAACAGAAAACTTTATATAGTGTCTGTTTTAATTAATAGGTTTTATGGGGCCTTTAGACCTTTAGTACAAAACCAGGTCTACTTACCTCAAGATTATCGAAGTCAACTTTGATGAGCCTCCTCTGAGGCTGCGCGTGCGGCGTGACATCTCCCCCGCGCCGCGCATCGCCCCCGCCCGGCCCGCTCCCCGATCCGCTCGTCGCTGTGACAAAAACATTTTGTTGTTAAATTTTCAATATCAAATATGAGATTATCTAAAGAAATGTTCTCCCGAAGTCGTCGTGTAAGAAAATTAAACACTTTCACTTTTTCAGATAAATATAGCAATCTTTTTATTATCAAGTGTGTTATATTGCTAATACTGGTGTCATGTTTAATTCAAGTCGCCTAAGGCATCTGACATGACATAACATCCGGTAGTCACATACACACTATTGGCAATAATTATGGGCTTCATGGCGTCACAACCGCGTATAAAACACGAAGATGAGAGAGTACGTCAGATACATGGCCTAGAAAAAATCCGTCACCAGCATATTATTACTATTGTTATGACTAAGTATCTCGACAATAAAAACGATGTTTCCTTCTGGATACGAATGACGCTCACACGAAGAAAACCTCAATTACTTTCCTAAATTGAAACATACGTTTAGCGTCCTCTTCGCCATCGCCACAAGTAGTGAGCGTAAGAACCTAATGGCCTATAAAACTCATAACGTGTCGTAACCAGCGTGGGCGAATGTGTCATTTGGACGAATTTGCCACATTACAGCTTGTTTAGTTTTCCTGAGGTAAGACAAATGGCGGTTACAGATGTGTACCTCTGCAACGGAAATCATTGCGTGTCTGATTTCAGTAATGTATAAATTAAAGTGCAGCGTTGGAAATAGACCAATATTATTTCTTAAATATAATCAATGGGTACTTCAATACTGCTGTCAGAAAATTTTCACAGACTTTTTTACGAGACAAAATGTTTAGGCACACTGTTCGTTCAGATCTAAAAATACCAAAAGTTATAATAGGTATTTTCAGCTGATTATTTGTTCTTTAGTCAAGAATCCAATAATTAAAATATTGTCTGATTGCACTTAAAGAATTATAGAAAAAAGGTAGATAAACGCAAAAATGAGATAACATTTGATGTTTGGTATCGATCGTAGAAGAGGCATGAGATGACGGTCTATCAAAATGTTTAGTTATTGATAAAGTAAGTATGTTATAAAATCTCGCTCTACATGAAATAATTTGTAAGATTTACTTTTATGTACAGTCAACAGCACATTAAGTTACTCTGCATGAACCTCAATGGCGTGGTAATAGTGGTGAGTTTGCAATGAATTTGGGTAGGTTGATGTGTTTATATAGTTTGGTTTCCTCATATTTGTAGCCTTTTCCCTTTTACAAACTGCGCGGGAGAAGCAGTAGCACATTCTATATATTTCTTTCACTCCCGAAACAATATTTAAAACAAATAAATACAATTAATTACACATTAATCGCCACACGAGAAGTGAGCAAACTTGTAGTTATAATCTTAGTCATCAGGTCAAGGAATTTCGTAACATAGCACCAGAGAACTATCGGATAAACTGTGTTGCTATTGTACATCCATTGTCTCAACTTGTTCACAGCCGTAAATGCTGCAACCGGGCTCCAGGTTAGAGGCTAAACTGTGCGTAGTTATGCTAATGTTGAAATAGATTTTCCATTTCTCACACTCACTCTATCATTGATTAAACCGAACATACAATCCCACTAATTTATGTTCGGTTTGATCAGAATAGCGGATTCTGTACTCCGAAGCTCAGCGGCGTCGGAAGTAACCGATTAAAAACTTAAGATTAGAATGAGAGAGAGATAAATTTGATCCGAATAGCGGGTAGATGCGGACTCAGGTATTCTTTTTAAACGCATCTATTATGAAGCGTATCTAATGATGCGCATGCTAATTATTCCTCGAAGCGTATCTATTAGAAGCTAAAAGTCCTCCTGCTCAGTCGGTACAAACTACAAAATTACTTCCCTCTCCAAGACGATAAGTGAATTTAAAAAAAATCCAGAGATTTTATCTATATTTCTATATCAATAAGAGTGTGGTTCTTAAAACATAAAGAAAGATGATATCTACTTCAAATTAAAGTTGCAACACCTGTATCAGCATACATTGCAATATTACAAGAACCAAACCTATCTGTAAGGTAACATAAATCACGAACAGCTAATCTGACTTCAGCCTACATTTCATAATCGTGTCGCAATGTCCTGATAAAGTTCATTTCACAAAATCAGTTGCTATCTCTGTAGAAGATTATTTTGTAACCAACGAAAATAAAGTGGAAGATATTTCTATATATAGAAATAAATAGTACCTTTGTATTTAGTTTCATATTTGTAAGTTATATATTTACACTTTTAAGGTGTATACATAAATCATTACATATTATAAAAGGAAGTCCCCTGGCCGCATCTGTTTGTATAAAACTATTGCCGGACGGATTTTTGTACGGTTTTTCAATAGATAGTGTGAAGGTTTAAGCGTATATAATTTATTCTGGTTTTACCCGAGCGAAGCCGGGACGGAACACTAGTTCATAAATAAAGTAAAAAATAAGTATCCATAAAAGTATACGAAGTATAGATTAAATAAGAATCCTTATCGCATTCTATCATACAGTGGAAGAAAATAATTAGTTCACGGTAGGTTAGGTTAGGTTCACTTAAAAAAAAAGGTTCACGTTCATACACAAAAGAAAACTTTTATGTCAAACTTTTATGGGTAAAAAATTAATAGGTATTTTTGTATACTCTTGGTTGGCAACTGGGAGGTAACCTTCCACGAGATGAAAATTAATAATTCCGTTAGCAAAGGTTAAGATCCTGCCGCATCCCGACGAAGGACGGTGGAGATGTTGGAATACATTTTACTAACAAATTCAATTAGACACGATCACTTTGAGAAATTAGTTTTAAGAAAATCTTGCCTTATGACAAAATTATGGAAAGAGGTCCGTGAATTGGAAGTTTGTATCGAAATAACCTAAAAAAAATTGGTACAAACCTATTAAACCGACCTACACCAAATTTTCCAATACGATTAGATCTGATCTATTATCATCACTACCATTGAAATATTTCGAAAAAACTTCATCATTATCCGCCTACGCTTATCCTACTTTATTGTGTGGTCGGTACAACATGTCAGTCTCCTCCACTTCTCCCTTTCTGATGTTAACTGATCTGTTACTTCCTTTTCAGCCTTACATACTCCATCCCTCTCTTCTTCGGCCCTCCCCTACTTCTTTTCTTTATCGACAGATAATTTTTATTAAGTTTCACTGTACTTTCAGCAAAAAATATTCTTACAATGAGACGTATGACCATGTTCTCCTTTTCTTTGACAATAACTTGTCTCTCGAATTTGCAATCAATTTTTGAAGGTCTTCACGCGTCGCGATCGATTCTTCAGTTTCATAAATCACTGTCAGACGCATGAGAAGATCATTAATTTTCCTTTGAAAGATTCAGTGTCTTGTTCACGTCAAGGATTTGTTGGTCAACTGCTAAACTTTTGGTCAAATCTAATCTCCTAAATGCCTTAACAAATTTAGATGAATGACGTATCGAAATAAATTGTTACCTATATATTGAGATTGTGATTATGATTGTGACTTCGAACAAAAATATACGACATATGAAGAGGTTCTGACTATATGACATCTTAATAATTCCTACTAATTTTGTGACGATGTATGTGTATGCATGTTTGTTACTCTTTCATGCGAAATCTACGGACGAATTGTTATAAAATTTGCTACACGGGTAGAATATAACCTAAAATAACACATAGGGTACATTTTATCCCGAAATTCCCACGGGTGCGAAGCTCCAGGGCGCAGCTAGTTTTATGTATGGGAAAGTTTGATTGTATGTCTGTGACAAGAGGATGTTTGTTAATCAATCACGCGAAATCTACTGGGCATATTTAGATAAAATAGGGTGCTATTTATCCCGAAATTTCAATAGACTTGTATTTCAATAGTAAAATTATGGCATTTTTATAAACCAAAATCCTACGAACTTGAGAGAAACCATAGTAAATTCCACTACTAATCCCTAGATTACAAACTCCGTTCATCGTGATGCACAAGTTTAGTGACGTCATTATATCCATAAACTGCAGTGCATTTCATAGATAAACTGGCGAGTTCGCGTTAATCCCTAGATTACAGTCCAGTCTGCAATGCGGGGTTGCCTTGAGCGTGATTAAGTGCAGTTTCATCCCCATCAGGCACTGAACAAGCCATTAAAAGTTTCTGTCCTCTTAAGACTTGCAGGTTTTCAGGAGCCTCTTAAATTAAAGTTCTTTAAATAATAATTGCACCGGAACCCGCTTGTGTATTTTTTTTTTATAAAAAGTAGTGTAATTCATCGTGACCTATATTGTTTAAATAAAAATAATCCTACGATATTTTTCAATTACTATCACAATTTTTATTGCCCCCCGTCACATTGCATACATTTTATCACGATGTTTATGAGTTGTTGCTAAGCGACAAGTTAATCATATTCATATCCGATAGGGTTTTGTCAAAAAGATTATGAAGAATACTATTTTGTTTAGCTTTAATAAAATATACTTACGGAACAGTCTCTTGACGGACATAAGTTTCTATTTTTTACCAACTTTTATTAATTCTTCACGAAATTTGAGTAGAGGCGTGAGAAACAGCAAATTTCCCAAGGCTCTGGCATTTTTCATGTTGTGAAAGTTTATTACTCATATAGTTATTATTTTAAGGAGATGGGCCTTGGGGTATACACGTATATATATATTTACTTTCATAAATAAAAGCTGAAATAGAGCAAACGTGCAAGTGTTTACTGTTCAATTTAAGCAACTGCCAGCAAAATTGATCAATTTGCTATGATTGGTGAGACATTTGATAACACGTGTAAGCACATAACAATTTGCAATTCACGAAATGTCATAGTTCAAAATTTCCATCCAATACGTACAAATTTGACCTTTGACATTATATAAAGATCTGACCTATGTGAACGGCCCACGTCTTATTTTCAATTCTGAAAAAATAACTTTTCAGTTACCATCTTCTTAAAAGACCTACACGATATAAAATATTGCACACCTTTTTTAAGAATACGCTAAAAAATGCGCCATTTAAAATTACCCTTATTGTTGAAAAATGAGCGGTTTTATGTTTTATAGAATGACCAAACAATAGAATAAAATATTACTCGACATCGCAGTAGCGACGCTGCCCCAGTAGGCTTTATCTTGAGCGACGTCCAACGCTGGCTCTTCAGGGCTCCTCACTGGTTCGATGAGGCCAGAGACTGGCCTTGTACCCAGCAGCAGAGCCGCCGGCGATACTCTCGAGCGACGCAGCTTGGAAGTTGTGGTGACTGCTCCGTGAATGACAATCGAAAAACGCGGGAACGTTTTTAAATACCGAACTACTTTTTTTTCAGCTTGTTCAAATATTTATTTTACTGTTATTATTATTTTTAAATTACTAGCCACTATTGATAAATCTGTAGATCTTTAATTTATGCACATAAATAAAGATGTTTTATTTTAATAAATTATATAATTGACGTGCAAAGTTTAACGTCGTTAGATTTACGTCCCACTACACGTTACGATACACAATCAAACACATCTGTTCGCAGTGCGTCACCAATATCAAACACAAATTAACACAAAACTATAGCGAATTTAAATAATAAGCTAGAGAATTTCAGTCTATTTTGACTACAATTTATATAGGTATCTAATTTATCACTATGACTAAGAAAAATAATTTCGAACGCGAATGTAAATAGAGGGTGCGTGCTTAACTTTTGGCGACCGACGCCATATTGTAAAACAGGGGTTGTACACTCGTTGACGCATGCGCTGTGTGATATACAAAGAAATATCATTTCGAAATGACCCTTACGACATTTCATACACTGCGGGAAATTGGCATAACCATTGCGTGTTACGTTCGCATCAACACTGAAATTGGTTGAGGAAACTTTTCTTGGAAATTGAAATAGAAAGTGTTTGTGTATGTCGGAAAACTCGTCATGACGTCAGGAACCATGGTACGACGTATATTTATAGGTATTGTTATACTTTATCACGGACCTACGTCAAAGTTGTTTTGACGTTATTTCTCTGGACCAAAACTTACCCTAACTAATTATCTTTATAAAATGTGGTATGTCCGCCTATTTCCAAAAAGTATTTAATATAAATGTCTTATATAATGTATATTTTTTATTAATAACAAAACAAAGTTCAAACTTTACGGGTTCAAGCGACAATTCGATACCAGTTTTCTTTCTATCAATATAAAATTACTCTATCAATTAATTGTTCGAATTCAGTGGAATTAATAAGCGTAACGTTACTTTTTACCTATACAATAATATATATTGTAGTTATAGATACCATCAATGAAGATACCTAAGAAATTTTTAAATAATTGTGGTGATGTGTGTGTATAAAAAACACAACAACTATTACAGGCAAAGGGTAAGTTAAACCTAAACACCCCCCCATTTTTGCTCCCAATGCAAAATCGCCCCTATTACCATTGCATAGAGTTTCATTCCATGCAGAAACATATATATACAGTGACTTCACATGCGGTTGACTGTACTTGGAATTTCGAAATGCAAATAGCGTTTATAGCGCGAAGTTACGACATCGACTAGATTTTCTGATTAAACCAACAATAATACAGCTGGACTTGAGAAGAGGTATTCCGTTTAGCGCACCATTTTTGCGTACCTGTATTTTTTTTCAGATGCAATTGAAATATATATTCATCCAAGAGCTAAATAATTATTAGTAAGGTTTATTGGTTTTAAAGAAACACTATATAAGAATTGAACCTTCATAAGAATTTATTTACAATTCTTCGAATCGCATTTGAAAAGTATTGGTGCGATAAACGGTGTCGTTCGAATCGGTGCGATTCCAAGTGGTGCGCTAAACGGACTACCTCCTTCAGAAATCCTAGAGCCTTGAGCATGCATTGAACCTTTGCATGTCGTGCTTACTTGAGCAATCAAACGTATAGCGGTTGCACGCTCTTGCAAGGTTACATCGAACTGAATAAATATGATGAAACTGAATGATATAAAGGAAATGCGATCATTTCCTTTATATCATTCAGTTTCATCATATTCGATCTATAACTATTTCTAATTTATTTTGTTTTGGTAAAATTTATAAATAGATTAGCTTCGTGTATGTGTAAGGTATTTGTAATGCAATCAATCAAATTCACTTATAAACCGGCTGGAGCTGGCGCGAGAGGGGACACTGGTCAAAAGACACGTCAAAACACATTTAAGTTCGCTAAGTTAGTAATAAGTAAGTTCGTTGTAAGTATTAAGTATACTTAAGTTTCAGAAGTTGGTAACTACTCTTAGGAAATAAATTAACTCACTTTTATATGAAAAAAATAAAAAATAAAAAACCTCACTAAACCGTGGATTTTGGCATTATCATCAGCCATTTTAATATCCCACTGTTTAGAGTTCAGGAATTTCTCATCGATTAATGATAAGGGTTTTGAAATTTAAAGTCCCATCTATAAGAATGCTTTTCGCATGAAATTCTTAAGTATTAGCATATGATCAATCGACCTCGGTGGCGCAGTGGTAAAGTTCTTGCCACTGAACCGAGAGGTACCGGGTTCGATCCCCGGTCGGGTCATGATGGTAAATAATCTTTTTCTGATTGGCCCGGGTCTTGGATGTTTATCTATATGTATATGTATTTGTTACAAAATATAGTATCATTGAGTTAGTATCCCATAACACAAGTCTCGAACTTACATTGGGGCTAGCTCAATCTGTGTGATTTGTCCTAATATATTTATTTATTATCAATGATATTAGAAGTACAAATTGGAAGAGAAAAAGTTGGATAACGGACCCTGAGGGCCGTCTTTTGGCTGGGAAGAAACCCGAGAAACACTCGGACTAGAGAGGTGAATGATTAGAAAAACCAAGGGGGAACTAAGAGTATAGTTCAGGACGCAACAATACATTTATCCCGCCAAAGTACAACACTGTAAAGGAATGTTGGGTACACAAAAGCTTTGCCGCCTTTTGCTATGTCGATTAAAACGTTTATTTTAGAGTACCTACTTTATTAATCCTGTCATTATGTAAACATTCGTTTGTGAAAATATACAACAATGTAGCATATTCGGGTGCCGAAATATTGGGAAAAATCGTTTTCCATAAGATAAAACACTTCGAACACGCTGTAAATTTTTCGAGCCAGTAAACGGTCGAAAAGAAGCTCGGAACACTTCACACGTAAAGACTTATTCAAATATGGACTTCGTGCAGGTAAGTTCTTCAGTCAAAATAAAGTTTATATCAGTTTACGACCACAGTTGACCAAATAATGCAAAACATAACCAAAAATAGTATAATTGTTTTCAGAATAATCCACTAAATCTATCTTTTTCCCTTTAAACTCGCACCACGATTGCGTAGAAGGTATTTTTGGTCGTAAAACTACAACAATATTGAAAATTGGTGTTTTATTGAAAAATGAATTTTGCCTCCATTGGAAATGTTTGTGTGGCACTACTGGTACAACCAAGGTGTTGTACCAGTAGTGCCATCTGCGCTAAGCTTTGCTTAATGTGCCCTATTGATTGAATAACTCGTCACCAAGTGCCACCACAGATCGGAAACAAACTAAAATCATTGGCGAATCGGCTCAACACCGCGTGGAAAATCGAGCAAGACTATAGAAAATTAAAAAGTTATTTACCACCCACCTTTCCTGATTTATGGTTAACAGACCGTTGCCAAACAGTGTTGCCAACATCCCGTTGGCTATTGTGTCCATAGTTTGATGGACTGCTGCAAAAAAATGATTGATGCTACCCAGAGGTGCTAATCGACCTTATTTATAAACATCCGTATGTAATAGGTTAAGTAATGCAATAAAATAAGGCATTCTTCTTTATTTCTTTTCGACTGTGTTAATTGCTAATACCTGTGTCATATTTTATTCAAATCACCTAAAGGCATCTGACAAGGCTTTTTACGTATACCTACCGCTAGTGGCGTATAAGGCGTTAAGTCATTATGAATAGCTAAACGTCATCAAAGCATTCATTTTTTTTATCTAAAACAATCTTCCTGTGAAGGAAAATATCGTGAGGAATATATACGACTCAGATCCGGCTTGCGTGATGGATTCCGTGGATAAACTGGCAAAGAATGCCGTAAAAAAGGATAATAGAGAGAGAAAAAGGACAATTTCAATACATATTTCAATTGCAATAGAATTATGTACGCCATTGTAAATTGCACGCGGGAATATTATCAATATTGTTAATGGAATATTTGTGGAAATATTTTTAATTTATATTTCATATATTTACTTTTATTATATAACAATGACTGACTATATACCTACCTCTGTCTATTGCTTGTCAGCGATTATATAAAGATATGTTTATGTCATCTCTGTACAATAATACTTTATTTAGCCAGAAAACAAAAACAAAAAAAAAAAACACAAATAAAATGTGTGTAATATTTTACCACCATCTCACCACGCTGTACGCAATAAATTGTTTCATAATAATATATCATATAAATATTGCTGCAAGGAAAGTCACATGTGCCATTAGTGCAATAATACGCATAATGAATCATAATACAATCCAAAGAATGGATTGTGTCTAAGTAATCGCACCTATTAATGTATGGAATCTCCTATACAATGGTGTGGCATGACATCATGCAAGTCTCCAGGAAGTAATGGGCAAAAAATACAATTAACGAGTTCCCATGTCTGTCTGTTAAGAGGGAAAGCAACCAGGATCGCGGGTGATGACATGCAAGCATAGTCAATACTTGGAAAACAGAAGATCAATTTAAAAAATGTCCCGCTTTCTTAACCGGAGCCTTTACATGGTCTTCGATATCTTTAGTTATCAGACCATCGGCTCGTATCAATTAAATCAAATAATTTATTCAGAAATTAGACCATCACAAACACTTTATCACGTCAAATTGTATATTGTATAGTAATTTCTCAAAAAGCTAAAACGACTGGCATTTCGGAACGTCCACCGTTGAGAAGGAATGCCTTATTTAGAATTTAGTTAGCTATGAAATGTGTTGACAGTATATTATATATGATATTTTATACCTTGTCATATCTAAGATAAATTATGTTATTAAACGTAACATAATATTTACACAGACATGGGAAAACCAAACTAGGTACCTATAAGAAAAACAAAAGTTATTAACAAAGAGGAATACATATAATAAAATGAAGGAAATTTAAATGATAAAATGGATATTATGAGACTCCAGATTAGATCCCACAACAAGATAAATATAAACCTATATACATGAATGTTTTCGTTCTCTGCCCATATTTCATATCTGCAATGGAATCAACTAATGTGCAGTTGAACTTAAAACGTTATGTCTTTTAAATTAAGATCTGTCTTTTAAATTAATCTATTTTTAATTGAAACCAGTAAAGTAGAGGTATCTTGGTCTGACTATTAAAGATAGAACGTGCGAAGTAAAAAAGGAAAAGTTCGAAAATGGTCTCTAGGCTCCAAAGCTTTGTGGCGAAGGAAGAAACCGGGAAAACGCCAGATGATTGAGAGAGTAAAGGAGTACTATTTATCGCGATGTTCACATAGAAATTAAAACATTAGGTAAGCATATTATACAAATATAAATATCACGATAACTTCTACAATTTTATAGCAACACTAAAACCATCAAAGTAACTGATATGTTGGTCGTGATTGATATCACTCGTTACATTAGAAATGTCCCTATTCATGATATTGTAACCAATTAAATTTAACCGTCGATATGTATTTCATTTAAAAAATTTGAACTTTTATAATCGAAGTTCACTCGGGAGGAACACGAAGATTATATACGTTTAGACTTTACATTCACATCCTAGTAACCAAAGAATATGAACTATTTTTCAATTGAATGCTATATATTTCATATATAATTAGCACAGGTGTAATTATATCCAACTATACTAACCTGCCCTGGTTTTATTCATTCCGATGGGACTTATTTTATCAACAGTCCTTTAGCAACAGAAAGTTGAATTCTCATCAAATCAGAAATCCCAAATTTTTTTTGTAGTATATTGAGTTTTTTTTTTCTGATAAATGTTGATAGGTTGATATATACTCATAGAAAAACATTGATATTCTTCAGAAAAGGATGCTTCCAATTTCAACCAACCGTGATAAGTTCTAAACGGAACGACTAATTTATTTTCTCACTAATAAGATCTACTAATGACACAAACGCAAAATAATAAAAAACAAAGGGTACCTTTCTTTGATTTACAGCATTTTCTTTAATGGATTTCTTGGATTTTTCAGTAATACCTAGTGGCCTTGCACAGGACCCCGCATAAAATAGCGCCAAGCTCTATAAGCGTTTTAGCCTTGCTCCATCTGACATTTGCCAGTCACCAACACGGAATGACCACTCAGAAATAACAGAGAACAGGATTTGGAGGACTCTTAAATAAGTTTTGAAAATAATATTATTATTCAAATAGCTGTTTGCTTACAAATATTCTTAGCGATTGCGAACTAGAAAAGTGTCAAATATTTTAATTGCGAGGTCTTACCGGGAAGGTTATAAAAGGAGCTGCATATTTTTTCTTATTCTAGTTGAAAGTTGTTTCATCATTACAATACCTTACGAAATTACTTATAAAATTAATTGCCAATTCATTTCGTACATGCCAATTTTTTTTTTAGTAAGTTTTATTTTTACATTGATGTTGTGATAAATTAAGTTATATATATTATATACATATTAAATTAATAAACGTGATTTAACGTTTCGCTAGAATGTAAAATACAGACATTTTTAATTTCGATGTCGACGGTGGATTTCTCCTCTCGAATTTGCGCATTTAACTTAATTGCTAGATAGACGATTTGAAAACTGCGT
Organism: Plodia interpunctella; assembly: GCF_027563975.2. Lineage (NCBI taxonomy): Eukaryota > Metazoa > Arthropoda > Insecta > Lepidoptera > Pyralidae > Plodia > Plodia interpunctella. Next base: position 10,418,437 of record NC_071294.1, read on the forward strand.
GAGCGAACCTTCGTGATATTCCGCGAAATAGGGTCAGAATAAATGTATATTTTATCTTCAGATATTCCGAACACAATGACATTTTTAGGTCATCGATTTAGAGACACTTTTGCTGACCTTTCTAATTCTTACGAAAACGCAAAATTTTCCGACTTCATTTTACTTTGCGAAATAAATCTTGTGGACGAAACTGCAAACATTTTTATTGAATTTCCGTATAATTACATATACCAGGTCTTGAATAGTCGGCAAAGTAAATTTAAATCGTAATAATATTGTATTTACTTTAGTTAAACATAAGGTATTCTACTAGCGGCCCGTTCCGGCTTCACTCGGATAAAAACATAATAAATTACCTACACCTAAACCTTGCTCGGAAATCACACTATCTATTGGTGAAAACCCCATGATAATCCGTGCAGTTGTTTTCGAGTTTATTACGAACAAAAAGACAGACGCAGCAGAGGATTTTATTTTATAATATAGTAAGGAAGTATGGATTAAAATAAACTAAGTAACAGAACAGATTTTGGTTAAGTATCTGATGAACTATTTTGTTCGTTATATGGTTATCTTATAGTAAATATAACATTTTTCTAACATTATTAACTGGTTCAAAAACCGTTTCTGTCTGTTTTTGAAGGCACAAAAAGATGACACCAGCCGAGATGATGTAACAACGATTGTTGAGGTAACGGTGCTCTATTAGGTGAATGTTAAACAACGTGATTCGTAAGCGTCTATGTGATTGCTTGGTTCCTCTCGTACAGGCAGACATTCTCAACTGGGTACTGACAAATACAGAATACCATAGTATTTGTTGTAAATATTAAAATTTAATTTTGATCAAGGAACTGTTCTTTCCGGTAAATAATTCGCCAAGCTAGTAAGTATGCAACAATCTCTTGAGAAAATTAACATAATTTTTAACGCCACGACGGAAGAATTAGTTTCCTCTGTCATGAATGAAAGATAAAAAGAAAAGTACAAAAAGCTAAACAAAGAATGTAACGGTGCACGCATCACGCCGAGTTCGTTTGTTTCGAGGTGCTAAACGTCATAACTCGTAGAGTGATAAGTTTATCGACCTACTCACAGTAATGCCGGTGAAAATTAGTGGCTCGGTTTATATAAAGAAAGTGGGCTGTATATGTATTATACATGGTCAAATATCAATTAATGGTGCTCGTATGAATCATGTTTATTATTTTGGATTGAATATGGCTTATTAGTGGCAATTAAAATAATAAATAAATAAATATATTGCGACAAATCACACAGATTGAGATAGCCCCAAAGTTAGTACGTGTCTTGTGTTATGGGATACTAATTCAACGATACTATATTTTATAATAAATACATATATAGATAAACGTCCAAGACCCGGGCCAATCAGAAAAAATATAATTTTCCATCATGACCCGACCGGGGATTGAACCCGGGACCTCTCGGTTTAGTGGCAAGAACTTTACCACTGCGCCACCAATGTCGTCAAATTGACGTTCATTCTGATTTAATTCTTTGACGTGTGGTTCCCGTAATAGAATATTTATGATTTGTTTATAACTTATGCACTTATGTCCATTTTTAAACCTCGACGCAAAAAGAGGGGTCTTATAAGTTTAACGTCTGTGGCATCGTAGCTCCCAAACGGATAAACCGATTTGCGTTTAGTTTTTTTTTTGTGTCAGAGATAATTTTATTTACACTAATTTACACTTAAATTTACACTCGGGATGGCTAACAAGCCATGTTTCGTAAAAATCTGGTTAGTTAAAATTATAGCGAAATGAATATTGAAAGTCGGGGATTTTTAATTTATTTAACAAATAATTATGGAAGAATATACTTCGTGAGTCCTTTTGTTACTTGCATAGGTAGGTACTTTTAAACTATCAATATTTCTACTACATTAATTCTAAGACAATTTCCAACTAAACGTATAACAGACAGTAAAAAATACTTAAGACATTCAGAAAACGTTAATTACAAGTAATAATACTGCTGATTGCGAACCCAATATCCACAACATCACAAGTAACTGGATATGCAATCCGAATTGTGTACAACCGGATCACAAAAGTAAAGGGTATTAGTGCAACCTTGAAGTGCAATGAATGCAGATTGAAATCAATAACAGTAACGATCACTATGGACTAATATGAACAAGTCAAATGTTCTAAATTAACATTCACAATTTGGCAATGTTCTTTGCGAAATGGCTTGTGAAGTAGCTTTAATTTCGAAAAATGCTTATCAAAATTCAACTTTTGTTAATACCTACGGATATGGTTTAAACCAATATATAGTGATTCCTGTTTTACCCAAGCGAAGCTAGGAAGGGCCGCTAGTATTGTTTGAGGAAGTGTTTTGTACTCGTCCAGAGACATGTTGTACGGTCCAAAGCAATTTAGATTGTAAAAACAATTTTCTGGTTTGGCAGCGAATTGTCTGTAGCCCTTGAAAGGGTGTTGGAGGGAGTGAAAAACGGCCAATATCGAAGCTATTCGATTTAAATTGTTTTGGTTCAAACATTTCTCTTGTTGACCTAAATTCAGGAGCTGGAATCTTCGATTTTTATTTTGCTATGAACAGTAATGGATGTATTGTCTATTTTCTCCACCACATTGATTAAAGAAGATAAGTCATGAGGCTTTATAGCGTCATAACTTATCTATCATGGCACTGAAAAAGAACGCGGAAATAACACAGATAATACATATATGTGGCTACTGAATAAAAATTGTAAATTGTTCATTTAGTAACATACGAACAAAGGAAAACATAGAATATTTCACATGTGACCTCGTGACTAATAGAGTTGGCGGGGTTCCAACCCCCTATCCTTGAGGTCTAAGTGCAGGGTTAAGAGAGCTGTCAGCTGTCTACTACTTTTTATGAGGTAAAAATTTGTTTTTTTTTCAAGATTTTATTTGACCACTTTGTCGGAGTGTGTATACTAAATTACATTACTCTAGTATAAATAGTTTTTGAGCTAGACCGTCGACGGACGGGCATAGCAAAATTAGGAGGGTTCAATGTGTGCAGGACTAAGGAACACTAAGAATTCACAAAAGTCACAATCAAAATAGGTATATATTAACTAGCATTTATTGTGAAAATAGTCGTGTCGTACCTTAAGTGCCCAAATATTTTCTTTCCGAATTATTGTCGCCAATATATCGGCTTCATATATTTTCCCCGTAGACGATAACATCGTCCATTTCACTCATACAAGAAAGAGATGTGCGTTTAGAAATACATGAGAAGTAACGAGACAGTGTTACATCTTTTGTCTCTCATCAACAATCAATCTGCCATTTTGTATAAGATTAGGTGGTTTTCGCAGGGAAGTTGTAAGAAAAACTTCTATCTCAGTTACACTCGTCCGTCGTCTATATAGTGTTCTTGGTCTTTTTATACCAAAAGATCTATAAAAAAATAATATTAGCACATTCTTCGACACGAACAAATTCACGAAATTCACGACCGCATCACGAGTAACAGCGAGGCCCGATTTCAAAAACTTTTGCAACGCAAGGTTCTATCTATTTTGTATTCTATTCGCATCAATTTGCATACAAAGCATTGTGAATATTGTGATTGTCAATCGGGAATTAAGTGTTACATAAAATTCTTCTTTTCTGAAGCATTTTCTATTCTAGACTTTTCCAGTAACATAAGTTACACACCTATTTGGTTATACTTTATAGTTTTTTAGAAAGCACAGACAAATACAAATATAACACACAACGACTAGTTTTGATACCAATTTAAGTATTATTAAATTAACAAATCGCTTAAAGACATGTAAATCGAAGTAACTATTTAGGCATCGAAACCACGTTAAAATTTTACAAAAAAAAATTATTTTTAGACATGTTTTTTTGGCATTAGGTCATTTTGTGAGATAAAGTCTCAAGATTGAAATTGCCTTTTAAATGTATATGTATGTATATGCATATCTTCTGACATGTTGCAAGAATGCGTGTGAAAGGCACCGAAGAAATCTTTCACAAAGGCAGACAAAATAGGCGAAATATTGTCGTTGTATATTAGTTTTGTTTTTTATATAGCTTTAATAAAAAAAACTTTAACGTCTAAAAATTACGTACGATCAGCGCTCAATTGGTGTTCGTACCTACATGTTATCCATGGCCTACGGTATTTCGGTGTTCGTATTGTTATAAAATTATCTTTTCCATAGTAGACCTTAGGGAGAGAACATAAAATACTAGTTTTACTAATTTAGACCAAGTTGTTTGGTGGTTATCAAAATCAAACTTAAAACACCTGCAACTACAATTTTATTTCTATTCTAACGCAGTAGTATTTTACCCAAGGAATCATTACATCAAATTGGAATTAGGTTTGAAGAGGAGCAGCTGACCCGGTATAACCATCACCAGACATAAGTAGACTATTTTAATGCCGATATAAATATATATCACACTATTACGTAAATTAGAAAATGTACTTTTAATTTTGTCATTCATCATTTAATCGAATTCGTTAAAATTGTATAGGGAGAGTATAAACTAGACCTTACTATTATCCAGAATTTACATCGTAAACAGGTCTGTTCGTTGATAATAATAGATAACATAATTAATTTGTTTGCCGACATGTATACAGCAAAAAGATAACAAATATGTGTGCGGATCTTCTGTTTTGTTCTACATTTCATAGCACAGTCTATAAATGTTTGCAATATCATTACACTTCACAATAAATCACAAAATAAAATTGCTGTCTCGACTGACTGGATCAAGTCGAATTGTTATAAATAGTCGAGATGAAAGTAAATCGAACCGATTCTTCCACTTTTCCCTGCAATTCGTCCATTAAGAGGAGATGTAATGACCCGTGGCCAAACGATTTCTGTGAAAAAATCATCAGCTTGAGTCAATCGACTGTGCTGTGAGATCTTGATGATTCCACAATCGTTTTTATATCGATTTGAGTGGTTGTGTCGCAGAATACGCTACTCGATCAAATGGTTATACCTATTGGCTATCTTACCTATTTACACGAATATTATAAAGAGGAAGCGTGTTTAAGTTTGTGTTCTTAGGAATTGATCAAACTATATTAAAAAATTTTTCACCAGTAGAAAGCTACAGTATTCCTGAATATTGTAGGGTGATTTTAATCCCAAAACTCCCACGGGAGCAAAGCCCCGAGACGCAGCTTGTGAGTAACGTGAAAAGTATAAGAAAACGAAAGTGTACAAAATTGCATTTGTAATTTAATTTATAATATAGTTATTAAGAAGAGAAACAGTTTCCTTACTTTACTTTAACAGTTTACTTGCTTTTAATTAGATACTACTAAAAAAGAAGTGTAATGTTTTCACAATAGAGAAAATCTTAAAAGATTATTACCTATGTACTTCAAAAATGTCTTTAAAACATTTGAATTCTGTCGACCTCAATTTGTTTTATTTGCTGAATGGGATATCGAATTGGTATATCGATTCTCCTAAATCGATTACGTGCTTCCAAACCTAGATCGTAATCATATTTTTTATCGATGAGTAAGCAAAGCGATCAGCGTATTTTAAGTACTACAACATTTTATTGAAGTACGTATAAAATACACATCGTACTACGATCGTTATCGTAGTTTGAGGATATTCTTATCAAGAGGTAGTGATGCAATTTTCAAGGTTTGCTAACATGAAATTAAGAAAATGTTTACTTACGACTTATCTCCATCGCTAATGTATTTGTCACACAAATACCCATCATAAAAACAATTCACTTATAGACCTAGTTCCTTAGCCAATATGAGCCTTAACGAGAACACAGAAGCGCAAAAATCACGCTGAATTTCCGGGACACAACACAATTTTCTTCGACTACGATTCCAACGTCGATATAACTCGAATCTAGTTAGCTGACTCGTAACCTATCGGCAAGGGTTGCGAAGCCGGACACAATTGATACACTTCCTAATCGAATTAAGGGTCACACACGTAAATCACAGAATCAATAATTCAAATCTTCTTAAAAAAAAAACACTGGCCGTTTTTATGATGAACAAAAGTGTTCAAATTTAAAACATAATTCCGGTGATATAAATAAGGCACAGCCCACACCACCGTTCGATGGTGGTATCAGACGCCGACTGGTGCAAAAGATTGTAAGGTATTGCTGTGAGGCGAGCGCTTCTCAAACTTTGAGCGTTGGATTTTATGACATATTCACCAATGAAAAGCAATTCATAGAGTAATTTACGCCATTTTTTTATATTTAAATTCATATCATCGTATCTGTAAAATTAAGAATAACGTAAATGATGATATCTTTCTCTGGAATTCATCAGTTAGTAAGAATCATATCACTACTCCGTAAATCACACAGGAGTATAACTGTATAAATGATGGCTCGTAGTGCAGTGGACTGTTCATTATTATTGCTTTTCGGAGCTGGTTAAATAAATATACCGAGATTACTTCGGAGCACTTTTTAATTAAAAATTTACAATTTAGTGTTGGGATTTCCTACAATAACCTAGACACTTTAATTCAGTTATCTTTAAGAGATGATGAATTCAGTGTTCTTCGAGATAACTATGTACAAAAAATCACCCACAAAATGACTAAGTATATTAATTGTCAAAAAGTTGTCGAACCACTGACTATCTTACAACACTTGTATTCGTTTTGCTTGCTCTGGAGTAATTGTCAATTGTGAAGCACAAAAGGCGCATTTTTCTCATTTTACACTTTTTACGTCACGTTTTGGGAACCTTTGATTTTATGCTTTTTATTAACACCATATGATCAAGTCTGGCCATAGTGAAATGTTGCCTTTTTCCGTTTAGATAATTAGAACAAGCAGAGTATAATGAAGAGTAAGATTCAAGGATTAGACATTAATTATTTTTCCATTATCTTTAAAAGTAAATATTAATAAATAATTCATACGGGTCCCTGACATCCATATTTGTTTCAAACTTTACTTATTATTAAGAATATAAACCTGAAATGAAATAATTTATAATATTTTATTTACGTCACTTTTAAAGTTAGTAGGTAATATAATATTAATACTAACTTTAATGTCATAAATATTTTTAACACTTATTTTTTGTTCTATGAATAATTACGTATAATACATACATAAAATTGAATTTGAATTAAAGCTGAATTCTGTAACAACCGAAATTACTCGTTTTCACGTTGAGAAACACTGACATTATAAAAGTTTTTCACAATTATTCGATTGATTGACATTATAATGATAGCATAGGTAAGTAGTTAGCTAAGGTAATTAATTTAAACTCGCTAGCGGTGAAGTGGTTTTAAATTACCTACCTATTTCAAGTTACGTGATAAATAAATACTAATCAAAATCTGAAAGCTATTTAAATAGTCTTTAATTGCATTTTTTCAATAACTTAATAGATATATACCCAAGTTAGTCCTGAAAAATTAGATTTTTTTATTATAATCAAATGATAAAGATTTTCTATACATTTTAAGTTTTTGCACGCGACTTCACACGTATGTACGCAGGCAGTTTATTTTCTTTTCCGTAGCGTTTTCGTGACCAGTCACTACTACTAAAAGTCACCTATGTGTACGGTCTCCTATAACTAAGGAAGGAACTTATACATATGTATAGATACACTTTCCAACATTTAGACAATGAGTTAATGACATTAGACAACTAAACATGACTTAGCTATATATCCCAGTGATCTCTCTCTCGTCTGAGGGCTTTCCCGGTTATTTCCTCAGCCGTTGAGCGTCCGACCCCAGTGATCCATAAACACCTTTAAGAAGTATAAAACTGTATAACTACTGAAAGTATTATGTAATCTCTGGTATAACTATTTGTTATAAATCGCGGTTAAGTCCAAAACCGTGTTACGTGAACCATGACGTAACACGGATGACCCGGTCGATCCCGGCCGGGCGACCTAGACCGGATTTATCTCGCACAGACAGACAGACGCCCGACCTATATTGTCACTTCGGGATTTAATTAAAACTGTACTTCAGACATGTATAATGGAAAGCTAGATATAAATAGTACAGCAGTTGTTTTTGAATGTAACGAATAAGACAAGACTTAGTTTTATTGGCCGTTTACCCGCGACTTCGTCAGCGTAGAATAGTTAGTTTTGACAGCATAATTATATATTTTTGTGTACATGCCAGATTACTAATTTCTAGGGCCAATATTAGACAAGTAAAAGTAGAAAAACGAACCTTGGACTCCTCATTGAAAGAAACTAGGTAAACGATCAAATTATAGGGGGAGAGAGAGAGAGAGAGAGAGAGAGAGAGAGAGAGAGAGAGAGAGAGATAGTTTTGAATTCCTGTGGAATTTTTTGTACCTATTTGAAACTTGCAAGGAAGTAGGGCTAAGTTAAAAATTTTAAACCTTGGATTCGACAATTACATAACTTTAATTATGAACCATTTAAATAAAACCAAATGGTTCCAATTCTTACAATACAATTTACGCACATCGGTTTGCGGTAAGTACAAAGTGTAACACGAAACACCGCATTGTGCGGTGGCGCGTTACGAAATTAGGATACGGGGAATCTGATAAAATTGTAAAATAATACATTGCTTTAGAGCACACTCGAAACTTTATGTATCAGAACCGACCGAAAATATTCATTAATTGTCGTGAAGTCATCGTTTACTACAAGTTAATCTATTTTCATCTAATTATTGTGACATCAAAATAGTAAGTTTCTACCTTTAATCACACTCGATCTTATTTGCAAGCGGTTTACCTAATATATATTTGAAGATTACTTTATACAGGTACAAGCGGTCCGCCCCGGCTTCGCTCGGGTAAAAACATAATAAACTATACACCTAAACCTTCCACAGGAATCAAACTATCTATTGGTGAAAACTGCATGAAAATCCGTGCAATCGTTTTTGAGTTTATCGCGAACAGACAGACAAACAAAAAGACAACGCACGGACTTTGTTTTATAATAAGGATAAGCGGTTTTTCAAACTCTAATTTGCGTAAATATAGCAAGTGGTAGATACTCAGGTTAGGTATAGGTACCTACTTTACTTCTGCGTCTATAGCCGTGATAAATATCTGCAATATTTGGAGAATGTTGACTCGTCTCATACTGACTGAACTGTGGATAAGATACATTTACTATAATAAGTATATACTTATTATAGTCAATGTATCTTATCCATAGTTCAGTCAGTGTGAGAACTAGTGCAGATCGTAAAAAGATAGTATCTTTATCACTTAAACACTTCCTCGATAATGTTACGCAGTAACTAATTTGTGCTTAGAAAGGTTAGTTGGTAGATGCTTCATGTTTATAACTTCAGTTACAGTGTTGATTGTTAATATTAATTTAATTAATATTGAGCAAATTACTTGACGTGCATATCAAATTGTAAAAGGAATCGTGGGACTTAGTACCTAGGTAGTAAATAGGTATCTACATGTTGATCATCTAATTTGATATGCGCAGTAAGCATCGATATAGGTATGATAATAATATATTATAATAAGATGACTGTAGGAAATAATTTTACATCAATTTTAATAAAATAGATTTTAAATTACTAATATTCATACGAAGATGGATGTATCATATTAACATTGACAGTGCACAACAGAAACCTTCTTTCGCTACATGGCAATAATATTCTGAAGATAAATTGCTATTGATTTTCGATTAGGCGCCAACGTTTCGTCCTAAGGAAAAACTCACTCGTATTTGGCATAAGTAAATATAGTGAACAAAACGCAATAGAAATAGGATGTTTAAATTTTAATAAATAATACTTAAAAAATGTAAATTAAATGACTCCGGAAGGACACATGGGAACGGGAAAAGGATTGGAATCTGGAACAAAGGTTTTTAGGGATTAAATTATTTAACATTTAATTCTAACCAAATATTATAAACCGAATTGAATATAATAAAATGGAATGAAGGAAATTGTCTCTTTCAAAATACAATTTCCTCGCGATAAAAATGTAGAGATTATAATGAAGTAGGACCTATCTACCTACCATAGAATACATACCTACCTAAGTAAATAATAATAAAATCAAAACTATACCTTTGTCCTATTCAAACTCAACTTCTAATTTTCTCAGGCCTACCTAAATTTTATTACTACAGGTATCCTTAAAGTTATATTTTCATTTTATTATCATTCCACACTCCTCAGCGACGGCAGTGACCTTTATCTTCTAATACAATACAATAGTACTTACTTAATAATCGAGTACTAAGTACCTACTTATTCCTTTGACCTATTTAAAGACAACTCCTAATTTTTCTCCCACCTACTTTTTATTACAGGTGTCCACATTTATCGTCATTTCACATTCATCGGCCACAGCAGTGACATTATCAGGTCGCACTGCTATGAGCTTCTATTGTTCTTTGTTTTGAAGACGAAGCATTCGCTCGAATCTACAATCTTATATTGCTTTACCAAATAGACTAAAGTTACTCACATAACCTCCTCGAGTAGGGTGTGGGCCGCAGTTGCCTGCCGACCTGGATGGACGCCAGGAGTTGTTCCCGAGGAGTCGCCTCTCGTCGTGCTGGTGGGAGTTTGCGTTCTGATGCCTGCCGAACATAAGTACATTGTGTAACTATAATGCCTACTTACTACACACTATCGCCGTACTCTGACAGATGCCGACACGAATGTACGGACAATACGTAGTTTTGTATAAGGGAATTTATTTACCACAATGAAAAACCAGCAATGTATGCCGAATCCTCCAAACTGTGTCACGATAACATATAGCCGATATAAAGACTTGTCATTGTTATAAAATCTTAGGATCGAAAATTTTAAAAGGCCTCATATAAAATGCGAAATAATGAGGAAAAAGAAAAATTGTATTTTCTTAATCCTAATCTAATCCTAGGTAGTTTGTAGTTTTTTAAGAATAAAGTACTATGAAACATTTGACGCGAAAAAGTATGTAAATGTGAAAGTCTACCTTCTGAATAAATAAATGATTTGACTTTGACTTTAATAACCTTACCTTTTTGAGCGGAGGTCTACTTCTAATAAATTCGAGTATCATGGCGTGTGCGTCTTTCTTAACACTGAAACAAATAGAATAATATAAACATAAAATAATAAAAAGATAATATACCTCAGCATTGGATTTCGATCTTTAATTTTTTTGTGGTGTTTAGTTATCTTCCTCTTCTCATAAAACTAGGATTCAGTTATAATTCTAGAATATCGTTAACAATCTACATACTAAAACTCGGGAATATAATCTAAAAAAAATAATTTTACATATACTTAAAACAATTTTAAAAATGAAATAAGTTTATAATCTAGTCTACTCACCTTTGTGGTATTACACCATCTACTTTCCTCAGCGTATACCTTCTTGACCTAATGTCGTCCATCAGAATTTCATAGGGAGTCAGTTCATATTCAATGGGCGTCCTGGAGTAATTCACTTTCTTTAATTTCACTCCCATTCTCAATTCACCAATAACTTGCATCCAAAACCGCGCCTGCAATGTTTAAATAGCAATAAGTAACGTATTTGCTATTAAAAAATGTTTAGGCACTTTTTTGATGGAACGGATTTTAATTTTTGACATTTTCACAGATCGTAATGATTGAAAAAAATAGAGAAGTGATAGGTAGGTAGTTAAATAGGTCTCATATATAAAACTGGAGAAAAATTAACATGCTCTGTCCGAAGAAGTGAAAAGGATAATTAAGTACACAAATTACTTTAGTAGATAGATACAAATACTTTAAAAAGCCTACATTTTTTGTCCAAATGTGACCACTGATTAGGTATATAAATAAAAATCAAACAAATTAGGTGTGAATGATCACAAATACAAGCATAGTTTCTTAGACTATATGAATGGGTATATATAATTTTTAATAAAATAATATGACTTATAAGATGAATAAGCCTAATTGCTAGAAGCATTTCCTATCGGTACTTTGTCAACATCTACGTACTTGTAAGGCCCTCCAGATCCGGCGGTTAGACTGAACACGATCAGAAAAATTGGGTTAGATTTATCGTAATTATAAATAGTACCTTACATTATAATTATTATTATGAATCAATGAAATTCACTGTGGAATGAAAAAATAAGTACATTATATTTTTAATACATTGGGATTAGTAGATTATAAATCCAAGAAGTGTTAGGGAACGGCTCGAGAATCAGGAAGCGAAGGTTTTAAATTAGATATTCTGTTTAAAATCTACATAACACAAAGGTGTAAATAAAGTTGTTGAACAGTCTATGGTACCTTGTTTTGGATCATTATTTGGTATATGCAAGTTTTGTATTTTAGAATGAACGGATCATTATTCCAATAGTTCACCGATATAAATTAAGATGTACATTTTCACGCGCTGAATTATAATTAACCAATAATGCAAAACTAAATTCTTAGACGGAGACGCCATTAATAAAACATACATCTGTGCCGTCATTTGGATACATAACACGATGCAATTCGGTCGCACACAGCGCAGAAATGCATCGTTTCTCTATGACACTACTCGGATGTTTTTACTATTCAAGTTATGGCTTTCTATAGTTTAGTATTTTAGCTATTTTTTATAGATTTACGTATCTGATTGGGAAACTATTTGGTAAGTACATTGATTAGCAACAATAATACGATAATACTTATTATAATAACGGTAACCTAAATAGTAAAAGAAGAGGGTATTGGATTGGCCATTGAAGAGGGTATCTAGATTATCTTTTTTTAAAATAATTATGAATCTGGGTTTTCCCTTGAGTTAGTGACAAGGAAAGTAGTGGTAATTTATAGAGGTTTTTGATCAAAACGTAGACAGAAACTACAGAATTCGTCTCGTCATAAATCTTTCATTTCACTGAAATAAGAAAGAGAAACGTGTATATAAGTACAGTTCGTGTGTCCGGTTGTACAACGCCTATCTTGCAGTTTTGTATGAGATAGGCCGGGGAGATAATAGAGATATTATATCTCATACGGCTGCGCTAACTTTGGTACAAAGGGATCTAGGTACCTGGAAATTGAAAGTACTTTCAATTATTACACTAAAAGGAAAGCTAATCTTTAAATAATGAGATGTAAAAATTCAGGACTCGAGCAGGAATCGAACCCACCCACGCCTGCCTATCCGGAACAGATCAAGACCATGCCGCCGGTCTGGCCAAATAATTTCAATTCCTTACGTCTTCTAGCCGACAGACAGTATTTATCATTAGAGATTAGTTTCAAAAGCATGTGACATGCACCAATACAAAAAGAACGGCGCTTTGAACACAAAACGTATCTAGAACAGAACATACCCAATCGGAAAACTGTAGCGTGTCTAAATGCGTGACGCTCTCCTCAGCTGCGCCCAGGTCGCGGGCGCCGCCGACGCGCACTCTGGCGAGGAAGGAAGCCAGCTCCAGGGCCTCGGCGACCAGCGCGCGGCACACAGCGCGGTAATGCGCCGCGGCAGCGTCGCGTGCGCATCGCCCGCCGCCGCCGCAGTGCCATACGCAGCGCTACGAATTGAGAAAAATATTTTTTTTTTACAAAAATGTCATTTTACACAGCTTTTATTGTCTTCAGAGAAATATATTTCTGGTCACCCAAAATGGATATTAATCAAGTTACTTAATTTGACGAAATTTAGGCGACTTCTGAGATATATTCTCCAACAGAATATTAAGAATTTAACTATGTCAAAAGCAGACATACCATACGCATTCTGCATCATAAATGTTGTTATTAAAAGCTGAAACTCAATGCCAATAGAGATTCATCACGGAACCAAGACAGTAATAATACTTAAGTTTAAGTTAATAAGCATCTAATGAAGCCTAACTTACGACTGGATTGTGCTGAATTCCTCCAAGATGCCCACGCAGAGCGGGTCTGTCGCAACTCTTGGATGGAATGTCATTTGTTTGTCTAAATTGATTGTTTGGATGTCTGTTAATATCCCAATAACATTTTGATTGCACTGACTCTAAGTCAACCAATCTTTACCTACTAATAAAGATTGGTGTATTTAAGACATTAGGGGTCAGAAAATAGACAGTTGTGGAAGGAGAAGATATTCTACGCGGACCCATTCACAGGGGATGGTAAATGTTAGATAATAAAGTCAATGTAAAATAATATAAAATAGTGAGGAGCAGAAAACAAACAACAATAATAATAAAAAATAATATTTGATAAATCATTTCAATTTGATACTTCTATGCTCCTCAGATATAGAGAGATTTTGATAGACAGCACGGACACAGACGGATATAATTAGATTCTAAATGGGGTCCTTATTTCCATCAAAGAACTAGGTAAGAGCTATGGGAACTAATGCGACCACAAAATTTTCATTGCTAATAATTATCTCGAAGATTTTGATTTTCGAACTCCTTTCATGTATCTGTGTCCTATTAGTTCCCTTCACATGCATTTGGTTGTACCGATGAATTATATTTACCCAGGACATGATACCCAGGTCAAGGCTGTCGGTAGCACGACAGCTTTCGCAAGACGCCTTTGTTTGAACTTCACGCAGCTGCCTATTTTAGAGACATGCACTTTGGGCACGTCAATATAATTCAATCTATGATTAGGTTGATGACTCATATTAGTTGGACAAGCTTTTATCGACGGTACATTACTTTTATTGCTGTCTTGTAACTTGTCTTGCTTTGATTTTGTCTACTTTCCTAATATGAAATAGCAGTTCCAATGATTTCTCCGAAAATTTTACCGAAATCTTGCATCGGTTTTTGTCGTATCAAAAATTAAGTATTTTTCATATTTATGTAATGCAAAAAATCACAGGAATAAGACAAGGACTCTATCTTGCATAAATTAGGAAAGTAGATCAAAATTGTAATAATTAATTATGCAAATACTCTTGACAAATGCCAAAGAAATTTTCAGTGGAGTTCCTTCCATTGTTCTTTCTAAATCTAGCAGTGAAACTCAACGATTATAAAAAGCTATAGGTATACGTGTGACATGTGCATTGTATACGTGTGAGACGTCTTTTTATCACAGCTTTTAAAACACGTACTAGAATTTTTGTCAAATCCCTTTGAGAGCAGAATCCTACATTATAGAGCAGACTCCGCCCTACTGACCTACTTACAAGATATCAATTGAAGAAAACTAAAGGAAATTGCGACCAAGTGTTTTTCTAGTGAGATGTTTGAAGTCATTCTCATGAAAAGGCTTTTGAAAGCGGGATTCGAAGGCTCTACGTCCGTTATTGAGTTGCTAAAGTTTGTGGGTAAACGTTTCATTGGTTACTAGCTTTTGCCTGCGGCATCGCTCGCATAAATTGGCACGTGAACAGTTATTTTCCTGGAATTAAAGGTACCCTATGTCCTTCTTCATACTTCAAACTACAAGTGACCTACCTATGAAACATTTTAAGAAGATCGGTTGGGTATATAGTTAGAGCGCGAAGAGGTAACGGTTTTTTTTTCATTGCAACACCAAATAAAATGGTCAAATTTGGTTGATAAACACCCAGTTTTGCCAGCGAACAGGAGACAGCACCTTCGTTTATTTTCTTCGTTTTCTTGAGATACTATGTATACATACTTTTTACCAAAAAATGTACGGAAATGAAGAATGATAGTACACTTCATCACACTATGCTATAACAATTTGAACTGAAACGGAGTCTCCGTTTCAGTTCAAATTGTACACAGTGAGTAAATATTTCATAAACGCTTAGTTTCAGTAATATTAAACACTAACATAACAACTTCAAAGGATATTAAATTGTCGCTGAGCGCCATGAAGAGCTGTTTATTGTCAATTTATGAGGCCAACGCCATTCGAGAATTTCAATGGTATTCGCTACGGAAATTTACACGAAATATTCTGAAGTGTGTCGGGAAATTTCCCGAATCTTTAACATCAAACGAAATAGTATCGTTACAGAGGATTGTTAGGTAGGTACTTCATTTTCATTGTATTTCTCTTGTTGTTCATTATTATTAGTACATAGGTTTAGGACCTTCTGATAGTTAGGTTACTTATAAGTACTATACCTATTGGTTTTAGTTTTAGTAGTTATCCTGCACTGTGGTAATAGAACTTAAGATTTTATAATTAAACTTTTCTTGTCCTGCCCCAAGTCTATCTTGCTTATATATATTCATTATTATGGTTTTAACAACTGCTAAGTTAAATTTCAACCAAAGAGTATCTTAAATGGTTTTTAAGGATTGATCCTTGCTTTTACTTTCAATGTTAAATTGAAATTACCATCTCGAAGTAAAGTATAAATGAGTGAAATTAAAAGAGAAGTCGTAAAAATAAGTGAAATACCAATTTTAAAACATTGGTTTAGTGAAACCAGTCCGCCCGCTCATAAAGGTAGGGTTACACGGAAAGTGAATAAAATTAAAAAGATAAAGTGATACTTTTTTTAGGAAACTTGGGTGGTAGCTTTCACTTTGAGGATGACGCGATCCTTATCGCCGGCAAAGTTGTTGAAACTCAAGCGCATAGCGTTATTATATTATGTAATACTAACAGTGGACGTGACATCGTTTATGGAAAATAAGAGCATTTCTGAACAACATTCTACGAGTACATAGTTCAGTACCAATATACCATCAGCGGCTCTAGGAATAAAACTAGTGTCGGTGTTTATTATTTTTAAAATGTTTTGATAAAGTCGTGAATAATTTTATTGATACAATCAATCTGACTCAGAATCAGACTAACACCTTATTAGTAACAGGTAGAAGTTATTTAAAAAACGAGATGCTGATAATGAGATTTTGTCATGTTATTAAAACTTTCACGCGGCAACATTCAAGGCATAGCTAATTTGAAATCAATGTAGATTTTTTGACGTGTATGAAGCCTTCTATAAATAAAGTACAATAAACAAAAGAACCATGATGACAGGGACTGGTTATTAAATATTATAATGATATAATATTTACTTTCTCAAAATCAAAACACCTTCTGGATTACAAGGGCTCAAGTATAACCTCAAAAGTTTTGATGGCTATTGCATCATCACTCTTTGAGCCGCCATAACTGCTTTCACCGTCTCACTAAATCGTATTAGGAATAGGGATTCATGACATGACCATAGATTATATAATGCTGTGACCAAATATTTATGCTTATGGACGTTAAGTGAATCCGATATTGTGGAGACACTTTAATACGTTTGGAATTATATTAACACGTTCAGAAATGGGATGGTAAAAGATTTTATGGTCGGGAAAAGTAACTGCTTTATAAATGTAAATGAACTTGGCACTTCCAAGTGTTTCTCAAATAACGAAGTCATTAATTTTAGAATTGTAAAGTTCAAACAAATTTAATAAGATTTGAATCAGTAAACACATTTAGATTAGGAATTTCTTCTAAGATGAATGATGGCGGCTACAGAGTTGACACGCCACGAAGAAGAAGTATATCTACCTCAACAACATCCTTGAGAGAGAATCGCCTTCGCCGACGCCTGCGCCGCGGCGCTGGCTCAGCGTCCCGCTCGATGCCCTCATCGTCGGTGTCTGCGCGCCCGCATTCCGACGTCTCAGAGCCTTCAGACAACACGCCGAGTTCCTCGTCTTCGTCTGGAATAAATAATAGCAGATCGTTAAAGAATTTCCCTATATTAACGTCACAATTGCTGGAAAACCAGCTATAATAGATCAACAATGCATTCTTGCGCATATCCAAGCATCAGCAATCAGTGTTAAAAAATTGATTAAAACTGTTGAGACAGCTGGCCCTTGTGCAGTCAGTGTAATGGGTATCCTTAGAAGCGGGTACTGTCCAGATTGCTATTTTTGACTAAGTGACAGTACATAATTATTACGTTTATTGATTGCAATGTATTTAATAAATATAAACTCAAACAAAAAAGTAACTTTTTAATATTGGAGTCGCTGAACTGAAATGTTTAATTAAAAACAAGAGTGAACGTTTCTTTAAATAATTTCATCCGTCCTATTCTTCAAAATTATTGCTTAATTACGAACAATGACACCTTGGCAACCTACTACATGTCGCGTATGATCAATAGATGCACATTGATCGTATCTGTCACTTCACAAGCTGCCTGTCCAGTTATGTCAAATGGAACATTCTTTCTGAATTCAAATTTGAATTCGAATTTAGCAAAAGACAGGCCCGCCGACACAATGGGAAGACCTTGGCAGACACGTGTGGTCCGATCACTATTGCACATTTCGATCACGATCGCTACAGTTATTGACACCGGCTTGCGCAAGCGCATAGGAGTCGCCGATGCCACTAATGGATTATCTCATTCTTGAGAATATTTATCTAAAATTTTAATGAAACTTTGTGGTTTTTTACCCTTCTAAGTAATCCAAATATTGATCCGAATTAAAGTGTTTTCAGAGGTTTTTAAATAAATCTCAACTCGTAACTAAATAAGTACAACAAAAAGTCGAAAATGTTTTTTTTTTTGAATTTTTGAAAATAATTTTAACATTTACGAAATTTTAAATTATTTAATGGAAAAGACTTTTATATCAGGTTATATTATCTTTCTTTGGAGTGGTCTTAATTTAGAAACATAATATATAGTTATAATTCGCTAAATCTCTTGATCTAAAGGACGAAACAACCTTTGATCTTTTCCTTTATGACACGCGGACAAATACGACTAAAACGTGAAATGGTCATTGCATAATGAAAAGAGCATATATATTCTTAAACCATTCTAAATCCTATTTCAATGATGTTACAGTTTGAATTTCAAATTCATTGTAGAATGTTTGTTTTGAAGGTATCAGAGGTTTAAAGGCTGCTATAATTTAGTAGCCACTGACCCATAGCTTGCATCATACGACTGAGTCATCAGAATATACAGACATAGAATTGAATAAGTTTAACTGTAACTGATTGGTTACAAACTCCGACATACGACGAAACAGAAGAATTAACGATATCTTTGCCCTAGATTAATTTGACTATCGTTTCACAGTTGCTCCATCTTTAATAAAATATTAAGCATACCACATCGTAGATAGGGTTTACTCATTCATTCATTCATTCATTCATTCATTCATTCATTCATTCATTCATTCATTCATTCATTCATTCATTTATCAAATGCAAAACCTCCTAAAGACTACTTGGGTACATCAAAACAAGCAAAATTTTGTATTCATTACGTTTAGATAAAAGTCGTAGAACAAAAAGATGTTAGTCTCTATGTACCGTATGCGCTTTTGCAAGGTTATGCGTTAGATACCAGTAACCCTGTAAATCAATACATTCACTAGTATTTTCTTTCATCCATACATTCACTCACTCATTTCTACTCATTATACTCATCATCAGTAACGATGAAGCGACTGAATTACATGATGCATAAAGTTAAACTCTTCTATCAACATCAAGTATCGTTTACGAAATATAGAGAGGCAAGTAGGAGCAAGACTTCCTTTGATCAATGTTATGAAAACTACTGGCACAATGAATTATTTATTGTTAAAGAATAAGTAAATGAACTGCATGAAACTATCACAAAGATTCATTAGTAACAGAATAGGACACAAGACACAGTTAACACATACCTAGAACCGGAAAAAGACAACGCCGCAACAAACTGTGGCCGATAACAATATGAAGGTGGAAGACACATTTTATAACATCAATGCTACGATAAATACCAGAATGGGAACATCCAATTACCCATAGCATTGCATAAGGCTTGTCATCGGAAACATAAGGATATTAGTAGAATAAAGCTCTGTTACAGTACTTGGTTATACAGGTTGTGTTTTTTTACCATGTAATTTTCCGCAGCAAGGGTGGCATTATTGAGACCCAAAGAAAATATCGAAAATATATAAATTATATTCGATAATAGCGAAATTATGATAAAATTTGTTTGCTTTCAGAAGACATTGATCGATCTGCTGATCTAGTAGGTACTGAAAGTATGTTCTTGTTTCACAATTCTTTTTTATGTTTTGCATATTGTAAAAATTAGACTGAAGTTTAAAAAACGTCCTGTATTTATTACTATAGGTTTCATATCGCCATTGAGTCGTAGGCGCCGGGGAAGGCGCCTGCGCACTACACGCAATCAATAGTTGCAATAAACTTGGATTGATTTAAAGTTGGATTGGAAGTTACAGTACATTTTATGCATGAAGATAGTTAAGCTTTAAATCCATTCGTTCGAATACCAGAAGTTCGAAGTCCCCTTTAATCGCAAAAATAATACGCTGCTATTTCATTTATTTTATTGAATATTATAAATGCGAAAGTTTGTGAGGATAAAGACAAAGACAAAGATTATTTATTTGCAAAAACAAATAAATAATTTATATTTTTTTACAATGTGGTGTTAAAAGAAAAACTTAATCCTACATGTTTCACCGTCCACGGGTGTGCAAATTTAAATGGAGAGCATGCTGTCATCCCACAACACAAAATCGAATAAACAAAAGTAACTAATTTAACTATTTTTTTATCTAAATCTATCATTAAAAAATCGTTCAAATTATAATAACATTTATATATGTGATGAGATGATATGATATGATAATGTGTGTTATTATTATTTAATATTAATTATTTATTCCCAGAGCAGGATGGATTCTAAAAGCAAATTAAATGAGTTCAAATATAATATTACCTCAATATATAATTTCATAGCTTTGAAATTTAACGCTTTGCCCAAGAATTGTCGTAAACCTAAGTGTGGTTTGCGTAACATATTTTATTTGCTGACTGCGCTATCGCCTTGCAATATACTCTGTGATATCCTGGTACGCAATGGTGCTAATGACGACAGCGAATTATGATATTTTATAAACGTGGGAATGAATGGAGACAGTACAGATAGGTCGGTCAGCTTGACTTCAGACCAAAAGGCGTAGGTTCGAATTTCATTATACGCATTTTTAGGTCCTTGTGAATGCTGTGTGGCTTTCAGAAAAACCTGGTAGTATTGATAATGATAACATGAAAAACTGACTGCATTACAAATGCGACAACACTTGACACATCAATAAAGATGAAGGCCGATTAATTAATCGGAATTCATTCAAAATTCATAATTATGAATTAATTGTGACCAGCAACGCAATAATATCAGAACTGACCAATGTGACCACGCTTTATAACCATGACCGCATAAAAATAACCTTTCTTTATATCGTGATACAGATTGCCATAACTTCAATAAAAACGGAACATAATCAAGAATAGGACATAACGTTACAGATGTTACGAACAGCAGTTATTTATTGGAAATGCTTCGATAACGTTATTTCGTTGCAAGTTATAATAACTGTTTCAATTGTCTTTCCATGGGGGCACGCACCAGATACGACTTTCACGTAACATGACTTTTGTGTTTTGATTTTATAACTCAAAATTACTTATTTTGTAACACACTAGCAACTGATCGAACTGATGCTTGTTTGTCTGGAGATTTTATCTAATCTTTTCTTAAAACTGTTGACTTATTTATGGTCTTTTTAATCGACAACCATAAAGAACTAGTTGCGCCCCGGAGTTACGCTCCCTTGGGATAATCCGTCCAGTAGACTTTGCGTAAAAGAGTAACAAACATACAAAAATTCTCACAAACTTTCGCAATAATTATATTATTAGTCTCGGATCGGAATCAGTGCGTTTTCCCAATTGTTTCAAATCAATTCGATTTTTAATTTCGTTGCCGAACATAAGGCATATTATATAAATCAAATAATTTGCATAAATAGGATAGGTATAATAAAATTTTCATATAATAGTATAAGTACTCGTACAGACCTGTACTTAAACGTTTCCTCAGCCATAGAGCATCGGAGCCCACGGTCCACCATAGGGTCCGAGGAGCTATAGAAAACGTCGTAGAAACTAATGACAACCACCTTTACTGCGTCGCATCGTGTTCGATTACGTCAATGCAGCGCATTGCCGCTCCGTTGTTCTCAGTTGTTTTCCACAGATTTGACACTCGACGCACCATACAATTCGATGATTCGTTGACGGGCATCGACGCAACGGAGAAAGACGGAGCCACGGGGCCAGTAAGGTACTGGCCCCGTGGCATGTAGTGGGTAACGTAAGCTTCGCGAACAGCAAATGTCCATATCAAAGTCCGGGACAAGCTACACATTGTTGCCATAATCGAACCCCGCCCTTGTAATGTTCGAGGCTGTTCACACTGCGCCTTAGCGGGCATAGTTCGTTTAGTTTTCACTCCGGTAAATGGGACGTGAGAAGTTTAACTCTACAGTGTTAAGATGCAGATGTCTGTTGGTAAATTTATCTGTTTGTGTAGACGTGCCGAATCTAGCAGTCGTGTTTCAGAGAGGAATGGTTTAAGTTACACTTGACCTTACGCACGATATCGTGCTATCTTTCTTTTCAGATTTTAGACAACGCTGTCAAATACTTTTGAGTTGCCTTAAGGCATCTGATTCCATCATTCGTATCATATATTCATTAAGTAATTAACTTAAGTTTTGACTGAACGGTCAACCAGTGTACTTATTAGTTTTCCTACATTGGAAACATATCTGCTTCCAATATTAAAATAAGGACAATATATCTTTCAATTGACAATAATTTTAATATAGCAGATCGGCCACGTTATTTTTGTCAGCGACTGTAACCCCACGTCCAAGAGTTTCTGGTCTCTTTTGGCGCGGAATCTGGTTTTTGTTTTGTGTCAACGTTTGTATTATTAATGCATAATTATTACAACTTTGTCCAAGAATTTCGATTTATTGTCCAAGAAGAGTTTCGATTTATAGACGACCTCGGTGGCGCAGTAGTAAAGTTCTTGCCACTGAACTGAGAGGTTCCGGGTTCGATCCCCGGTCGGGTCATGATGGAAAATGATATTTTTCTGATTGGCCCGGGTCTTGGATATTTGTCTATATATGTATTTGTTATAAAATAGGTATAGTATCGTTGAGTTAGTATCCCACAACACAAGTCTAGAACTTACTTTGGGGCTAACTCAATCTGTGTAATTTGTCGTAAATATATTTATTTAATTATATAAAAAAAATAGGGCCGTAACAAATCAGAAGCGGGATCGACTAGATGAACCGTAGAGATGCGCCTATAACTGTTTATTCCGCTGTGGGCAATCGAATCGAAAGTATCGAGCATCGATTGTGTCGAGAGGTTGCGGGTCAGTCGGCCAGTCACATTGGGCAGGTGAATCCAGCACATAAAATTAAATACTCGTACATTATGAGGTTAGAAATTACTAGATGTTGCACGAGACTTCGACTTGAGATATTATGATTGTAATGTAATGTTATCAGCCTATTACCGTGACAAATTAAGAAAACGTGGGAAAGCGGTCCAGGCGGTTTAAAGGATGAAGTACAAACCTGGATAACGAATATAGTCTTCTAATTGAAACATTATTAGTTCAAAGTTAGACTAAGTGTCATGTTATTTCTTGCTAAATATAAGTCGATGAATAACACATACATACATCGAAAAAAATACACTTAGATTTGGTTCTACTTGTAGAAAGTATAATAATCTTGAGTGCACAAAATATGGCACTATCATTTTTATTATAATAAAAATATATATAGGTCGTAATTGGTTTATACCTAATTGGTATAGGACCTATAAAAATTAAAATTGCGGAATTACACATTGCAGTTTTAATTTCGCATTTTTAAATTAACATTTTCTCACAAATACTTTGTAAATTCCTACCTCCTTGTAATGTTTGATGTCGGCTATTGTCAGGTTACATCTTCGGTTATTTTGGTCGATTCAGTCGGATGACAGTATCTCCATTGATCTGACGTCGATGATCGATGTTATCGATTTGGAGGTCGATTCGTCAGCGCTTTCTGTACGATGTTTGCGAATAATTAAATTGAATAGATTCACTGGCAACTGTGTAGTTGCCAAATAAAATAGATGGGATAAAGACGCTTCTTGATCATCGCGTATGTTATTTTTAACACTGGTGTCAAATTTTATTCAAGTTAGGCGACTTGACATCTAACATGACTTTTACGACTATCGCCATCTTGCGGACTGTAATCGCAAACACACTAGTGAGCTAAATTATCAAATAGTATGCCGGTTTCCATACTATCTTAGCTTATTCATTACATTATTGAAAATTGACAAAACCGTACACATACAAGAAACAGTACATAAACTTGTGTGGTACGTAAAAGTATTTGAATCTAGTACGTTTGCAGATGATGATAAGTCGAAAATAGGTACAGCATATCATCGAAATCAAAACAAGGTAGCTTCAGGAACTACGCAAGCAAACAGGAAAGTATAGCTATCTAATGTGCATGATCTAGTTGTCCTCACGAAGTTCCCACGTTAGCATCTTTTCTCGAAACTTCTTTTATCTGCATTGAGGCACTAATCTTATCTTCTATGCAATCAAACTGCAAATCCACGCAAAAGTACATCCTGCAACGGTATTTGGCGTACTCACTCGAAACAAAATGCATTGTTTTCAACATTGTTTGTGAAGTATTGACTCTCTCTCATTTTCGCGTGCTCCCTGTTGTATTCAGAGCTGTGACGCCCCAAAGCCCAGGGTTAACGTAGAAAATTGCCATTAAATTCGGAAGATTTATTGGCTATGATTTTACAACCGGCCGCCCGCCCGACGTCAATCTTTGGGAATGCTATCGTTATCTATCAGCTGTTAAAGCTTCGTGTCCTTTAGCCGCCTCGTACGGCATCCACGGGAGGATATGGAGTGTCCTATTCTACAGCGGAACCACACGCCGCATGTAAAGTATTACTAATGGATCCTAGAAATTTATTATTTTTTCATATCGAGTGTATTATTGCTAACACCGGTGACATATATTATTCAAGTCATCTAGTTTCAAATTTATTCAAGACAGCTGACATAACTTTTTACAAATAATAATTTTTAAACAATTTTCATTAAGCCATTAGGGGTGCCATAAGTGCTGCTGGGCAAAGACCTCCTTTCATTTGTACTTACATCAAATTTTTCAATAGATAGAAGTTTGTTTTAAAGCACAAGTGAAAAACAAATGGCAGCACTTTCTCCTGCAATTTTGTATATTAATTTAACAAACATTGTATAGTAATCTAATAAATATACACATATATAAGCTCAAGTGACATGACAAAAGCAATTTTGCGGTTAGAAAGATTTTCATTTCTTTGCTTAGGAAAGAAAATTTCAATTCATGTCTCCCGATCGCCATCTAACTGTCGTCAAAAATACATTATTTCTTCTAAATATATAATTAGAATATGATGCATCAAAAGAAGAGGAAAATTACATGAAAAATGTGACGTTAAACAATAGATTTGTTTAGCGTCACATTTTTTATGAAACACTATCACCTTGACTTTGATCAACGATGTCAAGTTTATCAGATCGTAATACAAACTCTCTGATTGAACTCTCCGATCTACTGTACCATATAAGTACATGACATGAAAACACTCAGTAAGATTATTAAAAACATTGCGTAAATTATAAAACGGAGTTCCGCAAGGATCTGTCTTAAGACGCCCTATTTATTTTATATCAACTACAGCGTTGTAAACATTTAATAGAGAAGTTCAGGAAGATGTTTTATAGAAAACTTGTACTTAACACAGATAATTTAGCGATAAAACACCAGATTGGCATACAATTTCTAATTACAAACGGTACGCTTTCCGGCGGTGTTATTAAAACGCTATAAATTCATCACGCCAATAGCAAGACTAGGAAACATCGGGAGGAAATCGTAATGGTGTATTCGAGAAATTACGAGTCGATTATGAATCGAGTCGACATGACTTGGACGCTGCAAAAACGAACGCGAAAGCAGAAAATATGACAAGTAAATTTAGATTGAGCGACTGTGAGAGTAAGGGCACGAAGATACCAAGAACATTCATACTTATCGTTCGGTATAAAGTGAAATTATATGTATCCAGAACCTTCGTTAATACGTAGATGACGATTGTGTTTTAACAGATCATTCACGAGATGTCAATTAATCTATGCAAGCTTCAGTAAATTGATTTGTAAAACAATAACTACGACGTTATCATTGTGTTTTAAGGCTGATCCATTAGAATACTTAGAAGCAGAAGGTTATATTCCGATATCACACTCAAGTCTAAAATTTAAACGAATGCATCTGATAAATACATATCTTTAAGGGAGCAAAAGATGAAAGACAGCCGGAACAAATTCGTCTCTTTCCATTGCGAGCAATGCTGGTACAGTCGATTGCATGTCCAATTACTCTGCACGGACCTCTATGACAAGGTAATAAAAGCGATGTTCCCTTTTAGCACTAAAAATGCCGAATGTGTAAGAAACAGTATACCATTTGTAAGGTCCATCTGATAAGTGCATGTGTGGATACGAGATTGATAGAAAGTAGTTATAAGACTGTCATTAGAGAATGCATTATAAAAAGGATTTTTATACATAAAAATAACATCTAATCTTTTCTCTCGATAAATTTATTTTGGTGCAATAAATGGGATAATTGTGGAGTTTCTTTGGAATCTGATCCTAGGTGTACCATCGGGTCATGATTATCTATCCACTCAAACTACCTACATATATCAAACGTAAGTAATTGGTTCTTGTAGACCTACAATATTTTCTTTTCCAAGGAAATTGTAATAAAACCCAGTCTAAGTGAACTCGTTAATAACAGTATTATAAAGCGAATTATTTTACGCATCACGTAATTCAATAACTATAACTTAGTAAGTTAACGCTAATGCAAGTAAGCAGTGTTATCTGACGCAGAATGGGAGCCGTTCAAATGTGCACACATCTTATATGCCGACCTCATTAGATGCATTTTGCATATCATTTACATTCTCAATTTCATAATGTATTAAATTATCTGTACAAGTTTTACTTCCTAATTAAAAACTTATATCAGTAACTTCTCATGCATATTACGACCATTATATATACATACAAATACTTGATTATTATCTATTGAGATAGATTTTATGTCCACTTTGGGAGACGTTAATTATTGCATCAAAATTAATTAACATATATATTATCACACGGTTTTATTTGCTTTGTTTTGTTTGAGTATTTCATTCATCCTTATTTTTGTACAACTGCCTCAATTTGGATATCAAATGTATTGGAATAATGTATCGCAGTGGCGGTCAGAAGTGATGAGTAATTATATTGTAAAATATAAAAACAAGATCCTGGAATGGTTGATTGTATCGTATCGTAAACAAGTAACTTAGCAACAACCAACACTTCCTCTCAAGTAACCATTCGTCACTCTTATTCCCTATTACACAGCCAAACATAAACCCAAACCAGACACACACTTTTCATACTTTACACGAGGCAAAGGTTTCGTCAGTACATCTGCAATGTTATCTTCAGTAGGTATGTACTCCAACTCGATTAACTTTTCATTGATGCAATGACGAACATAATGATACCGTATATCTATATGCTTAGTGCGACGGTGAGCAATCGCGTTATTAGCTAAAGCGATTGCACTTTGGTTATCAATTCTAACTTTGACAACCACAGTATCAGTGATGTTTGCAATATCTTCCACTAACCGTAAAAGATATGTCGCTTCTTTAGAAGCCTCCGATAGTGCAACATATTCCGCTTCTGTCGACGAGAGTGAAACGCAGTTTTGTTTACGGCACTCCCAGGAAATGGTATTCAATCCTAATTTGAAGATATATCCTGAATATGACTTCCTATCCTTGATCTGTCCTCCCCAGTCAGCGTCGACATACCCTGTAATTCCATAATTAAACGGTTCATTAGACTTCTGGAATATGAGGCCTAAGTTATACGTTCCCTTCAGGTAACGCAATACACGCTTAGCTGCCTTCATGTGTACAGACTGACAACATGAATTATACTGAGCCAAGAAGCACACGGCGGCTGATATGTCAGGTCTAGTATTACAAGCTAAATAATTTAAAGCGCCTACCAAAGACTGGTATCTAAATCTTAAAGTTTCTTGGCAGTTCTTGTCATCTCTATGGTAGTCCTTACCATCATCACCCCCATCTGCCAAAACTTTATGTAGATTAAGCTCAAGTGGGACTTTAATCGGCTTGCAATTATCCATATTAAAGTCTTTCAGTAAAGTTTCTATAAATTTTCTCTGGTGTAGAAACCCATCATTATTTCTTCTCTCCAAGCCCATCCCTAAGACTTGCCGGGCTTCCTTCAAATCTTTAACTTTAAACACCTTTTGTAAACCCATCAGTAAACTTAATTTACTGTTTATATTTCTAAAAAATATAATAAAATCATCCACATAAAGACATATAAAAATATCATCTTTATAATATAAACAGTGATCAATGTCAGAACGTTTAAATGACATTGATAGTAAGACACTATTTACTTTTTCATTCCATGAACGACTGGCTTGTTTAAGGCCATATATTGCCTTCTGCAATAAACAAACCTTTTTATTCGAATCTTTTTGAACATAACCTTCCGGTAATATCATATAAACTTTCTCACGCAAATCCCCGTTCAAAAATGCTGTATTTACATCGAAATGATGCACCTGTAAATCATTTTCCGCAGCCAAAGCCAGCAACAACCTTAGAGTTGATCTTCTCACGACCGGTGAAAATGTCTCAAAATAATCTACGCCATATGACTGTGTAAACCCTTTTGCGACAAGACGAGCCTTGTATGTCATTTTACCGTCAGCATCATATTTGTATTTATAGACCCATTTATTTCCAACTACTTTGGCTTCAGGCGGTTTCTCAACTACCTTCCAAACGTCGTGCTCTTTCATAGACTCTAATTCACGTTCCATTGCTGCTTGCCACTCATGACTATCTGGCCTTCTTAATGCTTCTCTGTAAGTCCGCGGTTCTTCCTCTTTATCATTTAAACTATGATAACAATATAATCCACTTTGAGTACTGCGTAAAATCCTATTCCTTAAAGGATATCTAGGTTCCTCTTCATGGCAATCTTCAAAATTATCAACATCATTTTCATTTGATGTACCGATTTCATCGTCAATAGATAAGTCATTCGATACATCATTAGGAACTACCGGTGTTGATGTAGATGGCTCTACCTTTGAAGAGTGATCTATTTCCCATAGAACAACATTATCATTATCATCAGTCTCTAGAGGAGAATCAACCTTTGAACTTAATTCAGATTCCAGTTCACCAGATTTTAACTGTAAATCTGAACCTTCGATAAAAATAACATCTCTTCCTGTTATTATCTTTCTTGGATCGCTAGGATCTGCTAATCGATAGCCTTTGGTATCTTCACAGTACCCTACAAAAATATATTTATTTACCTTAGCGTCCCATTTCTTTCTTTTCTCTTTAGGAATATGTAAATAGGCAAAAGAACCAAATACCCTTAAATGATCCAAGTTCTGTTGTTTTCCCGTCCACATTTCTTCTGGAATTTTCCCATTGTTTGCACTGTGAGGTAATCTATTTTTGACATAAGCCGCTGCATTACAAGCTTCTGCCCAAAATTTCTTATTTAATGCTTTATCCAATAACATGGTTCGCGCCATCTCCGTTATGGATCTAAGCGACCTCTCCGCAACACCATTTTGTTCCGGTGTGTAGGGAACCGTCAACTGATGCCTTATACCCTTGCTAGAAAGAAATAATTTAAAATTATTATTTACAAACTCCGTACCATTGTCCGTCCGTATACTCTTGACTTGTAAACCTGTCTCATTTTCCACATGTACCACAAAATCTTTGAAAGTTTTCAAAGTTTAAGATTTTTCTTTGAGAAAATAAACGAACATTTTTCTCGTAAAATCGTCAACAATGATAAACATGTAATGAGCACCTCCATACGAATGTTCAGACATTGGACCGCATAAATCCGCGTGTAACAAACCAAGTTTGTCACTAGCTCGCTCTGCCTCACTCCTTGGAAAAGGTAATCTGTGCGCCTTACCTCTAATGCAAGCGACACACGGTTCCATTACACTCTTTCCTCCAACTTCGATACTTGGAAGCTTGCGTAAATCACCTAAATTTACATGCCCAAGCCGCCGATGCCAAAGCGCCAACGAGTCCTCAACTTGAACCGTAGCCAAAGCCCCATCTACAACAGGAAAACAGTCATCCAACATATAGATACCCGAGACTTCACTAGCAGTAACCACAAGTTTACTCGTAATTTGGCCCATCGATGAGTGAATCAACTTACAACCATCAGAATCAAAAACCACTTTCCAACCCTTCTGTACCAACTTACTAGTAGACAACAGATTAACTCGCAAATCAGGTACATATGAGCAATCTCTTATAGGTAACAAAACTCCTTTTAAACTTACCAAAATGTCACCCATACCTGTACTTGACATTTTCTCATCATTCGCACATGTCACAACATTGTTATCAGTAACCTTAAAGTCTCTAAACCAGTGCTTTTGAAAACTCATGTGATTTGAAGCTCCACTATCCAAATACCACAACGAGGGATTAAATGAATTATGGACTGACAGCGAACAATATAATCCAACTTTCTTCGAGCTCGGAGAAACCGTTGATACATTTTCTCTTTTTGCATCCTTTTTCATTTCTGGACAGTTTATTTTTCTGTGACCTTGCTTCCCACATTTAAAACACTTTACTGAATTTTTATGTTGTTTCCTTGTTACTAAAGCTGAATTTATAGGCGAAGAATCCTTAGAAGAGCTCTGAACCGAATCTTCTTGTAAAAGCTTTTGCCGAACATTTTCTGAGGTAAGTTTCATCCCTGAGTGCTCTAAAGCCATCCGCAATGGGCGATAAATATCAGGCAAACCTCTTAAAAGTACCACAGCAACTAAATCATCATCGAAACTTTGATTTATCTCCTTCAGCTTTTGAGCGTGACTCATGACCGCTTGAACGTAATGATGCATCGATTTATGATTTTCCAGCTTTTCATCCAAGAGAGAATTCATTAAATTTATTCGTCTATTAATTCCTTTATCCTCAAAAATGGCTGCCAACGCATCCCACACTTCTTTAGTATACGAAAGATTTTGCACATACGGATAGAGTTGAGGTTCCAAATGAAGACAAATCAAGGTAAAAGCCTCTTGATCCTTTTCAATTTCTTCTGTATTGTCCTTCTCTGGAAGTGTTTGCGTGTATTTCAGACATTTTTCACGAATCAGTAACAATTTTATTGCGAATTTCCAAGATGAGTAGTCATCATGTCCAATCAATTTGGTAACAGAAAATTTCGTGTTCTGGGACATGACCTATTGGAATAATGTATCGCAGTGGCGGTCAGAAGTGATGAGTAATTATATTGTAAAATATAAAAACAAGATCCTGGAATGGTTGATTGTATCGTATCGTAAACAAGTAACTTAGCAACAACCAACAAAATGAAACAGATTTTACATTTAATACTTATCTAACCTTTAGAAACAAAAAATTCCAAGTAAATTGCACTCATAATCAAAAGAGTTCGACTTTGATGAGTACAATTCACTTGAAATTATAAAACATAATTAGTAAATTATATAAACTAATTTTATCATTTCAACTTGTAGCTCTAGGTCTGCACTATTAATGTAGTATTTTTTGTATTAAATTGAGGATATACTTACATTTTTATATGAGAATCGTGTCAGCAAATTTGGAGGTCTGACAACAGAATACGTTCTCCGAATTGCGTCCTTATCTAGCAAGATAAAATTAATAGAGATGGAAGTATAAGTCAGATTCAAAAACAGAATGAACGGAAACTTCAAACGGAACATTGTGCTGGAATGTGGTGGGAATATTTAAATGTTGGAATTTTCTCCATTGTGCACACTTACCCGTAATTACGATGCTGATATCATCTTATTACACCTGAGGTATCTACTTTAGAAACTTTTTTTTACAAGTAGCCAGCAACTATTTAGTTTTATTCTATTTCAATTATTGTATCATTTACCTAAGGTATTTAAAAATAAATGAGCGCAAAGGCGCACTTATTTCAAAAGCAATTTTTTCCAGCTAACCTTTAGGTGGAAAAAAGTGAAGGTTTAGGCCACTTGAAGAAATTCGCGCATTGCGACCTAATTCTCGAAATTCCCTTAGCCTTTCACAGTCATCCTCAAAAGTTCATGAATTTTAATATGTATGTACTATGCATGTACTCCTAGATTAAAATAGAAAAAGCAGAAGTCGGACTGAGGTGTAGTGGACAGGAAAAAAATATTTTTATTATGGTCTATGAGCAAATCAATTAGATACCTATTAGATGTTCACGGCAAAAACAGCTCAATATCTAATCGTAGAAAAACAAAACTATTCAAAGAAACTAATCTAAAGATAAGCCTACGCCTGGATCAATCATCCATTTCGTATCGGATAATATTGCTACTATGGCAATCAGAATTAATAACATACCTAGAAATACCATCAGCTTGTAAGTGCATGAATAAGTAGGTACATAATGTAACGTATCAACAATATTAATTTAAACCTAGATTCGATTTGACAACATTAACATTCGGTCAATAAATATAATTATCATTGTGTTCTCATCTTTAAGATGTTTTTGACCTTAATATGACCCGCACTACTATTCTTCCTCTTCAAGATTTCTGGACGAAATGGCTAATGATAAGGGCCGCCTTTTGCACATTTTCTTGTTTACCTATTTAGTTTTAAGTTATATGTATAATACATTTTATATGCATACTTACAATAAGGATTATTGTGTGCTCAAGCGAGTTTGGGTTTTTAGCTTATACGTACCAAGGCCAAAGTAATAAGCTACCAATTAATTAATTACTGGTTCAAAGTTTGCGTCTAATTATACAAAATAAAATATTATTAAGATCTTTTTTAAAAGTGTACTCTTGATGTAAGTATATGGCGGCGATAAAAATCATGTCTTTTAGATATTTCAATGTTTTCAGAATGCTTTGTTACTACCGTGGGTCCACTAAATTGAAATATAATTTTGCCTAATGGGCCTCCATTGGCCCTACGTGCGGACCAATCCTTGTGTACGTGCGGACCAATTCCCGTTATGGCTGTATTGCCTTTTAAAAACTTATTTACTTTTAATAGTTTTGGTATAACGGCGCCGCCTGCTGTTTTTAACATTGAGAGTTTATAGCGAAGTTTACATTAACATTGTAATGTTAAAAATCTTTTTTCTTAATTTTAAATCAACAAACTAAATATTCATTTATTAAAAATACAAATAATAAAACAAAATAAAACATAAACAATTACAAAGTCAATCAAAAATGCCGACCCGAATTGTACCCGGTTCAAAAGTACCCATAACGCTAGCTGCGTTTCCTTGTTGGATAGCAATTGATAGCCTTTGAACCAAGTACCATCCGGAGATTTAAATCCGGAATTTTAAATTGTTTGGGGTTACGCTACTTTTAGGAAATACATACAATAATGGATCATACAAAAACACAGAATTTTAAACTCTACTGAGAGAGTTTAAAAGTCTGTGTTGAATGATGAAGTTAGACTGGTACGTAAGTAGCCACACGTATTGGGAAAAAACTTGAATAATATTATGATTTCGACTTTCCAAAAAGAAGAAGTATAAAAGAAGGGATTCAGGGACAATGACGTACCTGTCATTTTTATCAGCTATTTAATCTGTACTGTTACTTTACTACTTAGCGATACCATTGAGGCCCAGTTTTCAGTATTTGCATGGGAATCATCGACAATACTCGACTATTCCTATTGTCGTGGTGCGGGTTCTAATCCAGGTCGACACTAATTGTTTTCTTGCGAGTTTGTGCGTGTGTTTGTTTGAGGAGGTCACGCGAACTGTGTGGGTCCCGTTGCGTGCCTACTTGAAATATCGTTATTTTGTATGTGGAATCTTAAAATTAATCTTAAGAGCTTTAAATTCTTGACATATAAGTACAAAGCCAACCCAACTAATATTTATAGATGCTAAAGTTTGTGTGGATGTATGTGTGTTTATATGTTTGTTACTCTTTTACGCAAAACTTACTGGATGGATGGTTATGAAATAAGTACACGGATAGAATATAACCTGGAAGATAACACAGGGTACTTTTTATCCCGTTTTGTATTATTAAAAAATAATGCTTATTAAACATTAGAATATTCAATGAACATTTTAAAGTATACATTTTAGTAATAAACTATAAAGCAAACAAATGGTGCCGTAAAAATGTCGTGTCGCCGTAGACACGACTTTCTTCAATTTCTACGTTATATTTTCATTCTCTAGTTCTAGACCAAAATGATATCTATTGAACACAGACAGAGCTAGCTGATCAATTATACTAATCTATGAAATTCAATGACGACATTCAGACAATGAATAGTAGTAAACAAAATTAAATGCTTTTCGATTAAGCATCCATTCGATTCACGTTCGTCGGACGTGACTGCGGAAAGGTCAATAGGGTGAAAGTTCAGTGCAGAGAAAACTAAGCGCCGACTCGGAAGCCGAAAGCTCCCATTGTGCATTTTATCGCAGTTGCAATAGTAAAATAAAATTACAGATATGCAGCTTCTTGCACTAAGAGACCAAAAGCTATTAACAAAGACGTCCCATCGCCAACCTATCGCCGGGAGACTTTAAAAGTTTCAACATGTTATAAGTGCAATCTTGTATTAATTTTAATTTATAAACTTATTTTGACAATACAGTTACCTAGTACAAACAAACTAGACGATCACAGAAAAATAATCTCAAAAGGTTAAAATTATTAGGATCAAAATACCCCTAAATTCCCAATCTGCATGAAGCAATACGTAATAAATCAATTTATGTAATCATAATCTTTTTGTTGTTGATTGACATTTAATTTTTAACAATGCTTAATATATTACCGAACATTTGGTAAATAGTTATTCTCACATAATACTTATCTAGATTTGGATAATAAAGCGTCTTCTTGAGAACTACAAAGGACGGCTTTAACGCCTTATTAACCGGAGACGTAATCAGGTAATCGTAAATGACGCGCCATTTCTGTTTTGCCACATTTTGTTCCATGTTGCGATTAAACCATGATACGTGGTCAAATTGGCAGATACATGGGTTTGTCTAGTTACAGAGCTAATTTTAAAAGGAGTTATTGCATTCAGTCAGGAAATTATTTCAGTTTCTCTTACACCGTATCCTATAGCATTATTTCCAATTAAAGTGGAACTAGTTTAATTCCAAGCATATAGAATTGGTTACCTTTTTGACATTGTATGAGTACTTATAGGTATGTTATATACAATCAGCGTTAATCTAGGAATTACCAAAATAATAGTATAATCGAGAAGGTTCAACAGGGAGACAAATATAATATTAGATTATATGTATTGTTTTTTCTATTAGAAAAACCCGTACTCGCTACACCTATGTTCAACAAACGAAACCAACAAATGCTCCTTGTAAAACAATTTCTTTTTAAACAACTACAGAAAATTCTGTGCCAGTCAGGGGCATCGTATTGATCCTCACATTAACGTCAACACATTAAGAAGAAAAATAAAGCAAAGATGTTACCTGCTTCATCGCAGCCGGTCATCTCCGTGATGAGACCCTCTAGGTCCGGAGATATGAGACGCTCTTCATCCTCAGAGTGCGTGTAGTCCAGCGCGCGGTAGATCACAATGGCCAGGTTTACCACCAACTGCAACAATCATATAACCTTCTGAAGAACTTTGAAATATTCAAAGAATACCTTTCTTGTGTCCAGCCAGCATAGAACTGCCTCGAATACATTCGACAATACTCATTGCGTACACGCAATGAGTCGTCGCTTATATTTTTTCTTTCTACAATTCTATTAACTTAAAAACCTGAATGCAACATAAATTCTGTAGTCATGTCGATAGTAGTATAACTCAGTCAGCGCGGGGCCCTTTCTAAATCTATGAACCCAGTAGTATCCCTGAAGTAGCAGCTGAAGCTTTGGAACATATTTAGAACCTGACAGCAATACCTTTCATAAGTAAAAAGTAATTTATACAGACGCTATAGATATACGCATCTGTGCATGACACGCCGAGGACACGCCATGACATAACAGTAGCGAAAATTCTGCCAAAATAAGCTATCAGTCCCATCCATACAGTAGCATTGTCTGTGGGACTACACTTGCATAACCAGATTACCTCTGTCTGCGGCCTAAAGTGGAAGCGAAAGCGTTCTATATATGGATCTAGTAATATGTAACATACAATATTGATGACTGCATTAGATTAGGGTATGAGTGGTGTAATATTACGTTCTAGTTTTGAACATAGAAAATCAAGATTAAGAATATGAATTTAAAGAAACACAACCCAAACTAAATAAAAATATAATACACGTTATTTTATATAAGGTATTAGAAAAACCTAGAAGACAGACTCAGATTGTACTACAAATGTATGTAATACTCTATTAAGATTACGTACTACCTTATAAACTACCTTATATTAAAACCGCAAACTTTGGAGTCGACAAACGCTTGTAATCATGTACCTATTTTAATAAATACTTGTTTAACACGGTACACATTAATATGTGTACCGTGTACACATTAATATGTGTAAAAAAGGATACAATTGGGAAAATACAATTAGTTATTGAATGTCAAAGCAAATGATTAAATTGTTTTGGATGTTAATGCCAAATACTTCAAATTCAATTGACCAGAATCAGTGACACTTTCATGATTCTATTGATTTATACTTATAATTTAAGATACATTCATAAACTTACGATTATTATGTAGTATGTACATTGTTTTTAAATTTAAATAAATATACTCATAATTTATCTGCTTGTCGTAAAATCTTCTCTATAATTTATTGTTTACATCTATGGTTTTTAGCATTAAATTTGATGTGACCCCTCACCTACAAACTATTACAGTGGTTTAACCTTTCTCGACAACATTATATAACAGACAACCTATAGAGTAACTAGAAGGATTATTGTCATCATTCTTACCAAGAATCCATTTGAAATGTGTCAGAATATTTTTTTCAGATTACAAATTGATTAACTGTGTATTAATATTAAGTTGAGTTCGTGCGTTACTTTTTAATATAACATAGTGTGCATAATTACATATTAAAAACTAAAGCATACGGTCTTAATGGATTTCTCCTCTTTTCTTCTCCTGGATTCTGTACAAAAACAATTAACATTTTGAAATGGTTAATAGTTAGCAGTACACATTAATTTAGTTATATATTTTTTTCCCATTTTGTCGCGCAATGTTTTTGTTTGTTAAATGTAACGATTCGTACTCGATGCCCACGAGACAGGCCTAGCCTAGTGTGGGATCATTTGTTATTTGAGATAGATGAGATAGATATATGAGAAATAAATTATTCTTATTCTTATAATTCTTTATTCATTAAATCCGAATCAACTTACAAAACTTTATTAAATTTAAAGTACATACACGTAGTCGAACAAGAATCATCGTTAGATAGATATATTAGTTTCATGCTGAGCAAGATAAAAGCTAATAACTTATTCAAGATATGAAGCAACCCGCTCATCAGGCAATCCGACCATCCACCATGACTATCACGGGCAGCTATTGGAACGGGACGGAACCATTGTGCCACCATTACCCAACCTATATGCATAAGGCCTTTGTTTTATTGCAGAGCAACATAGGCTTCTGATGAAGTAAGTTCTTAGATATTCTCGTAACTCGACAATCTCGGCATGGCTTTGTTAGTAAAATACTTATATTTGACACACATAGACATACACTGTAACTATTGGTGACTGTGTACTTTAACTGTAACTGTAACACTATAATTACATTTTATAGTTGGTTTCAGATAGTTCTGTCGAATACACTGCAGTGCTATAAAATTATTGCTATTAATTTAGTTTTATAGCACAACAACACAGGGTTCTTATCTATACTATCATTGTAAAAAGGTAAGCGTTTGTGAGTTTGTGACTTTGTATGTTTGAGGCGGGTAATCTCCGAAACTACCGAACCGATTTCATACATTCTTTGACCATAAGAAAGGTACATTATCCAAGATTTCTATAGGCTATATTTTATGTCAAAATTCCCACGGGAGCAAAGCCCCGGACAACATCTAGTGAATTATATAAAAGTCTGGAGCTACGACAGGTCACTAGAATAATTCATAAATAATACGCATAATGTCCTGAAGTCCTTACGCGTTGATCTTAATAATACAGCACGATAATTTGATCCTAAACTTTTTGACGGTAATTCTATTAATAAAATTAGCAATCATAATACTATATAATTATGAATATAAACAAATAATAGTTATTACTGTTGCAAAAAATTATCTAATTCAATCAAAGTCTACTGTTATAGACCAACTTATATAATCGTTTCCTCTCAATCTTACTTTGATTTATGATAAATTCCCTAAAATGAGTGTTGTCATTTGCCCAATCCCAATGGTCAGGCTTACAGACGCAGTGGTTGGAACAAACCGTAGCATTGTAAAGCTGTTTCCCAACCGATCTGAATACAACCGCTCCCGTCTATGACACGCAACGGTGCACCCATAACGTAATGCTCATATTGGTCGATTGCTGCTAATTACAAAATTAGCATGCTAGTAAATTCAGGACAGCACTTACCTGATCTACTTGTATTATAAATGCGAAAGTTTGTTAGGATGTATGTTTGTATGATTGTATTGTATGATGTATGTTTGAATTAGGTACACGGGTAGAATATAACCTGGAATAATACATACGATACTTTTAATGCCGAAATTCCCACGGACCCAGGCGGAAACGTAGTTTGGTTAAGCCTACTGAAGCTGTCGACATTTTCAAGATAACCCAACAACAGTAATTATTTCGGTTGATCGAACTGCGCAAATTAATGTATGATATCGCATCGTCTTTCGTTCTTCTATAAAGCTGCAGTCCAAACAATTACAAATGCGAAAGTAGTTTGATTTTTATTCGACACCACTTCCAGCATTATCTACTCAACTAAATTCTTCTAGAAATTTCTCACATGCACTCGGCACTCGCCATTCTGCTCGTCCAATGTGAACTAGTCATTATGCGAGTTTAGAAACAAGATTAATGGAACGGTTAAGGCTTTATGTCAGATTGCGTCAATTTTTCCTCGGCCTACGAGATGGAATTACAGGAGACGTCTAGTTATTAATTAGACTCGTAGGATAATTGCATTTTAAGTTATGCTTCACAGTTATGACTACAATTTTACTTGCTTCAATTAGTAGTCTCATTTACAACCTATTTTTAAACGAGTTATTTAACTATTAAACTTTATGTTCCAGTTGTAAACCATAGTAGGATAATCTACGCCTAAGCTAATTAATTTTCCATACAGATCGATATTTATATTAACTTGAAAAAACATTATCAAATAAAATAAAATCAAAAGAATCGGTCTGACAGTTTAATACCACAGTAATGGCGTGTGGTCCTCCTATCGTGGGTGACATACGAGGCGACTAAGGGATACATAACATTGATGGATTCGCGTCATCACAGCCCCAAAGACCACATAGAGCACGAGAAGATGAGAGAAAGAGACTTCCGATAGTGTCATAATCTTTACACTAAAACAAGCAAACTTCTGGAAACGAATCGTGGAAACTTACAATTTAAGCATTGAAATCGGATCTAGCAAGTAAAAACCCCCAATCACAGAGAGTATCATTGACCAGCCTGTGATTACTCTTGATTTCTAAAACACGTTCTCGACCATCCGATGTAGAATTTAATCACATAATGCGTAAGAAAAATTACATATACTCAATGCGATTGAACACTCTAATGACAAAGAGAATTGAACACGACGCCTTACGCTCATACGCCTTGTATGAGTCGATAAACAAAATATCGGGTATTGTATGCTAATTCTATGCAATATTATCTTGTGTTGCGTAAAATCAACTAATCGTATCATCTAGAGAGCATATAAAATCCAAGAGCTTGTCTATTTTGGTTTAGGAAACATGTTTACTCAAATTTTGATAGCATCAAAAAAATATTGATAAATCATTTTTAATGCCATTTTTGACCCCTGACGCAAAAAGAGGGGTGTTATAAGTTTAACGTGTCTGTCTGTGTATGTGTGTAGTGTCTGACTGTGTCTGTGTATCAATCTTTGGTATCGTAGCTCCCAAACGGATGAACCCATTTTCGTTTAGTTTTTTTTTTGTGTGTCATTGATAATTTTATCTCGAGTGTTCTTAGCCATGTTTTATGAAAATCGGTTCAGCCGTTCAAAAGTAGTAGCGAAATAAATATTAAAAGTCGGGTTTTTTTTAATTTGTCTAACAAATGAACTTGTATTATTAATAAAACATCGGTGACGTGCTCTTGTGTTTTATCTGTGTTTTGGTGTTCTATTTCAGATTTACCATTATTTCTTTTATCTATAGGGCTAACTCAATCTGTGTAATTTGTTCCTGTATATTTATTATTTATTTTATGATACATGTGATTTAAAAAAACACACCATAGACTTGTCATTGCCACAGGCTAAGTCCACTTTCTAACAGCAGCCTCCCTGGAGCCTCTAATCATACTGCCGTAATTACAGCGCGGGCGCAGGTGCAAAATCAATTAAAACGCCGGATTTTTTGTCATACCGTAATGACGGCTGAATCAAGAATGTGTTATAATGAAGTGTACGCTTTCAGTTGTCATGAGAAAGCAAGTTAAATAGTCGGATGAAGACCCATTATACTCATTGAGGTACTTTGATTCACTGACAAGTATATCCACAGATTGATCAAGCGTGTCCCCGATTGAGAAAAATTCAATCTTTTCGAGCGATTCTTGTATTCCTTGTATATTTGTGTGTACCTATACTCCCTTATTAATAAAAACGTTATTCTCTTATTAGCCTCGGAATAGTTATTCTTTGTATTGTCTCGTTCTTTCAATGTCAAATACTGAAAAAGAAAGAGGGACAAAACAAAGAAAAGCTATCCCAAGCCTAATCAGAGAATTAAATGTTTCTTATTAATAAAGCGGATAGTGTTTCACCGAAACGGATCTATAGCTTATAACATTTATGTCTGTAATGTATGTCTTAATATGTCTCTAAGGTGAAAAAAAAGCCGAAGGTTCAGTTTCAAGTGAACAATAAATAATCCCATTTCCATACATTTCTTTCCGACAGTACCAGTGAACGATTGAACGCTACAGGCAGTAACTCCACCATGCCTACCTTCTTGTTCGTGTGAGATTTTGTATTTTCAACAATCCCAGCTTAATTACTGACGTATAAATAAAAATATTTTAAATCCTTTTATCAGCAACACATCTCCATATTATATTCCATTTTTATGATCCACTCAGGGGATCGTTTAAATGGCCATATATTATCTAATTCCCGTATAATGTTTGTATTAATAAACAGCTAATTGCCTAGCTAACAGCGCACGCAGCACGCAGCATGATAGAACGCTGTACACATTATATGATTTCCGCTGCAACCAAGATGCAACGCGTGTGGTAGCTTAATGATTTTTTATTTTACTGTCTTTCATATTATCGTTTTCCCGGTTGATTGTGTCTCCACCATTGAGCGTCGAAGCCCTGCAACCGATATTTACTATGCTGTGTCTTTGCAAATTCATTGTGCATTTAAACAATTAAAATTACCATTCAAGCTATTCGGTACATACAATCCAAACTTAAGTATCCCAATCCCAACTAATATTATAAATGCGAAAGTAAGTTTGTTTGTTACCTCTTTACACTTTACCTACTCAACCAATCTTCTTGAAATTTCGCTTGAGTAGATAGAGAGCGTGAATGCTTTCGCATTTATAAATATTAATTAGGATTTAGTTGTTTATTTTTAGGATGCATGGGTCTATGGCTGAGGAAGGAACCAAGAAAACGTAACGTTCAGACGAGACAGAGAGCATCCACTAAACGCTTAACAACTTGCACTGGATTAGTGGAGCCACAATAAAACCCAGCAACGTCAGACCCGTGACCCGCTGATGCCCGCAGGGTGATAAGCTCTACTTGACCAGGGAATAAACTAAGGAGAACACAGGACGACTAATCTATACGCTGTTGTGGTTGTGGCGTGTGGTTCCGCCCTAGTATTCTAGGGCGGACCATCCTCCCGTGGAGGTCGTACAAGAAGGGTACACATAACCTTGGCGGCTGAGCAGCAATAGTATTTTCAAGGAGGGTCGACGTTAGGCAGGCGGCCGTAAAATCTCAGCAGGATCTTGTAAATGTTAAGGTTGATTTAGGCTGAAAATGAGTTTCAGGGGTTCAAGGCGGCCCAAACGCGTTGATGAGGGAAAGAAATGTTTTTATGGTAGTACTTATTTTATTTAAGCCGTAAAAAAAAAATATCCTCTTCATACATTTATGAGTCGGTGCCCAAAATCCCCCTTATGTTTTTTTTTTCACCTCGCACGTCCTTCGGCATGATTTTCCCCTTCTGCCAGGACCAGGCGGAAGTGGCACTAATAGTAGGTCCATACATAATTTGCTGGTCTGTTCAAGACAAAATCTTGTAACCGTCTGTAGTATATTTAATTTGGGCGTAGTTCAGTCGGTCACTGTCTCAGGTTGCCATTGCCCTATAAGAGCGGGAGAAAGTTGGGGTTAAAGGAGCAGGGCTTAAGTTATTAGAATCGTTACCCTGTTATCAAATTATAGTCTAGTGTTGGGAAATATAACTCCAGTTTTAATTAGAGTATAGATTAATTGATTTTTGAGTTATACACTACGGGATTACACAGACCTGCACATGCGGATAGTTGAACTAGAAAAAAATCAGTTTTCTCATCCTCGCGTGATATCGTTCGCAGCAATGAGGTCCGCGTAAAAAACTAATTTCAACATTTCGATGAAATTGCGAAGATTTTTACAACCGGCCGTTGGCCTGACGTCAATCCTCATTGGAAACGCTGTTGACACCTATGGCAGCGGGTAGCTCCTCATACGACATTCCGGGGAAAACATGGAGTGCTCCTATCCGAGAGTGAGAACCAAATGCCTCTAAAATATTACTGTAGTATGTAATTGTTTGTTAATTTTTCAAATAAGTTTACACAATAAAGTTATGCCAAACAAACTATAACTCTCAAAGAAGAAGCATGTATTGAAGATCAATAAATAATGTGTATCGAGACAACCATACCTCAGAAATCATATCAACGAGGTCACGCCCTACTTCCTGGAAGGAAGGAAGCCACACAAGGAAGGTGAAGATAAAGACACTAGGCAATGCTGAAGGCAAGAACATTGCAGATAACAACTGACTAATGCTCATATCTGTACTTAAAAATGGGTGAGTGCAGAATCTGATAGCAAAAGTAGATTAATGCTTAGTGCTTAATTTACAGGAGTGTAAACATTTGTTTTTGACGAAAGTCACTTTGTAGTATTAAACATTTAATAAAATTGACCTTGAGATGTTCTACAAACAGCACAGCATATTTTTCATATTATGTTTATCGTTTAAAGATATATAAAAATATATAGATATAAATTGCATCAAAATTTCGAATTTCTCCAACAAAAACCTCTAACAATAACCAAACATGTCCAAAATATGTTATTTATCTTCTACCTTATTATATACAAAATTCAGAGTATGAATGATTATAGACTAAATTTACAATAGTAATATAGTATATCACTAGCTAAGACGCAAAACGTTCACCTGTCAAAATTCGTGCACCAACGTGTCACGCTTTTTCAGTCATATCAGCGGTCTAGTAGTAGTGCTTACACGGGACTTTTAAATCATGATTATGCATTTAAGGTCGTCGTTCAATTTTTTTTTATTTTTGGATAGGTAGCACTATTAATACCCAATTCATATTTAGTTCCCTCAATTTTAATAATCAGTTGCGAGTATCCGTACGTGTAACTCGAAAGGTCCCATGGGAAGACCAGCTTTGAGTACCTCTCACGAGGTAAACAAAATTTAAGATGGGGAACTTTTCAAAATTCACATAGCACATTTATTTAAATACTAGCTGTTACACGCGGCTTCGCCCGCGTATATTTTCCACGGGAGCAGTTATTTTTCATAGAAAACCGGGATATATTATATAGAGGCTAAACTAATATACACTAGAATTCAGATAATGTATTATATCAATTAATATTATAGATATTTACTTCATTATACTCTGTGGGTGTGTATAGTCGACCGCATGTCAAGTTCTCTCGATGGATCTTTACGTCGAGGTAATAATGGCGAATTTACAATGACTGTGGGTATGTTGATGTTCTGATGTTGACTGTACAACATTTATGTTCAATTCTTCTTGCCTTCCGTGCCCTAAAATGTGCCAATGTAGAGTACTGTGCGTGACCCAGTGCCATCGATTAATTTGATTTGTCGCTTGTCGGAGTTCATAATATAAACACATAAACAGGATGATTTATTTGGAATATTTTGGTCTACCGAATTCAAATAAAAAGACTATCAGTATACAAACCTAAATAAAAATATAACACAAAATCTATATTCCTTATATTCTATTCCTTATATTATACTCCTGTCGGTGGAGTAATTCTCTATGCCATCAAAAACATGCTGTAAAAAACCCTACTAAAAAGCTCAGCTTTTTCTACCGTAAAAAGTTGTGAGATCCATGTAATATCAA
The DNA here is from genome assembly GCF_027563975.2 of Plodia interpunctella. Taxonomy (NCBI): domain Eukaryota; kingdom Metazoa; phylum Arthropoda; class Insecta; order Lepidoptera; family Pyralidae; genus Plodia; species Plodia interpunctella. The sequence goes on from NC_071294.1 coordinate 10,463,006, forward strand.
GTCGATTAATTTATTTAGTCCCTACTTAAGGGACCTTTTGTCGTAAGTTATTACGTAAGTTATTATCATGTCAGTATTATTATTTTTTAGGTTTTAAATAAATATATCGACTTGGCCATCGCATGAAAACAATGCAACAGATTAACATTTTAGGCTAAGAATAGACAGAAGTAGTTAATGACTCGAGATCAAACACTAATAGCAACGGCTATGTAGTCCACATTATTGATCTGTGATAACTTCCCATATTAAAATCAGAACAGCCTGTGCATGTCGGTCCATCAATTGCTAGTTACAAGTAACAAGCACATAACCAAATACACGATATGACGTTTTGCGTCATATGGCACTATATTCTGATAAGTACTGAACTTAATTGTATCGATCCAGATTTCACCACTTTCCATTAAAAATAGGCCTTTTGCACCTATAGTAATTTAGTAAAATTACATATAGTAACCTGCTTTTTGTGAAGTCTACTATTAGATATATTTAAGTACTATTAAATGTAATTTCTTTGGCCAACCAATGAGCAATGGGTTATAATATTTTTCTTTAATTTGTAATGTCTTCTTCATAGTCGTATTCCTCATGGCTAAAGGCTGGTCATTACGTGGAATGAAACTCACACAACAATTTTCTTGGCACTAATAATGGGATGGTTTGCCAATGCCTTCTCCATTTTACACACACTCACATCAACTATTTAGATCTCCTCACTATGCTTTCCTTCCGGAAGCATGAGTCAGATTGGTATACAAACTCATCTGGCACGAGTAGGATTTGAACCTGGAACCTTTCGATCCACGGCGGGCGTCTCAACTGTTACACCACCGCCTTCAATTTGTAATATGTATCTAAGAAAAAGCATAGCTTTAAAATATATAAGGTATTATATCACTATATAATGTGATTTTTATGGTGAGGGTGATAAAACATATATTCACCATTTTAACGCTCTTAAACCGCGTGCCGTGAGTGAGCTTTGACCTGGCCAATTACATCTCTCTGTCCTTTTCTCCATTTTCTAAACTCACTAATATTTCAAATTCATATTTAACAATATGTGGTAAGCAGCAACCGGACCAACTTGTAAAGCCACCGACCGCCTACGCGTGTCGTCTCTTCGTTATTGTCATGCAAATCGGTCGTTTAACATAATTTGCAAGATAATACAGTCGAAACAGAAGCAACCAACATCATAAATTAATTTCGCCTTTTTGAGACACACAAAACATTTATTTATTTTTATAAAAAACTACTCTTAAACTAACAGTCGGCTAATGGGAACAGTGAACGCGTTAGCAATAAGTTTTCTTTTTAAACTTAAAAAAATATTCGAACCTGGGACCGTTCGTTTCACAGGCGGTTTTTAGCGGTGGTGGTCCAGTGGCCATCACATCTTTTACAATATTGTGTAAAGCACTTTTCTCAATTTGCATATAGATAGTCAGGAGTCAGGGGCTTCATAGGTGCTAAATATTCAGGAGGAAGTGTCACGACGGAGACGACTGGCGGCTGTTCCAGGAAGCTTGCTTATACAATGCAATGATTGAATATGTAAAAGTGATACTTGCACGGTGCCAGTCCAAGTGAGAAGGGATAGGCTTTTACGTTGACGAGATGTCTTTAAATGCGGATATTCGCTTTACGCGAGTATATAAATATAAATATATTAGGACCACATCACACAGATTGAACTAGCCCCAAAGTAAGTTCGAGACTTGTGTTATGGGATACTAACTCAACGATACTATATTTTATAACATATACATATTCATATATAGATAAACATCCAAGACCCGGGCCAATCGGAAAAAGTATCCTTTAGATAATGGAAGTTAAGGCTTTTTCTGTTGTAAATATACTCAATGAATGTTAAGTGTGTTTCGTTCCACGTATAATTAAACAGGCGAAAATCATTTAATGAAAGAAGACGAAGTGACTTCATCAGGTGGCATCATAGGTTAATTCTAAAATCGCACAGTCAAAACAAAAGTGTAAATTTTGCGCTTGCGCATGTCATGCAGACATAACATATTAACGGTAAACACTTGACAGTTACAGCATTTCTACTGTGAATTACATTTTTCCGAGAAAAAAAAACCGTATCAGAATGTAACCAATTAATAAAATTTTTTAGGAAACCTCAAAAGGTACCTAGACACGAAACCCTTAACTTATAAACTATTATATTTATAAATCCTTCCTCTATTTTCATGCATCTCTCTCTATTGTATTATATGTGTCTCTATGTACTCAAATCGCCCATCCAACAGATTTACATAGCAGATGTTCTGTATTCTCATTCCTCTTAGAAACTGAAAATAGTACAGTTTATAGTTTTGTTGACAACTATGGACAACAATATTACATAACACGAGGTAGTACCCGTTGCAAATAGCGCCACCTAGCGGAAATAGAAAGTATGCAAAGTGGACGGCAGAATGGCCGCAGATCGGGGCGCCCTGTCTGGCTCCTTCCTGGGACTAGTTGTCACAAACTTTGATATAAGGACTCCTGCACACTATGCTATAATACTACATGTATATTAGTTAATTGACGTCTTTGGAGAAAAGGCTGCGGTGAAGTTTGTTACGCCGCTTCTTTACCAGTCGGCAGTAGACTTAGTTTTAAGTATTTTAAGTGTAAGTTAAGTTAAATAAATAATTTTGAATACATCGCAATCGTATGCCGCGCGAATGAACATTTTCATTGCCGAGTTCGTATGTGTTTTTTATTATTATCCCAGGGAAAAACCAGCAATGTACGTCGTCAAGTAAAGCTAAGTGTTTGCCGATATTCCAAAGCCGGCTTTACTGGAGACACAAGTTCTAATTTTATAAAAGGTTTGGTGGTCGAGTGGTTACAACGACTGTCTGCAAACCGAAAGGTCCCGGTTCGATTCCTATTCGTAAATGCACATAAGTTTGCTTTGTATACCAATCTGACTGATGTTATTTTCCATACAATGACATGCATCTGTTGAAGAATCGTGAGAAAACCAGTATTTAATTATATTTTGCTAGTGTATTATTGCAGCTTATTGAGTCTCATAATTATGTAACACAAGCACATATTGAATCAGTGCATTAAGGAAACTTTATTTAATTTGAAAAATTTCCATTTATAAGAGTTTATTAACATCTTGCATTTATCATGCACCGGCGAATCTATAAAGAGTACGAGTTTCTTTCACTCATACGTTGATTTAATGAATTTCTTATTGATTATCAATATTACTCGCCAAGATAGGTGCATAAAACATATCGTGTTGTGAGACTATTACTTTTTAATTATCGTTTGAAAGTAGACGAAGAATTTATTTGTTATTCGTTTTTAAAAAAACTAAAATATACATTTAAATCATTGAGTCGATTATTTTATTCAGTAGACCGTCAAAGACAAGTGCTTTTTATATAATTAAATATAGAGATAATATCTATTATCCAAAAAGTGTATCCAAAAAATTTCCAATCAACAAAAAATTATTTTGTCAAAAATCATTCCAAATAATAATGAGAATTGGAAACAACTAAACAAGACTATATATAGTATAGTAAAAATTTATCAATTTAAATGACAAAAAAGTCAAACAATATTTGCAACAAGTTCATAATTCAAAAAAATTCGGATGATATATCTCACTTATTGACGTCAAAAAATTACTTAAACTAAGTAGTTAATCAAAAACTAAACATATTTACTTGCATATTTACTGGGGGAGTACTATAATATATTTCATTTCATTTAAAAAAAAAGAGCAATCCGTATATGCAAATATATATCAATATATAATAATAATCTATTTGCGGATTTTATTTATTACCCAGCCAACTCCCCAATTAAGTAGTCATTCCTACTTATTACCATCATGCTAAACATAAACAAATCTCATGTTATAACATACAGCTATAACAAACCATAAACAATACACACCAGTTTGCTATTATGCCGTAATATCATGCCAGTATAATTATGTCAAGCTGTCCGAGCAACGCCTTAATATTATCCTCTACTTAAAGCTTGACGTTGCCTTTGAATATTTAGCTTCGAACCATGACCATTGGCCAAGTCAAGGAGGTCAGAATACTGGAATTTAATCTGGGAATTTTATAAACATACTAATATTATGAAGATAAAAGATAAACTTGAGTTTATCTTTTCGTTTTTGAAAACGAATGGGCCGATTTTGATGAAATTTGACACAGAGATAAACATGTCTATGTCAAGACATGTTTATTGCCATTATTGACAGACTTTTGTGGGTGGAGTTCCAAATCAAATCAAATAATTTATTCAAAAATTAGACCATCGCAGATACTTTTTCAAGTCAAATTTTATGTTACAAAGTAATTCCTCACAAGCTACAAACTACTGGCATTTCGGAACGACATGACAACGATGCAGCAGCTACTTTAAAAACACATTGACATCTTCATCATGTTGTTTCACCGATTTGTTTCACCCTTTAGGCTGCGGTGAAGATTGTTGCGCCGCTTTTTCTTCACTTGCGCTTTGGAAGCCGGACTTAATTTAAGTAATTTTTGACGTCAATAAGTGATGTATATCATCCTAAATTGAATAAAGAATTTTGAATTTGAATTTGAAAGCGTAACGCAAACTCCATTTGTCTCAAAACTCACAGGTCCTAAACATTGATTTATGGGCTACCAAGACCCTTTGCAGCATGCCTATGTTATCTTGAGGAATTTATAGATTGCAAAACACCTATTGCACTACTAATTGCACAACAAATTGCCTAAAAATATACGAAATGCTAATAATTTTAATACTTACTTATAAGAGAGAATTGCTCCAATTACTTATTGACAAGCATATTATTCGGTCAATGAATGCCTTAGTGAAAATTTGATTAAGTAATTAATTAATTTACTACTAATAATAATAATAAATGAACTTTATTGCCCATAAACACATTAGGTACACAAAGAATAGAGTTTAGGTTTTTTATGTACCTTATAGAAATAGATAAGTAGATTTAAGATTAGTTTTAAGTTCATTTGATTGTAATTTTCCTCTATTAGTTCTAATTGACTAAAATAAGTAGTTATTAATGATTATATGGTAATTGATTATAATGTATGTAATGTCTAAAATAAGCAATTGCAAAGATATTGGATTTTAAAATTTACTAATTGAATATTTTATTTCCATAATTAATATTTTTATATACTTGACATAATAGATTACCTATAGTTAGTTTCTGCATGATATTGTTTTATAATGTAAGAAATGTAATGACACCTATTTAATAAATTTTGTATGCCTTATGGCGGAACATGGAGAAAACCGCTCTTGTATACCATCTACCGTACTACCTATGTTCATGAAATAAATGAATAGGAATTTACAAAAATGCGATTAAATAAAAATAATACAATCACACAATAACTCTGCACAAAATACGACATAAAATTGAATGTGTGAAACATCCTAGTGCTTGTGACAAAAAAATAACTAACTATGTAAAGCCAAACCAAACTAAAACACACTTAGGTATTTATTTAATACACACCTACATTACATAGTACATTTCCCTTAATTTTATGATAACAGTTATCGTAATCCTAGTGTTAATTTAATTGAAATGATGTTTACTTTATGAATTACTAGCTGCGCCCCGGGGCTTCGCTACGCGCTTGGGAATTTCGGAATAAAAATTACCCTATGTGTTATTCCAGGTTATATACTACCTGTGTACAAAACTTCGTAACAATCCAGTAGATTTTGCTTGAGTACTTAACAAACAACCACATACATCCTAACTTTCGCATTTATAGATATTAGTAGGATAGAACAATAATAATAAACATTTGGAATTAAAAGTAATTTTGCGTCTTTTGGCATAATAAATATTGACAATAATCCTATTGAAACATTGGCACTACTATTCCAGCTTTTCTTTTGTCTATATTCACTAATATATTCCCACATCTCATTAGCAAAGAAACGAGCGATGTATTCAGTCGTACGGACATATACACAGTACCTATAAAACTAATAACATAAAGATCGTGTTCGCACACGCACGAGAGGCCAAATGGCAGATTATACCATTACATAATGTAGATTTTATAATCGCATAAAACGTACACGTATATGAGGGCTTATTCATAAACTAGGTAAAACTTACGTTTAGCCAAATAATGTTTTGTCATTACTGCACTTCACAATATTTGACATCTGTTATTAAATTTATCAAGTTGAAAATTCTGGATAATACTCGAAAATAAAAGCTTTTAAATTACATGATGGCCGACAAAATTGCACTTGAAATATATGAATACACTTTAAAATTGTTTTTATTATATTTTACTGGTCGATGTTAAAACTGTAACTGACCTAGTACTTAATAAACGATAAAAATTAAATATTTACAATAAATATTACCGATCCCAAGCCAACCAATCACAAGCTCTGTACACATAATGCTTCCTCTAACGAAGGAATATATTTACATGAATAGGAAAGTTTGATAGCGCCTTAAATTTGTATGTTCATTCAAAAAATATGCCTAAATGAGCGTTCATTGTTGACGCGAAAGGGCGCTTAATTAAAATTATTTTGTGAAATGTGTGTCGTAACACAACAATGAAGTCAAAACACAGTTAACCGAGGACAATATATAATTTCCCCAGCCGTGGGCTTCCCACGACTCTTGTGCAATAACACAGGGAAAGGCGAATGAGAAATTAATGTTTATTTATTAATTTACACTACAATTATCAAGATCATTTATCTGCTAACTTATCTTATGTCACTTCGTTTTGATTTCGTAGAATGTTTGTTTATATTATTTATCGGTCGTAGTTCTACGACGCTTCGTAGCACTGTAGCACTCTCGTAGCATCGTTACGCATAAAAATCTATACTTATATTTAGTGTGCAATTAAAAACAACTTATGCCAGCTAATACACTATCGACAAGCAGTTCGCTGAACTTCAGCGGTTTCGATTTATATTTTTTCTTACGGTAATATAAAGCTCACATACATACTACACATTGAACATTGCTCACGTTGGCGATTCCCTAATTACACTCATATATATATACGCTTATAGTTATTGTCTTCTGTCTGATACATATTGCATGCTAAATAACTCATTTAGCATTTCTCATCGTGTATTATAATATTATTGAGAGCGAGAGATTACGTTGACGATTTAATTACAGCGCAGGAAAGTGCAGTGTCCGGCGACACAAAGCATAGTTGAGACAGATATAGCAGCGTTTGTAATAATCAAAAAATCTGCGTAATATCGATCGATGTCTTGAAACGAAATACACGAAATTTTCGCAAATAAAAAATATCTAATGATAGAAAATTTTCGACACGAGCGTAAGCGTGTCCTGACGCGAGTTAATATTTTTTACCCATCACAAAAGTGCACAGCGCCGCTGAAGAAGTTTTCACTTCAAAAAACTTTTAATAAAAGGAATAATTTTGAGTTACCTTCTAGTCTCACATATATCTTCGTTATAATTTATTCCAAGGATTTGTATGAGTGGGAGTGCTGTAAGCTCGCGACCTCTCACGGAAAGCTGACCGGAGCTTTGTTCTGAATACTGTGAGAAACAGGAAAATTCATCACGTTGACATGACAGAGCTTTTCAGACGAAGAAAAATGACTCACTGTTTTAAGCTTTCGAGACCTGTGGTGGTAGTTTCATATAAAAGACTTTATCATTTACCTTTTTCAAATTCCGTAGATACACAGAATACCAACAGGCGAAAGGCACACAAAAGGATGCAGTGAAAATGTCAAGAATGTAACGAGCGGCTTGTGCAGTATGCACAATGCGTAGCGACAATGCACACGGAAACTACGCTGACGCAGCGGAACTAAACGGTACAGACTGACGCGTCGTAACCCGTAGCCGACTATTACCACAGATAGAAGAATCAAGGCGATATTTCTAAAGTTTAAACGAAACTAATATAAATTGCTCTGATTTTAACATATCAAATCGAATCCCCTATAAGAGTAATCTGACAATTGGGCAACGTATGATATTTAACAATTCAATTCATTTATTCCTTGCTTTCATGTACAGATTCACATTGGTTGTCACAATAATGTTTGTTAATAAGTGTTAGTACATGGACTCGGATTGGGTGTTGCAAGTTTATAAATACAACGGATTAATTAATGTTAGTCAAATCACTCAAACTTCAGGATGTAAATCAATAAGAAATGTCGAACAGTGGTTTTAAAATAATGACAAGAATATTATAATAATTTAGTCAGAATATTTAACCTAGTTAGGTTAGGTGTAAGGAGTTCCTTACATGCATATTATAATGAAAATACTTTTTATTAAACGTTGTATTAACTATCTACCATCATCTAGAGTTTGTCACTCAGATATTTAAATACTGTCATAGGTAGATGCCTATAATGTATAGATAGTAGTGACAATATCTGAAGTTTGTTTTTATCTGCAGTAAGTCTTTGTAATATTCTTACAGCTACACATCTCTTTGTTTCTATTATCTTCTAGTCAGGTAGCCGCACGGTCTATCGTCCGCCAAGATATGGCAATTATCAATTACGTAGCTCGTGGATCGTCATATGCAAGAACTGAAAGAAAAAGTGTGATGGATGTTGATAGTAGATTAGTAACGCTTATGTTACTACGTAGTTCTAGATCGATTGATATTTCATACTATTATACTGCGCTAAGATGCGCTAGTGGGCTAGATATCTATCTAGCAGTTGATCAAGTTGATCAGTTGATGCAAAAAAACTTTCTATCTAGATAGATAGGAAGTTTTTTTTTGCGTCAACTGAGATACAACGACACACAAATAATTAAAAGTTGGAACATGCTAGATACAGATACAAATCTATAAATAACAATAATAAGATTGTTTCCGTGACGTAAATGTGTGGCGCAGTGATACAAATTGGCGACAACTAAGTGGTGGGAATTGCTCAAGGAGCAAATTTTCAGATTTTCAGTCATACCATAAACGGACACATTGAGCCGCCGTCCGGTGGACACGAATACTCTAACAATAATAAAAATCGAGAAAATAAACAAGTGCTGGATACTTTCCTGTAATATCTTTAACGATAATTAACATAAATTAGAAATGTAAAAAGCGAAGGTTCTCTTTAAAATAAAAGCTACGATGCTACGGACAGACATACAGATACAAAGACACGCGCCTACTTCTGTAGTCGGGGGTTAAAAATACTACTATGGATTAATTTCAATGAAAATTTGGGACACGGGTAGAATACCTACATATAACATATACTATATGGTATTTTATCCCAAAATGTCACGGGAACCGAGCCACGGGAACTAATTTGGAAAATTTTAAAATCAAACGTGCATAGTAGGTAAGTACATATTCACGTAAACAGAAACGCAGCAAATATTATATAATCTTGACACAAACAATATAATAATAGTCAAACGTCTCTCTACTTATACTATCGTTTACTCGTCATCGCATAATCCAATCATTACGTAGTATAAAACCAGACAACTACCATTTTGGAATGAATATAACCCTCCCGCAATAAGATACCGGGCGAAATTTTGGTTTAATACCTGTTTGAAGAAACACACAATAATAGAATTAACATTGAAAGAATCACATCAATTAATCAAAATACTTTTTAAGTTATGGCAAATATTTATGCATATTTATTAATTTTGGGCGATATTTGGACTTGCCAAAACGTAGTTACTTATGCGGCCGGCCATCGGCAGGAAATTGACTTTCCCGTAAAGTTTATGTTCCAGGAGAATTCCGGCTAAAAAGTAGCTAGATGAATTAATTTAAATGTATTCTATAATAATTATTAATCGCCATAAAAATAGGCAAATTATCAACATTAAGATCGAAAGTGGACTCTCGCTTTCTAACCTAAAATGTGAAGTAGTGAAAATATAATCGCCAATTAGGATCCGTGGGTGGCGGCCTCGCGTCGCCCACACAATCGACATTATATTCGCAGGGAATTGACAGTTTACGATGTTCCTTAAATGGTATCGATACACGCTGCCTGTTTTGTTATTGTAACTTGTTACTGAAATCAAACAGAAGGCGTTACCGGATTATTAGATAAATATTATTTTGCATTGTTGTTGAGCTTCCGGCTAGTTTTGTATTTAAATGGTTTTATTATATATATATATATATATATATATATATATATATATATATGTATATCACACATGCTTATTAAAATTTTTTGAAAATAATAATTTTTCATCGCGTTATTATTTTCAATATTAATTTTGTATTATTATTTTCAACTAATTGCGAGTAACTTTGCATGTTTCTTGTAGGTAATAAAAAAATTGCATGTAACCAGTTCTACATTACCACAACATAAACAATAGTGATGTTACACGCAGCAGATCTGACATGTCGGTTGCGAGAATCGAGTTTAACATTCGAATTAGGTAAAAAGATGGCACGTTCGCGTGACTGGCGCCTTTCTAATAATTCTTAAACAGGGTTACGTGAAAATTGCCGAGCACCGCATAACCCCTAACTGACACCTACTAAACGTAATAAGATGAGGATATTGATGAATCCGATTAAACTGGAGTACGCACCATCACGCCAAGTTTTGTATTGGTAACAATATTTTTAAATTTACAACTAAATGCGAGAGAATAATTGACTTCTTTTGGCAGATCGCGATATGCTTATTAAAAACGGATTTTGTCTATGCCTTAATCAAATTAAATAAATATAAATGGACAAATCACAAAAATAAAGTTAGCCCCAAAGTTCGAGACTTGTGTTATACTAACTCAACGACACTATATTTTATAAAATATACATATAGATATCTATGACCCAGATCACATTTTTCATCTTGACTTAACTGGGGTTCGAACCCGGGACCTCATTGCAGCAGCCCGGCATGATTACCATGGCCATAGAGGTGGTCAATTAAAGATATATATCGAATAAAAATACATTGACTGATTTGCAATGTATTATGTGTTGCGCAAAATTCTCTTTCTATTTAACACAGATAAAATGCAAAAATATTCGAACTATCCATTTTAAAATGCCCTAATAAATTCAAACTTTCGTCCTACAAGAATATTAATTAACAGAGCACAATATCTGCCAATAAATCACAGTTTATTCATAGGTTACAGAGGCCATCAATTTCATATTAAATTTATATCAATCCCTGGGGCGAACGTGGGCTGGGCGTAGGTTTCGACCAAACGAACATACACCTGACCTTTATCGATTAATCGGTATCTCAACACTTTCGATTGTAATAATTATAACTAAAGCATGCAAGATCGATTGCACAAGTGAGCACATCGCTTTTGCTCCCAATACAAGTTATCTGTAGTTAGCTGCAGGGAGTAAAATTTCAGAATTTCCTCAAAAAATTAATCCATATCTCAAATCCTTATCTGAAGAAATAAAGATCACTATCAAAAAATAATTCATCTATTCTGGGAGCCAGAATAAAATTCTATATAGTTTTTTAGTAAATGACCTTCGCTGTAATAGGTATACTTAGGTACTTAAAGAGTGTCGCGGCGTTCGCATAACGGAAATAACTTATTTTATTACAGAAATAAAACGATTGCGCATGCGATAAATAGTTATACTTTGTTTGTATTATTTAGAATTCAGATATTATTATTTATTGACAATAGAACATTAAAAACAAGATAGATACAGAGTTACGTTTAAAGACATTGTATTCTCAAAAAAGATTACAAAAAATCATTACTTAAGAACACTGGTTACATGATTATATTAATATATGTCGCTCGCATAGTTAGACACATTACACATTTAAATAAAATAAATTTTAAATAACATATTAGGACAAATCACACAGATTGAGCTAGCCCCAAAGTAAGTTCGAGACTTGTGTTATGGGATACTATATACTATAACATATACATATATAGATAAACATCCAAGACCCAGGTCAATCTGAAAAAGATCATTTTCCAGGGATCGAACCCGGGACCTGTTTACAAAGTAATATCTGCATCGGAGTTAATAATAAATGAGAGAGTTCGCCCCGAAATGTATGTAGAGTAGATTCTTACTCAGTTTTTAAGTTCAATTTTGGAAATCGCTTGTACGTAGGTAGTTCCGAGGATCACTTCTTACGTAACTAAACAACCAAACTGATAAACACTTCCTCGTTATAATATTAGTGTAGATTTCCAAGTGCCTAAACTTATATTATCAGTAGACGTGGAATGATGTTCATCCCGCAAGGTGCTATTTTTGAAAACTCTCTAAATATTGACAATGCTAACAACTTTTCATTCGAAATTAGTTTTGTACCGACTCAATCTGCCTTTATATCATTTTAATTGAAATATTATGATACAACTTTCCATCTCACCTTTACAATGCAAACCTTAAAATTGACGCCCGAAGGTATACCTAATTATATCTCGACTTAACTACAATAGACTTGAAGAAAGTTCATAGACAAAGCCGAATGTAATGTTACGTATAACTTTTCGAACGTTTTGAATAAGCAGTAAACGATCTGACATTTATAGTATGAATAATTAATTTAGTTTATCATACAATTTACACTTTCATATTTACTGTAATGATTAAAATTTGTGAATACACACTATTATTAATAAAGAAAGTGAATATTATTTACTCTCGTAAGATTTCGTCGCTCCGCACTGGTATTTGGACGATATAGGTAATGATCATCGTAATAAATTCTATTAGATAATTACACAACATATCGATAGATAAATTTTACTTGTCTTAACAAAACGTGCTTGTGATTCGAGTTTACAAAATCGTGGAAATATAATATCGAAATAACGCCTTAGCAAAAATTGTTCAGTCTGATGAGCATTTACTATTGAGGTACAAAAGTCTCAGATATTTTCATCATTTGACACGGGATTCAAATGCCCTTATATTATTAGAAACACCAGTGAAAAAATTACTGTGATAATGACAATACTTTCAAAAATATGACAAAAATAAAATCGCACATATTTGGACTCGTCCAAACGCTCCATGCTAAATGGATAGGTACAGTCTGCCACAGAGAAATCTGACCCCCCCCCCCCTCCCCGCGATTTGAACACCATCTCTTAGGGGGTCAGATTTCTCTGTATTAGACTGTACTCTAACGTGACGTCACGATAGACTAATATCTTAGCGATATAAGCTATGTTTGTTCGATAGCTACCTTAATATATAGATAGCTGTGTTTATACTGATGACTTCTCAATAAAAGTCATTTCTAAATCTTAGTTTTTTTACGATTGTTGAGTTTATTTTTATAATTTCAATATTTTCTGAAATAAACTTTCCAACCAATTTTAAACGTTCGTATAATGATCCAGCCGCACGTTACAGTCTATGAATTATCACAATGATCTTAGATATGTCTATTTTATCTAGAGCATATAGGTATATTTTTTACAATTTTCTGACCTTGTCGTATTTCATTGTAAGGATAAATCAATGGCCCTCTATTGGACAAATGCGATCGTAAATAAAATATTGTGACGAGTAATTAAATAATAACCGTGGTATTCTTTTGATTGATGGAGCGACGACGGCGGTGTAGTAGAAAACTGGTTTCGGTGAAGGGTATACCGCCAGTACAAACTATAATATTTTAGGTAAATATTAGATGTTATGCGCTGTATAAAATAAATAAAATATTTTGATTTCATTATCATTTGATTGTGTAATACGTCGTAATACGTTAATATATCTCTACCATCAAAGAGCCACATACCAGAAATTCCGCTATTTCTATAAAAGATATCAAACCTCACTGCATCGTAAGTATATTTCCTTAATTTACCTGAAAAAAGAGAAAAATAACGTTAAACACAAATACACAATTAAAATATACATAAATTAACTAATCAAATTTTAATACCAACAGAAAATTGGATATTTTTCTACTAGTCAAAGCTAAGATCTTCTTTCTAATAACAAAAACAACAATTTGTATGGAGCTTGTACGACATAGTGATATCCCGTGAGTCTTGCGACTCACTTTTGATGTCAAAAAGCGTTATTTACTTAATAAGAACAAAAGTATAGTATTTCACGTTATTAAAATCTGATGAAAGTGACATGGGAAAAAAAAACAGACATTATATCTTGCACTGTACAACTGTCTTGAACCCAACTTTTCAAGGTGCCCAAATTCGAGAGTGGAAAAAAAGCAATGATGTACCATATAGATGCAAATATTTTTTTGTGTTGTTCATTACCGAGCGAACAAAAAATTGGAGATGAAAGTGATTGAGTTTGCTTTCATACAGTCTCGACGTTTTATGCCGGCTATACATTAAAGCGAAACAGTTCTCCGAACTTTTACGTTTCGGTATACATTGATGGTTTTTCATTGCGGTAAATAAAAGCACTCGTACAAACTGCGCAACGTTCGTGCATCTGTCCGAGTTCGCGATAGTGTGTAGCCGATTATACCGACGGTTATTGACAGACGTTGAGTTTGGAATTTCACTTGTTCCAATGTCGGTGTTATCTTTGCTTGTTGTTCATTCATTTATTAATTGCTTACTTTGTATACACATAGAAATCTGTGAAGGTGTGTCTCGTATCGAATCGAAATAATTTGTTTATCAACGCATTTGTAGGTACATTCGAGCTACTAATATTTTCACTCTTTTTTTCCAAATGACAAAAAATAAAACCTTCAAATAGTCCACTTATTTTTTTTTAACTCATTCACTTCTCTTGTATACTACCAACCAGATAAACATGCTCCAGCTGATGCGAAGTGATCACCGCAGCCTATAAACTGTTATGCTACTGGACTGAAATTCTACTGTTGTCTATAAGTTACTAAGGCTTTGTGTTCCTTGGTTGTCGCGCAGGATATCCACAGGAGATTACGGCTTCAGTAAACTTCTACAGCGGGCATAGCGATATACATATAAATGTACCTACACCACGACGTCAGCCGGACAGTAAAAACTTTCTTTTAGATTATTTCGATTATATGTTATGTATATGTTGATTTGATTGTATTATGTTATTTAATGTATATTGAACAGTGTTCTTTTGTTGCGAAGCCATTGTACCGAAGATATGCTGTTTTGTTAAACGAAAGAAAGTTTTATGTAAGTGTTAGACTACATTAATAAGACGTATATTGGTTTATAGGTGTGATAACACTTTCAAATCAGATTTTGTAAATTTTTTAATTAATACTACCTGCGCCCTGGAGCTTCGCCATGTTATTCCTGGTTATATTCTAACTCGTGTACTAAATTTCACAACAATCGGCCCAGTATATTTTGCGTGAAAAAGTAACAAACATACAATACATAAAAACATATCTTCACAAACTTTCACATTTATAATATTAGTAAATAAATAATAAATAAATATAAATAAATATATTAGGACAAATCACACAGATTGAGCTAGCCCCAAAGTAAGTTCGAGACTTGTATTATGGGATACTAACTCAACGATACTATATTTTATAACATATACATATATAGATAAACATCCAAGACCCGGGCCAATCAGAAAAAGATCATTTTCCATCATGGCCCGACCGGGGATCGAACCCGGGACCTCTCGGTTCAGTGGCAAGAACTTTACCACTGCGCCACCGAGGTCGTCAAAACATACATACATTAAAAAGTAGATGTAACAATGTAGATTTAAAACTTAAAAACAAAGCACAAGGGTACTATTTATTTCTACAGCAATTTCTTCCAATAGACCTGCACAGCCATGCCATATTTTTGTCAAGCATTAAATGCATCAAGGTCTCTCTGACGACAATAAAATCTTGTGGCAAAAATCACATTTTCGACCGAGCGAGCTCTACAAATCAACTTGGGGCAAAAATACATTTTTTGTATATGTATGTTTGTAATGCGATAACTTAGTCTTATTTTAATGAAATGGAAAAGCTATGTAGAACCTGTCAATAGAATTTTTAAGTTCTAAAACATAACGGATTTTGTCGCCACTCAAACAAAATCTGTTAAGTCGTTTTAGAAATATTCACGACTTTGTACAAACTTTGGAAATTTATTTCGAGTGGTCTTTGGAAATTTAGTTCGCGGCGAACTATTAGTTATTAAAAACTTTGTTAACTTTGTTTCCTTATGATAATGAATGATAAAATTATCGGAGACAGATTTGCATGGGACACCATAAAATGCACTTCAATGCATGTCGTGTATGGAGCGGAAACAGACAAGGTCTGATTGTGAGCTGTCCTAGTCTAAGATCACGTTACATTAATTTTAAGTAACAATAATATTCAATAAATTTACGATAGCTCTACCTTATGATTGTGTGTAGGTTCACTGAAATGTTTACACTCTTTTTTCGACTTTTTTTTTTAAAAAGATGATTTTTAATTAAGTATGTTTAAATCATCATCGAACCTCTTTAAAATTGTTTTCGTAATGCTGGCATATATATGAAAATAACAGCCTTCAAGCAAACAAATACCTACCAACATAGAATCAGCTAGTTTCAAAGCTTTACCTTGCTTCCGGTGAAGGAGGAAAACCTGCCACACCTACCTAGGTGGACAGTATAGTTCACTAGTCTATGCCTGTACCTGACACAAGATGGCGGTAAGTAGTCGTAAAAGTCGTGTCAGATGCCTTTGGGCGACTTGAATAAAATTGTGTTAGCAATAACACACTCGATATGATGATGATAGAACAAGCTCTCGGACTACGCGTGACCCCTCGTTGTCGCGGCACACATACGATGATGTGACTCAATACTATGTTTTTAATTTCTATCTATGAAAGTGAATGCTTTGGGTGTTCAGTTTTATGGGTTTATAACTATTTTGGAATGGGCATTTAAATGGATGATCATGTAGAAGATTTTTTATGATTCCGGTATTTTTACATAACTTAGGCCATGTGCTTTGTCAGAATACATGTTGTGTTGAAAATATGTACCTGCATTATAGCTTTCATCGTCATTAGTACCATTGTTCTAAGACAGAACTATGTTTTGAGTTGACGGATTAGCGGTAAGTATAGGTTAGGTATCATCTGTAAGCTGTTTCAAATAATCACAATAAAACGGTAATGATATAAATACATTTTTGGTTAGATTCTTCAATATAAATTTGTTAATCTACTTACTTATTTCTGTGACTTTTAGTATAGTTAAAATTAGCGTTCTCACGTAAAATCATGTTCATCACGTTTGACGTACCAGTCACATTAGAAAATTTTATATTTAATTATCCGAATGCATTATTGTGTACTTACATGTTATATTACTGATAAAAAATTATACATAAATTTATATTTAAAAAATGGTAAGCCCTTCTGGCATAATAGGGACCAACACTGTTTGAATGAGTTTCTTTCGGCATTTCTTCTCAGCAGTGGTCGTTCCGAAATGCTAGTAGTTTGTAGCTTTGGTAAACATCATTTAATTTAGAATATGACGTGAAAAAGTGCCTGTGAAGGCCTAATTTATGAATAAATGATTTGATTTTGATTTTGATTTTGACATCTAAATCCCTATCCCTACGCATCTATATCCGAATAATCCTCGAATACGCGGCCTATTGGCAAGATCAGAAAAATGGTTTTGTAGTCTTATTCAAAAAGACTGGACTGTAGTCTGGTGGCGGCATGTAGTTCCAGTACTAGAACCCAACTAGCCCATATCTTTATCATAGAAATATTGTACCTTACTATAGTGGTGACTAAAGGTTATAAAGCCTAGGAAAAAACATCTGATATGCAGACAAAAGTATACTCAAAAAGACCATGATGTCAGCCTAACGGCCGAATCATCAAAATTGTTTAAACAGATCCAAGGCTTTGGGATGCCCTAAAGCCTCGGATCTGTTCAGCCTCGATGACAGAGAGAGAAAGAAGAATTAATTCAGTATTGAAAAGCACATTAGCTGAATAAAAAGATCGAATTTCAGTCGGGCCTCTTCCCATCGCTGTCTCCGGAGAGAGTGCACCACAATAATATGGAAAGTACTTTCTGCATTGACCATGCAATATTAAAAATATCCCGTCCTTCAGGCCTTAACGGTAATGACGAATAGCCAAATATGGAACTTGGCGATTGGCTTCAGGCAGGTTGTACATTTAGAACAAAAAAAAAAAAGTTAAACATTTATTCATGGAACAGGCTTGAATTCGTTTGTATGTATGTATTTATTTATTGCAATTATAGATCAAAAATTTACGTGACATGGAAATACATATTTCTACATAGGTAATATGAATTTGTGTCACACTGATGTGACAAATTGGTCAGAGTACATAACTGGTTGTTACCAGACAATCGAAAAACAAAAATAAATAGCGCACATTATTAAAGATAACGTAATCATTCTAATTACTGCTTTTATGGTCTTTAAGACTTGTGGAAATTAAAATATCAATACTGATACGTTCACTCCTTTTTGGGTAATTATGTGCAAAAAAACTCTTAACTTGTCATAACATAAACATGTTTATTTTGAAATAATTATTGGAAAGGAGTTGAAAATTGCTTTTCAAGAAAGGCATTACTTCATCGGACTATCACTGAAACGATTTCGAAAAATACAGATTTAAAGGAAAGGTGTTAAAGTGACATGGAAATTATGACATAACTATAGCCAAATACAAAGTGGCAAAATGAATACTTCCGATGTTGGTATGCCGTTGGCGAACCAGTTGGAACCTGGCTGTCGATTCTGCTAACCCTTTGTCACAATCGTGTCTCAATAGGTTTTCAATCTTTTCTTGATTTACGGTCTCACACACATTTTAGTTCCATGGCACTGGCTATTTCATTCGGTCCTGTTCACGGAAGCACACTCCAGACATCACCAGATCCCTAGACCATACCGTCTCTTAATCATCATTGACGCTATCTATCCATCTCTTCTTAGTTCCTATATTCCTGAAACTTAAATACTATACTTCAATAGTAGTAATTACTTACTATTGAGAGACCATTGAGACACGATTGTGACTTCACGTTGCCGGAATAGTCAACCAGTTGGGCGACAGGTGGCCGGACGGGTTCGAGAGGCAACCTGTTCGGGTATTTGGAGACCCGGTCACTGGGTTGCGGCCCTCGAAACAGTGGCGGCAGTGGCTGCGGCCATTCCGAATTTAAAATTGCTGGCCAGTAACAAAATCGAATGATGAGTAATTTGATTAAAATAAAATTGACTTGCTTGAAAGTGAGAAAAACGACGCCATATTCTAAATCGAGCCATATTTTAGTAGGTACCCAAACATTTTCTTATCAAGGAGTTATGTCGTGCAGATTCGTTCCCGTGCAAATTTCAGAATATTTGATAGCTTACCTTTCTTATAGATATAGCAATCACACGTATAGTATTTATAAAATCGAATCCGCAGTCCCGTAACTATCGCATTCAAATGTATAGATAATTATATTATATAGTAAGTAAGTATGTGATAAATATAGACAAAAGCCGATAGCCGATACTGCAATCACAGACTAGATAGGTTTTGTAGGGTTTCTTTAATTGCCACTTATGTTTAACCAAATTATATTCATCAAAGCTAATTCGGAATGATTCCAAAAATATCCTCTGGGTTTTGTAAATCTTTATAATTACGGCTCCAAAGACCACATTCTAGCGGTCATGGTCACTAATTCTTGAAAAAACTTTGATGTAATTTCTCACGCCTCAATTTTTATCGTATGGGTGCAATTTAATTTGATATGGGTAGTTTAGAAGAATTCCAGGTCGGGTTTTTATTATCTGTTCCGCTTTTTACTCCTATTTATAAAACTTATTATTATAATTAGAAAAAATTGTTAACACTGAAAAGCTAGAAATAATAATAAAACAAAGAATGTCATGGGGAAGTGGTGAAAATATATTGTGGCTAATTTTTTGTTATCAACAAAATAAAGCAGTGATTGTTGTTTATTACACAGAAGATAATTTACTGAACTTATTCTTGTAATTAATATTTACGTATAGATTTTTTATTTACTGGAAGTCAAGAATTGATGCTATTTTCTCGCATCATAAATAAAATATAGATTCTTACATTCAAAATATCTACGAATTATGTTCCCGTAACACTTTACACCACACGTTGGTTCAGTGACACACATTCAATACAAAATTATGCCATAAATTCTCATCTCGAGACGAGCGCACGCGCAGACACCCCTACCACGAGCGACGACGCGATAACGTCTCGAAGATTGCATAGACTTCTTGGTACAAGGTCGCTATTATATCGCAAAATTATTTAGGTACTTATTAAGTTGCAACACTTTCTGGTCCATTTGCTGTGACATGTTAATTATCTTATGAAACAATTACTTAAAGTAAAGGAAAATGTGGAGCAAAAAATATTGAAATGTATAACGAAGGACAAAATGGAAAGTTCGTATTTTTTTGTTTATCAATGCTTATCACATTAACGATTATTGGCGTGAAAGCGAACGTTTATTCGTAAAGAATGCTGTCAAAATCCAATATCCAGCACAAACCGAGAAAGGTGAAAAGCGAGCTAAAACAGAGGAAGATGATCACGTGCAAGAAATGAGAATATTCATGCATGAAGTAGTAAACAATAGATCCAAAAAAATATAAATTCATTAGCCGTGTTCGGAAGAACGTACAAAGAATGCTAGTTAATGGATACAACACCTCGATGAACGCAGCAAAGAAGCAGATGAATTTCATGTATAAAACATCAAGCGCATAAATACAGAGTTTACAGTGTGAGTTTTCTTGATATTGTTATAAACAGAGTTATAACTTTACTAGAAGGTAGAAACATAATGCTTCTTCTGCTTACCTTAATGCGGTAAAATCGTAGACATGTTTAAAATTTAGAATAATTAAATTCAATTTAATTAATTTTAGAACAATCCAGATACCTGATCTATATCAAATACATTTTTGGCTCAGAAAATGTATTTGATAAAGATCAGGTATCAGGTCTTTGCAACATCGATTAGTCAAAATCGGCAAGAAAATGAAGGAGTAAGATTATTATTATTATTTTTTATTTTATTTCACATATAAAGAACAAATATATATAGTACATAATATAAGAACACTGACAAAAACCACAGAGGTTTGTCCACAGTGAGCATCAACGTCAGCAGTAGTATAAAATATTTTGTATTAATCACTTAACAGTAATATAGGAACCACGTACGTAGACCATTTTAAACAAAACAAGTACCTAGTAGTAAGTTGCAATCTAACACAATTGTTCGATAAAGTAGGACTTAAGTTTATTTTTAATATTTTTAGGATATTTATATAAATATTTAGATAAATGAAAATAAAATGCTTCTAGTTTTTTCCTTTCGACCTTGCTGTGTTTGATAAGTTGTTTAACGGAAATTATATTTAAAAGTTATAACTTTTCATTTATCAGCGGAAATCTTTTCTATTCCGTGGTAGGGGCCTGATAACACTTGACGTATAACGGTTATTGACCGCCGAATTGATGCTGCGAATATGTATACGTTTTGTATTATAAAAGACTGGAATCCAACACAAAAGTGTCCCGGCCACTTTCTCTTCTTAGTCGGCTTTTTATGAGTCGATTAGGGTTATATTGTCCATGTGACTGAAGACTAAAGTTGGAGACTATGACACAAAAACTTCAAAAAAACAATTTTATTTATAAATTTGAATATCGTAATATTCGGTTCTGTTTGCCCTTGGAATAGTTGAAAACTCAATAGAAACCTAAATTTACAAACTACTTTTTATTTATTATGATCATAACTAAATCTTATTATAATATTTAAAAATAGATATTTTTCATTTTAACCAAAACGAACTGAAGACAATAATTTTTTGTAACATAGGAATGATTTATATATATATTTTTAATTTTATTTTGACATAGCCAGAGGAAATGATTGTAAATATTGAAACGACGTTCATTAACGGTAATACCACTAATGAGTTAATTAAAGATATTTGAATAAAACGGATGCTTATCTGTGAAAAGAAGCACTCCACATAATTTGAAATTATTAAGAATCTGCTTCCTTCCTCCAAACGAAAAGAAACAAGGAAAGCATCTATGGTGTGAGAATTTTTATTACGCATTTAATTGCAAACTTCAGATTTACTTTCGCTTGTTTTTTAGCGAGAGTTATTTAGAATCGAAATAACAAGAAAACCGATGTTCTTTCAGTTCTGGCTTCAAAGCAATAAACAGGGCTCTGAGAGCAATAATTTTATCCGTGCATTTGCCATTACTGGGTGCTATATTCACGGTTTGATCAGGAGTTATCACTGTTCTTAACTAGTTCTTTCAATCATGCTCAAATTTTGATATCATCTCATTAATTTACGTCTAGAACATTTGAGGTCATCCAAAAGAGAGGATTTAAACCTCCAAGCAAATTTTCAAGGTTTCCAGTCACAGTTTACTAAACGTTTTACGTGAAATTATTTCAGTAATGGCAATAATAGAGCCGTACGCTCCATACTGCCGGCTAATGCTAATATTTACCGGTCATCGATGGTAGCTACGGTTTCTAAACGATTAGTTAAATTGCACGGAACCACATGTAAGGAGCGGGTTTGATGCTCCGTTAGGACCAAGTTTCTATAGGGCCTTTGTGGAGTAAATTTTAAACCTGGTTTAGCTTAACAATGTACACAAGTAACGGATAAAAGGCCTTCTGCTAACCCTATCATGATATGTGCCTCATAATCAGTGATCAGATTATAGAAGACTTATTCTATGGATTTTCATGAAATGCAGTTAAGGCTCTGGTACAAAGCTTCCAAGATTCTATGTAAAGTGCCGACGGCGAAAACTCGAAAAGGAATTTATCAACAACATTAGTGCTAATGTAAGAAAGTCCTCTGTTGCATAAACATGGCATTTAGGAAAGCCGACCGTTTGAGATACCGATCATTTCTACAAAAAGGAAGTAGGCATAGGAGCGCATACAAAACATTGCATATTGATTGTAATTGCAGTACCAACTCTAACGTATGCGAGTCAGCTGATTGTAATTGGTAATCAGCATTCCCAGACATGAGTAAGAAAGCGGCGACAGAAAGTGGTAATAGGTGTAACCAGGATTAAAATATGTTTAGGGGGATTACATTACCAGATAATATTGTGTGTATACACTATATTATCTGGTAAGGGTGCTCTTTCAAGTATATAATAATTTTGACATAACAAATTTTTCTTTCCATTTTAAATGAATAAATACCACATAAAGCATTATGTGGCTTTGCATCCACAGCTGTAAGAGCAAATGGGAATACATAAAAGTGAAAGAGAAAGACTAGGTAAACACTCTCTGCCAACTATATGTCTAGATTTAATTCCTACATATTTATGGATATTCATATTTCAATCTTTTTGTCAACGAACTACTTAGATACAGCGACAAAAATAATGAAAAAGAAAAACCAAAACATAAATTGCAATTCTGGAATTTTTTGCCACTAAAGTCTTCAGTGAGCAGTCAAAACATCGAAGGTAACGACAACTATTACATACAAGGCACGCACATCGAACACAGCAATTGACCACAAAATATGCAATTACAACGGTACAAACACCACATTAAGGACAAGAAGGGGCGTGCTATTGGAGGAAATGGAAACTAGTTGACATTTACAATATAGGTCACAGAATTCGCCAAAATTGCTGTAAATAAGATCAGCTGTTCGCTCAGATGATTAGTATCGACTATGCGGAGGAAGGTTCCGCATGGTAGTAATTGGTCCGGTTGTTCTTGGTGAAGACATACCTAATAATGTGATAACGCGATTAGGGACTAAAAATAACAGTGGTGTTCGAAAATATGAGCTAAACCGTCAAATCCCACTAATATTTTATATGCAAAATAAAATATTAGTGGGATTTGGATTATATGCAAAATTTTGGATGCGTGCGAGAATGTTATAGTTACAATAATAATATACTATCTACGAAACAACTTTCGATGATATTTAGTACTCGAATAAAATATTACCTGGAATAGCACAATTATGTCCTAAAATTCTTACGGAAGCAGATATAAAATTAATAATATACGAATTAATTGTATAGTGGGCGTATTACGTACTGATATTTGACACCCGAGTGACATACTCAACAGGCGAGTCAGAAGATAAATAAAATAAGTGAATAGTTACTGATCGCGATTTTAATTATTTAATTTCCTCCAATTATTTGCTGAAATATTACAATATTATTTAACTACGCACGAACCCTAATGATGAGCAGGTGGAACAAACATCAGGTGACTACGCACCTGTCTCGGTACAGTTGTCGTAAAAAGTATAATCAGCGAGTCGCGAGCCAAATGCCTCTGTTGTTTCGTTGTGACCACGAAATGGTACCTTTAAGTATTTAATGCTTTTTTGGTAAAAATAATTGTTTAATAATAGCCAAATATGTACACTTTAAAATGGTCAATGATCTGACAACCAGTAATGACGATAACCGTGCGAAGTGGAGATGAAAAAGTAGGAAAGTGGTTAGGCTCCGACGCTCAACGCCTGGGAAGAAACCGGGAACACGCTGAGATAAGAGAGTGAGAGAGAGGTGTACACTTAAAAATCCAAAACAGTTAGTTTTCAGGAGGGAGATAGACACAGAAAATCCGACCTAAGAGTGACAATTTTAAAGATAATAACGTTGCAGCTATATCGAGTCTCGACCGAGTAGCCGTCGCGAAAGCACGTCCCTTTAGCTCCGAACGCAGACAATAGACCGCGCAACCAGATGTTGAAAGTGTTTGCAGATGTTGAAAGTGTTTGTGACCGTACCTATACTCACTTCCAATTTAACCAAATATTTAACAAATCTATTATTAGTCCAAGCGCGTTCGGGTTCACTTAAATTAATAAATATTTAACACAAAAGTGCTATTGGCGATTTTAGAGCGTAGTGAATTAGTTTGAGATTTTAGTGTTACCTAAACATATCATTTATAAGTATCTAAACAAAACAGCTCTAATGCTGAAGACTTCGTAAGTGAACCTGCAGCCTGCCAACACTACACAAGCTGAAAAACACGGGTGAGAGCGTTCCATGTTATAAAATATCCCCCTTCATAAATATATCTTTACCTAGAGCTATATACTTAACCCATAACGTAAACAAACCCTTAGCGTAACAAGTTCTCCAAGTAGCCAACAAAAAAGCAACTATACTTCAAAGAAATAATCTTGTCCCACCGCTTGAATCCTGCAAGGCAGTGCCAAAATCAAATCCAAAATACACATTCGTCTTTACTTATGTATAGATGTACTGCTTTATTTGTTTGCCAGATTAAGTAAAATAAAACATGAACCTGTTCTAGTGTTGTAATTTAATAGTTCAAATATTATATAAAAAAAATAAATAGACAACGCGCGTTCGGATTCACTTAAATACATAAATATTGAATACAAAAAAGTGCTATTGGCGTATTTAGAGCGTGGTGAATTTGTCTGAGTTTTAGAGTTACATGAAATACCAACAAGCCAACAAAAAGCAACTATATTTCAAAGAAATAATCTTGTCCCACTGCTTGAATACTACAAGGTAGTGCCAAAATCAAATCAAAAATACACATTAGTCTTTATTTATGTATATATATATATATTATGTATTGTACTGTTTTACATGTTTCCTAGACTAAGTAAAATAAAATATAACCTGTTTTTTCAAAGAAAACCTCAAAGCTATAAGATAAACAAAATGAAAGAATTCCGGTAGCAAATAAAGGCATCCCAGATAAAATTTAAGACAATTAAAAATATTTAAATCACAACACATAATATACTTCGATAACGAATATAAAACGAAGATAAAAGAGTCTCGTCACGCTTATAACTCATATGGCACCTCAGATATTCCGCCAACATTTGTCTTAAACAACCTAATATTACATACTTATTCTATAACCCAACATTAGAACATACCGATAATTCCAAACAACATTCCTAGGCGGAACTCGCCCTTGCAACAATAAAAAAAAGGCCCAATATAAAAATAAAAGATAAGAAATTAGAAAGACGCCATTGAAACCAGGAAACACAACAAACACAATAGCTAACACGTAGAACAAAAACAAATCCACAGCTGCAAGCCATAAATGAATAACATCGTCTGACTTGACGCAAACCATAAAACAAAGCAATTGATCCCTACAACAAAAAAAGGCATGAAGGTTACAATTTATTACAAAATAGAAAGCTAGCAAAAAATATACCCTATTACGCAAACGACTCTATAGACAAAGGAACCCCGAGCATTATAAACCTTTATTACCTACCTAACAAACTCACCAAGTTGGCACAACCCAGAGATTTACATTTGAAGTTATAATTTAATATTGGCATTAGGTACCACAAACCAAACTTCATAACATATTCAACTAAAACTAATACATTTTTCTCCACAGCTGCTTTAGAAATTAAGCTCTTTTTACAGCATAGAAATATGGAGATATACGCAGACACCATAACCAAAATCCCAGGTAACTGTCTATATAGAGCAATCGCATACCAAATCAACGATCTGTTTGGCATTACATTCGACCATCTAGCAATCCGACGCGACTTAGCTAAGTACGTTGAGGATAATCAACACAACGATAACATACACCAAGCTATTAGGAGTAACCTAAATGACACACTAACAGATCTACAGACTCAAATCAACAAATACCTACAAGCTCAATATAAAGAAGGTACCTGGGGTGGGACTGATATATTGATAGCAGCAGATGAATACTACAGCATCAACGTCAAAATCTTCCAAGGCTATCCGCTAAAAGAAACAATACAATTCAGCCCGAAAAATATGATGACGCAACAGGTGGCATAGGCCTAATATTTAATGGAAATCATTACGACTGCTTCAAGAATCATTTGGGCGCTTCTTCACTAAACCCCACACAAAAGACAGAAAGCTCAGACGAATGCACCCCGGAAGAAATAACTGACGAAACCGGCTACAGACTAATAAGACCGAAGCCTCATTACACAACTATAAAACAAATAGACAACATCAATATCGCTACATGGAACGTAAGAGGCGCGGCGACCTTAAACAAAAAAGCAGACATTGACTCGATACTAGAAGATAAATTGATTCACATTGCATGCCTACAGGAAACCCACTTAAAAACAGGTTCTTACAAATCTAAACACTACCTCTGGTCTCTATGTGAAAACCGAAAAAGGGGATTAGCCATCCTAATCAGAAAAAAATGCGGTCTCACAATAAAATGGACAAAATCAAACACAAACAACATGGCAGCGCTAATCTACCTAGATAACCAAACTACACTATTTATAGTTAATATACGTGTCTCAAACTCAACGTCAGTGGCAACAAATGATTTAGCTAAATTCATACATTATAATACTGGGCGACTTCAATGCACACGTCGGCTACCAAAACCCAAAGACACGGCATAATCCAAAACAAATAGGTAAAAACCTGCATCACAAAACTACAAACAACAACGGTGAAATCATGACAGATCTAATAAGAATGGGAAACCTCCGACTGGACACATCTTTCGGCCGCAATAGTTGTAAAACGACATACAGATCCGGCCGCAATATTTCACAATTCGACCACATTATGACCCAAGCTAAAACTCCACCATCATTTAACTATATAAAAGGCGAATACTTACTACGAATATTAATACGCCACTTTCGGACCATAAAATCATCTGAGGCAATCTAAGACCTTTAAATAGAAATACCAACAAGACCCACCAATTTAATACTCAAACAACAACACCCAAAAACAAGGAGCTAAACACATTTAAATATAAATCGCTAGATTATGAACTACTTCAAAGTAAAGGCACAAAAGAAAGATACCAAACGGAAGTAATTGAACTTTTAAACAAAAGACAGCAGAACAAAATCAAAGCCAATCTTTCCTGGGAAGAAATAACAGGAACTATAAAAACAGCAGCCATGAACATCCTGAAATTTTATCGGAAATATTCCAGAGATATACAGGTTAGCTCAAACAAAACTACAAAAAGCAAAATGCTTGAAAAACTAGCGGCCCTCTGACCCAATCCACCAAAAAATCCTGAAAGAGTGCAGATATCACCTACAAGCAATAGAGGTCGCCGAGGAACAAGAAAAATATCGTGCATTCTTCAGTGACCTATCAACTAGACACCCCTCAGTAAGAATGAAATTCACATGCGAATTCTATAGAAATCATAAGCAAACAGAAAGACGCCGACTAAAGCAGACTTTTATTTCTATGTCTAAATGGGAACAAGTACTGGCAAAAACAGAAGGACAAATCATAGAAGAATTGACAGGCGAAAACGCAAAAAAAGAACTAGGCGCGGAACCTACACTATAAGAAATCGAAGGAATAATAAAAAAAAATGCGCAATAAAATAGCCCCGGGAATAGACCAAGTCGTAACAGAATGATACAAAGCCAACCCAGAAGAGCTAAATTTAGAAATTCTAAACCACATTCGAACTGCATGAAAAAAAAAATATATCATACTGCCATCCTCATGGACTCAGTCGATTCAAGTGCCACTCCCTAAAAAAACTAACCCGAAACAGGTAAATAACTACAGACGTATATCAATATGTAGTAAGGGATACAGAATTTATGCAAACTTTTTACTAAAACGACTGGACGAAACAATTGAAACAATAGACAACTACCAAGCCGCCTTTCTAAGTAATCGCTCCACGGATGACCACATGTTCACCTTACGTCGAATATTGGATGAAGAATGGAAAGCGGGTGAAAAAACTTTTGTTCTTTTGATCGACATAGAAGCAGCATTTGACACCGTGGATCACTCAGCCTCAGAGATATAATCGCGTCTAGAACAAATAAATCCATGACAAATCGAATCATAAAAGCTACTTTGAATGAATCTACATGCATTAAATGGTTCGGACAACAAACCAAATGGATAAAAAAAGGTAAGGGTGTCAAACAAGGCTGTCCCATATCACCAAGACTCTGAACAATAGTTATGGACGACGTCTTCAAAACACTAGCGAAGAACTACCTTATATAAAAATTAATCAAGATGACAAAATTCAACTACCAATTATTCTAGCCTTCGCGGACGACGTAATCATAACATCAAACGATATTCAACAATTAAACGAAATTTTTGTAAAGGCCACAAGTCTATTAAAGTCAGTAGGTCTTACAGTAAACGATACAAAAACGAAATTACTAGTTCGCGACCCACTAAACAAAAATAACAGGAACTTTTTTGTACTGGGAGAAACTACTTTATCTCCCGTTAAAGATATTAGGTATCTAGGGACCTATATCTAACCTGTACTGAACAGGAATGGTACAGTAAATGCCCGCTGCAAACAAGCGATCAAAAATTCGAAGACTCTACAAAAAATTATTTAAGAGGTCCCGCATGCAAGGGAAAACAATAAAACTTCTTTACAAAATGGTGATAGAACCAACTATGACCTACGGCCTCAAATGCACAGCACTAACAAAAGCGAATCGCTCAAAACATAGAAGATACGAAAGAATGATTTTACGCGACATGCTAGACAATGCAGGCCACGCACATATGTACAGCAAGATACACGACATTCTGGATGGAAAAACTATTACAAAAAGAATCAAATGCCTTCGAATGTGTTACTATGGACACATACTACGACGCAGAGACCCACATCTACTACACGCTGCATACAAACATGAAGCAAAAAATCGTAAAATAGGTCGACCTATTTATACCTGGAAAAATTCCCTACAACAGGACATGGAATACTATAAGAAAAGCCCTTCAGAGTGGATAGAGCTCGCAACAGACAAGAAAGAACTCATTTCAGCGGCTAGAGAAATATACAAAATGGACGAAACGGACAGCGAAATAGAAAACGACGAAACCGTCACCAACACACACAACGAAGTCAGCGAGGAAAACGAAACACACCAACGCTCTCCTCCATCGAATAACCCGTCCTCCTAAATTCCAATATTGGCTACAGGCTGCATAGTCGGTTGATTGTGGTCGACCGGTTGCGGCTAGTCGACCGTCCTCTCCCATCCCAGAGCGTGTCACTCCTTATAAAACCGTGCCCCCTGGTGTGGGGTCGTGGGTCTGGGCTTGTGCGACGCCACCGCTTCCACCCAGCAAGGTAGCGGTCGCTGGGAGGCCAGCTAGGGAACGTCCTCTGATACCTCGTATTGACAGCAAAAGTAAGCGAGCTCGACGCTGTTTTGTTGGCAAGGTGAAGCATGTAGACGAAGGACGTATATTCCAGCAAACGTGACTTTGATGGATGGAAGCAGCGTCGCATAGGTACGGCCAACGGCCTGTATTCGGTTCGTCCGTTTCAGCTTCGAGCTGGCTGGGTGTGGTGCATATGTTCATGTTCATGTTCATGTTAATAACGTTGCAGCTATATTGTTTTCCCGCCTTTAAAAAGACATAGTTAATGCTTCATAATAGGTAATTCTATCTTATTGATCGTAAAGGTGAAATTGCTGATAATATCAATAACATTGCAGACATTGGCATTCAAGCTATTACCATGAAAGGTGTTGTGGATAGACTCATAATATTACCCATTATATTTCCACCATTCAATCCACTCTATTCAAATAATGTAAACCTGCGCACTTTTCTCATTCGTTGTGATGTGCAAGCGCCGATAATCTCACAAAGGCTATCCCGTGGCTGCGACACAATAATTCGATAGAAAGTCTGGCTAACCTTTTGAATGCAAAATAATGGAAAGCTCACTTTCAGAGACAGTCCATCCTCGAGCTTTTCCTGGTGCGCAAATGGCGTGTCGAAAGCTCTTGGAAATATCCAACGTAACCCGTCGTTCAACGGTATAGAATTTATAAAGTTACAAAATAAAATTAACTGTCATATATGATTATTATGATTAACAATTGTGTAATTACGGGCAACATGCCCGTGCTTACTTTAAATAATGTAATTTAATATTAAGTAGGCATTATACAATTAGTGAATTAGATTTACAAAGTAAGCTTTGATAATTGTTATATTGTATATTCATTTGCTCGAAATCTGAGGTGTTTTGAAAACAGTTTGCGTAATTACAAAATTAGTTTTATTTATATATTATGAGCTGATCGTTATTGTGATCTATAGAACTTATAATCGAACTTTATATATGTAAATATTTATCCATTACGATAAGAAGATTCAGGATCAAAATAAATAAGTGAAACTGAACGTTTAAGACCATTATTACTAAAAGCCTTAGAAACTGTTTTATTTTATTAATTTAAAAACGAAATAGTCTCATTAAACAGTTGACACTGACTCAATACCAATATTAGTCTGTTTGTGCTCATTACCAACAATGTGCGAAAAGCGATCAAACAATCCAATAATCACGTTATCGATCAGCCGTTAACGGTCGCCGACCGGTTCCAAACATTAAGATGGTCAAGTTGCTGACCAAAATGGGGCTTATTCAAAACGTCTCATTTCAGCACAGTCATTATTCTCTAGATTCTCAGACTACACTGAACCGGTTTACCGAACCATTAGCACTGATTTCCAGTTTTATCCTTTCGTGAGTAAGAAGAAAAAAATAATTAAATATTATGGAGCTAACTGTCTTTCGGGTTAAATGCTTAAAATTAAGTCTGACTAAGCTGTAATTCGCTTATGAAATATTTAAGCCGTTACAGCAACATGCCTTAAAAATGCAAATTGTCTAAAATTAGATTAATCTAAAAAAGCTTATAAACTGCTGTCTATCATCTAAGTATTTTGCAATCCTTCAATATCGTCTATTAGCTGATTCTCTTGACTAAAAGATTTCAAACAAGCTAGTCCTGTATAGGCTTTAGGACCTTATCATAATCATTCCCATGTTGCCAGTTTTTGTTTTGCAACTTTTGAGAGACTTTGGACATGGATCTAATAAGTAGGTTTAAATGGGACAAAACCTACTTGGAAACTCTATGAATAAGTCTCTTTTGGCCTGACCAAAAGAGACTTGAGACCTTTGAGCTTTAGCTAAATCATCGTGTATCAATGACCGAAACCTGTTCCGATTAGACGTTAAACGTATTTTTAAATTGCACACGTAAATCTTCGATAACAGGTTTGCTTGTGATAAAACTGACGGGTTTTTAACGTTGGTATTTCTGTAAAATTTGCAAAGAGAATTTAACAGATAAATCGCTGTATTGCTGTTATGTAATATTAATAATGTGCTCTGTTGTTATCAATAATCTAAGAATACAAATGGATGGAACGACAAGTGCCATTAAAAAATCTGCTAATCTATTAAGTCATTAGTTAGGTGTTAAATTTAAGGCACAATAGAAAAGATACAGCAAAAGCTATAAATATCAAATTAACCCACAAAGTTTATTAATTGGCATTAGAAACATCAATCTGCTGGAAGAAATTCCATTTGAAATAAGCACTTTTTTACTTACTTTTCTATTTAATGTTTCTTTATCGTATCTCTGTGTTAATGTTAAATAAATAAATAATAAATAAATAATAAGCTACTTCATTCCAGTATCAGTATCAATCTTTCTTTTATAAATGGACCCTTAACTCATCCAAATTATCATAAAATTTTTGACAGAATATTTTACTATTTCAAAACAAGTCTTAAAAGTAGACCACGTTAGAATTCAAATGTTCATGTATATAGAAACAGAGGCTACAAAAAAATGTCAGAAGCTAAAATATGCCGCGGCGTACGACTGACACAAAAACGTAGTGAAGAATGAACGCCATAACTTTAATGCTTTACCCATTACTTGCGTTTAGGATATTGCTGTAAAACATTGACTTTCTGGCCAACTGACACCTTTAACGATACTTGTAACCTACTGTGAAATACCAAATATGGTGTCAATCCATCTTAGTGGGAAAAGAAACATTACTTCTAAAACTTTGGTAAAGTCAATATTGACACATGTGTGTGGTTTTTGTTTGTTTTTACATATAATTAGATTTAGATAATTATGGGAACTTTCAATTTTTTTTTTCTAATAAAAAACAGGTCTTTCATTGTCTCTATAAACATTGTTTTTTATAACGATGATAATACATTTTTAGCTAAGGTTTGGTTTTTATTTTTAGCTAACAGTTTGACTAGATCAATAATATTTATTAAAATCACTCTTTTTAGAGCATTATCAACAAAAGAAGCTAACGGTAACACTACACCAGATAAAGCTATTGAAGCTGTTCGTGAGCCAGTTATCTTCGTTACACCTAGCAACACCTTCTTGGCATTTCCGCGTGATTTCGCTTCTCAAACACTTCTCTTCAGTCGACCTGCGACGAGATCGAAAGTCTTCCATTCTACAAAATCCTTCACAGAATGTGTTAACTTAGATTCACTTAAGTAAAAAAGAAGTGCCAATCATTTCCACTTTAAAGACGAAACGATGAAAAATAGATTTAAGTGGCATTATTAATGATGTTAGTATAGAAAAAATACTTGAATGGTCAGATTTGGATAAAAAAATATCGTATAGTTTTGGTCAAAACTGAAGATGGTACCAGGTTTTTAAGGAATTGTTAGGAGTCATTTGTGTAATTGAAATTTATTACATTTATAAAAAATAATATGCCTACACAACAGTTTGTTTTCTAGATTATCTTACATATAATAACACTTATTCTGTTGATTAAAATGCTAAGCTAGAGCAGCGATCATTGCAGTCATAATTGTAATTAATATCCAATCTTGAAAGTAGGGCAGACGAACCAATCATGCCCCTCGTTCCAATTATTAACAGGGATACAATTACATACGGTACTGAGAACCGATTAGCTTCAGCTGAACTGCACTAAGGGCGGTGGTGGTCTTAGCAATTTGCAATAATAGTGCATCGTCGGATTTTAATAGTTGATTATTCCGGCCGATGACGGCGCCAGTGGACTTCACGCAGCTTGTTATCTAGTAGTCAATATTGTACTTACTGATGTTGTTGGGAACATCAATGATTACTAGCTAAATCAGAAATAAACATCACATAACAGCCAAAACCATGATAGCTCTTCTTCTACAATTATTCGACAGCTACGATAAGCCTTTTAAATTGTTCTTACAATAGTATTTTCTACTTATAAGGCGGAGATAGAACTATAGAGAAAATAAGCAACGCATCCACACGAGTTGTCGTATAAAACTGATCACATATGTATCGAATAATTCCACTAGGTCACGCTTAAGCATCTGAATCTCGAAGCCATATTAATATCCAGTCGGAATGGGCGCACGGCCGGCGATCGGGGACACCCGAAGATGCTAGGCGCGGCCAGTCTTCGGCGAGAAGAATCAGGTGGATTTATAACAGCTTCCTACTATCAGATTTACAGCTAGTCATTTCAAAGAGCGAATAAAACTATAGGGTTTACAACCTTTTTATGTTCACTTGCGGATTTATACCGTCTATCTTAACACACACACACACACTTGAAATTACAATATTATTGAAACATTATTTTGGAAATGAATCTTTTATTGGGCACGCTCATGAATAAGAATTCAACAGAGCAAACTAAAATATATTATTAATTGAAATTTTTTTTTTCGATTTTTTTTCGCATTCACAATTTGTGTATTATGTACTCGGTTTAGTTATGAATGTCTGAACATTTCTATAAATACCAGATATTAAAATAGTACAAAATGAAGTTACAAATAACAAAATTTACTAAGTAAGTGTGCACAGTCGTTTCTGAACAGGACAAAGCTGTTTTCAATTTACTTCGAATCAGTCCTTGCATGAATCGAATATAAATCAAACAAATCCCTTAAGAAACACTAGACCAGTCACCTTCGGCCACACGTGCGCTAACGGGAAGAAACCGATCACCGTCTTCTGCGGCCGATCCACGTGGCGGCGACAGACAGCTATCACAAACACGACGTACCGACCGCAGACACCGCAATGATACTTCCACGTATTTACGTGGTATTTATTGCTTGTCTGTGAATCTCAAGGATCAATTTATCGATACTTCCAAACGAGCTCCGATGCGCTTGGTTTGCGATAATGGCAGTTAAGCATCTTTTGCAATTCACACGGAATGGGTGCCCAAATGTCTTGAGCTACTCTGAACTTTGGAACCAGACTCTCTCTCTCTCTCATTTAAGCGTATTCTTGGTTCCTTCCTCAGCTGTTCGGAACCCGACTGTCCTTGCAGTTATTGCATCCCACCAGCCCGCATTAAGCTGACGAGATGGGTTAATTCAAACTAAGGACGGTCACGGTCAGCAATCCCAGCAATAAAGACAAAAATCGCAAATTTTTAAAATTAAATGAAGAACAACATAGATACGATGCCAATCAAATAGGTAGCCCTTGCTTATTTCTAAAATGTTTTGTAATCCATCTGATTGGTCATCACAAATTATTATTATTTGAATGCAAAGGCATCTGTCCCCTTCATTGTCTCAATAAAAGATAAAACACACTTTTAAAAAGCGGAATGATAAAATTCTACCTATGACGTGAAAGACAGACGAGCTAAAAATGGAAAACTCTCATTGGCAGTCAATGTAATTCAAGTACCTAACTGTAATATCTAAAACAGAAAATTGAGTGCTTTTTAATTCCGAATCACCCATAACCCTACCATATGGGAACATCCTGCAGTGAAGCCAATTTAAGGTTGAATTCCTGCAACGAAGCGTTCTACTGTAGAGTAAGGTCGGTATTCCATAGGTGTGCACGATCTACAATGACATGACTTCTTCTTTTATACTGTTATTTCAATAAATAAATAAATATATTAGGACAAATCACACAGATTGAGCTAGCCCCAAAAGTAAGTTTGAGACTTGTGTTATGGGATACTAACTCAACGATACTATATTTTATAATAAATACATATATAGACAAACATCCAAGACCCGGGCCAATCAGAAAAAGATCATTTTCCATCATGACCCGATCGGGGATCGAACCCGGGACCTCTCGGTTCAGTGGCAAGAACCTTACCACTGCGCCACCGAGGTCGTCAAAATCAATGATGGTCGGTATATAAATAGTGGTATTCAAGTTAGTTATTTTAGTTTACTTTGACCATTTCACCTAACATTCACTTTTTCTTCGTGCTTTTTTAATTGGTACTTTTGTATTGGTTTAGTTTTTCATTGTTTTTGTACCAAAGATAAACGGTTCCGAATAGCTTTAAGACAGCTTTGAATGGTTTCACACAATTTTCGTCAAGTCCTTTCAAATTATTTTACAAATTCATATTCTGTAACTAATAAATTATTTTACCGTGTTAACTACTGTTACCGTGTACTAATAAAATGTCCCTAATCTAAGATATATGTATGTATAAATATATTATGTCTACAACTGTGGCACGCAGTCATAACCTCTCCGAGCGCAGTAATGGACGACAGCCCTAACTCCATATACATATATTATTTCCCATTGCGGCAAGTAAACCAATAACCCTACAAACACAGGGAAGTCTATTAGGGGCAATCGAGATAAATGCTGACGGGTTTGTGGACCAAAAGTGGAACTAGGACTCCGGTTTAGAGGCAATTCGACCGAGGGTTTCTGTTTCGTACAACATTGTTTGAGATATAATGACTGTTACTTAATTACACAATATAACGAGGTGTTCCCCTCATTCTGTGTACAAATTTATGTATCTGCTACTTCAATAGCACATTTATTAAATTTTCAGCATTTTCTATTTTCGAAAAATACATATAGGTACAGTCTGTCAAGAAAGTGAACAATGCGTATTTTTAACGAACTACATTTGTTTGCCATTACAATAACAAATACACAGCGCCCTTATTAATTTTCTTCACTTTCTTGACAGACTGTAGTGTATTGTATTAAAGTACCATTTATTAATTTCTTAAATAGATCTCATTATAAGCAGCGCCGACTTGGACGTATGAGTTTCATCGTAGCAATAGATCTTGACCGCTGTTTACAAATTTCACGGTCCGACAGCCAGTCGTCCCGTCCGATCCGATTCGTATCGTACGTGCTCATCATCATCATCGCTCATGGATAATATATAAGCATTGTGCTTGCAAAATGATTCAAAAATAG
Organism: Plodia interpunctella; assembly: GCF_027563975.2. Classification (NCBI taxonomy): domain Eukaryota; kingdom Metazoa; phylum Arthropoda; class Insecta; order Lepidoptera; family Pyralidae; genus Plodia; species Plodia interpunctella. The sequence continues at coordinate 10,500,059 of NC_071294.1, forward strand.
ATGTTTAAAAGATTATATCGAGGAGTACACAATGGCGGAATTATTTACAACAACAAAAAATAACACTTACCTAAATGCTAACAGTAAATATCAACCCAAAAATTTTCCGAACTTTGCTAGAACTTCGCTTAGATACGTAAGTGTACTATATCGATAGACAGACATGGCCAATGATATGGACTGCTACACTGGGGTCCCGAGTTCGATCCCTGGTCAGGTCAAGAGCACTCAAATTATCACTACATAGTACAAAACAAAATCGTCCTCCGCATCTATCTGTTTCTTCACACAAGGTTTTTTTCCGCTGTCATTGGACAATTTATGTCCGAAGGTTTTTTCCCGACATGAAGCCGGGCCATGTCGCTAGTTAATAATAAAAAATATATTATTTTTACAGCATTTTAAAAATACTGAGGATATGACTAACGGTGTCACTGTTATTCCCCATTACCTATTGACGCTTGCAAACTATGATACGCACAACATGTGTTAGATGTAATATTATCTATTTACAATATTATAATTGACGACCTCGGTGGCGCAGTGGTAAAGTTCTTGCCACTGAACCGAGAGGTCCTGGGTTCGATCCCCGGTCGGGTCATGATGGAAAACGATCTTTTTCTGATTGGCCCTGGTCTTGGATGTTTATCTATATATGTATTTGTTATAAAATATAGTGTCGTTGAGTTAGTATCCCATAACACAAGTCTCGAACTTACTTTGGGGCTAGCTCAATCTGTGTGGTTTGTCCTCATTTATTTACTTATTTATTATTTATTTAGAATTTATAATTATGTGTATCGATAACATCATACGCCCCACGCTTACAGTATAGAGTGATAATATATTTACTATAATGTTAAATTTATCGCATTAAGTTAATACATGCATTTATAGACTTCTCTTTATAAATAAACTATGCAAATTGTGCAATTATAAAATAAAATGTAATGATAAGATAAAGTAAATGCATTTACATATATAATAATTTTTATACAGCTAGCTAGATATTGTACTGGATATAGAATTTGTATTTCTCACTATAATATACGTCTGTATTCCCGGTTGGATTCCCGGCTGTGACGTTGCGAACCCGAATTCGGCTGTGTGAGAATGCTGTTGTCGTCAAGGGTGCCAGTATCCGCCTTAGAATAAAAACTCTCCGCCGAACACACAATCTAAGAAGAAATCGCAAACATTTCTAAAAATATTCACTGGCTAAAGTTAACTATTGCAATTACAATTCAACTGATAACATTCAAATATCGATAAGAAATCCGTGTATGAAACATATGATAATAATACACATGTGATATAAGCATGAATCGAGAGGTCAGGCCTCCTCTCACGGCCAAGGTTTAATTATATCTTTATTATATTAATACGCGTCTTCTTGTAGATTAATGAATTCGTGTTATCTATTACAGTAGGCCAAGTGTTAAAATTCTTCTTGTTGTTATGGTAACCTTTACGAACATTAATGTTATACATCCTACATATCCTGACCTTTACAACCAGTATTTCACCAGTTTTCCCAAAACTCCATGCGCAAACGCATTTACCACTTGGATATGCGCCGAACTTTTTAGGAAAAATACTTGGAGTAAACCCATCTATGATCCTGACGGCTTACTGGACTGAGCACTTATCTCTGTCACTCCCTCGCTACTGGTAAAGGAGGGATCATTTCCCCACTTACCTAGGACTTCACTTAAAATTAATCTTATTGTACTTATTGTAGAGGAGTTAATTAGAAAGGTACATTTGCCCCCTGGCTTTGTATGTTATATACATTTCCCCATTTCATAATCTTATTGTGCTAAAGGCTGGTTTTTATTTATGGTTTTTTTCTGTAGAGTAATCCGTAATTCGTAGCAAATACGAGCTTCCCTAATGATGACAAGAATTTACGTACTTGTCACACATAGGCACTATACACGGCATATGACTTTCTTATAGCTTTAAATAACTGTCAGTGATTTTATCCTAATCTTTGACTACTAATTAAAAGCAATTATACTCGAAGCTAAGTATTCATTTAGAGGCTTGACATCAAAATAATTATATTCGAGAAAGAAGTTGACTTTGCACTGTGTCATATAAAATTAATGCTCGTAGCAAAGACTCATAATTATGTTAGTTGAGTCGACAAATAATATTCCGTTGTACCGGATACACACTATCACAAACATTGCGTTGTTTTGGTACCACATTGAATAACCAGCAATGTATGCCAAATCCACCAAAGTTTAGCGAATTTTATTGCGATTATGTATAGCCAGCGCTAAGTCCACACCAAGTCTCGCGGCAAATGTGGAACTATCAATAACAGATCCGGCATTTTGTTGTCAACGACTGTAGCACCGCATCTGCAGAATATTAATGTGTACGGAAATCGACGTAAGCACAGAGCCACTATTTTATCCCTATACTTATCGAAAGAAAAAATAAAGCACCAAAGTCGTCAGTAACTTTTTAGCACGGGGAGTAATGAATGAAATATGAAATGCACGGAAACAAAACCGAAGGCAAAACTAGTACCTAGGTATATTAATATGGCCACAACACACGCCGTGGAGAAAACTCAAGCAGTCGTCCATTCTGCAAGTAATGACGTGTCCACAGAAGACAAGGAGCTACTTAAAACTGACAACACATTAATTATAGAAGTAATAAATTTAACGAAGGAAGTCGCTTAATGATGATTTTGATTACACGTTAATTGCCTTTCTAAATGAGTTGCTGTCAAAAGGAAAATATATTTTTCAAATAATCAATTACAAACTAACACGAAAATCAGACGACATCAAAGTACCGCAAAGATCTTCCGAAAAATGAGAATCAAAATCTAAAGACGATAGCAACAACAAAATTCAGAACAAGGTCAAGAATTGTCTCAGGGGACTTAGAAATGGACAATGCTGTGCCATTTACAGACAGAATCGTGGGAGTCAACCAAAGTTGAGAACCTTAGACAAAAGTCCAAACGCAACAATAGGGCACTAATCCAAATTGGTACAAATTTATTTGTGCCGTCACTAGAAAATTTATATGCAGTTCATTCATTCGAAATAATTTTAGTGTCAAAATAGAAATGAAAACAAGTGATTGTTGGTAAAATGTGAAAGAATTATTGTTGTGGCGATCAAAAATGGCGGAGTTATTGAAGTCAATTAAGATGGTTTGGCTCAGCGTGACAATAATACAAATATAATGCTCGTGCGCGGAGATTTGGCGAGCGATTAGTCATGGCCGACAAAAAATTTGAATACTGTTCGTAAAAAGAAAAAAATATATAATGTGTTTATTTGCATTAAATGGATATAAATGATATTAATTTACGTGTATAATTAGTTAAAATATTTGTAAACTTTTAATTATGTAGTGATATCAGGCGCACGTGATAATCAATTCAGTCATTATAGGTAGATTATTAAAAAGCTTCCAGAAAAATCCTTTGCTGTTATGGAAGTTGCTGATTTATGTGGTAACATTAATTTCACTTTATCTATCATTGGTCACATATAAGTATTATCTCATGTGCATTTCTTAGCGTCATTCCCACATTTAACCACTTGGACCCGTTACACAACTGAGGTTAGGTAAGTCATCAGGTCCATGATGCGTGAGGAAAAACAATATAACTGTCAGTGTGATTACAAAACATTCCTTAGTACTTATTACAAGTCTTCTATCGGGAGCTAACGGTTGTAGAACTATTACGTTTTGCCTCAATACACAACGCGATATCACAAGGTGCTCAGCATCGCGAAGATTCGCGAAATTGTGTGAGAAATATTACGCTATAAATAACTTGAAGGCTCTCTTGAAAGACAAGCGTATAGGCACGAAATAATAACAGTGCATAAAATTGAAGTTGCAAATAGTAGGAATAAATGTTACAATGACAAGAAATATATTTGAGAAGTACTTGTATTAATAAAAGCAGAAAATATGTATTGTGCTTATATGACACCTGTGTTACCTGAGGTAACGATTTTAATTATATCTCACACACACAAATTAGTTACGGAATTTAGGACTTCCAATACATTGCTCGACATATTTTTTGCTATACGTACGTGACATCTAAAAATAGATGTTTATTATTCTCGACTCTATTACTTGTTGATATCGGAAAAACTATGCTATTTGTGGTTTGATTTGAAGTTTGATCAAAAATAGTTAAGTATTGTGAACTTGCTTCACAAGTTACTATTTTGTGGCTAATCTAAAAACTAACTCGCGCCTTTTTGTGCCCTTTTGTGCTAAATCTAATTACATATTTGACATATTTACATATTTTATTTATTTATATTTATATTATTGATATCACCAATTGTTTTCTATGTTTCTCATAAATGTAACATACTATAGAAGAAACAAATTACTAACGTTACATAAAATGTGAATATTGAATGAAATTTATTAATTATTTCAGTAACTGTATCCGTGTAAACTTCGAATAAAGCCGTGGAATCAGTGTCAAGTTCAGCCAAGGCAGAGAAGGCACGGGCGGTGCGTAACAATCCAATAACCGACGCAATTGCGATCTTTAATCGGACAGCGGAATGGTGAGGCTAATTTGACGACTTCGGTATTCTACCGACCCAAAAGTTACAGGCTCTGCATACTTTATTATCCGTTGATATTCATGGTGTAAAATTACTTCAATTTAATAATACAAACAGTCTTGCTCTTATGGGAATTTTATTAAAATATAAAAGATTTTTTCAAGTCAGTTAGCGCATTCCATAAATAAGCGCATTCAAACTCTCCAGCGTTATTGGTATTCTTCAAATATAACGGTGAAAAAATTAAAGTAAAAGTAAATTACAATCGAAATGTATCTATAAAATGTACAATAAGAGCAAAATATAACGACCTGAAAGAATAAATGGTGGTCACGCCACGACCTTCGACCACGAGGATGCCGACTGTGAAAAGAAAGTTTTCATCGATATTCGATTTGATACAATTTTTTCACTTGAAACAGAATTTAATATAGGTGCTAAAAGAATAAATTTCCACCCGTAAGATTAGAAAGGTGCTACAAATAAAGACGTCACGTGAATATAATTTCATAATACCATTTTTATAACCCTATCATAATCATATATTATCTCACATTATATACAGACCACAAACCACAATGTTATAGAAATATCATTGAATTCAACGAAGTGTGATCTAACTGGAGAGACATCAGATCGTCAGTTTTACAGCTGACCGATTCTGCGTAATATTTCACTGTTGATAATCAACAAGTTGAGTGAACAACGGATGATTTGTTGATAGTATGATGTCAAGGTGAAGCCAGCGATGACAGCTCGAGATATTTCGATTGTACTTATCAATCACAGATCTAATTAAAATGTCAAGTTCTCATTTGCTTCGGCTAAATCTACGGTGATCATTCAATAAAGATTGTTGTTCAACATTTTTCAATATAACACGAGAAGATCTTACACCAAGCATTAACTCTTCGTTAACAGGTGATGAATTTACAAAATCTTTTACATGTTTGCCAACATTGCAAATTTTCATTTTAAATCACAATACCAAATGGTAATTCGATGTCACATAAAAACTGTGGCAGATGATACAAAAATTCAAACATAATATTGTGTTTGAATTTTTGTATCATCTGCCACAGTTTTTTTTTGTGACATCGAATTACCATTTGGTACAACAAGACCCTGTGACACAACAAGAAAATGTTCAGTATTTACAAACGATATACTTTGTGCGTAATCTCCGAAATAGTAAACAATTATAAATACATCATTTATATCATTACCCATAGCGGAACATGATGGTCAATACTCAGTCGAATCTACTCAACAAGACAATTCTGAGAACCAAGCCAATTATTTCATTGGCTTACTTGTATCAAGTATTTTCTGACTCGCCTCTGATATGTTTACTTTAAATTAGATAATTCGTACAGATAATAAGAGTATTTGGATGATGCACGAGGTTTTAAATTGGTCCAATTTAAGAGCTGCCAAACCCGTAGTTTCAAGGCTTATGAAGATCCTGACAATTTTTTTTGCCGAAAATGTATCAATAAAAAATATATAGAAGAATAGAAACGTATTTCGAAAAACTATGTTTGGAAGAAGGAGGCAAAAAGCTGATAACCAAAACCAATATATTTTTGGTCAAAATATATAATATTCTCAACGTAATTGAATTACACAGAATAACAAAAACACACAATCTGGAAAAGCAAATATATTTTCGAAACGAGTGCACACATTGTTGGACCGGAAGCCATTGGAGGCAGGAAATGGCGGTGGAATAGACATACCTAATGGTGTTACCTCATCAGCCATTCATCACAATGTCAAAGGTAAAACAATTACTTAGTTAACGTCATCAGCTTTAGTTTTAATACGCATTTTGCGGTCATATATGCTAATCCTAAATAGAGGTAATAAAATGCCTGACCGGTGATGAAGAAGCATTTAAAAATAAAAATAATAATATTATCGGATTGATAGAATTCGTGTACATCTCAGATTTTTTATTTTCTCTTCCTCTTGTCATATTCTGCTCATTTCAAGGAAGTTCGAGACTTGTGTTGTGGGTGGTAATATTAGTATATTACTTAGATAAACATCCAAGTCTCATATTAATCTGAAAAACATCATTTTCCTGGCCATCTCGACCTGACAGTTTAGCAGTTTGGTATGATGACCATCCGGCCACAGAGGTCTTCGTATGTTGATGATGAAATAAATTTAGTTATACAATAAAAACAATAACTAACCCACACTCCGCTGCAGATCTTAAATTAATGTTTTATGAGATCCAACTAACCTTGATTATTGACCAAGAAAATTGAAATAACCGTCTTCGACACTAGGTTAGCTCAGATTAAACTGGCCGATTAGTCAAGCTCATAATATGCAATATTAGCTATAACCGCTTCAAAGCCGATAAGCTTATTTATTCTGATAATAAGGCTTCTATGCCGAAGCTGAAGAAACCAGTTAGCGATAGACTCCCGCGGCTGTAGATGAAGTTACTCATTATTATGCGAGTGATAATTTCTACTAAGAACCCAATTTGTTAGGGTGTGTTGCGTCGACTGAAGATATTTTGTGTTGCTTTGATGAAATAAGGTAGTAAAGATTATGTTCAAAGAGCCTATTAAAATAGGTTATATTGTGTTAAGGTTACCTAAGTAAAACTATCCGCAAAAATGAAATTTAGTAATAAGAAAAAAAAAACGCTTCAAATCTATTATCCACGGGAACTAATTAACATCTAAATATGTATGTATTTGTAATGTATCTTGTATTCAACATAATTGTAATAAGCTCTTAAGACAACTTAATTAATTACAAATAATAGAACGTAAATAAAACGTGGAAATAAGTGATAGTAGCAAAATATATACATCAGAAGCATAGGTCCCACATTTGAAGTTTAACATTGAAGTAGGCTGTAAATAAAATTCTAAGTCTTCAGTGAACACACCTTTACAATCGAATATTAACTGATTGATAAATAACGGTGTGCCATTGGCATCACTTGGAGGTTATAATACCTCGTTTTTGTGTCAAAACTGATAAATTATCTTCATCGATTAAATTCAGATTGTATCAGTTGTCAATAAAAATGCATCATGGGATTGAGCAAATACCGGATTTTAAAAAGCTGGCTTCGAATATAATTTACTGTGAAAACAGAATTAACAAAAATTTCTTATAGACATGTGATGTTATAAAAAGAAATCCACCTGACAAGTTAGTCTGTAGCAACGTAAGAAACTAAAAAAACTAGCGCACGTATTTTTGTGAGGTTTTCACTATGTACCTAATATCAACGATACACATATATATACGTTAATCAAGCATAAGTAACAGGACTTTCTGGAGCAGAGCGGTGCGGCAGTAAACATGTCTGCAGTTCTCGAAGTTATTTACACGACACATAGTGCGTTCACGTCCTATACTGTTATTTAATGGTAAATAGTGGGAAACTACTAGGTTGAGATGCTATAAGCACGATTTGATAGTTTGAAGATAGGGGAAAGAGTAAACAGGGTAATGTATCTGCAATTAAAGGAATAGTAAAGAATAAATATAAATAAATAAATATATTAGGACAAATCACACAGATTGAGCTAGCCCCAAAGTAAGTTCGAGACTTGTGTTATGGGATACTAATTCAACGATACTATATTTTATAACAAATACATATATAGATAAACATCCAAGACCCGGGCCAATCAGAAAAAGATCATTTTCCATCATGACCCGACCGGGGATCGAACCCGGGACCTCTCGGTTCAGTGGCAAGAACTTTACCTATATGTATTGCATAGTATAGACGACTAATGAGGAAGGCTGACATCAAGTAAAAGGAACAAAAAGGAAGATATCGAAGCTAAAGAAATAAACGATCTAATATGCTCAAAATATGGCTATAAATAATATGATAGTATTATTATCATTGACCGAGCATGGTGAGACAAACTAACATATTGTATCGACCACAACTAACTAACATTATGTATCAAATATATCAGGAAAGGGGTAGTTGAAATAAATAATAGATAGTTAGATACAAAGACACAAATAAAACTAACTAGCTACGATCAATGACAGATTTCTGCACAAAGTGGGTCCATGTCAAAACTGTGCCATTATTTAATAGTAAATACTAACGTAGTGATAGACATAACTAGAAATGAATAATGGTAACTAGAGATACTGATGAACAACGGTGCTAAATAAAGCGAGAAATAACTGCCTTTTCTTGAATACCATTCTGTGCAATTCGTTAGTTGTAACATGATCCATGACAGAGTAATCTACATTGCATTGTTGTTTATGGACTTTACAAATGAAGGCGACCAATTGAAAGACGTAGTCGAATTGAAATAGAACGTAAATGCGTGTATGTCAGAAGGTAAAGGTAAGGGAGAAACAAGCATTCAAATATAAAGCAACATCATCATAGTACAACGAATCATACATTGAATACATTGAAATTAATGAACAGAAGATTATGGACTGAAACGTATATATTTTATTTAGTAATAATACATTCCATCTCCCAACACAACGATTATACTAACACAATGGTACAACTTCAATCGACACAATTATAGACTGACCGAGAGCATGATCTCGATCAAAGAAACTCGATATCAAACACAATAAGTTGCAATAAATCAATTCGATACATTTCTCTAGACGTCAAGACATTACTCTCATAATCCATGATCGATACCAGCAATCGATTCACTTTCGCTCATTCGATTCTTATCGCAAAAAGTAGCCGAGCGGGCGCTGGTTCTTTCCTCGGCAGGTTCCTGCTTCTTGCAATGAAATGCGTATAGTTTGAAATAGCACCTGACTGAAAACGAAACCAAAGAAAGAATGAACCTCTATAATTGGCTGGATTGTATTTCATTCACCGAGACCGAAGTGATTGAACCCAGATTGTTCGTATCCTTGAGAACTGGTTGTTGAATAGTGTTATATAAAGTCATGTGAAAATTTTAAGTTCACGTAATACGTAAGCTAAAAGTGCAAATACAAAGTAAGTTTGGTATTGAAATGAGAAAGATCAGAAACCTCAGGATTATAAACGTGGGAAGATTCATCAGAGATGAGATAGTAAAATGCTTTTATTAACATTTATTAATTGAATAATAGAGATGCACTGCAATATAGCTGCTATTTTTATGCTAATAGTTCGAATAGAAATGGAATGAATGGTTCGAATGGAAATAGTAGAAGCCGTAAACAGGTGTGGCAAATATTTAAAGAATATGATGAAAGTTATATCTAACATCTGATCGCTTTTTCTCGATTACTTCCTGTGTTAGCGTCACAGCATAGGGTCCGCTTTTGTACTTTTTCGTCACCACTTCGCACGGTCTTTTGCATTAATAATATATACCTATATGCATTAATAATAGTAATACATATTGGAAATCAATTACAACGGGCATAAATATCGATAATGTAATGATGAACCTATAAATGTATAAATACATTGATATATATTCACCCACCAGACGTGCAAGGTGTTGGGTGTTACAGTGCAATAAAAGTTTATATCTAGACAGATGTTCGGATGTTTATTACGAAAGCTGATAGTCGCCTAGGCTCTTGTAAATTACTTGTGCATTTAGTCTTTACTATTAATTTTACAGCTGATAGGCATAATTGCTTTCAAAGAGTAGTCAGTTAATTCAAATCTATACATATCTAAATTATTGCAATCTTAATGGCAGGCATTGGTCACCTGATAATCTGGCGTATAATATAATGAACCATGTATCGGAAATTTAGGTGAATCCCCCGATATCCTATATCAGCATTTAGCAGTGCAAATAAAAGTAAGTCACTAACACTAAATTGGATCATAATCTCTAACATTAGGGTGTAATCAACAAACTGAAAAACATCGTGAATTTGATCCAAAATTTCTAACTTGAGAAGTGTAACAAGTGCTCCTAATTTTGACTCTCAACATAACTCGCTAAGTAGAGCTTCGTAAAATCAACTTATAGCGGCCATAAAATAGCTTGTATAAAATTTCCTTTTCGAGTAAGCAGGAAGTGTTATTAAGATTTAGGCCGCCATTTCACAGGGGTCCGTTAAGATAACGAAGATATCAATAAACATTCAGCCCTGTTCCCACGATGAGAGTCGGCGTCCATCAGTTTGATCGACGGTGGTCACCACAGACTTACATTAAGCTAGATACCATCACCGGTAGTGCGAGGTGGGGAAGAAAAAAATAGAAAAGTGGACTCGGAACCGATGCCGCGACGCTTTGCACCTGAGAAAGAAACTGGAAAAACACTCAGATGAGAAAGGTAGAAAAAGAAAGAGAACACCACAATCAGTGGTGAGCATAAGTGAAGAGAGTGGAAGTGAAAAGTCAATCTACTCTTCGTGTATTTCACGAAGAGTAAGAGTAGAGTGCTTGATCACATGTAGTCACAAATAGGATCACACCACATACTTACGAAGTTAATAGATGAACATAACCTTCGACTAAAGGTACTAAATACTGGTGTAGATATGAAGATAATACTATGCTCTTACTTACTGCGATTATTATTTCGATTTGGATAAAGCACCTGCAATTAATAGTATCTAAAATAAATTAGAAGTCGCTCGTTAATTCATTGATAAAGAAACGAAGGGGAAATTTCATAAAACATAGCGAAACATAGGAAACCTTAGCGCAGAACAAAATCGGTGCTCCATCGTTTCGGGGGCCAAGATCCTTTTTGAGGTCACTGAGCCATGTGGAATGAGTAAAATATGTACAAAAATTGTATTACATTAGCTTAAATTATTTTAAGTATGTGGTATCTAGCTAATATAAATCTGTGGTGGTCACCATCGTAGCTCACATCTTTACCGTTGCTGTCTGTTAGTTAGTGCGGTAAATACTCATTGATATAATTGGAAACTAGCTCACTGCTTGACATGTATCTATGTTTTACACTGTCCAAAACATGAGTAAAATATTATCAAGATACCGCCGGTATTTTTAGGTTTATTTTGATAATTTTGATAATTATCTGAAATATCGTTACAAATATATCTTATCATTTTTCTGTCTATTTCATGTCGATTGGAATAACTATTGAAGGCAACAAAATATAAGACGACAGGCGGAATTACTCTGTCAGGCCAAAACTGCTGAACAGCTTTGACTGTAAAATATAAAATTTGCTACACGTGTTCTCTGTTGTATTTGGGGTTGTGACGTTGCAAACCCGGGGTCAGCATAAAACTAAACCTAAAAATATTGAATATTCTCCTTGGGAATGTTATTGTTGGCCATCAGCTGCCAAGACGTGTCCCTTAGTCGCTTCGTACGACATACACGAGAGAATGTGTGTGTGTGACGTTCTAGAATATGGAATGACCAAATTCTAGGACGAAACCACTCGTCATAAACTTACTCTGTAAAAGTAGACTAAAATCTATTAGAATATTTATAACCATTCCCATGAGAAATAAAAGCTTTCCTTCCAATGAGGAACAACATTATTGGATTGTGCATTTTATAATTGCATTCTATATCAGATCACTGCCGTGTGAACATTCAACTTGTCAATGCATATTGACCTTTCTCTGGTCGGAATAACGGTGAATGTTGCATGAGATTCGCTTGTAAACAACAGGTTGCACGGGCGTGTGGTCCAGTCATAAATTTCGTTTGCAACCTCCTGCGAGAATACCCTCTGGACCTACAAGATTAGACCCATTTGGGCAAAAAGTATCTACTTATTAATCTTCATCAACGCTGCCCGATCGACTTTCCAAAAAGGTTTGTGTTCGACAACACCAAAAAAAAAGGTCTAATAAAACTTCTAGACGTTTAAGATTAGACTTTATAGTAAGTTTAGCTGCTGAAAATCAGCGCTCGTCGAAATATTTAATTATTTATAAAACTTTATTGTTCCAAATAAAAATATACTTATAAACAAATGGCGCACTTAATGCTATAAGCATTCTCTTCCGGCTAATCATTAGGAGAAACAGAGAAAAGTTGTTCGGCGCAAAAAAGTAACTTAAACACAAATACTACCACATACAAAAATAGAATAATAACTATATATATAAAATAAAAATATAAATGGCAAAGCATAAGACTACATATATATCAATATATAAATACATACTATATTATGCCCAAGGAATACGGATAAAAGCTAAACAGAAAAGAGAAAATAAGGAGGAAAAGGAGACCAAAAGATGAGCACGTACTCTTTTCTTGAAAGAAAATTTGCTGTTTAAGACGGAATGTCAGCGGGCAAAGCATTCCAGAGTCGTGAAGATTGGAGGGCGAAGGAATTGGCCATGAAACAGGTCCGGAAAAGGGGGATATAAAGAAGGCGTGAGTTGGAAGAACGAAGCTGCCATTAATGGGAGTCAGAAAGATATTTGAACCAGCATTTAAGGTATTAATTATGAGCAGAACATAAATATATAGTTATTGGAGGGTTCAAAAGAACTGAGAATAGAGTGCAGAGCAGCCGAAGCTGTCTACGTTATCGGATAAGAAGCCATTTAAGCTCCGATAGATACGCAGAGATATGATCATATCCCAAAGCTGATGCTTACTATCATCCTCTTGACATTATTATTTTCATTGTACGTTGTATTAGTCACAAGTTCTTTCATTTAAAATTACTTTTTCAAATATAATTTTTGGAAGTCCAGGTTTTTGATGCAACCAAAAATCAGGATGAACCTGGCCATAGAGCTCCTACCTCTTATGTTAGGTCGAATCATGAAGATCCATAAGGTACTAGACTTCCTGCAAGACCAGCGAACATGCTTGTTTGAAGTCATGGAGATAACGTTACTTGCACGTATAGCTACAACTTTGGCACACACTGGTGCGTCTATCAAATTTGATTTGCATTATAGAGTTACAAGTCGACAAATGGATATACAGGCTCGACAGCTGATTGGCAACACGGCATTCTCAAACAAAGAGGAGGTAAAGTAATCATAAATTTTAAGACGCGGACCTTATAATAGACCAATGTCAGTAATAAGACACAACATAAAAATGAAAAGGACTTTAAAAATCGATACATTTATAGAATCCCTAGACTCTGGATATACTCCCATGGGAAAAAGGCGTTATAAAATAAACAATACATACATTATGAATTTATAGAATTTATAGTTATGTAGTAATAGCTTAGGAGCCTGCTTAGAAACTGCAATACAGTTTTTACAAGTTCGCTGACCTCTGTCGCGGCAGGAATTTTTGCATTGCAAGACCGCTCTATACATTGGCCCAAGCGCAATATTTTGTAAATAATCGAAGTAAAGTTAACCGCATATCAACTTCATGGAACTTTATGCGACGGTGTTAGCGAACAGTTTGCAATTAAATTGAGCAGCATTACCCGCTGTGGACTATACGAGTACATTATACTTCTTTAATGTTGTTGTAAATTGTGTCTCTTCTTCATCAATATGCTGTGACTTGGGCCAATGATGAGTCTCCGATTTGTATCAAGTTTGTGCGAATAAACATTTTCTCACTATCATTTAAGACAACAACGTAAATTGACATGAAAATTGTAGAAATATTCATTAGTCCCTTCATGAATTTCGCTGTCTTGAGTGAGGCCGAAGAAAAAAAATATTTAATGCTTACCTTAGTTTCTGATGTAACTTCTTCCCTTGTGATGTCATCTGAAATTAAAAAATATATTTTTAATGAAAAAAATCTGCAAAACAATTGTTACTTAATAGTTGTTAGACGGAACAGTAGAAGAAACAGTTGGACGAAGTTTCAGACACGTCGCCCGAAGCTCGGCTATATTTATCACAAATTTCATTAAAATCTGCCCAGCACAACGGTTTAGATAGATGAACTCTTTATTGCACCATTCACAAAGGAGGCATAAGTTACAATGTATTCAATTTCATTTCGTTCAGCTTTTGCACTCATTAATTTATTTTGACATTAATGAGTGCAAAAGCTGACTTATGGCTAATACAATTTCATAGATTAGCCATAAAACATGAATGGGAAAATATGTACACATATTTTCGCATTCATAATACTTTTATGGATTAAATTATGGGTACAGTTTACTCTTTAATGCGGTAGATAAGAGATCAATGACCTATCGACAATATGTCGTGAAAATTTGCGTCTTTGCCTTTCATATCCAAATAAAATATTCTAATGAAGCACCTTTTGTTCACATATCATTATTTTCTTCTGTCTTACGTCTTGTCCTCATTGAGATAAAGCAGCGGCGCGAAAATGTAAAATCAATAAAATGTACGGACTAACATATCCTGTATGTGGTTTTGTTACTTTGCAAATGATGCATTGAAGAGTTCTTCTATCTATCTGTCGGTACTGTGTCCTGTTTAAACATATACGTTTTATATTACGGCGTCGCATCGCGCCGCTTTGTTAAAACAAACCAGTTAGAAACAGGCTTTATATTAAAAAAATATCATCAATGATCCAATCCAAGTCAGCTGAATGATTTCGTAAAGCATCAGACTTCAAAGGCCAAAACGCATTAGGTCGTTCAACGATGCCACTTGCCACAGTCTAGTAATCTCTCTCTACTCAAGATGTCGCGATACTACATAGAATTATCATGGGGTGAATGACCGAGAAAACTCAGTTAGGAAAATACATTTCATAGACAATGTTTTCTTGAAAGAATAGTACCTACGTAGAAAAGTTTTCTTGTGTGAAGCATTAATTCTCTTTGGATTTATTGTTATGAAAATAATAAAAGGTGACTTTGTCCACTTTTCAGAAAAGGCTATAACTAGTTTTTATTTATTTATTTTACAGTCAATCATAACATCCTTACGGTTACCCAAGCCGAAGCTATTTTTACCCTATTTACCCTTTTATCTAGGTATACAAATGACTTCCATTAACCTTCGTATCGATCTAATCTCTCTTATTTCGTTTCACATGTCCCATCTATCTATTCGTAATTAAACATTTTAAGATAAATTTCGCTTCCCTATGTCCGTTTCTGCTATAGAGTTGAAATTTTCGACGTCACTTCAGTTTCCATGATAATACATTATTGAAGCTCATGATGCACAAGGGTCAGCCCCCAACGAGGGAACTCCTCAATGGTTAACTGGGAGTCATAACATAGGGAATTATAAAATACTAGCTTTCGGCCGCGGCTTCGCCCGCGTGAATTTCTCTGCGAATGCGAAACAGGCACTATTTTCATGCAAAATTACAGTCATTTGGGGAATGATTATTGACTAAAAAGTAGCCTATGTTTGGACTTTGTGCTTCGTGGGTCTTTAATTATATGAAATTTCATCAAATCGGTCCAGGGGTTTAGCTGTGAAAGCGGAACAGACAGACTTATGGCGCTCCCGCCCGGCCCTGGCAGAAGCGGCAAGCCCAAGAAATGCTGGCTTGATGTCGTCAACGATGATATACTTGAAAATGATCTGACAACTAAGGATGCTGTCAACCGTGCGAAGTGAAGACCAAAAGTAGAAAAGTGGGCACTCAATGTCTGAGAAAGAAACCGGGAAATCGCTCAGATGAGGGAGATGTATTGCACCTTATAAATCGGCAATTTAGAAAATATTTACAAATCTCGCCACAAATGCACTCAAATGTTATTGACGCCTGGACTACGACGTGTGCTCACGCGTATTGGACGTTTGCTGAAATTAATGGCCATTCCGTTGGCTCGTGTGGCTTATCTCCAAATTTCATTGCTAAAAATACTTGTGATAGACATTCGAAACACGAAAAGCCAATGATGAAATACACACATTTACATAAGACGTTTGATTTTAATATTGTAAAGGACTAGCTTCTCGTTCTCGTAAGATCTTCGGAATAAAAAGTACCCTGAGCAATTGGTGAATTAAATTGCATTAAAATCCAGTACATTTTGTGTGAAAGAATCACAAACATTTATATACGTATTAATGGGTATTTTTGGGGTTTTTGTGACCTTCATAGTTTACCCAGCAGTGGATAATGATGCCAAAGACATTCACGAAAGAAAATAAATAGTTTAAATATTTGGTTTCAGATTAAATATGTGATAACAGTGTGACACTTTCTTCTTGTTTAAACATTGATAACGTTGATAATAATAATACAATCAAAACAAGTTCATTTAAGGACTCACCACAGATTTATACCATCTCTCATCAGAACATTCTCCCGATTATTTCTCGTCGATCATTTTTTGGTCTACACAAATGCAATTAGGGAAAATATTGCTGAATTCATCGTTACATTTCTTCAACTATCCTCTTTTCTTACCTCATAAACTAGAGATACATTAGCACTAGATGCTATTATAAATATTACCCAAAGCACAGATTATATAATACTTAACAATCGAAAGTATAGCTAGATGGAAACTAGATATACGCACATACGAGTACCGTTCATTAAACAAATCTAGTTCTGCCAATGCTGTTCCAGTATGCGCTGGGTTTGCATGTAAGCAATAATTTACAAGGATATATAAGGTAAAAAGTAATTGGGAGTATCTCTTGGGATACATATCTAACATGTTACTGAACATGTGAAAATAAAGATTGAAGTGAAAAAAAAACGGTCATAAATATTGAGGAACAAATCTTCAAACTAAAAATGTTTTTGTATGTACATAAATGCGGTATCTGAGTTTAGGCAAGTAAATTAATTACCAATACATGTTTCCACAGTACGATTGTTTTGAACAATAGTTTAAACCAATTTTTAAAAATATGGCTCGATTAATGAAAAGTTCTTTTGAAAATGTGTCCACTTTGATCACTGGATCTACTTGACCTTGCTCTTTGTCATTTTTTAGATAGATATAAACTCTAGAAGTGCACCTCGTTTTTTATAACAATGGACTGAAGAAGAAAAAGAACATCCAGGGCCAACCACTACATATCCATTAGTGGTCACTGAAGCAACTAAGGACATGAATGCATAGCCAAATCGTCAAATTATTTCCGCATTTAAGTAAATTAACGACATAACATCTTTTTTTAACATTCTCAAGGATAAGTTAGTTTTTTTATAGTAAATCATGGAGTAAATCATAAATATCTTGATTACTTAATTGAAATATGGATATATAAATATTTATGCGTATGCCGTTTCCGCCGTGCTCTGGAAGAAGAGGCACGCCTAAGAAGTGCTCGCTTGATATCATCAAAGACGATATGTCTGCCAACTAAGGAAAACAAGACCATACGAAATGGAAAAGAAGAAACATTGGCCGGACCCCGGGCTACGGCGTTCTACTAATAAAAAAGGAGAAAATGAAGGGGGGGTTGATAAAGCTAAGATATGTGTGAATGAATTTTTGGGTTGGCAAACCCAACTAGCCGGGTTGATAACTCTTCATCGAAAAGATTTCATCTGCCAAGCCCTTATTTAAAAAAAACTTGTAACTAAAATTGAAAATTAATAGATAAGACGTGACTTCGTCATTAGACTACGAATTGGGACCATTCTTATTGGTTTTAAGTAGTCACATATAGATCTCCCGAAGCGCAATATCTTATTAGTTACTTTCTTTTCGCACGGTCGACTATTAGAAAGACAAATGTCCATGTCAAGCAGTACCTTCAACGAGAGAAGACAATCATTTAGATAAACACAAAGATATATTCTCCAAGCTTAGCTTTGCTCAGTGCATTCACCCCGGCTCGTGACAAACCCATCCTGGCATGACATTATAACATACAGTACATTATAACACACATTACATTTCCACGTAAACAAGCATCTGCTAACATCATACTTATCGCAGACTGTAAAGAAAATATTCTTATTCTAGTATGACAAATGCAAATAGAAAAGTTTTTATATGGTAGATACGATATATTTATTATTCTGAAATAGTAGATTATACACCTAAATAGCATAAGTGAAGCATTTTGGATGAGGCGTAACTGTCCACCCTACTAGAAAGGTTGGATAAACTCTTTTGTTTCTTTCAATTTAATTGAACAATTTTCACATTGTTTTAGAATATCATGTTTTTACATGGCATTCTAAAACAATGTGAAAATTAAAACAGTAAAATTTTCTTTTGAAAATTTCACTTATTTTAAAGAGCGCACGCAAACGATGTTGGGCACAGATAGTTTAACTATATTATAATTTGTTGAAAAAGTAATATTGGCTTAGGAATCCATATGAACCTATTCAGACAACACAAAACCCAAATGGGGTTTGTTCCACAATCTGATTTTGATGATTGTGCAAAAAAACATGATAAGTATCTAACGTTTTACGAGAGACGGGTTACCGTACCATCAACTTATAGTTCAATGCCTCCCCGATTAAGGTGTAATCTACTTTTTGTTCCATAACGTTACTTCATTTGCGTAATTTATGTGGTTTTAGGTTTTACGATAACCATTACTATTTTTGTATATTTTGCGAGTTTAGGAAACACTTAATCTTGAACTCTTGAATAATAAAGTACGTAAGTAGTTGTAATGAAAAAAATAGTTTGCGAAACGACTATTAAAGTCGTTCAAATTAATAAAATAATGAAATAACTGACGTAAATAATGAAATATCCAAAATTCATATCAGTTTTTCTTCAGATCGAAAAATTAACAATGTAACTACATCAGGCTTAATTAATATCGCAACTTGATGTTCGTTTATGCATCAAAAATCTTTCAATCTCAGTAGATACATCGATGATCTACTTGAATCTGCGAGATCTACGAGAAATTGTTTTCAAAGTCGATCCCATTTATGCCAGAGTGGATCTAGTAAGAATTATTTGTCCCTAGATGCAGAAAATATAATACATCTATCTATCTACAAAATGACATAATAAACTATACTGATCTATAATAAAAACATTACCACAGCTAGTATTACTAAGATAATGATAAAATAGTCTGCACAATTCGCGCCATCTTGCCCTCGACGAGACCACACGGCAGAGATTTTAAAATTATGCACAACGCTTGTTGGTGGGATCTTATCTGTACCGGGAATAGCTGCGCTTACCTTCACCAATTTAACGGAATAATGTTTGTACTAAGTATATATAGAGGATTTTTTTAATAAATAGCTTCTTTCCACTGCTGGCCTAAAGCCATTTCTTAATGATTTTATAAAAAGAAATGGTAACTAAGATACATATGTGCGAGAAATCTATTTTCGTGGTTAATACCGTCAGAAGCATATACAAGCAGGTAGAATCAGTTCGTGTTTGCCATAAAAATAAACTGGTCTCCCAACAACTTAAGATGTTATTTTCGATTGCACAGTGCGGTAATATGACACTGCGTAAAAGGTAACACAATTCTATATTAAATATAACTCAACTATGGTACGTCATATCATCGTTAATACAACTAATATTTTCCACCTATAAAATAGTTAATGTTAGATACAGTGTGACAAATAAGAGCGGCTTGCGACGACAAAAAGCCGGAATGCTCTGACGGCGGCACGTAGGGCGTAATGACGTACGTAATCAATTTGTGATCAGACCCACCGCTCTTATGAATTTATGTCTGGAATGTCCATGGACAATCCACCTAATGGCAGGAATGAAGGACCTTGTAGAAAGGGCAGCTTCACTTCTTGCTTTAAAGCGATTAAACTTGAAAGAGAAGATAATGGGCTTGATATATTATATAACAATTACAAAGTTTATAAAATCAAATTATTTAAACTTAAAAAGATCATATCGTGCCAAGAAATGGATGGTTGAAAAACTTGAAATCTACGTACAAAATTCACACCTGAGAAACATAAGACTGATATTGATAGATGGAAGACTGACATTAGCAAATTTGATCCTTTAATCATCATCATATCGAGTGTGATTGGTATACAAACTCATATGGCACGAGAAGGATACAAACCTGAGACCTTTCGATCCACAGGCGGGCGTCTTAACCATTACACCACCACCGCTTCAATGATCCTTTACCTAATAACATAGATAAAACAATTTCCGTTGAATCCAAACTCATAATCTCGCAGCATTAAACGTACATACGTTTAATGCTGCGAGACCAAACAGCCCACATTAGTGATGATGACACATGACTCACTTTAACGCATGCAAAGTAGGTGTCAAGTTGAGAAATCGGATTTGCCATTTTGGTTTTATCTATAACAATTGTTAATATTTTTTTGAAGTTACTTTTGTCGCTCTTGAGGTGGAATGATCAGACAGATCTTTCAATTCTTGCGTTGATAAAAATCTTCGTTGTTTTAACGCAAATCCTGGAACTAAATACTATTGTTTAACTTTTACGAACTGTGTTAATTAATAAATTTTAAATACATTTTAAACAGCGTTTTGTTGCGTTTTGCTGTTAGGTTCCAAATGAAATTCCTACTTCTCAATTTATATTTTGAATAATTTTTGTTACACGTTTCACGTATGACACACGTTTTAACAAATTTTGAAAATAACAATGAGATGAAAAAATGGATATCCGCACGATTCTAGAGAATTTCATCTCATTATTATTCTAAATTTAATATCTCTCCTCGAGTAGAAATAATATTATTTAGTCTATAAGTGGGTTCCAAGGATAACCTTCAGTAATATAAATAAACGAATTTCTTATATCTCTATCTTAAATGAACTACGTGAGATGTGTGAATGTATGCCCTTGCACATTGCACTCAAATATGGAGTATTCAAATAACTATGGTGGTATCTTATCAACTCTCAAGACACATCCAATATAAGTAATAATTAGTATCTCGTCCCGATTACGATAATCATCTAAAACGCAAATTACTTTACTATACTTTGACTTTATCTGGAAATTGCAAATCTGTTATTTAAGCATATATTCATTTCATGTTATTTATCTTGTACAATTTTGATTCGATTTATCGATTCCATTCTTGCTGGAATACCATCTATTATAATTTCTGATCGGATATTGACTTGCGTTGCATGTTACAGTTGACAAACAACAATATTTTTGCTTCTAGTAGACGCTGTTGACCAAAGCACACTAAGCTAATGTAAACGAGCCATTGTTTCGCCCCGGCTAGCTATTTGAAATTTCTGCATGTTTACTAGACTAATATCTCTTAATTCTTTTAACTTTTTACTCTTACAAACATTCTACATACGTATCTGTAGATAGTATTGATAGACTACTTCAGCCCAACAGTCCAGGAAACAGAAATTGAAATAAACATAATTATTGGAAAAAGTTATTACAAGATTCAAAAGCCATATGAGGCATTTTAGGAAAATTTATTTTATTTATTTAAATAAAATAAATTTTCCAGCCCCACAGTCCAGGAAACAGAAATTGAGATAAACATAATTATTGGAAAAAGTTATTACAGGATTCAAAATCCATACTCGTATGAGGCATTTTAGGAAAATTTATTTTATTTATTTAAAGTCATCCGGTGTCCCAGTGCTGTATCCAAATAGGAAAATACAATTAAGTACAAACTTATTACAGCTAGTGTGAAATAAAAGGAAAAAAATGTAATGTGCCAGGGGCTTCTCTCAGATTAAAACTCAAAAGAAAGGGGTTACGCATATAAACTGGAGATTGCTATCTAGCTAAACTTGGCCTTCTGAAATTTGCCATCTTAGCTCTGTCTACTAAACAACGGACAAAGACGTGATACTGTTATATCAATAATGAATTAAACATGACTGTTTTGTTTACCCCGATCAAATACTACGACGCTCACACCGTCTACTCGACTCGTAAAATTCCGCGTGTCGTCATTCGTTCCAAATGCACCCACCGTGATTCTGATTAGATAAACTTTATTTACTTTAACTATATTTACCAAACGATATTATAGCTCAAGGACATGACCTAAAACTCAGTTATTGGACTCTTAATGTGCAATTAGGTCTTACATAACAGCTCAAACACGTGAGTTGTTGAAACAATTAGTAAACATTTAAAACATTTGTACACACTCTTTTATATTGTGTACCGCTTTTATGGTTCTCGGGCATTAATTAATATACATTAGCACAATTTTATAGAGCTATATTAAAAAATAATTATTTGTTTAAACTTTGTTAATCTTTCTGCCAGATTAGAAAAACATCTCTAACAAAGTTATGAAATTTTTCACTGTATTATGAACATCTGGGAGTGTCAAATATTTTGTTTTATCTTTATTTTTTTTGCACAATTCTTTCTTTCGTAGAATTTCTTTAACTTAAATAGATATATCGACATTGGAATTTTTAAAAATTCTAACATTAACGTCTATTTCCTTTCCTATATATCACACCCACAATCACTTATTTACCAGCGTGGGCGCAAGGCCACGTTTAGTGTAGCGATCGGATATTAGCAAGTACTCAATTGACTGTGGACATTGGAAAGTGGAGACTCAATTAGTGAGGATAATCAAATAAAAAACACGTTAACAGACCATAAATCTTCGTGTTGACTCGCCGAGTCAGAGCTTGTTGAACACAATGATAGCAATTGCGACGTCGCTTTTGATAATACTATCGACGATTGGAAGAAATTCAATACACATTTTAATAACGAGATATACTTATTATCTATTGAAGACAGTAAAATTAAAAAGGACACGAAAAACAGAACCTAGGTATAGGCATGTCTTAAGACCTTTGTTACACTGGGTGGATAAATATTTAATATTAATATAAGTAAAGGTGTACTAGAACTATATTTTCAATTAAGTAATTAATATCCTTCGATTTTATTTGATGATTTATCAGCTATCGTGTGTAATGGAGAAGGCAATTCTCTATTAATATTGCTCAGAAAGTTATGTTTTGTTACATGCGACATAATGGCCATTTCCTTCAGCCATGAGAAATTAGAACTTTAAAAAATTTATGTCATAGACAGGGACGCTGAACGGCTGAACGCTGAAGAACCCCGGGAAAACGCCCAAAGAATAAAGTTAGAGAGCACAATTCAAGCAAGCTGGAAGTACATACAACCATGTACTCTTTTATCTCTTTCTGCTCCTTATAAATCCATGTCGTTATCACAAGCCACTCGCCGTCGATCGAGCGTTATAACTTAGTAACGCTATCAGCGAGTTTACGATATCGTAACCACCGCTATCAGTTAATTAAAGCATTGCCGTATATTGTGTTACGATGTGTTAGGTAGCTGCTGAAGAAGGCAATTTATCTGTCTGATGTTATTATATTATATTTTAATAACGCTGAAACGAGAAGCGTAATAAAACATTTTTTTTATGTGAGACTGCTCGACGCAAAAACTACCTATGGTTCTCATAAATTAATATCACCCCTAAGAAGCCTAGTTGGAATTGTTGTTTATAACAATATAACCTGCGTCTGCTAGTGGTCTTTGACTATGTCTACACCAACTACAGCGTAAGCTTCCTCAAGACGTTTTTCTATCACCAGAAGCAAGTGATGAGGATGTTTTAACGATTAGTACTCGAACGTTGGGACTTTTCAGACAACAGTCTTAACCATTCAACTGCTGCAATTTTTCTAAAGCTTAGAAACCCAGAGATGTAACGCGGTTAAGTAAATTATCAGAATATAAGCTGCCCGAGGCACATTATGCTTTCTCCCGCGGAAAGCGAGCACCTAACTCGAGATCTGCTTTCCTCACCGATTTCACACCACTGCTAATTTCTTGGCCCAATTTCCTTAATAGATGCACTTGCAACTTGAGTAATGGTCGTATGGTATATATAAATATTCATGTAAACGGGAACTAGACTATAGTCTTTCCAAAAGAAAGTAGCTTGGATATTTTTTGCGCAAGCTACGATTCAGTAGTGCCTAAACCACGGAAGGAAAATAATGATCCTTGCTAAAAACTGAAAAATCAATTTTATTTATTAGTAATTTTAAAGATATCCAAAATTATGTATAAATAAAAAGCTGAATATGGCTGTAACAATTGCGATTGAAGATTAGCTTTCGGATCACTATTTATTCGTGAAAACAAACGTACATTTACCAATAAATAATCGATCAAGCATATCGAGAAACTATTGTCAGCGGCTATTTGTTTAAAACGATGACATTTCCGATAAAGTGCCAATGTGTATTGTAAACCGATCTATATCAGAACGACGTCTTGCAATAGGGCAGATTTTCGAAACATCTACTTCATTAACCTTGTTTCGTAAGGACATTTGGACATTTCCACAGAAATTTCTGAATTTTCGATTCCTAGCACGCACTGCCACTAAAAAGTCACCAATACTGTGCATAGGCTATAAAAGCCGCACGTGAGCCTTCTATATAGCCAAATATATAAATTCTTAAGGATGCTACTCTTTTAGGAATAATCTACTAAATACCAAGTTATATAAAAATATCATAAAAATATATTGAGCGTGATGCTGATGATACAAGACCAACTGAAACTGGATATTCGGTCAAATCAAGGATCTATCAGACTGAGCCACCACCGCTTCATTTAATTCACTATATTATCAAATTCTTTATTTTCAACATTAGATTTAATGTAATTCATCTCAACATAAAAAAATACACATTAATAAATCAACTGCCGACTTTCAAAGCAGCGCAACAAACTTCATCTTAGTTTTTCTTCACAAACTACACACTCAATGTTGTGGCAAATACATTGACTTTTTTAATTAAACTTGTATCCTGAGTATTCATCAGTAACGTTTTCTATTAGCTACACTATCATCAATCTATAAAAGACATCAATTTGTCACAGAGTGTTTCCCAAAGGATTTTCATTGAATATCGTCGCCTTATAAATTCTGGTCCACCATTTAGAGTGGCAGTGGATACTCGGGCGTTATTAAACGCTTCCTTGTTAGTGGTCACTTAGGAAATATTGTGGCCACGATACCCCGCGGCGTTGTTCTGCGTGACTTATTGTTTCTCAGCTCTTTGGAAACTGGGACGTCATCTGAGTCGTGTTTCGGAAGTTTTGTGGTTGATTTCCTATGATTTACTGGATGTGTGACAAATATTCATATCATAACTTCAACTCCTTATTTTTTTCTTTTGTTTGCTCCTAGTGACTTAGGGTTATCGTCATTAAATATGTAACGAAACACGCATAAACAGGCTTCTGTTCAACTTCGGTTATAACATCTTCACAATAATATAAATAAATAAATATATATATTAGGACAAATCACACAGATTGAGCTAGCCAAGTTCGAGACTTGTGTTATGGGATACTAACTCAACGATACCATATTTTATAACAAATACATACATAGATAAACATCCAAGACCCGGGCCAATCAGAAAAAGATCATTTTCCATCATGACCCGGCCGGGGATCGAACCCGGGACCTCTCGGTTCAGTGGCAAGAACACAAGTGGTAAGGACCACTGCGCCACCGAGGTCGTCAAATAATATTTTCTGTCACATGATCTTCTGGGCTCCGTCAAAACTTCTATTTATCCAAACCAGTAACAATAGCTACGAATCTTATACATTGTCTCATAATGATAAGTTTATCGATCACAATCGAACATAATCCGATTTGCTCTCTTATCAAATAGTTCTTTCATTCACTTACATGCTTTTATTATAACTGATGATAGCAAAGAAAGCATTTCACACTTTCATAAAATATAATGTATTTATTTTCAACATAAATTTATAAGAAAGAAAGAAAGAAAGAAAGAAAGAAAACATTTATTTGCCAAAAACATGAGTACAAATAGTCAAAATGAATTAGACCTACACGTTTTACCGAATATAGGTATGCAAATATAATTAAATAAAAAGGAGCATGCTATCCACTACAAATCCAAAACAAACTATAATGAACTATAATGTACTATACTAGCCCTAAATTCTATCCGAGTCTATCATTAAAGAAATCATTTAAAGTATAATAACATTTATCAGTTAATAAAGACTTGAGGTGCTTTTTAAATAGATTTAAATTTAAGCTTTTATATTGATTTGGAATTTTGTTGTAAATTTTCGGTGCCATACATACTATGCTATTACCGAGTAAAGCAGTTTTTGATGGGTGCATGCATAATCGATAGATATCTCGATGATTCCTCAATACAACATCAGCTAGACGAGGGAATAAATGAGCATTGGTTTTCACAAATGTTGCTACCTCAAGTATGTAAAGTGACGGAAGTGTAAGAATTTTGTGTTCTTTAAAAAACGGCTGACAACTATCAGTGCTTTGGAGTCTAAACATTGCGCGAATACAGCGTTTTTGCATTTTAAAAGCTATATCCTTATCCGTCGAATTGCCCCAAAAAATTATTCCATATCTAAGTATTGATTCCACTAAACCATGATAAGCTGTAAGAAGCGCTTTTATGTTTAATTCATTTGAGAGTTTAAATAGTACAAACGCCGAACTACTAAGTCTTTTACTAAGACCATCTATATGGGGTTTCCAGTTTAATTTAGAATCTATAGTTAGCCCTAGAAATTTTGTTGAATCAACTTCTTTCAACACATGGCCTTGATATTCTATTTTATAATTTTCCGTATCAAGCGGTCTTTGACTAAAATGCATTATATTGGTTTTGTCAAGATTTATCTTTAAATTATTATTATCAAGCCATTCAATTATGCATGTTAAAGTTGCATTAATATCTAATTGATAAATATTTACATCATTACATTTTATTGTTACCGTGCTATCGTCCGCAAATAAAGTCATATTATGTTTGGTAGTGTTTGGAAGATCGTTAATATATATTATGAAAAGAAGGGGCCCAAGCACACTACCTTGTGGAACACCATATAATACAGAACGTTCAGTTGATAAGTAATGTTGTTCCGATTGTGTTTTAGGATTGAATTTTGAAATTTCTGTTAACTGTTTACGATTAGATAAATATGATTTTATTAAATTTAACACATTACCCCTAATTCCGTACGCTTCTAACTTGTGTAATAGTATGTCATGTTGAACATAGTCAAAAGCTTGTGTCATATCACAATATATAGAGCATATGGGTTTTCTGATGTTAACTTCAGTTAATACAATTTTCAAAAAATCATAGATGGCCATATTTATATTTTTATTACGACGAAACCCCTTTTGTTCATTACACAAAATTTTTTTATCTTCAAAATAGACGTTTAATTGGTTGGAAAAATGTTTTTCATAAACCTTTGAAAATATAGAATTTAAAGCTATAGGTCGATAATATTGCATTAGTTCTTTGTTATTTTTTTTTAATAAAGGTTTAATTATGGTAGTTTTTAAGTCTTGAGGGAAAACACCAGCTTCTATACTAAGGTTTATTAAGTAGTAGAGTATTAAGTAGTAGTAATTTATTTTAAAATGGATATAGATGCTATTAATACTAAAGCAATCATTTTTGCAAGTTATTTAAAAAGAAATAATTCAAACAAAATTCATGTATCAAATATATTAAAACGGTATTTACTGTCAGTCCAACAAAGGTCTAAAAAAAATAAAAAGAAATGGTAACGGCCAGTGCCATAAACCATAATCGTTCATTGGCGGTCAAACGAAATCGAAATTCGAACAATATCGAAGCACTAATAAGGACATGACGTGAAAGTAGGGTTACCACCTAATATATTTTCCCGAAAATTTAAATTTTGTTTGGTTCATCTCATACATAGTTTATTTACACAGTCCTCAAGTTTAATATCGAATTCGCATTATGTGATACGCCTGAAAATATAACACTAAATTTATAATATTGGAATAGAAATCAAATGTCATTATGGATAGCACCCGCAAAATATCATTTCTCAACTTCGGCCAATGTTCTGGAGCTGGCATACAAGTTTTGGATCATAGGATAAGATTTAAACTGTCATAAATAAAAATAACACCTACGTTTTGAATTTCTGATCAAACGGAAGTTTTTTATAATAGTTTTTTCAATACCTACTTTATGAAAATAAAAATGGAGGCATATTATACAAAATTGTTGATAAATTCGATAGCCCTACATGAAAACAACGTTGAAGCAAAAACTTGGACCACGCAGAGCCGCTTCACATTGTTGTGGTCATCGCAACAGATACAATTCATAATAGCCCACAGTTTAGAAAGCGTAATTTTATCATTAAGACACAATAATTCGGCGCAGACGCAGGTAACTGTGTAATTTTGGAGAGAACTGGGCGGTATCACACGTCTGTTTGATTTCGTGCACAACTCAATTAGTAACATGTGGAATAAGTTTACACGCATAGTAACGCCTAGCTAAAAGGAATGCAAAGTTTTGGAGCGGACCCGCAATAAAGTACAAAATGATTACATATTCTAGGCATATAATTGAATTTAAAAAACCGTGTGAATGAATTCGAAACCAAAACAATAAATACGCGAAGAAATCTCCAGTAAACAATTTGGAACATAATCTTAATCACGTATCTCCTGCAGACACTTTCAATCACAAAACAAGGGTAAGCTACGAGTTTCACCTATTACGCCTAAAAGCTCTTCGGAAGGTCATAATTTCTTGAGATAAATCATAACATTCCGTTATTTGAACAATGGGTCGTGAACAGAAAAAATGATGTGTAATTTTGTAGCTGCGGCTGGCAATGAGATATTTGTAGCATAGATTGCTTTCGACGTTTTGAATGGTCGGCTATCGTGGTAACTAAATATGAAATTGGTAAAAAGAAAATAAATCACAGACTCGGCGGAGAATGTTTAATAGATAAGAATAGAAAGGCTGAAATTGAATGAATGAATGAAACAGCTGAGTACATGTAAGTACTTCCATGGCTAATAAGTTATTATGTTCGCAAATTAATTTGTTTTAAAAAACAAACGACCTCGGTGGCGCAGTGGTATAGTTAAAGTTCTTGCCACTGAGCCGAGAGGTCCCGGGTTCGATCTCCGGCCGGGTCATGATGAAAAATGATCTTTTCCTGATTGGCCCGGGTCTTGGATGTTTATCAATATTATATATTTGTTATAAAATATAGTATCGTTGAGTTAGTATCCCATAACACACAAGTCTCGAACTTACTTTGGGGCTAGCTCAATCTGTGTGATTCGTCCTAATATATTTATTTATATTTACGAAGAAGAATGAAGATGCTACGTACAACGAAATAATGATAATGTATGATAAAACAGAAATAACATGTACATTTTAAAAGAAAAAGATGATGACTGAGATGTTTAAAATGATAAGCATAACAAAACAAATTACACAACAGAAAATATATTCATCTACATTACAAAACTTGAAGTTAAGATCACTGATCTCATCCATCATGGAACGAAAGTGAAATGGCTATGAATAAATGTTAAAAATAAATTGGAGATGATGAACAAGATCTGTGCAGTATGTAAAACGAGTAGTAAACTGTATTGTAAGTGAGACTAACGGCTATGTGTTAATTGTTCTGTAATAATCAGGCGGCTAAAACCAAAGGCTAGCCAAAGGCAAATAAAAGCCGAACAATGACTACTTATAAACATGACATTTCATTTTCCCAGCTGTGTGAAAGATATGAAATATTTTATAGATGTGCTATATTTTAACAAAAACTTGCAAGAACATAAACATCAATTTGAGTGAAAATAAATACAACTGATATTAAAAATACCAGTAAAAAGATACCAGGGGAATATTAACAAAGGATTTCAATGCTTCAGTAAGAATCTCTTAAATTGTTTTATGGTGTAATAAATTTGTATCCGGTTGATAATTCAAATAAATAACAACTGTTCTAAAGAACTAAACATTATAATTGGATTATATATTATATTTTAAACATTTAAGTGTTTAGGTAGATTTGTTTTGTGTTAACTATCTAACACATATTCATTGTATGAACTTTCGCTTTTGTAATTTTAGTAGGATTGTCAACAACAAGAGTTGTCTTGACCTCAACTCGCGAATTAAGAAAGTTAAGTTTCCTGCAAAAGGATTTTGTAAACAACATCTAGATTATAACTGTGAAAATAATAAACTGTTTACTTAGTCCGGTTTCTCTAAACCTATGGAGACAACCACATGAGCAACACAAACAAATCGACATCAGTCTCCGTAGACGGAGTGTGCCGTGTCCGTAAACGGCCAACTCACGTCGGATAGTACAAACAAATAAAATTATACTGATATTATGTGGGCGTTGAGATGATAAAGACATCTAAATGCAAGATCTGATATATTTATTGAAGACCTGTTCCACAAGCGCGCCGATTACATGGAAGTTATTACTAGAGCAAAAGACCTTGCTTGTAATACTAGTCTTATATAAATACAACCTGCAAGCTTTGAAACATTGAGTTTCCGCTCCAAAATATTCACTTCCCAGTGATGCAGTAACAATAAAGCGGCCAGTCCTTTATCCTACATTTAAAAATGTGCAACCAAAGAAGTGGGACAAGAAAAGAAAACTATAAAACCCCTGGGGCACAGAGCGAGACTTATATAAAAATTTACAGCATCATCTGACCGTAAAGGTAACAATGGCCTCATAAATATTCATGACACAATGCCACCTGCAGATCCCATGGGAACATTCGCAGGGAGTCACGCGTCACGGTCTCGCGTCGTTCACACCGTTTGACTGTAAGGCGAAAGGATAAAGCGTATTGTTAATTGGAGACAAATTACTGGAAATAATAAAGCCCATTCAATAATAACTAACTCGTGACCATCCATAGGACATAATTCTCACTACAAAATGGGCTAAACTTGGTGTAAGTAATTGTATAAAATGGTTTTCTTCGATTAAGTCGCAAAAGTGACTTGCTTGCAGAACGTGCTTTATCGTGACCTAAAATTGAAAGTTGCTTTTATTTAAAATGGAAACGTTAAATTCGTTTTAATATTCGTTAAACGTAACAATATCATTCAAGCTAGTATAGAATTAGATATCAGAAAGCTTCCATTATATGGCAGTACATAATTAGTGAAACTAAATTGGAAATCTTGACGGATAGATCTCAGAGAAATCTTTAATCAAAATCTTGTTAAAATACGTGGGAATCTGGAGCAGTTCCACCACGCCATAGATCTGATAAAGTAATTTTCAAATAATCATGGCGTCCACATTTTTTCAATCCCAATCTTTGAAATTGTATCCAGTTACATGCCGCGTTAGTTAAACGCGATCACGCGACCATTATTGCTACAATTTGCCGCAAACAAACTTTCGTGATTTGCCACAATTTTCTTTCTATTTAAAGTTATATTTGGGCCAGAGACAGCTCGAGGACCATTGAAATACCTCTAAAGCCCTGTGACATTGTGCCATGGCTGTTGAATTAGGTTTAGGAACGCGTTATCATTATCATTGGGGTATACAATTACTATGCCCGCAGATGCTACTTTGTAATACTTTCAAATTTATTAAAAGCAAAGTTAATATTCTTACATGAATAAATCTTCAAAAAATACACGGGTATTTAAAGATTTATTGGTTCAAGAAGTTTTAACAAACTATTTCAACATAGAGTTCTAAGAACGTTAAGCATAAATATTACGTGAAATTACATGTTCATAAATATAGACTTGAGCTGAATTTGTAGCAGTGCAGTACAAGCTGGCATTATGAAAGCAATTGAGCACAAATATCAAATATTTACCCGGCGCGAAGGCACAGCTACTGAGTTTTATGATAATATCGCAGCGACTGCAAGCTCTGTGAGTTGCAGAAAAACTTATCTCGAGCAAATTGCAACTATTAATTTATTTCTAGTAGCTGCACTTTGCAGTCATGATCGTAAAAGATTGAGAGAACTTCTCAAGCCTTTATGTTGCTATTTCCCTATAAAATCTGATTGCTTCTTGTCTATTAATATGTTTATTTATTGTAATATATCTAAATCAAGGTTAGTAACTTTTGTGATATTACTAAACACTATTTCAAAACTAAATCTCGTGACTTGTATTAACACAAATCAGAGTAATTAATTTTTAAAATTCATATGATATCGCAACGGAATTTACGACAAAGTTAGTTGTGACGTCAATAAAAAAGCGATTTGGTAACCGTGAAAGGATTTATAATGCAGGTATTTTTATTAGATCGTTTTGATGCGAATATCATTCGAATATTAATACAGAAAATAGTTTTTTTAATTTAGATCGAGTTAGCATTTTAATGATTCTAAGATTGCAGTGCAGGTTTTTAATAGTCCATTTGGATTTAGCTCATCTGGCTTTGGTATTCAGAGAACAGTGTCAAGTATCAAGTTGAGAGTGTGAGAAAAGTGTGGGTGACTGGCACGATTTCAGACTTCGACAGTGGACATAAATTCAGTAGTGTTTACTTTATTGACATGTCATCTGAACTTGCGTTTACACTCAATGGCACAGACGTTATCGTTATATTTAGCAGAAAGACCAATATTTAAGAAACAATTGTAATCATTTATATGATTACAATTGTATTTAATACTTATGTATTAATTAATTATCCAAATTCAGCAATCTTTAAACAGCTCAAATTTTATGACACGAAAAACACCAAACTCATCGATAAAAACCGCAAACCGGCATCAGTCAATTGACATTGACAGTGAAACATAGCAGGTTTTGAATAACGTAACATCGGAATGGGAGCGACGACAGCTGCAGAAACATTCGAATCTTGTCCACATAATTTACAAGTTGCTAATCTGGTGGCGACCTCAATGACATGAAAAAATGCTCACAGATTTATGTTATTCGGAATAAAATGTAAATTTTAACGCTATTGGCTTATTGAGGCGCCAATTATTCATAACCTAGTTATTAATTAATTATTTTTGCTGACCTACTTACAGGTTTTGATGTAGTGAAAACAATTACACATATCTTCACACAATTTTTAAACTAAATAAATAATGAAACGATGATCAATTATCACAAAAATATCAAACCACAATTAACAGTGACATTGACAGTGAAAATACTTTGGATTAATATCTGAAGTGTCTCTAGAACACAAGTGTGGTAATGTAATTGATGCATCGGCAAATAATTTTATTATCTTGCTCTAACTGTAACAACATTTATTCGATATGGCATTTATACTTCAACATGATTGAATGACCTGTTTTTTTATGAATTGATTATTTTATTATAATCCGTAAAGAATACAAAAAAATCCCAACTGTTCATGTTCTGGAAATGAAGATCTTAATGAAAAGAAAAAATATTTATGAAAATTGATAATCTCAATCGCAAGTAATCGCAACCCATAGAGAACATAAAGACCAGAAGTGTTAGAACGAAGCCTTTGGATCGAGCAATATCACGATTGGGCTACAAATAAATTAGATTCCGAATATGTAGGTCTGAAAAGCATCACGTTTTGAAACTAGTGCGTGTGAGAAGCGAAGGGCCAATTGAGGGGTCTCATCTTGAGACAAAGCATCCGATACCGTTACACAGTCGCCACTTGGAAAGTAATACAAGTGGAACAAGAATTATCGTCGCGTCTAATTGAGGCTATCGCCGATTCCGAGATGCAGCCGTTATTATCCCATCCTAATAATATTTTAAGTAGTCGATAATTTATATGACAAATGACAAAGATAAAACTGAAATGTATAGGACATGTGAAGAGCCTATATATTTACTACTGTTTGTTGTAAGGAATGTACGTTAAATACTTTTTACTGTAAAAAAATAAAACTTCAGATTAACGCCTAATAGTTGGACCTTCAGAGGACAAGAAGAGACATTTTGGGCCGACAGTTGGAATTAGTATGGAAAATATAAAATTCACAAACTGGCTGCAAAATTTGAATAAATAACGATAATACTCGACAAGGATAAGAAAGTTAGAAAGTCGTATGATAGATATCATTTCTGTGATGTGATGAACAAAGAAGTTCTTTGTGATACAAAGATTACGTCTCTGATGGTATATTATCTAACCAAGATAACAAAGACATAACTTGAATCGTGAATAATAAAGCCTTTAGACTTTATGCGAACAAATCAGATTTACAAATGCTCGTAACAAATGACAAAGTATCATGATACTGCCCTATTTATTAACTTTATAAGTATTGAGAGAGAAGAATGTAATTTTGATAAAGAATAATCTGATTACCATATTTACTATTGAAGCAACTTTGTCTATTAATCATTTCGAAGTCTCGAAATTAGCTTTACCATCGTTTATTATTGATGTAGAAGTCCTCAACAAACACTACAAATGTTACAAATGTTATTATTTATTAATATAAAAATATAGACGTTACGAAAGTTGCAAAGACACAAAAGCTCAAAATGTACATATAAAACAGTTTTTTTTTCAAAGATTTTGTCTTCAAAATCTTTGAAATGTTAAAAAACTAATAATAAAAAGCCAAACACGGCGATTGGATGCAATGACCGATGCAGTTCAATGTCATTTTTTCAAATCCTCAATGACACTTTATTTATTTGACCACGAACGCAACGTCTTCGAAAAATTTCACGGACGATTTGGCATGAGACAAAAAGCTTGCTCAAGAGAGACGCGGACGGTCTTTTTCTCATCTATTTTTATACTGTAATTGTTTTACTACGGTGTTCTTAATAAGGGTTGTTTGAATGAATAGATAACTGGACCTGTAACCGTAATCTAAGGCGTCGAGTCTCTCCGTATCTAAGACAATCACAATAAAAATCTAAATCTGCAAAATTATTTATGCTAAATGGTTCTAATTACTAATTTTGTGCCTAAAAAGGAAGCACCAAATATTAATATCCATTTTACACCTGCCATTGAATATATTTTTGAAAGGCTATCATTATTGTGACGATCTCATATGTGTTTTAGTGTTCGCAAAAAAAATTAGCTCACCCGTTCACACTTTCTTTTTCATTTTGTGTACTACGATATGTATATTACAAGTTTATTTTGTGTGTGGTGTGGCTGGATCTGGACATTTTGTTTTATATGATATCGTGTAAGCAACATTTAATGGTAATCGATTAGTAGTTTACTAGATGTAAAACGACATCATTCGACTCAATATAATGGGATTGTGATTATTATTTTTTATTCTTTGTCGCTTTCTACCTAGAGCTTACCTAATATAACTTATATGGAAGTTCGTAGGTGTTTTCAAATGTTTATTTAAATATAATCTCAAATTTCCTTTTAAGTCGAGTCTCTCCGTATCTATTAATTTGGTATATTACGGTATAAAAAAATTATGATGCACCAATTTATGTTCTTTGTTGTTTTGTGTGCACACGCACGCACTCACACACACAAATATTAAATGTAATGCAGTATTGAAAAGTTGACTAGACGGTCGAAACTTACAGTTACGAATACTGCATTTTCAATTTTCTTGTCTTTATTATGCGAATTCAATATGATATTATTTAGGTACATAAACAAAAAATACTACCTAATACGTTTTAGTTAAAATTAGCACATAAAGCAACACAAGTATAACATCTTTACAATTAGCGAAAGTCGAAGAAACATTCATTTCTAAAACTAAAACCGACATGTTGATTAATGAACATGACGGACCGGCTCTTCCGAGTAACAGATCTGCAAACTTATCTATTCCAGTGTCCAAAAAAAGAACTACAGATGATGCAGACGATTTGACACAGTTCTACGAAGATACTAGCGCCATAACAACCTGTGCCATAGTATAAGTGGATGAATGAACATCGGAATCGTAAGCCAATCAAGTGGAAAGAGCTCAATCACTCGCGAATCGCGATCGGGGTTAGTTAGTTCTCATAAACTAATTTGAAACATCTGATGATGCCAACCTTTTGGCAAACTTGAAAAAGACTTGATATAAACTCATACTTAATTACAATAAAATAAAAATTTAATATCAAATCACAGGAATAATCAAATTATTGAATCGCTTTAAACACGAGAGATTGGCAAAAGTACCGTAAATATGTTGGACAAAAATAATTGAAAGAGTTTCAGGGAAAAACCTTTCGGTTACAATTTTTTTAAATTTGCTTTCGACGATGTTGAAAATTGCTTACATGTAATCAAGATTGGGTGATAAAGATGATTCCGGCGACGAAAGCAAAAGCATAAAAAAGTTTTAAAACATGTTAAAAATTAAATTTTCGATTTAACTATCTTACGTGGTAAATTCTGAATTACATGTTTTTTAAATCTACTGTCCCACTTCTGGGCAAAGATACTCCTAACTTTGGAATACATATTAACGAGCTATAAAAAATTAATCATGAAAAACTAAATAAAGATAGAGTGAAGGCTAAACTGAAAAAATAAATGTCACAATCACAATACAAATACGAGAATTCCGGTAATCGGTCCCAAAGTCACATCAGTATTTATAGACATTTACAGGCACTTTTTTTTGTCAAATTAACCTTTTATTATTTTGGTCCTAAGCTACAAACTTCTAACGTTTTAGGACGACCACTGGTGAAGAAATACGGAATGAAACTCAAGACTAAGGAGATTTCAAATATAAACGAGTATGATGACAATTTAGATTTCTAAAAAATAAATATTAGTTTACTGTGTTAGGGCAGCAGCAGTTACGCAAGAGGGAGCAAGCAGGGCGTCACGGGTACCGACGGGTTCACCTTGTCGCCATTGACGTAACGGCCACCGGACGCGGGAAGTCTGACATTGATTTTGAATTTGAATTTTCGAACGGCCGTTGACTTTTTAATTGTCTATGCTCAGTGAAAGAAAACAATGGCCACGGGAGAATGAAAAAGTTTGGCGTATTTTAAATTCTAATTCCAGTTGCAAGCAGGCTGGATTTTTTATTTTTTATGTAGGTATATGGTAATTTCAAAGCACCAAGTAACTTCCCTTGGTTACCAAGGAAATTTTACACCATTTTAGCACTTAAATTACGGTATTCACAAAGAGGTCGCGACATTGTAAGCAGTGTTACGTAACCCCAAGGTTAATTACCAATACATCGGCCACCCCCAAGGTCGATCTGCTGATCGCCAGCTAATTACCAACCCATTGGCAATTTACAATAAACTTCGCCTCATCATTATTTATCTTTATAGGGATCAAAGTGTTCTGTATTTTCTACATTCAAATTAAGATCACGTCATATTACTTATCGACTTATCGATCTATCTACTTATCGATCCCATCTCTTACAGTCAACCGGGCTATAATTGTCAGGATAATTTTTATGATTGTAAGGTAAAAATATAAAACTGTCAAAGTTCACCACCAGTAAAACAATCGCGAGCTGGCTGACATTGACACTGTAATCACTGCAGCGATAAGCCGGTGTTGTGGTCCTGATCGACTTGGTTAGTGCGGTGACTCATTGAATGTTGGCGAGTATTTTGCAGATAGATATACTGGTAAATCGATAACTATCTCTATTGGTGTTATATTTACTACGCAGGCTCTCTCGTTCAACGTTATTAATCTCGTCAATGCACACCGGATTTGTGGCTGATGATGATAAATATTCTTACACTTTTAAAATTCTCATTATTTGTTACATTTCTAATGCGTCAGTCATTTTTGCATAAATTCTTTAATTATATTCTATTAAACATAAGTCTTTCAACGTTGTGTTCCTCTTACCTTAGTATATAGCCTGTCATAACGATTGCTTGAGTTAAACAGTGAACTTATCTGGACGATTAATAAGTACTAGTAAAAGTACTTTTAATCGTCCAGACTTTTGCTTCTTTTTACTCTCAACTATTCACAATTTTCTAGAACTTTATCGCCGCCTGCCATGTGATGCGTCCTTGCGGTTTCTGAGTGCTAGGATCAGATTCCACGCTGTCATCGTCTGCTCACATGATGAAATACATCCTTTTACCGCACAAATCATGTTCATGACAGGTCAGATATATAATTATCATAGTACTAATAGGAAAGCTATGCTGAATTACCTTCTTCGAGGGCCCAACGGCCAAGGCAGAAAATTAAACGGCAAGAATTTTCCACCCTTTTCTATTATTCGCTATTCGCTATTTTCCAGTCGGCATTTGAAGGGCTTCTAGTCCAAGGCCCTCAATATTTAGTCTCGCCAACTACTGAATATTGATGGACCGACTTTAAAGGAGAATTTTGTCTAGATACTATCAGATAATAAGGCACGAATTTCTAAAAGGTGTTCTTTTGTCTTTGATCTGTGTTTGTAATATTTAATAGTTACTTTGGCTTAAGCAATAATAAATGTGTATATCAGTTGATGTTTATAATAGTCAACCAAGTGTCTATAAATTACGTGTGTAAAATATTACAGTTATAATAAATTCAGCGTAATAGCTATTAAAAGTCGAGTACATAACGATGACCAAAGGCTGTGGAAACGAGTAACGCCGCGGGGCAAGCGTAGACGGGACGGAAGCTTTTATCACCGCAGATTATAATCCAGTTTTATAAAATTGCCGTCGTATCAAGAAAGATGTGATTTGACAGTTCTATTTAAATTTATTATATCTTAAGTCTCTATTACTTTATTTTTTCTTGTATTAAATTTAATGAAGGCAAAATGTAAAAGTTCATGATCGGTAACATTTATTATCTTGTCCAGAAGAATAATAATAAAAAAATCAAACGTTGTAAAAGCAATAAGTGGTACTAAAATTTTACGACGAATAACATTTAGTGAGTTATCATTTTACGATCATATCGCGATTCGCGTCTGTACATTGATCTTGCTAATATTAATTAAGGAAGCAGAGTGTCTACTAACATCAATAAATTATGAAATATTACTTCTTTCATATTTTCAAATCGTTAAATTTATTATAACATATCATGCAATTCTCATGAATGATCATAAAATAACACATTTAATGTGCGCAAATAAGTAGATGATTTCGCAATATTGCTGATATAATTTGCCAAAAAATAACAAGAGAAAGTAGTCAAGTTTATTTTCAAATAATAAAGGAATCAAATCGATTATTAACTTCTACTATTTCTTATCATATTAAGCAAACGGCAGCGGAAAACCAGAATTCCAAAAATAAAAAAATGATATCCACCTTTGATATTATAGACCAGAAAAAGAAAACTAATTTTTATAATGAGTTTTCATTTACTGGTCTGGTGATAATATCGACGATACGACAGTTATTGCTAGATCACCCCTTGATAAAGTCATCCTACCGTTTGACACGAGCCGTCAGGGGCGCTTCAAGGCCGGCGCCCACGCCTCATTCAGAGAAAGGAATGCATTGTCATGTCTGAATCATGTGTCTGCCATTACGATTGCTATTACATTCAATTTGCATCGCGGTTTGATCTCTGCAACTACGCTGAAGATTAATGGTAATGCCATTAACCTCTTCATTTCAAAGAAGTTGATTTAAGACGCAGACACACTATATATAGACAGACGTACATTAATAGAGGTAAATAAAAACTGTGGTAAACTTATATTGATTTTCACTTGCTTGTTCAACAAACGGTTTCGGCTCAAACTAGTCTAGAGAAAAATGTATTAATAATTTGGGCGAATTTTTAGCACTTTTTAGTGTATCATCCGGACTTCGTAAATTGTCAAAGCTATACAAATTATAAGGAATGGGAAAGTTCTCTTTTACATTTTGAGTACTCCTTCTTCAATGTCCGGGGTAACATTTAGCAATTCTTCATCTCATTACATCGTCTATAAAGCTTATGTTTGTGTAATTGTAACACATCTTGTTGAGGCACATGCAAAGTTTTGCGTAAGTGAGTAGGATAGCTACACTTAACCTAACGATGTTTTGATTGCCGCTTGTTCAACCAGATCGTACAATGGACTGGTCAATGACATGACAGTTTGACAAGATGTCGCAACATTCACACGGTCCAAGGTTGTGTGCTGTATTGGGATTACGATCAAGGACAACTCTTTCGTCATTGAATTAAAGATGGTATTGTTATTCACACTCACTAACTGGTAGAAATAGATTTGAATGGACTGATACATTATAATAAGGGTGAGAGGTTTGTACAATGTCTAAATTTATCGGTAAAATTTTTGTTTTTGTAAATGTTACACCCATTAATGAGAAAAACTATTGTATATTGCATCGCAATGCAACAAAACTACAGGAAACATTTAGACATTCGCTAATAGTAGTGATAAAAACATGAATGGAATATATTTAACGTGATGATAAATAAAAATAAGTATATTGCAAAAAAGTATGTATTGAAAAATCAATAAGCATAAGAATAATAATTATATCAATTGTAAATTCTAGAGAGAACAAGACTAAAAACGCAGACAATTCCTAAAATAACATCTTTCAGTTAATATAGAGTAGAAATAGTAGAATAGAATACAACCTTCATCGCTAAGTACAACTAATTATTACTAATTTTACGCTAATGAAGGTCATTTAAGGTTTTAGAAAAAGGTGATAATTTTTGACGCAACTTTAACAATGAAGATTTACTGTTACGATGATCAAATACGCAATACTTGTCAAATTAGACAATAAATTTTTTCGAACGAAAGTTCGTGATTGATGGCACCCACGCGATGAAAGTGGAGAGTTTCGTACTAGAATTCATATCATTTAACTTAATTAATGTTTACAAAATTAAAAATATAGAGAGGACGTCGCTCTTCATCATTATACTAAACGTCGTGATCGTATTCATTAGTGAGGAATCTGATGATTGTTATGTAAAATTTAAAAGGCACACTTCCCTTTTTTTTCTTGATTCTAAACATTAATCTTGTGATGTCTGTCTGTCACACCATTTTGTCACACTAGTGTGGTACAGAATATTTTTTCTTCACTGTCACATATAATTACTGGTATACTTTATGGTCATACTTTGTCTCGACTAGTGTTTCAATCATCTATTTAGACTAAAAAGACGTTATTTCATTTGCTTTCAGTAGGATTTCCTGTGGGACTGTGATAATCTTAGTTTAAAAATAAGGGCATTTTAAATCATTTCTTTAAAATATGGGACATACATAGAGCTAGAATTATTTCTAGCCAAGCTTTAAAATCCTTTGAAATAAATAATTTAAACAATCATAAAAATCCAAAACGATATCCACATGGAGTTGCCACAAATAAAAGATAGGGAATCCTGGAGACACATTGAATTGGGCTATATTTATTGGATCGATATTTATCGGCTTCGGATCCGATAAAAAAAAGTTCACAGACCAAGACCACCCGTGCCGAACCAAATGTTCGTAGAAAATAAAGTTCTTACCCTTTTTTCTACAAGGGTTGGTTTTATTATATCCTCCGGTTACAATATTAGAACAATAAGATCTACAAACTGTGATAAAAAATATAAGTAATTTTCATGAAAGTTCACTGCACGTAATTTATTT
Organism: Plodia interpunctella; assembly: GCF_027563975.2. Lineage (NCBI taxonomy): Eukaryota > Metazoa > Arthropoda > Insecta > Lepidoptera > Pyralidae > Plodia > Plodia interpunctella. The sequence continues at coordinate 10,541,732 of NC_071294.1, forward strand.
GAATCAGTATTTCAGTCCTTGAGATGAAAAGTTTCAATATGTTTGATGTGTGTTATCACGTAAACATTGTATTTTCCCCAGACAGTTTATGTGACTTACCGATTTACATCGAGCGCTTATCAACAGTAGATCAATCTTGATAACAAAATATGCAAAGTGAAAAGAATTGATTGCAGAAACGAGTATTTCACCGACCTTCAAAGAGGACATACGAACATCTAAGCTGTTACACTCAAATTCTATGGAAATTCTAAATGTTCGGTGATGGAACAAACAATTTGCAATGGTAAATTTAATGATGATAAATCAATTATTTTATAATTTTAGTCTTCTACGTCTATGCACGTATTGACATGATCTGTGCGACAGGTATAGTATAAAGTATTAGGATCATATAGGACGTACAGATTGACCAAGATATCTGGCCAATTAATTAGTATAAGTTTATATGTACAATGCAATGGAATGATACGACAATTTTATGGTTCATCTTATTCCTCTCGTTAAACTATTAGATAAACAATGAACAACTTTAATCGTAGACCAAAGACATCAGTTATAATTGAAATTCTATAAAACGTCGATTAACCTGCATTAGAAAAACCCCATTAACATGGCTAAGTCTTTGCGTGTGTTCCATCCCGAGTAATGACACCGACAAGGGAACAGCTCTTGAAGAAGTACGAGTAGCACGTGCATCAAATCGCTACACTGGTCGAGATTCAATTAACGGTTTGGATATCTTGTCAATAATAAAACATTATAAATAAACTAATCAATGTCTAACGGCGGCTGTATTATTCTAGTTTAATGTTGATGAGATTTCGAAGAACAAAAAAAATAGATATATATTTTTGTTGTTGTGAATTTTTGCTGAGTAATGAAATAAATTCTTTTTTTTTTTTCAACATTGCTACTAACATACCAATCTATTTGACCGCCGCCAGACTCCACAGAAAAAAAGTCTAAGTGAGGGGACATCTTTTAAAAGCCATAATTTTATTAAAGTATATATCTGCATCATTTAATTTATGATTAAGAAGAGAAAAAGGACCCAATGGAGCCCAATAGAGCCGTCTGCTAATAAAACAATAAACAATTAATATGCATGATGATTATACACTATTGGAAATTTCATACGACAATGCAGTCGATCGCAAGCGACCCGGGGCATCGAAAGTCGCAGAACAAAATAACAGATTATGTAAAAGGAAGCGAGATTTTGATCGCTAATCGCAACAAAACAAATACAAGTCCGTTTTAGTTAACAAGCAGTTTTCTGATTAATCTCAGATCTATGATTCCAAATTCAAATTCGCACCCATCATTTTCACACGAGAAATAAATAAAATAAGATAATCACGTTACTGGCACAAAAGAAAATCTTGTCATTTTGTCTTTGTATACTGAATCCATGGAATTAGTAGGTACTCCGTTGTACGAAGTACTTACTAAATCCATAACTGAATCATACTGATCAAACGAAAAAAAAGTAAATTACGTACTTCCAACGCAAATATAACGTACATAAAAGGAACCTAGGTTCCATATAAACACAATCATTATTTGATAATAAAATATCTTTAATGCATAATGAAAAAGAAGTGCCTAAGGAATTACTTAAAATTAATCAGAATTACTATTTCCGTAGTACGTTGAGATTGATATAAATCTTTTAGGTGAAGACGTATTTTCTTTAAACCCAAATATATTGAACGACGTAATTACGGTTGTTCACAGGCAAATAAATAGTTTGCCTTTGGGTTTGGTTTCTCATTCCATAAGAGCGGGTTCAGTTTTGAAACCAACAATTTCATTAGTCCAAGCGATTTGTAATAGGCACCTGTATTATTAAACAAGCTCCCAAAATAATAACCATACAGAAGTGTAACGTGTTTCTATGAGATATCATGCTTTTGTTACTCCTCTTGTGTAAATTATGCAATACTTTAAATATGCTTAATTCTGTAGGAAATTTCAAAAATGGCTTTCAATTTCATGAAAGTCTTATCGCATGTGTATAAAATCCTAACTATGCAGAAGATACAATAAAGATCCTTTAGTATACATACAAATAAGTATAAACTATACTTATTTAATTAAACTTAAATATGGAAATAAAATGCGTAAAAGGCAACCTTATCGCTGCATGCCATTTATTCCAATCATTTATTTTAAGAATGTTTTTGGAAAAAACGCCAATAAAAAAACTTACCTGATGAAACCAAACACTTTATTTGCCACAGACTAGTGATTCACACGAGTAGAAGTTTCCAGAGTGATAATTCTGTACCCTTATTATTTGAGCACCCAGGGGCGTCGACGGTATTAAGATACTACGAAATATAGCTGGGTACAATCAATAACTCACCAAAGAAATAGAAACATCATTTATAAAAGCAATTATATGAGGCACGGACCCAAGGGTTGTGTAAGTGAATTCAACAACTTAAAGTAAAAAAAAATGTTTAAAGTAACTTTGGTTTGGTTAAATTAAAATAACTTATACCCATCACGTCAAGAAATATACAGTGCAAACAATACAAATGCTAGTAATCTGATTGAAGCGAACAAACCATTACACCCTAAAGGAATTTGTAATACTTTTTCGCTGCAACCATTCAGCTGAATCCTACATAGATAAGATAAAAAACATTTAAGAGTAATACATAAATCAACGAAGAGTTTATGATCTCAAACATAAACAATCATCTAGGTTACCAAAACATAACCTAAAAATGAATCCTTTTAATCTATAATCATAAAACTTAGATAAATCTCTTAAATCTTCGAAAAATGTCAAAGAGAAGCATTTCCGAACGATCACTCATTATAATTCGAGCCGTGCTGCGCAAGAGTGCTTCATCGATTCATTTTTATAAATGGATCATTACATGGTAAACACAATCACATGTTGCGTCACCGAATGCCGGGTTTTTAAGGTGTAATTTTCGAGCCCGGAGTCCGGAACATGGAGGATTTGCCCAATGTATCGATCTCGATTCAACAAATAATAAATATGCTATTGGGAAACTGCGATGGGATAAAGCTATTTGGGAAGCTAAAACCCAACGGCACGTAAAATATTTTAATATCGGCTCGTACCGTCTTCGTTCGGGTAAAATCATAATCAATTATACGCCTAAACCTTCCTCAGGAACCACACTATGTATTAGTGAAAACCGCATGAAAATCCGTGCTGTAGTTTTTGAGTTTATCGCGAACACAGACAGTCGCGGCGCAAAGAACTTTGTTTTATAACATGTTATATGTTATAGTAAGATATTTATCATTGTTTTAAACTTTACTTATGTTGTAACCTGAAATATTATGATTTATTATTATAAACATACAATCAGATTGGTAGAAATTTTAAATATCAATAACTAAATTTGTAAAAATCCTCTTAACAAACAAGAATTTTACAAATACGTTATCATGAAGTGAATCTAGCAATGTTGTAAGGGACATTTTATAGATATCATTAACATAAATTATAAATTGACGTAATAAAATAATAACTATTATCACTGGCAATAAAATGTGTATTACGGTAAAGTAGATAATTTCATATTCAAATTCAAATTCAAATCGTTTATTCAGAAATTAGACCTTCACAAGCACTTTTTCTCGTCAATTTTTATATTTATAGTTATTTCTCACAAGCAACAAACTACTGGCATTTCGGAACGACCACTGCTGAGAAGAAATGCCGAAAGAAACTCATTTGAACAGTGTTGGACCCTATCATGCCAGATCGGCTTACCATTATTGTTTCTTACAATGTTTTTTTTTTCTAATAATATAGAAAAGTAAAAAAGTAAGTAAGAAGTAAAGTATAAAAGTACATAATGTACATAGTCAAAAGGTATATCAAAACAGGTTATGATTGTAATCCGAGTGCTGATTATAATATATATGTATATATATAGATGTGAAACACAATTAACTTACATGAAAATATATAAGAAACGAGATGACCAGTTCCCTCTGGCAGCACCCGTTCACGAGTTGAAACATGGGACATATAAATCCACTATTAAATTCGTGACCGATAAAACATACAAAATAATTGTTGGCTATCTTTATATGAATCATTATGTATTAATGAGCATATTCCAGAAAAGATAGCGTCAAAGGAGAGACATGTTTCTAATTTGATTGACAACATAAACGGACGTCATTTTTATATGAGTGAATCTACACTATCGTATCACCTACACGTAATCTGTGCTATCTGCGCATATCAAAGGTCATTTCCTATCAGCCAACGACGAAGATAAAATAACTACTAGCTTCAACAAAATACTAGAAACTTATGAATAAGAGCTCTTCATTACTGAAGGTCTAGCAAATTACGTGAGAAGCTATATATATACAGGGTTACTGGTATCCAAGGCATAACCTTCCAAAGGCGCATAAGGTACATAGATACTAACATCTTTTGTTCTAAGTACGATATTTGTCTAAACATAATAAATACAAAAAAAAACTTTCTTTTGTTTTAATGTCATTTCTATTATACGTTAACTCTATGTTCGATTCCGCTACATAACGCTACTGTACTGTCTCGGTTGCTTGGCTATTACATAGAGTTAAGATGTGTAGAATCGCAAATTAGGTTGTATTTTTTTATATGAAAAAAAACTACGAATCACGAAAAGTCGTAGAATAAAAGTTGCTTGTTTTGATGTATCCAAGTAGTCTCTAGGAAGTTTTGCGTTTGATACCAGTAACCCTGTATTATGAGGCATATTGACAACACTAAAATTCCGGGATGAATCAATTTACATGGGAATCGCAACATCAAAGAAATAATACGTAATCTCCAAAAACTAAATAAATAAATATATTAGGACAAATCACACAGATTGAGCTAGCCCCAAAGTAAGTTCGAGACTTGTGTTATGGGATACTAACTCAACGATACTATATTTTATAACAAATACATATATAGATAAACATCCAAGACCCGGGCCAATCAGAAAGAGATCATTTACATCATGACCCGACCGGGGATCGAACCCGGGACCTCTCGGTTCAGTGGCAAAAACTTTACCACCGCGCCACCGAGGTCGTCAAAAAATTTGTAATTTTGATGACATGAATTTTCATTAGTTACTTTATAATCTACTAGTGGCCTGTCCCGGCTTCACTCAGGTAAAAACATAAATTATATAGTATGAATATAAATTATATAGCCAAACCTTCCTCAGTTATCATACTATCCATTGGTGAAAACCGTATAAAAATCCGTGTTGTAGTTTTTGAGTTCACCGCGAACATAGATACAGACGGAAAGATGCGGCAAAGGACTTTGATTTAAAATATATAAAGGATTTAAAATAATTTATGGCAACTAACACAAATTAAACATTCCTCACATTAATGGCATGTAACAGTAAAGTCGCAATCAATCACGGTTCGGCAAAAAGTCGACGCGAGTCGCAGTCGCGGCAAAAAGTCGCTTTCCACTGATAAACGTCGGCTCTGGAAACCTATCGATTGATTACTCGCAGAACCAGTACTCCTAATCGATACACCTATTCGATTGAAGCTAATTGAACACCCTTCTGATGTGTTCCTGTTTGTCCTTAGATTCTTTAAACAATATTTCAATCATAATTGCACATCTTTCATTCTAATCCTTATAAAACAAAGTCTTCTGCCACATTTGTCTGTCTGTTCGCGATAAACTTAAAAACGACGGTACAGATCATCATGCGGTTTTCACCAAAAGAAAGTGTGATTCCTGAGAAAGGTTTAGGTGTATAATTTATTATGTTTTTACTCGAACGAAGTCGGGACGAGCCGCTAGTCATAGATAAATTAATGCCACGTTATATAAAAAAACAATGTGCATTAATTTTTAATCTATCTTCACTACGAAACACACACGCGATTATACCACTTAAAGGTTGACTAATACCGATGTTATCGATTCATAAAATCACTACAGCTCAAAGGAATCATCCTTATCGAACAAGTTGCAATGCCAATCGATTTTATGTGGTCACAACCGCAGTATTCTTCATTAACTGCCTCTATTACCATTTCATCTTTATAACGAATACTCAGAAACTCAAATACGTTTCAAAATTGTATTTAAATTGGTGTCTTATCACCAACCCGCATACTCGTTTACCCACTATGCTCAAAGAGAATTAATTTCCTCTTGTATTACAGTAGTAGCAATAGCAGCACGCACAAGTGTCTTTTCGCGCAAGTGGATTCACGCAAGTATCTTTACCGCAATTGTGTCTTTCGCGCAAGAGTACCCAATTCCACCAGCAGCAACTGTATCCTATGCGAATTCAGCACAAAAATCGGTAAATCAGCGCAACCTTAGGTGAATATTAATCGAAGTTATTTTCATTGACGATGTAATCAATTATACTGTCCATAAATGTTCTATTCCTCAGACTAATCCAAACAGTAATCATAAATCGTAATTAAACTTATTGATGCAGCGACCGTAAACCACAGTGGCAATAGGAATTTGTGCGCTTGCACATCGGGTGTCGATTCTGTTGATGTTAATATAAATCCTGTCTCAATGGCTTTTCAAAAGTACTTCACTAGAGCACAGTTTAGAATGTAAGAACTACTTCTAATATTCAATTGTAGTAAAAAATAATGCGACTGGGCGGGCCACGTTTGCCGCATGCAGCCAGAAGGTGCGCAAGATCGCATAATAAGAGGTAGATCGAGAAGGAGATAACGAGACAGAGGAAGAAATGTTAATAAGAAGACACAAGACGAAATGACCTTAGAATTGTAACACACAGTTCACGAAATCGAACTTCGTATTATTGATCAATAAGTTACCGAAAGAATTAAAATTGGAGATAAGACTATCAATATTTAAATCGAGAAATATTACTGGAAAAATTTTATTATTCAGTTGACGACTTTTTTTAGGAATTGTAATATTATTTTGCTTGTAATTCGGTTTCTTGTTTTTTTTATTGGTGTAATTTTATTTAATGTGATGTGTATTATTCGAATATAAATTGTTTATGAATTGAATTGAACGGGACGATATTGATAAATTTAGGTGTATTGCTTAGGAAGAGTGGAAGAAAATGGCTTTCCCCTTTAGGCCAGTAGTAGGACATAAAACTTGGACTGACCATTCCAACAATCCAGGACAGACCGTTGTTATCTTAGCTGGAGCCGACCCTATAAGGAGTCCAGAATTATAACTCAGAGCACAGAAGTCGAAGAGCTTTTATTTACTCGCTAAAAAAATTACGATCAATAAACCATCGAGACACGATTCAGACTTAACGTTGACAGAATCGATACCGTGGTCGCGTGTAGTGTAAACCTAGCACTTCCTATCAGAACTAGACGGACTGGCTTCGTGATCAAACGAGACATCAAGCAGATACGTAAATTACACGTTATTTGAATAATTCTTCATAAATTATCTTGGAAAATATAAGGGAGCTGTGTAGGAAAAGGAAAATGTATATTCATATCTTATGAACTGAATCAAAAAGTATTCTAAACTTTGTAAATATTAATAGATAATTTTATAAATAAGGCATAGTATATGTATTGTATTTAAAGGAATAGAACATCTATAAATACCAAAGGTGTGTTGATGTCAGACAGGCGAGAGACCCAATTCAGAAATTTCAGGTAATACCAATTATATCATATTAATTTTAAACGAAACGATGTTTAAAAGTAATTAATCATCTGACATTATCAATCTTTTCTGTTAAAACAAATATTTTTGTGTAAGCGATAGTTGGAAAGTTTTACCTTCACAGAGCATTAAACCGTGCGTCCATAACAAACTTAGCTCGCTTAGCTGTATGTAAAGCATTCATATTTTTGCATTTATACTCCATTATATTGGATCATACTTCGATGACATGTCAAATACAAATACGTACAGGAGAAGGCGCGCCTCCGCCTAAGAAAATTGGCAGCTTTAATGTGTTTTTTCTTAAATGGTCGTTAGGTTATCATCTGATACCGCCAAATTGTATCAATCTATTTACAATCCTATTAATTTTATATTCATTTAAATCTCAACACCACAACTTCTATTGAATTAAAACTATTTTAGAACGACGTGACAAAGACATACTCTTTATTAGTAGCCACGTCACTACAATCTTATTCTGTCATCATACTCGTACTAACTCTTCTATATCGGGTCTTGCGTAAAACTTTTACGTTTTAGTAAGACTAAAATAGCCTTAGCTACCACGTTGACGTCACAAAGGGTGCATATCGATCTGGGTGACCTTCACGCAAGGCCACAGTGGAACACCCCTGTTGCGCCTGTTTTCGATATAGTATATGCATTCTCTTTGTTTCTTCTTTCAATGTTGTGAAATCAAGAAGAAAGCGTCCATTTACAGCCGTTATTACCACTAAAATCCGTACTAATATTATAAATGCGAAGATCTAGTATGTATGTCTCGCTTTCACGGCTAAACCGCAGGACCGATTTAAATGAAATTTGTATTGGAACATAGGTTACTGTATTTAAAAAAATCAACCCCTATAGTGTTGTAATGAGGGACTGAGGGTGTTTATATGAAAATTACACAAATAACAATAATTATTTGTGCTGTAAGCGGAGCCACGAGCTTCAGTTATTTAGAAATCTCAATTCAAAATAACTATCTGTGATCCCCTCAAGGATTACAAGGATCACGACCTTGTCGAAACTGTGGAGAAAGTACCTGAAATTTTCCTACAGCTTATTCGGCTTCTGTTCATACCAATTCTTGTAATGATTCTAGTCGGAAGCTGAAGTAAATCTCGTACATAAATAAATAAAGTAGCTGTATATTGTTTTCTCATTACATATTCAGTTTTCACTTTCCGCTTTGTCAAGAAACCGTGTCCTGTTTGTAACATTGAGTCTTCGAAAATATAAAGCGTGTCAAACTATGACGTTACATAATTTCTGCGTGGGTGGGTATATAATGTAACTATGTTTTATAAGCATCTTACCTACCTAAGGATACATTAATTATTTATTTATTAAGCATTTTGACAAGCCGCACCTTTTTAAAATGTACTATTATAACCCCCGACGACAGCCAGAGGGGAGTTATAAGTTTAACGTGTCTGTGTACCTATATGTCTACACATGGCTTCGTAGCAGCTAAACAACTGAACTGATTTCAATCTATTTTTTTTTATTTGATGTAAAAAATTAGATGATTTGATGTAGAATTGAATTGAGTGTTCTTAGCTATGTTTGAACAATGTGTTTTCAGCCGTTTACATATTATAACCTAACATTTTTTAAACCGGGACCAATGGCCTCCTTGAAGATCAGTGCACCGAGATCGAATCTCATATAAAATCCTTCATTACATTTGATTCAGCGAGAGGCAGGTTCAGTTGAAACAATCAACAATTTGCCTCCAGCATCTTCAGGCATTGTTCTCGCCATAATAGAACAATCCAATCCAATTCAGAACAATATGTTCTAAATTCGTGTTGGATCCTCCGGACATTGCTGTTGTCCATTTTAATTACAATCCACATTCGAAAAATCCTTGGAGATTCAATTTTCTACATGAAAACGCTATGGTGTCACGTATAGCTATTAATTTACGTAAGTAGCTGTTGACATGAAACTTAACGACATACAAGTAACATAAAATGGTACCTATTAATCCCATTAAACCACCAGAAATGTAAAGTCTAAATCTGTCTGTTTTCATGCTCGATACATTAATATGACTTTCATTGAATCTTCGCCAGCCGACGTGAAAGGGGTGTCGGAAAATGACATAAGCTACAGCCTAAATAGATAATAAATATTATGTCCAATATACATATATATATATTTATATATATATATATAAGAAGGTACCTATTAATCCCATTAAACCACCAGAAATGTAAAGTCTAAATCTGTCTGTTTTCATGCTCGATACATTAATATGACTTTCATTGAATCTTCGCCAGCCGACGTGAAAGGGGTGTCGGAAAATGACATAAGCTACAGCCTAAATAGATAATAAATATTATGTCCAATATACATATATATATTAATATATATATGTGTCCACCAATTATCTAGTTCTTAAAATTGTCTCAATATTTGCAATTTCCAAGTTGCGCGTCAAGCTCCCTGCCTATGAGTGGCGGTGTGCCGATGTCACAATCAGTGTCTGAGTGCCTAATAGCTAAATGAGCTAGTATTTTGGGAGGTCTCGAGGCCTGTTATTTAAATGGCTATTCACTGAAGAAGGTCACTCAGTCATCAATTTTCTAGATATATTTTAGTTTTCAAATCTTGCATATGCACTTGTGTCTACTTCAGTGCACACTGAAGTACCTAATTAAGGTCTTAGAAAAGTTACGACGAAAGCATTAGATACCATGCGTGACGTAAAGTTGAGACGATTATAAACATTATTGATTTTGACATAAAACTGGCGTAAACATTTTAACTCGGCATAAATCAATTTCCAGTTACAACGCCCTCAATCAATTCGAGTGCAATTTTAATATAGACGTAGCGAACCCTGGCCTCCGACGATCCATGACGATGTAACATACCGGGAAAACGCTCAGATATGAGAGAGAATTTTTGTTTTCTTTCAAATATTGCTCTGTCATGGAAATTGTTAGGATTACAAAATCTTCGTGTAAGTAAGTAATTATTATTTCTGCAATTCAAACCAGCAGTATCAAACCAAACAAAAGCCCAGCCCTCTGATTCCTAGTACGCACTTGAAATGCTTAAGTAAAATCAACAACGGCATCAATATTTATTCTTTTTCCTTTAATTTATTTATTTACGAGTTGTAATAACAACGCAGAGGTGCCAACTAGTCGACCTGAGGTACCTGCAGGAGCTATTCTTAGAAAAACGCCAGAAAAAAGGCATTCCATAAACCAATAGTCGTAGGGTACAAAATAAGTCGAGATCCAGAAGGTTCTGCTCTATTGTAGTCTAGTTTTTTGTCGGAAATCCATTTATAGGCGGAGTAAAAAGGATTCCTATGTAAATTGGTTTTATTTGACCACTCCAAAGAAACCGCTTCTGGTTTTTGCCTGATGGAAGCCTTATTAATTGGCGAATCACCACAATTTATTTGATACGGATAAACTTATATTTTTTATTCAAATATGTCAAAATAGCGACTTAATTTTGGCATTTTAATACGATCGCTTAAGTTTTCTTAAATCCTGTTTAGATTAAAAATATTAAAATCGGTTATTTATATTTGAATTTCGTAAATAAAATTTTACGGACTGTTTTTATAACCAAGCACCACTTCGTACCGGTTCGAAGTTAAATTTGGTTCACAATTGTAAACAAATTTTGCTCGGTATGTACATTTAACTAATCGTCACAATAAAATAGAAATTCAATTTACAATGCAGTTATTTGACTTGTTTCCTTGGTCCTTAATCCGAGAGCTATACAATTTATGGACACGGAATCGAACATGGCCGACAAAAGTTCTAACATTAAAAAGTCGTAAATAGAAAGGTCTTGGCTTAAAAACATCTTGTTATTACTATGAAGATCAAAGAGATACCAACAGTTATGTGGTCAAGTCGGAAAAGCAGTTTTACCACTCTTTTAGATATAATAAGTACCGTACATATGAATTAATTAATTTCAGCCAAAAGGGTCCACGTTAGTATTACATATTTACTCGCTGGGGTTAAAACATAATATATTGCATAATTTAAACCTGCCTAAGCCTTGCCTAAAAACTTCCTCGGGAATCACACTATCAATTGGTGAAAACCTCATGAAAATCCGTGCAGTAGTTTTTGAGTTTATCGCGAACAGACAGACAGACAGAGAGACGCGGCAGAGGACTTTGTTTTATAATATGTAAGAATGTTAGTAAAATCAATTTAACCATATTAAATATCAAATCAAATAATAAGAATAAAGGTATACAATTTTAAAAATTAACACAATTTTTAAACTACTTATAAAAATCTTGTTAAAACATAATAAATGAAATAATTTCATCTCGCTACATCTATCAATGGAAGTCGATTATACCGGGTTCCTTGACCGACCACCGGACCATTTTTTGTGCAGAGCATTTATTGCACTTGTTCCCGTTTCCCGCAGCTATCAGAGGATCCCGTGGCTCCTAAATAGGAACCCAGCAAAATGAGCATTTGTTTGAATTATTATCACATCTTTTTCTCTCAAGGTGTAGACAGAGCCAACAGTTTTTAACTTCAATTACACGTTGATCTGGGCACTTATTCTTGGAATGGACATTCAGTCAGGTTAATATATGAGAAGAGAGAATAACTAATCGCTTATGAGATTAAAGCTTTATTCTTAGGGTAACTTTGGTTTTAGGGTAACTTTGGTTTTAGGGTAACTTTGGTTTTAGGGTAACTTTGGTTTTAGGATAACTTTAAGTTAACCTGCCCAAGACGCAGTTGGTACATTCTATGTTTTATCTTCCATGAGCAAAGAGAATAAGTCGAAATCACCTTTCATTTGTATACATATCAATACTTAATATTATGAAATGGAACAATCTGTCTGTCACCGTTTCGCGGCTAAACCGTTGGGTCGATTAAGGTGCAATTTTTAAAAATTTCAAATTTTAAAATTTGCTCAATGTAAAATGCACGATAATGTCTTACGTCCCATCGTAAAATGGCTGTAGCCATAAAATTGTAAGTATTTCTAATTAACGGAGGATTAATAATGAATAATTAACTGTGACAAGCGTAGGATTTTTCATTAGCACCCCGTAGACGTTCTTCGAATTCGTTAAACACTTAGGTTAAACACATTTCGTAATGACACGACGATTGTTTAACTACTCACTGTTACTTAATCGCATCCCAAACGTTATTTTGATGCAAGGCAATCGCAACACGGAATGATATAGGTACACTACTTTTTATCCAAAATGTATTTCTCTATGTATATTAATTTTGATTATTTATAAGTAAAGTATATATGCCTACTATACCTTTGTCACTTGTCCTAGTCCTCTTCCGCACTCCTTACTACCTATATGCAAGCAAATTTCTCAATAGTGTCGGTTAAACTTGGTATGCACTTCCGCATTTATAAATATTAAGAAACAGACAATAAAATAGAAATTCAAATTACAATACAGTTATTTAAATTGTTTCCTTGGTCCTTAATCCGAGAGCTATTAAATTTATGGACACAGAAAAGCGACAAAAGTTAATGAATGAATTAAAATGAAACAAATACCGCAAGTTGACGCAGTTATACTTACTTCATTCAGAATCTCGACACAACAATGTTGTGGGGGCCTGCTTCCCACACTTGAGAACAATACATATAAATATTGTATGCGGCAAAAACGCCGCTTGAAGAAAAACGCTCGTCTGCCGATATTTCCACAAAGATAAGTTGACTCCTAAACTCGTAAATACAATAGCTTGAGATGACACCGTTATGACAGCGGTCCATATCGAGCTATGAACTTTTTATTTGACGACCTCGATGGCGCAGTGGTAAAGTGCTTGCCTCTGAACCGAGAGGTCCCGGGTTCGATCCCCGGGTCTTGGATGTTTATCTATATATGTATATGTTATAAAATATAGTATCGTTGAGTTAGTATCCCATAACACAAGTCTCGAACTTACTATGGGACTAGCTCAATCTGTGTGATTTGTCCTAATATATTTATAATATTTATTTATATTTATTATTTATTGTCTTTACAGTATCCATCTATGAAAATAGTGGTAGTAAATTTAAAAACTTTTCGCAAACTTAATTTAAAACATTTAATTGACCTTGTTCATTTTTACACTTGTTATTACTTAGCTTAGCTGGTACATTTTGCTTCGAGCGCACTATACTATGTTTCTATGATAAACTGAGCTATGTTATGTGAACTGCTATGCGAGCTAACTTAAACTAAATCGCGGTGGAGGTCGGCCTTTATTGATAAGTGCGAAACGAGATCGGTTCAATCTAATATAACGGACTGATATACTAATAAAGATGGGGTTTATCGCTTCAATGGAACTAAGTATTGCATTATTTTCGCACCTACTTACCTGATTTCGAATCGGGTTCGTCAACCTGTGACAATGGCTTTGGTATGGGCAAACAAGTACTATAAAACCTTTCTAGTTACGTAAAGTAGATGGTAATTTTCTCAAACAACTCAACTAAAAAACCCCTGGACCGATTTTGATGAAACTTCGAAAGAGGCCAATTTTCAAAGTCGCAGACGGCCGCTTGTCTAAAATTCTAGATTCAATAGAGAGGAGTTTGTGTGTAATCTTCTAAACTACTCGACCGATATCCGAATTTCTTTCATCAATATAAATCTATATTATTCTTGAGTAACACAATAGAATATCGGTAAAAACCCGGGCCGGAGAAAGACCGGCAGCAGATGCAGCAGATATATAAACATTTTATTGTATATTTCTTGAATTATATTTCCAGAAAACTGTCGCGGAAGTGACATTGACAACGTTACTAGCGGTTCTTACTATGACATAACAGTCTGAAGGCGTTTATTTTGAAAACTAACCTTGAATTCACTTAGTTTATTTACTTATTTTCAACGGTTTGTTGTTTTATAGCAATATTATATCTTTAAATAAAGGCAATGCAACAAGTAGGTAGGAAGACTTAGAAGTCAGACGCGTGTGAAGCGTGACTTTTAATTTAATAGTTTTATACCTAGTTAGATGGCGATATGTTCTATTTATCTACCCTATATACTCATTATCCATATCCATATAAAGAAATAAAGAACATGTGTCTCTCTGTAATTTTAAAATAACTGCATTTTTAAATTGCGTAGCCATCCGTATATCAACCGTATAATGACGGTCTCGTCGGAGCGTCTACTCCGTTTCTTCCTCAGCCGTAGAGCTTCGGAGCCCAGGGTCCGCTTTCCTTTCACTTTCGCGGTTTGCACTATGAACTCAATATATGTGATTGTTCCATAAAAAAATATTTATTTCGTGTGTGGAGCGGGAGGTTTTTTACATAACCGCTGTCCTGGTTACAAAATAATTGCACCTAGGTAAGTACCTACTTACGCGTACGAAAAATATTAACACAAGTTATCTATTCGAAACTAGGGCAGATGTGACGGATCTTTATTTACCGATATATGCTCGTATAGCTGTGTAGCTATACGTATAGCTCAACCAATTAAATGAGTTTCGCTTGAGGAGTGACAGGCGCGGGGAGTTGGTGACACAAAGAGGATAGAGAGGGTTTCACTCTCTCTCTCTGATTCCTTTTCATCAGCGCTGGCTGACTGCTGAGTCATGCGCAGGTTTTTTGGACATCTGGAACTTGAAGAAAGGGCCCTATCATAAGAATATGCCACAAAATAGTGTATACGCTTTATGTAGACCTAACTTAACATCATCAAACAATCATTTATTAATACCGTGGCCGTTTCCACATTCACCAACAGACCATAAATCATCAACTGTAGAAGAACGATAAATCTATGTACTGTAATAGTACTTCGCAAATAGGTCACGATATGCTTAATAAAAATCGCATCAGGCACAAATTGAAACTGGAAAACAATGAGCCGAGATATATGAAGATTGGTTGACTGTCGACATCGCCGTAAATATTGCTTCGATAAATTTAAATTTTGTAGTGTAGTTCCCGTCCTAAAATAAAACCACACCATATTGTCTTATGGATATCGTATAAAGTGACCAAGGCATGAAAACAGCTGATAGGCAAGCGCCCAACCCAAGAAGTGTTGACATGCGCCAATGGTCTGTACAACTAGGGATGCCAACGTCCGAGTGAAGTACAGATGAAAATGTAGGAAAGCGGACCCTGTGCTCCGACGCTCAACGGCTGAGGAGGAATCGACAGAACGCTCGGATGAGAGAGAGAGATTTGAAACTTCAAAAACGTTTAAATAAAGCAGATGCTTAAAATTAAGCAGACCCTACGCTTAGCCGCATCACAGCCGCAGCCGGGAATGACACCGGCAAGACACTCAGATTCGAGAGAGACATTGCTTCGAAAGAGTAACGAACATTTCCACAGACTTTCTCATAATATCAGTAGAGTAAGACTTGATTTTATGCCTGGTCATAACTCTCACGGGAGATGTCTTCATTTCTCTTTTATTGTTATTTTCTAAAGCAATTTCCCTTTTCTCATTTCTATTCCATATATCGTTTGACCCTTTTTGATCTGATACACAATATGCACAGATTAATAATACATATTGTTGACCACCTCCTTGGTACTGTCGTCACAGCCGTCGGCAGTATTTAAGTTAACACTGTTGTGTCCACAAGCTCCTAACGTTACATACTAAATTTCAAATTGAAATAGTATAGAGCGTCGGGAGCGACGCGCTCCACACGACTACTAATAAGTCGGTCGCTAATTGACGTCGAATAAAAAACTGCTGATTAATTGCTGATAGGAGAAAAATTGTCGTAGGTACGTTGATATCGCAAGGTCATTAACAGTAATTATTATTTATCGAATATGTTTTATCATAATACTCTCATAATCAATACCCCGTAATTATTGTGCAAACTAATTATAAAAGGCTATAATATATAATATAAAAGCACTCATCAAGCATCAAATTCAGCTGGAAATAGCAGGGGAGAAGTTACATAAATTATTCACACATTCCTGACTACGTCCAGTTTTGGAGGTAATTATTAAAAAGTTATACCTAGTTATCCACGAACTTCTCCCCACGATGTGCAGATCATAAAAGTCGATAAAGGAAGGCGAGGAATTCGTTGCTATGTAAATACGCGATAGAACGTTAGGGAAACGGGACTTTACGACATGCGTAAATCGGAAATTAACAAATGTGGAGCACACAGGTTGTCATGTTTTTCCATTCAAGTCATCATGACTGATAAGAGTGATAAACGTTGAGCGTTGGATGAGATCGTAAGTATTCCGCACATTTCAAAAAGAAATTTCCTCGCCAAATGATAAGACCTAGATTCTTATTATTTAACTAATATGAAAATACTACAATATATAATGTGTTCTATTTCAAATTTCTGTTTTACAATAGCAGATTATATTTAGATCCTGACCTAAGATAAGGGGTCGATATGGGGTCAAGGTTGAGTGCGTTCAATACTCGTAGGAACGAAGCATTCTCACGCCTCACGACAGCTCTGTGGATATCTTCTAGTTCGTACGCTTTATAGATGACACCAAAAGCCTATTGGATCATTGCTTTGTACAAGAAGTCATGGCTAGTGAAAAAAAGACTTACCTCCTGGATGCAGTAGGGTGCTCGGATGCACGCTACCGTCCTTATGCAACAGGACGTGCCTTGGCTCCGTCGCCAAGTAGCAAGTGGAACCTTCCGCCAAACACTTCTGGAAGCACCTCGCGGCCTGGTAGAACAGAGCCCAGGCGTGCTCCTCGCTGATCGTGGAGTTGAACGCCTGCAGGATCTGCTGCAGGGTGATGCACTCGGCGGCGTCCAAGGAGAACACCGCGCCGCCGCCGGCGGCCCCGGCTTCCTTGCGCATCATCGCGCTAACCACCCGGGGGCTTTAACATTTCATAAAATTCACAACACTGCGACAAATCGATCGCTTCACCAGTTCACACTAGAATTTTTTTTGGTAGATCTCTTTTATTATCATTTAAACATAATTAAATTCTGCGTGTTATTGTCACCGTTCCCCCCGAAACGTCACTGTCATTTGTTCACAATGTGGGTGGTTGTGTTTTTTTTTTATGTTTGGGTAGGATCGCGATCGCGAGCGCGCGTGCGCGAGCGAGGTTGGACGATACGTGTGACACGTGTAGTATCGACGGCGCAGTAGGCCCGACTGGCGCGCAAACTTCTCGCCGCAGCCTCCGTACATTTGAGATGCGCCCGTCTCCGGAAACATTTCCTATTATCTTCTGCATCCTGGGTGCATTTATGCGTTACTTATTACCGATTTTTATCACTGCCCCTTTCCAGTAGTGAGAGTTATCAATTACTATCACTGCTTCTAATAGACGCCGGCGTCAATACGCGATAAGATACAAATAAAACTTCGCATTCAGTCGAATTTACTTTATTGAGTACACTAATAAATATCAACAGCTACTGTATAACTAAAAATTTTGTTACCCAAAATGCTAATACTTCAGTTTTAATCTATTTTGTATTCTATCAAGTTTTACAAATAACATAAAATAGAATTACAGAAATAAATGATTCAAGTAACATGAAAATATCGGAATGTAACTATCCTAATTTATAATAACGATTATTTTAATACAAAACGGTCGTTAACAATACCACTCAGTCACAATTCCCAAATATTAAAATCGATTTATTCATTTCAATTTTAATTATCTCAAGCCTCTTATATGTCAAATAATGCAATTTCCGTTAAAACCAAAAGTCCTATCAAAGCTGCGATCCTATTGGGCAAACTATACATATAATATGTGATTGCAATTTACCACATTTTAAAATATGTTTGAAAACCATATTTATTCCGTAGAAGTCTGAGATCTATATATATGTCATAAGAATTATAAAACCTTATACGCATAAAATAATTATGAATAATATTTTTTTAAATCTAAATTATATTAAATCCACCAATCAATATTATCTCCTCCTAATAGTCATTACAATAAAAATAAATTATAATTAAATGCATAATTAGGCATGTAAAAAAACCATACAATTTTGTTAGGAATTGAAAAATGGTGGAATACTTTAGATTATCACAAAAGTTAAAAATGCACTGAGTGTGATTGGTTTTCATTGTATTGCTATCATTACGTCGGCGATAAACTCAAAAACAGCTACCGATGCAGCATTTTCTTCTTCGTATCGGTAATAAAATATATATATCACAATATATATCAATAACCTATCAAAAACTCCAATTATTAATTATCTAAAACCCCAGCGCGAACAGAAAAAGGACAAACGTCAGAATTTTTGTAATACTATAACAAGTTATTCTATATAAGCGTTACATAATCAGTGGCTCAATGGTACTCTCAAGTTTTATATTTTTAAACTTGGAAAAAAAATTGCAAATTCAAACACTTTGCCACTATAATCGAAAATAATACTTATACATACTCGTCATATTGTTAAAATTATCACAAATGTTTTATTTCTGTTCGCTCTTGCTTTTTTTTTTCATTATTTTGTGAGCTTTATAATTCATGATTAATAAGAAGCGGTGGTGGTGTAATGGTTAAGACGCCCGCCTGTGGATCGAAAGGTCCCAGGTTCGAATCCTACTCGTGCCACATGAGTTTGTATACCAATCTGACTCATGCTTCCGGAAGGAAAGCATAGTGAGGAGATCTAGTATAGTAGTTTTCATCGACCACGACTTACTTCCGGTAAAGGAAAACATCGTGAGGAAACCTGCACACTGGTTGATTAACTTGTGTGTGAAATGGAGAAGGCAATGGCAAACCATTCCATTAATAATGCTAAGAAAGTTGTTGTGTTTCATTCCACGTAATAACCACGACCCTCAGCCATGAGGAATACGACCACGAAGAGAATATGACTCAAATTTTCTGCTACAGTAAATAGTGTTATCAGGATAAAATAGACCAAGATAGACTACACTATAACAATAATACTTATAAATTTACAAAATCCAATATAAAACACGTTGCTCATTTCTTCTTCAAGCTCCACAGGGGATCTAAAAAGTTGAGTGGGTCTTTCATGTCCCCGCTTTTGAGTCCTGGAGACTGTTTCATCTCCTCGAAAGATTCCCGGGAGAATTTGCCGCGTTGGCCGGTAGATGTCGTGGTGGGGGGGTTGGGGGTGACGGGGGGGAGGACTGCGGCTCCGGACGGGACGGACACAGCCTCGCCGTTGAACGTGGTGGTACCTGTTTGAGGAGTTTAAGTCAATATGCTGTGTTGGCATCTCGTCTTGTCATGAGAAGGAATTTTTTAAGGACTTACGGAATGTAAACTTCAGGTTCTAGTTTCAAAATTGCTATTATTCATTAAATTAGAAGCTGTAAAAGACATTCTAGAGTTATAGATATATTACAATAGAAAAAAAAACAGGTTTGCGTGAATATAACATTTAAGACGGCGCACAACCGCGCACTGGCGTCACTGTGGCAACTTGGTCTAAATGAAAACTATAATACTTTTTAATACAATCCTTTATTTTGTGTAATTTGCATAGATTTTTTTTTACACTAAGCGAATAAATAAAATAAATTGATAAATGTGATGATGGCGCTAGTGTGCGGGCATGCGCAGCCTTAACGACTGTAATTAGGAAAATAAATGTTATGCCTACATATTTTAGAATACTATGACTGATAAAACCTGCACTGCACACATACATGAAGATGTATGCGTTGGAAAAAAGTGAACCCACGACCTCATAAATGGAACAATGCTTAGTTCAATACATCGCTTGATCGATACATCACCATGCTATTATAATAAAACATTGCCATGTAAACTGAAGTGATGTAGAAAATTTAAACTCTATTTTATCCTACTAATATTATAAATGCGAAAGTTTGTGAGGATGAATGTGTGTGTGTGTGTACGTTTGTTACTCTTTCACCCAAAATATACTGGACGGATTGTTATAAAATTTGGTACACAAGTAGAATATAACTTGGAATAACACATAAGGTACTTTTTATCCCGAAATTCCCACGGGAGCGAAGTCCCGGGGCGCAGCTAGTAAATCATACTAATAATACGCTATTATTTAGTTACCGGGTACAGGATGGTATAGGTGAAAATATAAAAGCAGCTGTTCCATACAAATCTAATACCTAAGTTGAGGAAAATGTATGGTACATATACAAATACACCTGACTTTTTCACGATTTCTGGGTTGTTCCCATAGAAAAATTGTTAAGTACGGACTGAGCATGCAGACAAAAAGTTCCTAGTGTATAACTAGTTGTTCGCCGCGAACACAAAAAAATGTTGTTGTGTTGTTGACAAAATTGTGAATATTTCAAAAACGACTTAACTTTAAAGTATGTAGGATCTGTCAATATATATTATCATACATACCTTTTAAATTTCATCAAAATCAGACCGACGGTTCGAAAGTTATCGTGTTACAAACGAACAAACATACATACAAAAATGTATAAAAAAGTTTTGCCCCAATTTTACTTATAGACCTCGCCAACTTCGCTCGCTCGGTCAAAAAGTCCCCCTGTATAAAATAACACTTACCGGAGCAAAGCACGCCTTGTACGTAGAACAGAGCCGTTCTGTACGCGTCCGCCACGTACTTGGTATCTTCCAGCACGTTACTCCTGTGCTTGCACAGGTTCCTTAGAGCTTCGTCCAGTAATTCTGAAACAATGTGGAGATTTAGACATCTTAAATTAAGATGATAGATATATTCCATAACATTAAGATTCTGAAGAACTGTAGATTTTGTAAAGTGTTATTCAGCCCTAGTATAGAAGCACTCTATATCCTCCGGTGGACGAGGCAAGTAAGGGACACGTAACCTTGGTAGCTGATAGGCAACAGTAGCATCCCAAGGTCGTCAGATAGGCGGGCGGTTGTAAAATCACAGCCGAATCTTTAAAAAATACGGCTATTTTTGTACGCTGATTCCAGGCTTAGGGGCTACACAACCCCGAACGCAATCGGGCACATAGCGGTCGATGTATCGGTAACAATAAAGAACAGCACACACATTCCCACATTTCCCACCTGTGAGGCCGGTGCCGCCGGCGCGCACCTCAGCCAGCAAGCTGAGCACCGCGCACAGCAGGGCGCTGCGCCCCCCGCGGCCTTGCAGCCACGCGCCGCGCAGCTGGTTGCTGAGCCGCCCGGTGTATGTCTCACTGAGCACCTTGTCTGCTAGGAGGACTAGAGGCGAGCACACGATTCTATAGAAAAAAAAATATTTTGTACCCTACTACTAAAAATAAAAAAAAACTGTGAAAAAGACTTTTCACTTGACTCCTATTATCTCCTATAAATACTAATATTATAAAGAGAATTTTTTTTTATTTTTGTTTGTAACTAGTAAACTAAAAAACTACTGGCACTGATGGAGTAACATGGTCTACTTTTTTATTACGGTTTTTTTTACCCGAGCAAAGTCTGGGCGAGACGCTAGTAATATATAAAATCCGAAGGAAAAATTGAAGCTAAGCAAAAGGGAAAGGAAAGCCAAGAAGGGCGTTCATAGATTAAATAAAAGACAAGTCAAAAGTATTATCGTATAGGGGGGTACAATCTATAGCATAGATGTATGGAAAATAGACTGATAGAATGAAGAATTTCAGGTCAATCGGTTGAAGATATCTGCTTCAAACTTCTTCTTGAGTAACAAGATTCCACCCGAACCAACAAACAAACAAACAAACAAACAAACAAACAAACAAACAAACAAACAAACAAACAAACAAACAAACAAACAAACAAACAAACAAACAAACAAACAAACAAACAAACAAACAAACAAACAAACAAACAAACAAACAAACAAACAAACAAACAAACAAACAAACAAACATACATACATGCATAAATTCATCAGAACCTCGTTAAATCGATACATACTTGGCAGACAACCCGTTGATCTGATAATGCGATACTGGCAACACAGTGTTCCCACTCGCAATACTTAGTTTCCTCTCGGTCCAGTGCACAGTGGTCGTCACATCGTCCAATGTCACCTTCAGTCCACGGAACTTCATGGACTGGCCTTTGGCGGTGGGCCAGTAGGATATTCCTTGCATCTAGAATGAAGAGTTACTGTTCGTATGAAGATGTTTTTTTTTTATTAGAGCAAACTCTAACTCTAGAGTGCAGTCTTCGCTGGCACGACAACTCTTGCGCAAACCAGTAAATTACATAGGTAAAATTTTACCCATGTAATTGAGTATGTTATTACACTGTACTTTTGTATGTAATTATACTGTAATGTTTAATTGTATGTAATTATACTGTAATGTAGAACCAGTAAACTGCTTCTATCCCGGCACCAAAGAAGTGCTGGCTTGAAGTCGTCAAGGATGACATGTCAAGTTGTCAAGGGTCTGGGAGCGAAATAAAAATTCCGGGTGCTACTCTCCCCGCGTAGATTGTAAAATCAATGGAAAATGCTATAAACTGGAGATTCTTCTCTGCTAGCAACCTCTCATTATTGATTTACTGGTGGAATTTGTTCCATAAACCCATCATACAGCTAAACGTAGCCTTCCAGTTTCCTCGTAGCTCAGTCTACCTCGTAAGGGATAAAGACGTAATACTCTAAACTTAAAGAATGAGATTACTTACTTCGATTTCAGTTTGCAAACAGACTATACATTTGATCTTGTACTCTAGCACCGCTTTCCAGAAAGTTCCATTTTCTTCTTCCGAAGGTGAATTTGATACCACTAAAGGAATACACCAAGGCGTCAATTGCTGAAAGTAAATATCTACTGTGAATTTCCTTATTTATACTATATTGATTATTATAAAAACAATTAATTACCTGACGGCTGGAGCATAAGGACCTCTCCTTATGGTTGACTTAATCGAATATAAAAAAATTGTTAAAAAAATATAATTACTAATGTAATGTAAAGATCTACTACTACTAGATGGGTAACCTAAAATTATACTGAACTGCTATGCTTCTCTTATTTGATGAATAAGCAAAAATTTGAGCAGTTAAAAGACGCTTGACGCTTGTCTCTTGACGAATCTCTTGACCTATCAGTCGTAGTTACCTGAAATATTGCGTACTGACCTTATAATAAGAAGCATTGATATAAGCTTCGGAGTCGGATTTCAAGATCAGTCTAGAATCATCGTAAGGCACTACTTCCGTCACGATGTTGCCGCCACAGTGCTCCATTGCTATAGTCTTCGATCTCGTCATGTTCTCTTTGCTCTACAAAATAAAGCTCAATTTTGTTAAACGAAAAACAAAAACAAATTGTTGAATAACCTTAAAATTACATTATGTTAGCAAATCTTATCGTGAATACATAAGGTTCAATATCCTATGGCAATATAGTCGACACATTATACACCCTAAGAACGTATATTACGGCGTCTAGTGGTGTACTACAGTTCTCCATCGCTATAATCATTGATCTCGTAATATTCTTTATGCTCTAAGAAATAAAGCTTAACTTTGTTAAACAAAAAATAACTTAATGTTAGTAAATCTTATCGTGAACACATAAGGCTCAATATCCGACACATTATAAAGGCATACCTGTACATCTTGGAACATCTTCCATTTTGAATCCAACACGGTCAAACCCCCTTGCGTGACATTGGTCAAGGAGTCCACCAACATTTGCAAATTCTTCACACCCTGTGTAAACTTATTCAACAAACTAGGATCTGAAAAAATGTCCCTTTTCGCTGGTCTTTCTATAACCTCTTCTTTAGGCACTGGTTTAGGTACCACCGCTGTTTTGGGCACAACCGCTTGCTTTTTTATTGCGCTCTCACTGATCTGTGGAACTTTAATCTCCGGTTGTAAAGGTTTATATTCCACTGTAAAGTCTATGTCTGATAGGAGATCGAATACTGATTCGTCATTTTTTTCTTCTTCCTTTTCAACTTTAGGCGTTTCAGGCACACTTTCAGTCACTGGTGCTGTATTTTGCTCAAAATTTGGCTGTGCCATCTCTTCCTTTGGCGTCGTCACTGAAAAGGAAATATAAAATAAATAAAACACGTGAAATTTTTAGAAACATTTATTTTAAGTATAAGTTAGTTACAATAAGATAGAAAATACATTGATAGAAATATAGTTGTTCGAAACATATAGCATTATAAATTTAATTAATTTGTTAGCCACTTTGCTATGCCAAAATATACTTTACAAAATTAGTACATATACTTTTAGTATTAGGGATTAAAATAACTTGTACAATATTTGAATGATTATAATGAAATGTGTTAATACTATGCCAATGTGCATATAAATAAACTCATATCACTGTATAGTAATATATTTCAAGGACGATAAAGTGTCCGATTAAAATTAGGAGAACAAATAGATATAGATACTCTAAAGTAATGCATAGTAATAACGTTCCAGTCTAATATCAAACGCAGTCTTCCACAATATAATAGAAATACAAATTCCATCACAGATTTATAAAATAAAATCAATATTCCATAGACACACAAAATGGTAATTTTAAACATTACTCATGACATTTCAATAAGTATATCTATATGTACAAATTTTATTTCAAAAATGTCGAGATTCCGACCACTTATGAAATCGCTAGACCTAAAATGTGTTAAAATGCTTTCCAAGTACAAATCAAGAAAGTTACTATTAACTCTTACCTTGGTTGTTAGTAAACGTGACATTCGTATCTTGCGCTTGCCCTGACTGCATATAAGTCGACTGATTCATATTGGCACCATAATTTGTCGACACCGGTTCTGCTTGCGTTACTACTTCATTTGGCTGCATTGTAGTATTAGTCTGATATCCGTAAGGGGTATTATAATACATCTGATCGCCTTGTTCTACCTGTTGTGGTACCACTTGAGGCGCTTCTGAGGGCGACTGTACTGTATCGCAAGCACCAGCACCAGCACTCGTGTAAACTCCTTGAGCAGCCCAATTTGCACCTTCCGTCATAGCCTGAGGATTCACATTGCTTTGGCCTTGATTCGTGTACCCGGTGTACGAATTTTGAGATCCATAGTTGTAATCGTATGTTCCAGTTGCCGGGTTATAGTTATAACCCGGATGGTTTTGGAAGGTCTGAGCATAGTTTGCGGATTGGTCAGTGAACTGGTACGTGTTATTTGGTTGCGTATTTTGTTCAGTCGGGGTGTATGTCGACGTTGTAGTGGGATATGTTTGAAAGTTTGAATGGAATGGGATTGTAGTAGAAGATAAGGCTTCGCCAGTCACGTGGGACTTTATGGGCTTGTCGTAAGCATCTAATTGGGATAAAATTGCGGGATCTAAGTAATTGGCATCTTGTCCAGGTACAACATTATATGGTGGCACCATAGCAGCTGGATTTGGCAAAATTTCTGGATTATTGGGAATACCAACTGGGATATTTGTGACATTTTGGGGAACTAAGCCGGCCGGGTCAGCCACACCAGCAGGATTGGCCATGTTAAAGTTATTAGCCATATTTACGGCGTTACCTGCATTTATTGGTGTAACCGCTAAATTTGGATTAACGGAGTGATTGACCATAGGGTTATTCATAACACTAGTAGTTGATGTGACTATACTTTCGGGATTTGCATAAATAGAGTAAGCTTGAGACATATGACCAAAGTTCGAAAAGTCTGTGCTGCTGTAAGCAGTTGAGGTGCCAGCGTTAGGCTGTTGCATGCACTGAGGATCAGTACTGTATGGGTAATTCAGGGAGTTGTATTCATTAGGGATTTGCGACTTCGTCATATTCGTGTTATAGTTTTGCGGTGCATGACTGTAAGTGGTCATATTTTGTGTCGCATTTTGCGGATATTGAACGCTGTAGAACGTCTCAGAATAATCCTGTCCGTAATTACCCGGTTCTTTCGGAGCGGACACGTGCATCTGAGCGAAGTTGGTGTTAAATTCCTGGTTTTGTGGCGTGTACTGCTGCGACACAGATGGGTTCTCGGGAATCGTGGCCATTTGATTGACCGGATTATACGGATCAGTATATGTGCCGTATTGCGATGTAGTAGGTGCCATATTGGCTTGGCCGGCGTTGCCGTAGGATACAGGGTTTTGGGAGTCTGTGACGATTGTGCTATTGTTTTGAGTGGCGGAATAATAGGGGTTAGAATAAATTTGTGGATCGCCAACTGGACTGGCGTACTGCGATGGAGTGTAGGATGTGCTATAGTTGAATTGTTGTTCTTCGGGCTTTTCATACGAATTTTTCATGTATCCATAGCTGGTGGTAGGGGCATAAGAGTCAGGTTCGCTTGGCGCGTACGGTGAGTTGTATCTTATATAAGGATTTGGGTTTTGGGCTCCTGGTACCACGCCATCGGGCATTTGGGCTACATCCGAAGCTGAAAGAAGTATAGGCATGTGAAATTTATAGCAGAACCTTTCCACTTTTTCTTCTCCACTTCGCACGGTCTTCGACATTCATAGTTGTAAGATCATAAAATCGATTCTAAACATACTTAAGAGGAAGAGACCTACCTTCAGATCCAAGTGGCGCAGGCCTCACTGAAGTCGGGTAAATAGACTCTGGATAGTAAGTATCTGGCACAACGGGTTCGATTTGTGCTGTAAAGTTTTCAATTAATTAGCTTTTGCCAACATCACTAAAAAATATAATCAAGAATATTTTTTTATAGATGAGAAATTTAACTGGAGTACGAATTCACGCGCTTTTTTATTTTTGTAAATTGTTATGATTTTCAGTCTTTCAAAGCCTTCCAAATATATAAATAGGAAAACTAAAGAAGGAAGATTAAATGAGTAGAAGTAAAGCTATATATATATATAAGAGAATTAATTATTATAATGAAAATTAAAATGGTGAATTCTTGAGCACAATGGATTAAATTCAACGTAACAAATGTGAGACATAGATGAGACGAGTCGCACTCATCTTGAACAAGTTTATTTGTTAGATAAATAAAAAAAACTACTTTCAATATTCATTTCGCTACAACTTATGAAAGGCCGAACCGATTTTCATAAAACATGGCTAAGAACACTAGGGATAAAATTATCGATGACACAAAAAAACTGAACGAAAATCGGTGCATCCGTTTGCGAAAGGTCTACTACTTTTGACGACCTCGGTGGCGCAGTGGTAAAGTGCTTGCCTCTGAATCGAGAGGTCCCGGGTTCGATCTCCGGTCGGGTCATGATACCGGCCCAAGTCTTGGATGTTTATCTATATACATTTATTTGTTATAAAATATAGTATCGTTGAGTTAGTATCCCATAACACAAGTCTCGAACTTACTTTGGGGCTAGCTCAATCTGCGTGATTTGTCCTAATATATTTATTGTCATAATATATATTTATATTTATTTACTAGACCGAAATTATAGTATACTTTTCCATCAATAATAACACGTGAATGACGTATGTTTTATTGTTAGGTTGTTCCGAGTCCCTCACCTGCAGGTATCCTGGCAGCGAGCGCCCTGTTCTTCATATATGGAAGATAATCCTTCAGCTTCCGTGACCCTGTGGTTGGCGGCGGTGACTCCGATATCTTTGTGGAGGGAGCCGCGGATGTGGTGGGCACGGAAGTCGGAGCTGATTGTGGAACAAATTGAAGACATTTATTCAGAAATTAGACTTTCACAGGCACTTTTTATTTCTCACAAGCTACAAACTTCTGAACATTTGTGTTTAGACACAAAATAATCCATACTTCCATATCCAATTCTAATATTATAAATGCGAAAGTACGTCTGTCACGCTTTCACAGCTAAACCGCTGCCGCTGGGCCGATTTTGATGTAATTTGGAATACACATAGTTAATGACCCGGGCGGCTAGTAATAAATAATAACAAATCATCAGTCCAGTTGGCATAGTAATAGAATTGAAATAAATTAATTCTTTTTCACAAGCATGGCGTAGTAAGAAACAACGAACTTCCACGATTTTAAGTTGTTAGACAAATAAAAGTGTTTTTTTTTAAGTATTGCGAAATATACTGAAAAACTTTTACCGATTATTTCGACTTTGATTTTACAACGACAATAAATATAGTCCGAACTGAAAAAAAAACATTGTAATAATCAGCTATTTTTTTTGTTTGTGTTGGTTGTGGAAAAGACATTGTACGCCGACCACATTTAAAATGGAATATGGTTTCCTTACAAAATACCAAGAACAAAAAGAAAATATAATGTCTTTTAGCAAAAGTTACTCAGCCTAATGAAGGATTAATAATCACAAATCAATATTATTGTTTAATACAATTTGTTTACTTTCATTTGTTTTGGTAAACGATGTGTCTTCTTGTCACATTAGAACTTAATTTCTTATATGTGTTTGTGTTGAATGTAGTATGTATTCACTGTAATTGGTGTTACAAATAAATAAATAATCAGCTGTTTCTCACCTTTAGAAGACTGCTTGGCCAACAGCACCGTTCTCTCTTCGTCTTGCACTTGGCAGATTCCTCTCAACCTATTCAGGGTGGTGCTCATGTTGTGAGACAACTTCTTGTAAAACTCTTGCCCCTTTTGAGACTTTCCGAGTAGTTCTTCGTACGTATCGTAAGATGTTATAAGCGCTGGAAGTGAAATAATTACTAAAACTTGATCGAGTGGAAGAAATTCCTGTCCGAAGTCCGTACTTGCACGTGCCAATTTTTTACTGATTTCTTTCCATGTATTTTCTTGTGTATGTAGAGATTGTAAACACAATCCGATAGCAATGATGATACTTTTTATAATTTCAGTGAAGATATTACTAAAGAAGATTGAATATGGCTTATTTGATAGGTGGTTTCGGTGAGTAACTAATGAAAAATCTTCAAAAGTCAGTTTAAATGTTACACAAAAGTATATTTTCTTGGAAGTTGCCTTGTAATAAAACCTAAATTATTTTTTTTATTCTTACCATTGATCAGTCCCTCTCTTTTCCTCAGAACTTCAGTCAGCAATCGTCTGGATTCACCGTAACTCGCGTAGAGGGACGTCAGTCTGTTTATTATGTTTTCCTGGGCGGCTAGGTTTTGTTCAATTATTTTAACCTAAGAAATAAAAAAGCTATATAATAAACAATAAACACATTGAACATTTAATTTCAGAATCATCATCTTTAGATTATTGCGTGTTTCTCATGTTTCTCTATACCCCACTTGAGTATGAAGTTTTTGAAAAAACCGATTACTTAGGATTTTACGAGGAAATCTCAACCTTTTGTCATTGTAATAAAGTATTAAATAAATTGCAGTATTACCTTAGGCGTGTGTTTCTCAATCTCCTGCTTGAATATCTCGTCAGTTGGTTCGGAGCTCCTGGCCAACAACTGTGCAGTGATATCATCTGACGTGACGGCTTCTCTGAGCTGCTGCACTAGGGAATCCCTTTGGGTTTGCATCTCTCGAGCTTTGCCGACGACCCGACGCATTTCTAACATAGTCTCTCTGTCTAGTCCCTCTGGATAATAAAAATATTTGGTCACAGAGGAAATAATATTATAACTAGATGGACTAATTCTTTGGAGTATGCAAAAATGTACTATAGATTGACCTTTGTAATTTTATAGAACGTATTAATTTTTGTAGTATATTCATGTGTAAATATGAATTTGTTGTCTGAATTTCCAAATATTACTTGTATTAAAGATTTTTCGTCAGTGTCAGTGAATCTGGTTTTTTTTTAATATAAATTTGTAATTAGTTATAATTAAAATATTCAGTTTTAAAATCAGTTTTTAACTACATAACACTATAAACACTAATCGTTTATTTGGTACCAGCTTAACTATATCTTTCATTTGATTTGCTGATTCAGTTTATTTGACAGAAGATGATACTTACCGATGTTTTCAACGCTGGGAATCTTAGCTTGCAGTGCTTCTAGAGGTTGGGACAACAGCCTCAGATTCGCGATATGAAGCGTCATAGCTTTATGTAGCACCTGAATCGAAAAATAGTTCAAAAACTAACACGATTGCGAAAAAAAGAAGCGTTTTTATGACTAAGTACGTAAGGTTCAAAATGTCTAGTGTTCGCACCTGGTTACTCTCGGTAGTCCGCGCATGCGCCTCCTGGTACTTGTGGTACTCCCTCGTGTACTCTGTCTGCACGAGGGACGGGGGGCGGGGGCCCATCACTTGTTGGAACTCCTTCTCTTTTTTCGTATCCTCCTGGTTGTATACAAAATTGAGAATTAAGAATGCCATATCGCCTTGATACCAACATTAGTACATAAGTACATACAACAGTAGTAAGTAATTAAGAAATTTTAGCTATTGTTTCAAAGTATTCATAAATGCAAGTACACCAAAATTTGTCACACATACATTCACCCCTATTTCTGATCTCTTGAGGGTACAAATTTAAAAAATAAGTAGAATATGTTTCGTCAATGGGTTCAACTAGGGTCTTTAACTATATTCATTTCAAATTTCATCAAAATCTAGCTGTGATAGACTTTAGCATTTATAATGTTAGTACGATGAGTTCAAAGCGCAAATTTGAAGAAATACTGCACCTGTATGAGCGCCTTGATCTCGGCTAGCATATGCTCCACCCCGCTAATTGTTTCAGCCAAACTGTTCATGGAGTCCACAAGGGTCTGTATGACCTCCTGCTTCGCGTTCATTGCTGCGCATCTGTCTACTATTTCTTGAGGTATCCTGTTGACGAATCTATATTTATGTAGGAATATTAAACGAATCTCCAGCCAGAGTGGCGTGTGAGTCCGCCTTAGAATATGACCACTCCATATCTTCCCATGGGTGTCGTATGAGGCGACTAAGGGACACACAGCCTAGGCAGCTGATAACAATAGCATCCCCAAAGAGGGACAGGCGGCCGGTTATAAAATGACAGCCGAATCTTCAAATTTTTCTATAATATTGCTTTACCACATAAAATCATAAACCAATAATTGTATGACTCAACCCAATGATATGTTTACTATGCTAAACTGTGAACTGTCGTGGCAATGTTTACCTATTTTTGTTTATCTACCTTATCAGTCACAGACCGATACGTGAGAGATTTGTTTTGTCCAAACGTTAAATATATGAAGATAATTGTGTAAAATTAAATAAATTTCAAGTATCCCCCATTCCCCTATAGAAGCTATAAAATAATTATATTAAACGAAACAAGGAGCACAAAAGCATGTGATCTACGTTTTTTCTTACAAGTCTTGTTAAGTAAACAATGTGATTATTATATACTTTTTAGGAAATCACTTCCGTGGTTAATGAATTTACTATACAATGTACATTGTACTGGTTTGATTGGTTCAAAAGTATTTGATTTATTTTCAACAAATTACAATAATAAGTCTTGTGAAGATTGTTTACATATTAGGGTTCGTACGTAAAAAAACGTACATTCGTACACACTTTTGCCTAATCAAGGAGCAGAGAATCATAGAGAGTACTCACTTTTGCTCATTCTGGATGACTTCCAACTGGTCGAGCTGCAGCGAGGACATGAACTCCATCAGCTCCGTGTTCTTGGCGTCCACCTGCCCCACCACGCGCCGCAACAGCTTGGCCTTCTCTTCGGAGTACATGGAGGAGGCCTCGTGAGCCCCCATCGGGACCAGCCGGGAGAATATGTCCGGGCCCGAGATCTGGAAACAAATTTATTTTCACATCACATTTCCTTGTTTGCACATACAATTTCTTGTTTCTAGGTGTCATAACAACATTTTAGATTATGTATTGAAAATAATGTAAGCCTTTACGGGTCACTTAACTACAGACAATATAACAATTAAAATTCTTTTATGTCTCATGTTGTGAAAGGGTATAAAAGTTACATTCATCTTTTTTTATTTTTATTCGATTTTTATCGAAGCTTTAATTACTTGATGCAAATATATACCAGCCTGATAGGGAAATTCCATTTTACATTCATAAATCTTAATTTCACAAACATATTTTAAAATCCCACTGCAACTAAGCAAGGAAAACAAAGGAGTTCAAACAGGCATAATACATTTTAAAGCATATAAATGTAAACCAAGCACAATAATTATGTCACTTCTTGGCATGTTTCCTTTAATGCTTTAAAAATCAATGTATTAAAAGTTTTATTAAATATTAAGTTTAAATACTCTTTATGAACTTACATCGGGATCATTGTGGTTAATCGCCAAAGCTTTAACCAAGCACACAGGTTTCAATTCACTCAACAGATCCTTGTCTGGCACCTCTTCATGGTAGATAAATTCATTCTCATTCTTGGCAGCTTTCCGTTTACCTTCAACCACGTCATTGGTGAAGGTCAATGCCTCCTGGGTGATTTGGGTGGGCTCTATGTACTTGGCGTACTTCCTGGCTTCGTTTAATTTATCCACGGCTTGTTGGTAGAATGCGACTCGCTCACCCATCTTCTGTTGCTCTTCAGCATGCATGCCTGCAATTTGTTTCAATATTGGTAGTTTCTACATAATTGACTTTTTAAATTATTCTAGTGAATGTGTACAAATTACACCCCCTAATAAAAACATATAACATATTGTGATCAGTAACTAAGTAACAACTATTTGATTAAATACATCTCTTAATAATTTCTTCCATGACAATCCTACTAATATTACAAATGCGAAAGTTTGTGAGGATGTATGTATGCATACTTGGTACTCTTTCATACAAAATCTACAGGACAGATTGCTATGTTGGTATACGGGTAGAATATAACGCACAGAGTATGTTTTATCCCAAAATTCCCACGAGAGTAAACCCCCAGAGAGCAGCTAATAAAACATAATTTTAATCACACTCACCTTGATATAAACATACAATGGAGCCAATGTATCCCAACTTGAATGATAGGTAGCGATACCAATAGTTGTATTGTTTTGTGCCAATGATTTCATGTATATTGTCACTGCCAGCTGAAGGCCCAAGGAGTGACAGGGAGTTTCGGTAGAAAAATAAAACCTGGGTAGCAACAGCACCTGTAAAAAAATGTTTAAAAAATCTCTTTTTTAAAGTATTTATTAATTTAGTATATTATGTAGGTACATATATTATCATTTGACTAGCCAATTTTTTCAAGATTACATGAAAAGCATAGCTCATAAGTAAGACCTAGTATGATAGGGACTACTACTGTTTATTTGAGTTTCTTTCAGCATTTCCTCTCAGCAGTGATTGTTACAAAATGCTAGTAGTTTGTAGCTTTTTGAGAAAAATATAAGTAGGTATTATTTTTAAAGATGATGTGTGCAAGTGCCTGTAAAACCCTAATTTCCTGATAAATGCTTTGACTTTACAACATTAACTTATACACACACAAAATTAAATTTATAGCCACATTAATCATGCTAAAAATTTTTAACTCACCAACTACACTGGGTTTTTTAGTATCCTGAATACTTTTATCAAGAATACATTCCTGGGCCTGGGCAAAGCATATTTCCTGGAACATCCTCATGATATCTGAGGACAGATCTGACCCCTGAGGCTGTGGATATTGTTCTCGGACATACTGGAATGCCCAAGCAGCATTCTGGTACCTAGTGCATGCTGTCTTGAGGCTGTCTGCAGTTGTACGGGGCTCTGATGCCGCTAGTTGTGTAAGGAGGACACCAATATTGTATAAAATGCTTGCCATTTCAAAACGCAAGTCTGCAAGTGAACAGTTTATGCTGGCATAGATGTCCTTCCTAAAAAATGTTGTAAAAAACATAAAGGCCATGTCAAGGAGTACTAAAAGTAAATTGATAACTGATGTGTTGTGCTGAATCATATTTGTTAATCAGTGTTTGTACCAATAAAAATGGAGGTAGTGCTTACCAGACAAAAGTACAAGCGGCAGGTTGTCCTTTAGCCATTGGAAAACGGCTTTGGATCGCACGTAGCTGGCAATAATATCTGTTCATAGCGCTAAGACCCGCCGCGTCACTAGTGGGCCTCACGGCTGCTGACCGTAGCCCTTCAAGCTGATGCATCTCATTGCTGTAACTGTCTGGATCCTCTCGATAAACTTCAGCTATATACTGATGAAAAAAAAACAAAAGCATTAGACAAAGACAAGCCAATCTAAAACCCTGATAGAGATTAGAAGACCTATTTACCTGTTTCAGTTTAGGGCCGAAATGAGTACTTTCGGGACTCGACTTCAGCTCAAAATTGAGCATAGGTAATTTTGGTACAGCTTCCATGTTCTTCAGACTTAAATTTAGCCGAAAAACTAAGTATTCACATCAAACAATTTCATCACAAATTGGCTTATTTCTCGACTGTCAGTCACAGAACAAACAGAACTACGAGTGAATGAAATGTCAAAATCATACCGCAGACTGTAGAGAGAAAATAATTTCAATTGAGACATAATGAAAATGTATGGATTAACAATAACTATAATTTAAAAAATGCTTATTACAAAAAGTGGCCAAATACAAGTTATACTTGCCTACTACATATTTGCAAAAAATATATTTTTTATAGTATTATTTTAGATGCTTAGCTTCAAGGGCATGAATTAAACTTTGGAAAAACTAACTGAAAATCTACTATGGATGGCAAAAGACCGTGTAAAATAGTGCAAAAATGGAGTAGGACAGTGAACCAAGCAACAAGCAACCGGGAACAGAGAAAGATAAAATATGTAACTAAACATCGAAATAAGAAATCACAGACATTTAACAAGAAATAAAGCCCATAATAAGGGTTTTGGTCCCATCACATAATAATATGGTATCAAAAGCCCTCGCATCAAAAATTAAAAAAAAAAAAGTGTCATGGCGTTCTGTCCAGTCTGGTCTGTCAGCTTTTTATACAAAAGACTTGGCTGTATGGGCTAGTACTCTTTGCCTCCTCAATAAAACGAGGGAATAAACCAAAAAAAAAAACTGGTCTGTCAGGTCTGTCATTCATATGTCATTCTTCAACTCATCAAGCAAAGCAAAGCGATTTGTAAGCGAGCACAAGCGTTGTTTTGCTGAAAAGTATTGTTTGGTTGAATATAAAGAATTTCACAATTTTTTTCACAAGTGAATAAATGCCAATAAGAAAATGAAGTTGAAAAAACCCAAAGAAGATGTCGAGGTCAGTTATACAAGTACAATTACTTTTTTATTTACGCGTCTTCAATAGTGCCGATACGCTATCTCATTACGATTATTTTACAGGAATTACCCGAGGTTGTTCCTCCTCAGGCGGAGATCATAGAAGCAGATTTGTATAAAAGATCATATTTCGGCCCTGATGTGCCGACTTTGGAGCTTGAATGTTGGGAGGAAGAGTTGTCCGAGATACAACTGCAAGCTTATAAGAACGCCGATGAAGAGTACAAAAGTATTCAGAATAAGCTAGATGAGATGGTCAAGGAGACTGGCGGTGAAATTGTGTACAACGGAGACCAGTTTACAGCCTATCAACTTCTTGGGAAGTAAGTATTTATATAAAAGTATTGTAATAAAAATGTAACCTTTAATGCCCCAACTCACTATGTTTATGTTTAAAATTTACTGTCAAAATCTAAATGCGAGCCCAGCCTGGCAGAGGTATCAGTGCCAGTAGCTTGCACACTTGCTTACTAACTACTGACCTGTTTTTCTTGCATGTACCTGTTAACTAATTATGGAGAATTACAAACCTTTTCAATTTTCATAAAATAAATGACATTTGTATATTTCAAATAGAAGCAACAATAAATTAGTATAGCAACAAATAGAACTGATCTAATTTTACTATTTTCACAGGCAACCAGTACTGAAGGATTTGGAGAGGCAGAGCGCTGAGATTCTGAGATCTAGGTCTCGATCCATGTCTGTTTCAAAGGAGAAAACTGGCAGAAGAGGTGTGTCTGTAGTATGCAACTTCTATCCTTTCTAATAATATTATGATAAGGCTAAAATTTTCGATAATATAGTAGATGAAAGTCTGCAGTTTCTTAACAAGATATATTATTTCAGGTCGCCCCAAGAAGTACCCCAGAGAAGAAGACCGTAATTACTCACCATCACCAGAAAGAACAAAGTCTCCTGACTCCCGCCACAAAAAGAAGAAGAAGGACAAGAAAAAAGAGGAGAAAGAAAAGGATACTAAGACTAAGGACAAGACTCTGGCACCTTCTAGTGAGTCATTGTAGTATATAAATATGATGCTATATTTTCATTCAAGGTTTGCTATTTTATGGCTATTCTAAGAGTCCCAACAGTATTCGCAAACTGGACTGAAGATTTTTTATGTAAATCATAAGCTTCTTGGCATCACTGCCTGAATGCAATACACAATGATAGATCAGAGAGGGAAAATGACATGTATATGGAGTATGGAGCCTCAATTTTGATAAATAAATCTTAGAATTTTTACATATCTTCATTAATTACAAGGCCCACCTACCTAAATTAATTGCAATTTCACCATTTATAAGTAAGTTACATAATACTACGTTATACACATATTTATTAAATAAATGTTCAACAGATGTGCACAGCGTAGTGACCAATGTGAGGCCATCAGAGGCAACAGCTATTGGTGGGTTGTTAACTGGCAGCGCAACCAAAGCAACCGCTATTGTGGACCTCACTAAGGAGGACGGGAACAAGAATGTTGCTGATTCGCGCGAAGTTTCCTTCAATAAGCTACAAGGTGAGAAATTAGGAAATTTGGTGTTTCATTGGAAAATCTACTGACATGAATGAAAAGATATGTGATACTTTTTCTTGTATATTTGCCCTCATCATCGTCTAATTGATGAACACAAAATAACAAAGCACTTTAAAATATGACAGGAGTGCCACATTTAAAATATATAAAGATGTGTAATTACAGAAAACAAGTCTAAATTCTAATGTCCACATGAATATTCAGGCAAAACATTCCCATCGCTGGTGGTGGTGGCCCGCCCCTACCTCCGCTCCAAGGAGGCGCCGCCGCCCTCGGACCGGTCGTCGCTGGACAGCAAGGTGAAGTCGGTGCTGATGCACACGCCCATGAAGTTCACCGAGTGGCTCATCCAGCAGGGGCTGGTGCGCTCTGAGCAGTGGTGCGTCATACACCCGGGGAACAAGCTCAAGTTGGGTAAGTATGGCGCTGGTAGCAGCTACTAGGAAAAAATGAAAGATAATAGTTTATTCAGTACGACATGAACTAATGGTGCGTTGCACCAGTCAACTTTGATTTTAACTTTACCTGCGAATATCAGCGCAAAGTTCGCCATTTTATCTAATCAGGGTGGCGAAAATATGAACTTGCCGAGAAACTGACCCAAAAAAGTGAAAAAATAATTTTAAAGGAAAATTAAAAGAAAAATTAGACATTAAGAAAAGGCCAAATTAGACATTAAGTGAAAAAATTTCACTTCTTGGTTTATGAATTATGCTAAAATAATCTAAATATTGTAATAAAGAAATTGTCAATATTCAAAAATAAATGTTGTCCAACTAAATAAAACTTAAAATAAAAATTAGAGATAAAAGACTTATCAGTGACACAACTCAAAACAAGAAAATCTAGATATTATTAGTACTTCATTTAACTTATTATAACTTGGATTTGCAATAGTTATTGGACGCTGTCACTTCTTCATGTACTTAACAAAACATTATTCTCTAACACATAAATGTTATTCCAGGCATGTACTCCGACGTATCCAAATTCCCCTACTCCGGCGGTTACGTGTGGATCTCCGAATGCTGCCCCACTCGCTTCGTCTCCGTCTTCTCCAGCTCCATATTCGAAGGAGCCACATTCCCTCCGAGTGTCATTCTCAAACTCATATACCATTGGGCCTGCCAAACCAACGTGCAGAACGTGGTCCAATGGGTGAAAGTCGACAATTTATATGTCAAAGGATTGTTTACGTGGTTGAGAGCTATTTGCTCATCAGCGATCCATCAACATTTGAGTGTGTTGGGAGGGCCCGGGAAGAAGGTGGAGGTTGGAGTGATATCACTGGGCACCACCAGCCATGATGGCACGCAGAGGCAGGTCAAGGTCGAAGTGTTGGGTGTCTTGGATGCGTCTGAAAAACTAGTGAGTTATACTATTTATTTTCAATGAATTAACTTTAAAATTCATGAATCATGAAAATGAAGACCTACCATCATCTTTTACAGATCTGTGGTTTATACTCGTAGTTACCACTTACTTCATAAGATGGAAGATCGCAAGAAATTCATAATTTTTCGAAAAAAACATCTAAATCTGTTGTATTTCAACAAGAAAATTATTAATTGTTCGAGTATAACATCCGTTATTTTGTAGATTCGTCTCCGCGCCGTGGAGCCCCTAGCGGAACACGAGAAAAACTACAAGAAACGCTTTCAGAAGATTCTAGAACCCCTCGGCAACTGGGTGCACACGTCATCCATCATCCTCACCGACCTGACCGTAGACAAGGGCACTCTAGTGTCTATGGGCTTCAAGAACGTCCATCAATCGTCTTCTCACGCCGATCAGCCGTCGAGGAACACTAATGCTAACATTATGGAGTACCTGAGAAGGATCGTGCCTAGAATGTTCCAGAATACGCTATCGCTGCTCTCGAGGCAGATTATACAGCAGTTTCTGGACGAACTCGTTTGGAGGGAAAGGTAAGAATTGTCTTGTATAATTTTGAAGGGTTCTGACGTAAAATGTGCATTCTTGGAGCCCGGTCTCATTGCTACTACATTGCGCTGTCACCGTTGTCATCCGTTTCGTTGACGTTCCTCCTGCAGAAACTGGAGTTTTGTCGAAGAAAACAGGAATGAAACAGTTGGGCCTAGCTTTAAGCGCGATGCCCCATTGCTCATTTGTGCTGCGTTTCGACGACGTAGGACGTAGCTACGGTCTGCTTCGTTGTTTTCTATAGGTTTTGACACTGACGTGCGTTGAGATACATCAACAACTTCTCGTCGGGAACGATCGGTCTACTTTTCTGTTTGATCAATTTCGAACTTTTTATCCAATTCATAAAATTTTTGCGTTTTCTGTCGACTGACGTCAAAATGACGGAGCGCGACTGAGCAGTGGGGCATGGCTCTATGTTGTATAGTGTAGTTCCTTCATCCAAATATTAGAGTATGAGCGCCATCTACATTATTTTATAAAAACATATTAAAGTTTCTTTAAAAAATAACATTGATATTTTCCCATACAGGTATGGCATATCTCCTGGACAAGCGTTTGACAACATCGTCATGCACATATCGGAGCAGACAAAACTGGAGTCCAAGGACCCCATCACAGTGCGACTCAACAAGATCGCTGCTAACCCCTTCAAGAACTGGAAGTATCCTAGCAAGGTATGTATTGTTCGTTAGCTGAACTCCTGTACGACTACTGTCATATACATGAGTATATACATATGTATATATATATTTGAGGGTACTTGCAAATATCCAGTCTTGCAAATGTCACGTTCGTGATCACACGGGTTCTCCCGAATTTATCCTTTTCCGGCTATTATGTATTTACAACACAAACGAAGCCTTTCATTTATTATGAATAAAAATAATTGCCTATCAGTCGTAATTACTTAATTGTATGTTAGTATATATTAATTTATTGTTTACAATATGACGGTAACATAATGTTAGGTGTAAACGAAATTATGTTGTGGCGTGTGGTTGTGCCCTAGAATAGGACCACTCCACATCCTCGCATGGATGTCTTACGACATGCAGTCTAGGCTGCTGATAAGCAACAATAGCATTTCCAAGGAGGGTTGACGTCAGGCAGGTGGTTGGTTGCAAAATCACAGCCGAATCTACATAATTTTAAAGATGCCTCAATGATGAAATCCAATGCCGGAGCATTGGATTGAGGTCATCATTTTACGAGAAAAAAGGACAAACAGACACGCTTTTATAATATAAATATGGATATAAATGTTATGTGAAACTAATCCATATCCAGACGACCTCGGTGGCGCAGTGGTAAAGTTCTTGCCACTGAACCGAGAGGTCCCGGGTTCGATCCCCGGTCGGGTCATGATGGAATATGATCTTTTTCTGATTGGCCCGGGTCTTGGATGTTTATCTATATATGTATTTGTTATAAAATATAGTATCGTTGAGTTAGTATCCCATAACACAAGTCTCGAACTTACTTTGGGGCTAGCTCAATCTGTGTGATTTGTCGTAATATATTTATTTATTTATTTATTTATATTACATTATATCGATAAAAAGAAAAACAAGCATACGGAAGAGGCGGAACCGGAAACAAGCACGCGGTCAAAGCGCGGGCGCAAGAAAAAGGAGCCTTCTCCGTCGCCGCCGCCGAAGAAGAAGCGGAAGGCCGTCACCACCACCTACATCGAGGATGACGACGATGAAGAAGAGGTAATATTTATTCTTGTAGCTTTTATCATGCAGTCTCTCTCTTCTTTGTGGTTCTAATATAATAGGGCCTGGTTAGGGTTTGGTTTGTTCCCACTTGTTCTACTGAGCACTAGTAGCTTGACGTGGGGAAGTAGGACAAGTGGGAACCATGATGACGCCATGTGTTGTGTACCCACTTTTTTATATATTTTTAAATTAATTTGAGTATGTGTTACCTCAATTGCTTGTGTGACTTATATTTGTTTCCCATCAGGCTATAAGAAGAAAATAAGAGGTCACGCAAGCTTAAAAAATGGGTACCTATTAACTCTTTCATTGAAGATCCCGAAAATTCTAAAAATATCGACGCTTGGGTCGATTCTATACCTCAGCGGTTCGCTGTAAGAATGGGATTTGATCTACTTGTCTTCATAGCTACTAAGTACTAATATTGAGGCAAAATATATATTTTTTATTTCATTTTACAGATGCCTCTAGCCCTCAGGCGCACGAAGATCAAGCAAGAGCAAGACAGCAAGCCTAAGGAGAAAGGGAAGGACGAGCCCAATGGCCGCGGTCGCCGTAAAGCTATAAAGACCTACACGGTTGACGACGAATTAGATGACGTGCCACTCAAGGTGAGTTGAATATGGACATAGAAAATGATGGACCACATCATATCTTCCAATATAGTATTCATGTAGCTATCAGGTCCCACTGCTGGTTTAAAAATCTTCCCCGTTCTGTTTCCAACTACTTCTGTGCTTTAGCTTAGCCAATCCATTATGACGGTTAGTAATTACTACTTGGTGAGTATGGTGGAACATCAGAATGTTGGGCCGTGATATACAGTTACGAGGAGGGGCAAGAACTTTGCTAAGGCAGAGTTCATTACATACGTCGTTATGAAACTTTATTTTTAAATTCTTCATTAGTAAGCATTTCGACATGACCACCGCTGAGAAGAAATGCCAAAAGAAACTAATTTGAGGTATTCAATCGTCGATTATTGATAGAAGTAATAAGTTGTAAATATTAATATTATATTCATGTTACACAGGCGATCAAGAAGGAAGTGAAGCCAGAAGAAACAGTGTCCATGGAGCGATACTACTTTGGACAGATCGGCGGCGACGGCCCCACTGAACGGGTGCCCATTGCGGTTGAGGTATTTATCCTTACATAATTATAAAACAAAGTCCACTGCCGTGTCTGTCTATTCGCGATAAACTCAAAAACTGATGCATGGATTTTGATGCGGTTTTCAACAATTAAATTTTGCATACATGTAGTTTGAAGTACAAAGAAGAACGAAGAACTGAAGGTTTCGTC
Source organism: Plodia interpunctella (assembly GCF_027563975.2). Taxonomy (NCBI): domain Eukaryota; kingdom Metazoa; phylum Arthropoda; class Insecta; order Lepidoptera; family Pyralidae; genus Plodia; species Plodia interpunctella. Next base: position 10,583,889 of record NC_071294.1, read on the forward strand.
ATCAAAATCGACCCAGTAATTTTTTAGTTTATTAATCACAAACGACAATACAAATCTTTTCTCTTTATAATATTAGCATGGATTTGTAACCTATATTATTTGTCCGCAGTGCCCCATATGCCACATTGAGCTGACGAACAACATATCTCTGATGCTGCACCTGTACCTGCACGTGGTGGGCACCCACTCGGACCACATCTGCGTGTACTGCCTCGCGAGGTTCTCCAGCGAACCAGAGCTGGCCACCCATCTCAACCAAGGACACCCAAGGGACACTAAAGCCAAGGAGATATTTACTTACGCTTGTCTCATATGCGAGGTATGAACATTCTCATAGTGATTCGTGAAGTGTTTTATTATATATTACATGTGTTTTGCAAAATTCGTGCTATATCTTTCTATACAGGGTTACTGGTATCAAACGCAAAACCTCTTAAAGACTACTTGGGTACATGAAAACAAGCAACTTTTATTGTACGAGTTTTCGTGATTCGTAGTTTTTTTTTTTCATATAAACAAAATACAACCTAATTTGCGATTCTACACATCTTAACTCTATGTAATAGCCAAGCAACGAGACAGTACAGTAGCGTTATGTAGCGGAATCAAACATAGAGTTAACGTTTTATAGAAACGACATTAATACTTTAAAAAAAGGTTTTTTTTTTGTATTTATTACGTTTAGACAAAAGTCGTAGAACACAAGATGTTAGTCTCTATGTACCTTATGCGCCTTTGAAAGGTTATGCGTTAGATACCAGTAACCCTATATATTACTATGTTTTTAGATAGTTAATATCCTATGTTTGACCATTCAGACCATTTTTCATCGGAATCGAAATGCCAACCTTAAGAGCCATGTCCCATTGCTTAGTCGTGCTCCAATGCGACGACGTCATAGACGCGAATGAAACCAGTAACACGCAATGATGAAAGATAGAAAACGAAAAAACTCTAGAAACGTTATTGAGTAGTATAATTAAAATTAAGTATATTTTCCCAGGTGCGCTTCGCAGCAGTGCTGACCCTCGCATCGCACATGCAGAAGGCCCACGCTCCATTAGAGCTGCCATACCTCTGCTACGTGGCCGAGTGCGGCTACCGCGCCTCCAGCCACCGCGCGGTCGTTGACCATTACCGGGAGAAGCACAACCAGACCGACACAGTGCAGTGTCCTCACTGTCTCAAGGTAATGTCACACATGCAGACGGCCCACGCGCTCTCCTACGTGGATGAGATACGAGGCGACGGGATAAAGAGCCAAACATAAATGACAAGAAAGAAGAACATTTTTGAAGAAAGAAGAACAAATTTTGCATGGGAGTGCTGTTGCACTCCCATGCAAAATTATAAAGTCTGTCTATCTGTCTGTTCCGTTTTCACGGCTGAACTACTGGACCAATTTGAATGAATTTTGGTATGCATGTAATTTTAGTATGCAAGACACCCATACAGTCAACAGCACATCAACCTATCCAAATTCACTGCAAACTCGCCGCTATTCTATGGTGCCATAGAAGTGCATGCAGGCTTGATGTGCTGTTGACTAGGCTACTTTTTTTTCTTCAAAAATCTACCCCCAAATGAATATAAAGGAGAGGTGAAAGTTTGTATGAAAATCCAGTTTGTTTCAAATTAACGCGGGTGAAGCCGCGGTTAAAACTAGCGATGTTATAAATATGATATAATCCCCAGGTGTTACCGATCTACGCGGCCGGCCACGAGCTGGCGTCCAACGTGTCGCTGTACATCGACCACCTCAAGCAGCACCAGGACAAGGAGCTGGAGCTGCGCTGCAACCGCTGCATCCTCAGATTCGTGCATCTTGGTCAGTATTCCATATCTACTTACATATCGATATAAATCTTACCAATTGACCGAGCGAGCGATGTCTACAAATCAACTTGGGGCAAAAATATATTTAAAATTTATGTAGAATTTGCCAATAGAATTTTTATGTTCGCGGGGTAACAAAATCTAACCTTTATAAAAATTTTCTTTATAAAAGTTTTATAAAGGCGAAAGTTTTGTATGTGAAATGTAAAAAAAGAGTGTAAATTATTGAAGCTGATATGAGGTTTTTGCTTTTGGTTTTTCCAATTAATTAATTCCCTTCCGAAAAAATAATTTACAAGTTCATCTAGTTAGATAGTTTAATGCATGCTTTATGTTTCAGGTCAAATGAAAGAGCACCAAGTTCGCGAACACAACACGGTCGAGGACGCCAAGCCGCTGTGCTTGGAGGAGCACCTGGTCACCAAGCCCAAGGTGAGACGAATAGGTTTTCTCTTCCATGCATGAGTGAAACGCAAGTGTATGCGAATCCTATAGTTTTCTACGTCTACGGATTAAACAATACTATTCCCCGCTTGATTCCAGAATTTTTTCATCTCATTATTATTTTCAAAAATAAGTTAAAAAGCATGTGTGACATGTATAATAAATCCATTTAAACAATACTAGTTGTCCGCCGGGAACTTAGACCTCGCGAACACAATAAATTTTGATGAGTCTTCGCAAATTTATTAATATTTCAAAAATGACTGAACCGATTTGGATGCCCCACGTACTCAAAAATTCTATTGACAGATACAAAATTCTACATACCTTTTAAATTCCATCAAAATCAGACCGACGATTCGAAAGTTATCGCGTTACAAGCAATACATACAAAAAATGTATTTTTTAAAGTAGCTACCTACCTTACCCGTCGCCACCCTTTCAGACAAAGGCCCGGCCTCCAGTGAAGGACACGACGAGCCACGCGATCACTGAGACGTACGAACAGCTGACGCTGGCGCTGCCGGCCGGCGCCGCCGCCGTCTGCCGCGAGTGCGACACGCCGCTCGACAGCGACAAGCATTTCCTGTGAGCATTTGTATAGCTGCTACAATTTCGAGATAAAATGTACCCTATGGATAACCATAACCTGGACCATAAAGTCCAGGTTATATTCTACCCATGTACCAAATTTCGTAACAATCCGTCCAGTAGATTATGCGTGTAAGAGCAACTAACATACATACATAAACACATAGATTCATACATACGGCTTGACCGTAAAGAATAAAAATAAAAATCTTTCACACCACATTGTCCCACATTCCCAGTCCATTTCATACAAAATGACAAAATATATTGTTAAACCTCACACAATGAAGAACAAAAGACATTGTCACTGACCCGTCTCATCTTGTATATGCGAAACAATGTCAATACATTTCTAATGTCAATGTTCCCAGCGGTGAAACGAGCTGCACCAAATGCCCATACAAGAGTTCCTGCTACCGGGCAATGTTGCACCACAGCGGCTATTGTGCCGGGCCCAGTTCTCTTGAAGACGCTCCGAGACAGGCCAGCTACACCACGCACTGCGTCTGCGGGTACAGCACTATCGTGGGTCAGTATACAACTTTATACCGTAGTTTAAGATTCGTCTACACTTTAATTTACATATTGGTTGATAGTGAAACGAAATTATAATTAAAAATAAAGGATTTATCTTTTGAGTAATTTGCTCAGTCGTACTTATAACTTAACTCATTGATGGTGGTGGAAGAGATCCTAACAGTTATAGAGATGTAATCACTAAACATTATTATGGTAAAGAATAACTATAGGACTATTTCACATTTTCATCAGTATAAAAAGCAAGTTATTCAGTTATACATGGACTTCAGGTTTCGCGAATCGTCGGCACTGTCTACCCCGTAAAAGATAACGACGTGATACATGTATACGGTGCATGTGTTGCGTGTGGTTCCTCCCTAGAATAGAACCGCTCCATTATCCTCCTGTGGATGTCGCACGAGGCGACGAAGGGACTTAGTCTAGCTGTTAGCGTTAGGCTGGCGGCCGCGCCGGTTGTAAAATCGCAGCCGAAACATCAAAATTTTAAGGTTTTTTTTTTTACGCTGACCCTGGGTTCGCGGCGTCATAACCCCGAACGAAACGTTGTACATTGTAACGTTATCCAGGCACGGACATGCTGACCCACCTCCTGATCTGCGAACACAAGACCGCGTACAGCTCCGAGCTGGAGGCTCGAGCTAACACCGTACATGACGACCCTGCGCCCGCGCCCGCCCCCCAGACCAAGCCCGAGGAGTTACCTGCTGAGGTATGTAGTCTTAGACATATTTGACTTTTGCCCTGTAGCACGTGTGTGTCACGTGGGTCGATCACGTGTTATTTGAGCAATATAAAAAATAATACTTTTACATTGTAAATGCATTTGTAAATTTTTAGAAGTTATTTTACTTCATAATAATTTAGTGACTAATAGGGAATGCCATAACGCGTTAAGTCCACTTTGTGTACATAAATGTTGTAATATTATGCAATACGTTTTAAAATAAAATTGGCATATTACTGCCCGCGTGTATAACACACGATTTTCATACAAACTTTCACCGATATTGTCATTTGGGGATTAAAAAGTTAATAAAAAAAAAAATTAGTAGACCCACGTCCATACATAGATAATCTTTTCCAAATTGACGTGGGTCTTGGATGTTTATCTATATAATAATGTATATCGTTGAGTTAGTATCCCATAACACAAGTCTCGAACTTACTTTGGGGCTAGCTCAATCTGTGTGATTTGGCCATATATATTTATTTATTTATTATGTGAGCAGCAGTCGGACGCCACAGTGCCGCTGGCGGACTACGCGCCGCCGTCGGTGCTCAACACGCAGCTGTCGCTCGACGACCTCGCGCCGCCTTCCGTGCTACAAGCTGACCAGGTACGGTGGACCAGACCCACTATATAATAAATCAGAGCATTTTCCCGACTTCTTCCTCAGCCGCAAAGCGCCGAGTCCGCTTTCCTTTTTTCCTGTCCATTTCATAGTCTTTGGTGTCCTTTAGTACTCAGACCATTGACAACATCAAGCCAGCTCTCGGTTATTAGTTTATGCAATTCGTTACCGTCTAGAACAGATAATGTATAATTGGCTTTGAGTTAAAAATCATTTCCAAAGAAGTTTTTTTATAGTATTGTTAATATGTTACTTAATTTTTGTGAAATATTCTAATTTTCTATCGTGCAGTACGGGACGGACAGCTTCAGTCAATAGTTTTAAGAACAGATTAGATAGGTATAACCTCCAAACATCAAGACGCTTGCATAAGCTTCATTATCTGCAAGTGTGTCACGAAATATATGTTTGCAGCACGACCAAGAGCTGCTGAAGGACGCATACGACCGGCCGCTGGCGACGCCGCGCCACGAGGAGCCCCACTACACGCTCGGGGACTTCGAGCCGCTGCCGCAGGAGCCGCCGCCGCAGCCCGACTTCGAGCAACTTTAGATTTAAAACTCACTTCTGAACAACATAGATCATAAAAAGAGAAATCTCTAAGACTCCTTTATATATTAACTAGCGGCCCGTCCTGGCTGCGCTCGGGTAGAAACATAATAAATTATACCCCTAAACCTTCCTCAGGAATCACTCAATCTATTGGTGAAAACCGCATGAAAATCCATACAGTAGTTTTAGAGTTTATCGCGAACAGACAAACAGACATATTACATATCTTAATTGAGCAATATGTAAGGATATTGCCCAATCAAGATATATAATGTGTATTGGAAATAAACCAGAAAATAAGGACAGTGTGATATGTTTTATCTCACATCCTGCGTGCCCAGTTTTACAAGCCCTCCGGACCATTATGTTGAATTCCAGAAAAAGGCTCATTGGATGGCCATTAAGTTTTATGGAAATCTTCTATCATATTTGGTTATATTGGCTCATAGTGTTTAATTTTATTTGTCTTTAACAAACCACTTTTAATGTAATGATGTGTAGTATGATGTGTACTTTGATGTATTGTGCTATTATATTCATGTTAGTTGACTCTCATTATGAGTGTTTTCTATTAATTTCTGCTTGATGATTTTCAGCCAGGCAACATTAGATTATGCAATCAATATTTTCACCCATATAAATTCAAACATAAAATTAACTTTATATCATTGATATAAAGTTAATTTTATGTTTTTTTTATTTTATTAAAATATTCAAGTGACTGATAATACTGATTTTCAGTTTTTATAAGGCAAAGATTACTGCAATATATAACTAATGGAAAGAAAGAAATAAAGATTTATTGTAAATGCTATATTTTCCGTTTCTTTTTCCTTTTCTTGAAAGTTAATGTAACTTTATTGGTTACTCCATAGTTATCTATTTTGCTACAGTTGTCATCTAAGATAATGCCCTCAAAGTTGAGGTCGTAAGTTCTCCAAACATATTTCCAGGACACCTTCACTTTGCTCCCGGTCCTTTTCTGATAAAGCTCAAAATGTCTTGCTATTGCCTTTTTCAAATCGCTCACTGTTGCACTTTGGGGTACCTGAAGTGAACAAAACAATCCTCAAGTAGAAAGTAAATGGAAGAAAATGTCCTCAAGTCCAAATCATGTGTTAAAAAATTAAAGTATTTATCATTCAACATACTAATAAAATAAAAAAACAAATTAAACTAAAGTATAAATAAATATAAAGTCGTCGTTTTGTTGCAATGAGGTTTGCAGAAGGATAAAAATATTAATTGCAGGCCCTAATACAACTTACGATAACTTTCAGCATTGGCTCGTCATCTCTTGAAATGAATATAGTTATAGACTGCCCATGCTCCACAGCTGTCTGAAATTATTTAACACAGATGAAACAATTTATTGAACCTTCGTTAATTTTTCGGGATGAAAGGTACCCTGTCCTGCATACTTTCCCTCCCAACTATCTCTGGTCCATTTTGACGTGAAAGAATGACAATCACACATTTAGCATATTTGGGATGGATTTATATTTAAAACCTTATACTCAAAGAGTAATGCGAGTATATAATACAAAATAAATAATAGTTACTACCTGTGCTAAAACTTCTTCAAGCACTATGTCAGGAGGAAGGTCCGAAAGAAGAGGATCTGAGATTATTAATGTAGAAAGTGTAGACTTCGTAACTTCTATGATTTCATCATGGGTTAACGTGCTAGCCAAATCGCTAATATCTTCCATATTTTTCTATCAACATCAATCAATTCCAATAATGTAGGTAGGTAATTTCGCGAAGGTAGGAAACACAATGAGGAAAAGGAAACGTAAACAAGCGAAACAAAGTACAAACAAAACCGACTGACAGTCAAGCAAGTCCATCCGCATCACCGCATATTCTGACATTGACATTTACGTTCCAATCAAGCAAAGGCCAAGCAAGGAATGTGCTTTTTTATTACATTTAGTTAGTCTTTGCTTGCAGTTGACTAAAAAAAGTAAACTGTCAAAAAATTAAATTTAGGAGTTGAGGCATTGAGGTTATAATTTCGTCAGATTTTTCATCACGTAAATTTTTTGCCCTAAACGCCTAAATAAGTATATTATTTTGTCGCCTCAATCTTCAAAGAAAAGAAGATGGATACTTTAACAACCGGGTCATTGAGCGGTGCACAGAAAGAGGAGTTAATGGATCAGGTTAAGCAGCAAATCGCGATCGCAAATGCACAGGAACTGCTAACGAAAATGTCAGAAAAATGCTTCAAGAAGTGCATCAACAAACCGGGTACAGCTTTAGATAACTCTGAACAGAAATGTATCGCTATGTGCATGGACAGATACATGGATGCGTGGAACCTTGTATCGCGGACTTACAGCAGTCGTATTCAGCGGGAAAGGAACAACCTATGAACTTCCACCAGTAACTCGTGAATGTCTAAAGTTATAGCAGTGCTGTAAATAAACTAGTAGTACCAGATGATGTTAAAATTGTGTGTTGCGCCTGCCAGTTGTTATGTTGATGTGTTCAATAAAAAATATTTTAGGTTACTTACTGGTGTTTTTACTTGAGAGTCAATGTTACATAATTTAATGAATAACTTACTGGCTTTTATAAACTATAAACTGTGAAAAATAAAACTCTTTTACCAACTAGGTATAATTTTCTTTAAGAATCTAAATGAACAATTTAAATATCTGAGACTGGATAAGCATCAGAACATGTTATACGAAACTGACCAATCATCAGTCAGATAAAAATGCCAAAACACTAATGTTTCCAAAATATTGGGTCAGTACCTAATTGGGTTGTAGTTTCAGTGTAGAACCAACATTTTAGAGCAATAAAAAATTATGAATTGTTGTCATTTATTTTATATTTCTCCTCTGAGCATCCTTTTCCTGTATTGGTACAACTTCTTTATCCACATTTCTTTCCGCACCTCTTCACTTTCTATTTCCTGTAATTTTATTAAGGGCAAAATTATCTCATATGCATAAAAAAGTTAATGTTTTATTGACACTATAAATAAAATTTGGCTTTGACACAACAAAACATCTTTTTTATAAATAACAGGGTATATCTTTAAACACACTTCCTCAAAAGTTTAAACTATGGTTTACTGCTGATTACAAAGCACAGGTGAAGCACAATATGCAAGAATATAAGAAATTAAGGTTTCTTAGAAACTAATTTTGCAATTAAATTAAGGTTTTCCCATGCAACCATTTTGTTGTATAAAAAGATCTATTCCTGTTTGACTTCAGAATTAATGTTTTAAAAACCGGTGTATAAGAAACTTACATCAATATTGATAATGGAGTCATCTTTCTTGACCTCTGACTCTGGGACTGTCACAGTCTGAGAATCAAGATCTATAACAATATTTTGATTTTGTTTCTTTGATCTTGAAGATGTGAAGGTTTTTTGGACAAAAGAATCATTATTGAGTTCCGCTAATAAATTCCTATCATGTATTGTTGGCATTTCTTCTTTGATCTCTACTTCCTTGTATTCATATGTAGGTATTTTAGTCATGGTCAAACCAGCAGCCTCTGCCGCTTTGATGGCTTTCTCCACTTTTGTCTCTGTGTCATCAAGGTTCACCTTTTTGGATGACAGAGGTCTTTCTGCAAAGTTAAAATGCAAATTAAAAACTAATTATAGCTTGACTGCAATCAAACTTAGGTAATCCAAGTAATTAATTCATACAAACATGATAATTAATTAGAAAAAAGAATGATGCACAACAAAAATAAAACAATATTTATAACTTACCAATATCAAATGAACTAGAACGACTACTCGAAGACTTGGATCGCTTTGACTTCTTGCTCTTGTACCTAGATCTGCCATGAGAGCTCGACCGCGATCTATCCCTGGACACTGAGCGTCTGGACCGCTTCGTACGAGAGCGAGAAGATGACCGCCTCTTTGATTTAGACTCGTAGCGATCCCGATCCCTTGATAAGCTCCTCGAATAACTCCTCCTTTTATGCCTTGACCTCGAAACAGACCGCCTTCGCCGGTGGCTACTAGACTCTGAACGATCCCGCGAACGAGATTTACGCTTATGTTTGCTTCTAGATTTCTTCCGCTCGTATGATGATTCAGAACTATATGATGAGCTACGCCTATCTCGGTAACGGCTCTTTTCACGAGGCATAGTTTTATTACATACTGTACACTCAATAAAATAATAGATTTATATCATTCCATCATTTACATACACAATCAACACACCATTAGCTTTCTCAAATCCTTTAATTTGCCGAATTATATGACATGACAATGACGTTTGATGACGTTGACATTTAGGTTTTTTACATAAATATCCATTCATTCATCAATCTCCATTTAGCCACAGAGATTATAGAATATTTAATGTTCTAATATCTGTGCATTTTAGCATCCTTACCTCTTGCATTGTTATTACTATAGGTATATCGAGAACATTTCACTAAATACTTACTTACCTAATGTCAGAAGTTGCAATAACGACTCTTTTTCGTAATAAAATACTAGACACCAAAAAAGTTTGCGGGACAGGATCTGCTGGTAGGTCTGTACGTCAAAAGTCCGTACAGCTCTAAGGTACCACTAGATCTTGTGGAATTACGTTCCAGTTTTAATTTGTTTTAGATTTTTAAGCATTCTATGAAAATTTAAACTGTATATAATTTCGTATTAAAGGAATATGTCTAATCAAAATTTAAGTTAACGAAATCTTTTAATTAGGTATTAACAATTGAATGTTTTTGTCGAACGCGTATTCATTCTGTCAGTTGTTGCATAGTGCGTAGGATGGAATACGCGTAGGGCAGCGACCGTCAGTTCGGCCTCGATGACGGAATGTGTGTGAAATTTTTAAAGATGGTGATGAACTGTGTTTTTCTGTTCGTTTAGCTCAATAATGTTTGTTGGTGCTCTGTTTTATATACTTGAACATTAAAAATGTGTCCATATATGTGATTAATCTTCTTTCGTATTTCTTCCGCTGGTGTCACGGACAGTAAACGCTGAACGTGTTGGTGGAAGCACTGACATTGTTTCATTGAAATTGTAGAGTCCATCGCGATTGTTATGTTTAAGCTTGTGATATACGCATCCAAATTACCCCGGTACGGAGGATTCTGATGTTTTCGAGATCATGGAGAGGCAAGAGCGATCACATGCCAACATGGAGGCCGCAGATTTTGCGGATACCAAACAGGTGAGCTGAACACTTATTTTAATTGCCGGTTGTTGAGCACCAAGGCGATCCGTGTACCTATGTGTGAAATTGAGCTGTCTTTATATTGTCACCCAGATGGCTTTAGATTACGATTAATGTTCTTCTCCACATTGTTTTACATACTTGAGAAACTTGTGTGGTTTGTTGTTTTTCGACTGTGACGCATTTTCCGTTGTCCAACAGTCAAGTATTTTCATATTTCTAGACAAATTAAGGCAAACGAATTAGTATTTAATGCTTAGGATGACTATACCACATTTTAAATTCAATATATGTGTCCAAGGTAGCCTGTGGGCGATGTTGGCCTCAGCCCACACTGCCACTGAATAAATTATTTGTATTAGAACATTGTTATGTGCCTTATTTGTCATATCAAATGCAATTGTGATGGATTCTTTTGTCTTTGCTATAGTGAGTTTGGCTTCACTGATCAGTCCATTCACTGCAGTCATAGTGTGATTCTTTTCTAAATTTTAAACTTAAACTCGAACAATGTCTTTATGAAACATAGCGAGTAGTCAATCAAAATAAAACATTACAATTTGAAGTCTGTTATTTATAAAGTTAGATGCTTTATCTAAAGTGTGTGAAACACATAAACATACATTAGCTTAAAGTATGCTTTAACTTTTTTATGAGTAACATCGTAAGTAGTTACGTATTTATTTTATTTTATAATTGGTTATGCAAGATAACTACATACCAACTTAAATGACCATACACTCTAACCTTAAATGACATACATGAAAAATACAAAGGCTTAAACACCAAGTTCCTACATGATCTCTCCTTGGGTAATGATGAGCTTAACATTAACTTTGAGCAAATCATTGTAATAAGGGGTCAGATCTTTTCATCAATTGGGATTTTCTGTAAAAGCAGAAATCTATAAGTATTTCCTTTTTTAAAAGTTGCTGAGAATAGGTAATATATGAAATTAAATTTGATTGTGTGAGAATAGGGCCCTATATATAGGAATAATACCTTGCAATTTTGAAGACCAATCCTACTTATACAGTTTGATATAATAACTGAAAGCACATATGATCTTCATTATTGATTACAGTTAAAGGTGTTTACAATGAAACTCACTTGATATGACAGTTCCAGAATGGAAGAGCTATTCATCTGATATATGCACTGGTGTAGTGTAGGGGGCACATAGTAAGAAATGATTATTTATTCATGAAACATAGATATATGGAACCTTTAAAATATGACTAAATACTAATAACACTACTACTAGAATTGATTTTAAATGAAATAACATGTCTTCCACTCTCTCTTCTGTGAAGGTGTATTATGTAGAAAAAGAAAGTCTTAAATCCAGCAATCTATATAAGCATAGATAATGCTCTGTGATAATTTTATCTGTTGTTATCAAGAGCAAGGGTACTGACACAGAGATACATTGTATTAAAAAAGTATTATAGATGTCTGTCATGAATGTTACAATAATGTCAGACTGATCATTATGTCGGAGGCCAATTACCAGACGGCTACATATTTTGTATTCACGAGTGTAATTATAAAAATTGGTGTATTTTCATTTCAATAATAAATTATTATACAAATATCAAAATTGATTCTTACTCCTTTAAGACTATTTTTAAATTTAAATATCCCACTGCATCCAAGCCCTTGTGATGTGCCAAGATGTCATCCAAGCCCTTGTCTAGTATTTCTATTAGAAGGAATTTGCATTTTACCTAAACAGGCAATTTTGTAAATAAACTGGTTGAAATATTCTGAAAATAATTTACAGTAAAGGAATGTAAATATGAGATAAAAATTATCTTCATTTTGACAAACAGACATTAAATTTGATATATTAAATCTTAACATCACTTGGAATTGATAACATTATTTAATTAATGAAACTTTTTTGTTATTTTAAAAATTCGACAGAGTTGGAACTTTTGAAGTGGAATTACTTATCTCAAGTTTTAACTTGATCGTGGTAGGGGGCCGCGTGCCCGTCACGTCTCAACCGCCAGTTTAGACGCGGGCGCAGCACGCCGCGCGCGCATCGCACGTCGACACGACAACACGCCCTCGCGAGTGATGTCATCAGAGTGACAGTGTTGTGGTAACAGACCTCCTGTCCTTTGAGCCTTTATTTTGGTAATCTATGTCGAGCAAGACTATCTTGATCTTAGTTAAATTAATTTTGGATCAGTAGTTTAGCTTTGAAGTAGTCTGAATTAAAGACTTGAGACTGAAGGATATGAGTAATGTTGACTAGATGTGGTCTGAAATCAGCGCTAAAATTATGGATCTTTCTTTCGACTAGTGTTCTTTCGGACATGGCTTAAACTTCACCATATCAAGTCAAGGCTCACAACTACTTGGATTTGTCAGGACATAAGAAGTCTGTTACTCGGTGCAGTGGTTGTGAAGTATGGTAGCGATGGTCGCTTCGGCCTCCGGGTACGGCACGCTCCGCCGCTTCCTCAGCGCTCCTGAAGGGCAGCACGACATGGAGGCGGCCGTGGTGCCTACCACTGCTGTTGCTGTTTCGGTGAGTGGCACAGAGCAGGAGTACTAATACTGAAATTAAATAGTTACCTAATTCGAAGAGGTGGTGGTCCAATGGTTAACACGCCCGTAAACCGAAAGGTCCTATTTAGAATCCTACTCGTGTCGCGTGAGTTTGTACATATAAATCGACTACCTTTTACTTCCGGTGAAGGAAAATATCGTGATCTTGCTCTGCAATGGCAAATCACTATGTTAATATTGCCAAGAAAATCGTTGTTTTTCCACGTAATGGTTACTATTGTCAACCATGTGGAATACGACTATAAGAGAAGAGAGTCTGAGATAAAAAAAAGTTATTTCTTTCTTTCCACACTTTTTTATAATATAAATGTCGAACAAATGAGTTCGCTCACATGGTTCCTCTATGTACAAATGATGAGCTTATGGACTAATAATAGCCTATCGCTATTCCAATATTTCTATTAACTACAAGTGTAGTTGACTTCTGTAGTTTTATGTAAGAACATAAAACTACAGAAGTCAACCTGCTAAAGCAAACATTCCATAAAACACATTGAGGAATGAAGACGTGGACAGAAATTTATTATATACACCAAAAAGCCGGCACTTATAAATTCAACAACGGTTACTCCGGACATTTTAATAAAATTATAGTGCGTAAACCATCGTAAACCGTCATGACGAGGAACGACGATTTCGTCGGATTAGTGGTACGACTCTCCGTCACTTCCTTATGTTTATGAAGGGTATGTAGTGTGTGACGCCACGCCACGCACCGTGCCCTATGCAGGAGTCATACTGCAATACATACTAACAATAAAATATTCATCTTCATCACAAATTCTACTGCTGTACCTGTACCTGACACAAATCTTGATTTGTGTCAGGCAATTAGCCAGTACTTAATAATTAGTCGGACATTATATTTTTGTTAGTATAAGTGCACTTGGGAGGAAAAGGTACAAGAAAAATACGGACTTCCTTCGAAGCTCGATATAAATAGCGCACGCCACTAAGTTTACGACAATATATTTGTTGTTACTGTGCCACATAACTATGCCATCGTTTCTATAGTCTTATACTTCTTGTATGCTTTGGTGCGCCTGGGACGTTACATGATAACGTTATGTGGAATGTTGATGCGATGTGATGACTTGTTTACCGATGCGACATCTTGAGGCGTGGTAATGGGCGCAATCGATGTAATGACGCCGCGATTATCGCCGAGATAACGCTGATTCTTGGTGGTTCGATGCATTTGGTATTTTTTAAATCTGCAAGTCTTAGATATCATTCATGTTATCAACTAAGCCAAACACCACCTTCTTATTTATGTAACTGTTTTCAGATTTTAATTGTTGTGTCAGCCAATGGTGTCCCTATTACAATAGCTCTTTGTATTTTGTTTTGTCGTTTGCCATTATATTCGATACGCCCTTGCCAACTCAAATATTAATTATTTATAATTTATTGCATTTCCCTGGTTATCTCTTATTTAACTATAACTTCTTTGTCATTATCATTTGCCTTACCTTACCCCGTAATCTGAGGTCGGCACAGGTGTGTTCTCTCCTGTAATATATGTCAAGCTCGCGTCATTTTCCAACACCATAATAGTCACACAATCCATCTGTTTAGGTCTTCTTTCTCTCTTTATTGCCCTGCCATTAAGTAATCAAGTCTATTTTTTCTTACATGATCTCTCTCTTATGCGTTTTTCCGGTTTCTTCCACAGTCGTTAAGTGACGAAGCCCAGGGTCCTACTTTTTTGTCTCCACTTCGCACCATCTTCGGCATCCCTAGTTGTCAGACCATAGGCACGCATATCGTGCTTGACTACATGTTTCATTGTTTCTTACATGATCAATAACAGGCGCTACCGTCTCTTACAAAAAAGTTTATGACAAGAGAAGGTAATTCAGTATTATGAGTCATAATGTAACAATAACTGAATGAAACCGGTGGTTTTAGCGGTGTGATTACGATACATTAGCCTAAACTGTTCTACTATTCCAACTCTAATTCAAAAGCCTTAGAAAGTACCACAAAACCGTTAGCACAATGGTAAATGGAATTGGCATGACTAAATGTAACTTCCACAGAAACAGCAATGTATCCGTTTTGACGACGAGTCAAATCGAAAACATTTTTCCTAATATCAAACAAACAATTTGCATGACGATAGCAGGTAGGTACATCGTCCATATTGACTGGCGTTTTTGATATTATGATTTTCTAAAAATAAATAAGTCTTCGTGAGTGTATTTTTTTATGGAATTATCGATAGCTTAAGATAGTTTATCAAAATATTTGCAAGTATCAGTAATTTATTTTTTCTTATGTCTGAATGCACAATTTAGCGATCTACTCAAACGAAACTAGTTTTAGTTTCCTGTCGTTTCACTCTTCTTTTTAGCCATATATTCTCATTTTTCAAATACCTGAAACTAGTTAGCCACGCGTTTAGCTATAGATCCCATTAGTCTACAGTAGCCGTGGGTCATTAACCCCACTTTCCTTTTTATTATTCCGCTGTTATATTAGCATCGATCGAAATTCCGGCCTTGGCCTGGCGCTGTAGATCAATGACAATATTTCTTTCGATGATATCATTGTCATCTGTTGAGGAATATACGGGATGGATACAAGGTTAGGTCATCAGACCGTGTCTGAAGCTCGTTCGCGGAGACGGCTCGTTGGTTGCAGACCGCGAAAGGAGCGCACACCACCGGTGGTTACCGACCCAGATCACTGGTACTCGCTTTAGTTTTTACCCCAAATTGAATTTGACAATCGTCGAGCCAAATGCTCATCTAGAAATTTTAGGGAAAACGACCAAACTTTTAGTAACCTGATCTAAAATATTTGAAATATATTGTATAAAATATGTTGTAATATTTAAATATATTGCAAATTAAGATAAGTAATCACTTTTACAATCATACGATTTTACCCCTAATGGACATGAATCATGGGTAAAAGCTCATCCGTATGTTACGGATGAGCAAATTGAACAATTTGAATGTGCACAACTTAATCCGACTGTATTCTCGGGAAAAAAATAATGAATAACGGAATAAATGCAAGTATGTTGGTATTATATCCGTGTTTCGTATCGTATTTTATGGTAAAATTACTTAGTACCGGAATGGCTGTTTACAGAAATAGAATCTTAGCAATGGAGACCTGTTTCTCGCAAGAATTCTACTAATTAGGCTTCGACGGAAAAATAACTTGAAATCCAGGTGCGACATTCTTATAAATTATGACCGTATTTCGACGGCACGCAAAAGCTCGATAGGTTTACAATTCACACACTTTCTAGAGATATATGTAGAGATATAATTAACGATTTAAATGTTATCGAAAACATTTATCTCTGACAATGATTTCTAATAATTATGTGCAAGGGGAAATTCTATTTTCGATGATATGTCGCTAAGGTATGTTAAAATCGTTTTAAGTTTCGACATTTTGTCGTCTAAGACAGCGCATATTTCCGCCGACAGTGCTCTTATACGGAGAGGGCCTTGTTATGGTGACCACATGTAGGCTAGGCACGATAACATTGACTATTTTGCAACGAAGTCAAGTTGTGAAGGTGTTAAATTCACCGCATCTCCATCATTATCGCATGCATCTGATTGTTTGATGTGTTTTTGATTCGATGGTCCTTGCCTTGACTTCCTTTACTTGTCTGCTTTTATATTTACTGTGCAAATGGTATAATCTGCGTTATTCTATAGCCGCGAATTTTGCAATGATTTTAGTTATGCTTGTCATGTTTGTTGTACTAGTTTACATTTAAATAACAGTTAAATTATCGATGCAGTCCTGTAAATAAATCAATGTAATTTTTTTCAATAGGGCAGTCTAATAGGAAATAATGAGTAACGTCGCCTGAAATAGAATATAGGTTGCTGCAAACTAGGCAGTGTTACGTAAGGGTGATCTGTAAATAAATCGGGTTATCGGAACCTTTGATGAAAATTGATCGTTTCAAAATTGAACCAAGTAGTCTGCATTACATTTATATTTATGACATAGACAATGAAGAAGTGCATTGCAGAACCGCTGTTTGAAGTTGAATCTTGATAGAATATACAGTCTGCGATTGAATCTTCTATGCCGTTCAAGAATTTCGTTCACATCCGCCATGGAACAATTGTAACACCCTGCCAGATCGTCACGTACGCACTAATTTATTTATTTGATAATATCATCGAGATTTTCCATTAACATTGTACAATAGAAAAAGTTTTGTTTCCGTTTAGTTATCAGAATGCAAAACTAATATTGTTTACTGTGTGTTCAGTTCGTACTAAACTTAGGTTGGTTTGTGTTGAAAAACTTGTCATAATAATTATTACATTACTCAGAGTTGGTGACCCTCAGGGGTACGCGTTAGGCCCGCTACCAGTTGTCCTTGACACAGCATCTGTCTTTCTTAGAATCTTGAAGTTCTTGTATTATATACGCGTTATATACATTTATTTATTAAAGATGAAAGCAGTATTGCAGATGCTAAACCTCGGAAATGATGCCGAGATTTGTAACTTTCACAGCTGCGTGCATTAAGTTAACTCTGATATGATTGTTTTATTTTAGACGTGTAACAACCGTAAAATATATTTAAAATTGTGACTTTTTAGTTATATTATAATTTGGAATTTTGATTAACAAGTAAATTACAATTAATTATTTTGTAAATTATCTGCGCAAAATGCAACCTAAGCCTACTTACTAAACGTCTAATATGCAAACTTTCAAAACATAATTTCATACAATCTTATATTTGAATGCTTAAATTTTTAAATTCTCAAATACTTCAATGTCATCTAAATGAACAAAAACATGGCTTGAAATTTAAATCAATTGGAATGAAGAATTTTCATAGTATTCATTATAATAAACCATTGAATTCGCAAACCTCATCTCTATAGAGCAAAACGTAATCTCACGGCTCTGCCGATACAATGCAATCCGACGGACCTAGAGAAAGCTTTGGAATGTTCGTTAACTTTCATGTGGCGAGCTTAATATTACGGCAGAAGCTTCATCGATGTTGCTATCTTTGTGTTACACACTGCATAAGGAATGGCGGCTGCATTAACTGTAGAGTATATTGCCTGCAACTCTTTCCCGCTTGTTCAACTTGACAATAAAATTTCCTGTAAGCACTAAGGGCTCATTGAGTTTTAGACGGATATTTAACATTAATTCTACTATTTCTTCAAGTCGTCAGTCCCAATGCGGTAGAATTTATTCCTAAAAAGGTTCAAAATGTTAAGTTAATTCGCAGTCTTTAATTGCGTGCTTGAATTTCTTTAAAAGTTAAAAAGGTTACATAAATACACCAAAAACAAGTTTAATAAACAAAACTGAAATTGGTTGTCTGCCAGAAGACGTTTAAATACATTCATATTGAACAGAGTAAACAATCATTATATTTCCCGTTATGGTCACACTTAAGATGAATAAACGCTAAAAAGTGAAATTGGCCATAAGGCAAGATACGGCCAGATTCAATCAAACATTCAACCGATCATGAGCCCAAAAGCTGATGAATGATACCGCTCTCTCCATTCACAACATTACAGACGCATTCTGTTATGCAAATGAAAAGGAACGCATTGTATTAATCGTTACGTGATTGTATTCCAATAAGGTTTGCGTGCAAGGAGATGAAAATCGCTGAGACAAAAAGTTGGAAAATCTGTGTTTACGAATGCACCGCTTATTAAGATTGATAGAATAATAACAGACTTGGTTTGCCTTGGTATTGTGTTATCATATTTATCTAATCGTAGTTTATCTGTAATTTAATAATACTTTGTCTTCCTCGAAAGTTTTGAGACATCTATGTTCGGTTTGCAAAATTTAAACTGTTTATACGGGAGATAACGGTCTGGCGTGGTTCCAGCGTTGTTGTCGCGGGATAGTTTCGTTTAGGTAATCGAAGACAATTTTCAGACATAAGAAATTTGAACGCATTTTTCTTAATTAAATTTACTACACTATTTACCTGTTCTACATTTCAAATTACTAGGTCCGATGTTTTGGAGATTGCTATTTGCTAATTTGCACTTTCTAAACCTTTATCATGCCAACGTAAATATTGCTATTTACGTTGTAAATTAAAATGTGTTATAAAGTGTTATGACAAATATTACTAATTTAGCACAAAATTACATAACTATTGTCAGCATGCAAAACAGCTGATCGATAAGCATGCTTGATATTGAATGAAATAGGCATTTGGCACGTTGACTTAGGAAGTTTCATCGCGATTATTAGGCGCAGTAGTTTCTGTATGTGGGTTAACGGGTCGCAGCTGTTGAAAATCTCAATGGATATCTTGTGCGACCGAGGCTTGGCTTTCCTTATTTTGTTATAGAACTTGATTCTGTACGAAAAGATGATATATTTTTAAGTATGGTCTCCTATCTACTCAACCAATCTTCTTGAAATTTTGCATACACATAGAACAAAAAAAAAAATACAAGTACGGAGAAGGACATAGGAGACCCCGGAAAAATAACTGCTCCCGTGGGACACTTCACAACACACAGCGAGAGTCGCTGGCAAAAGGTAGTTAGTCTAAAAAGCCGAAAAGAAAAAAATGCAGTCTGTTGACTGCAGTTTTTTCGGCTACTAATTCTAATCCTGAAGTATACCTTGAGGACATGTCCCGTAATATTTTTGACAAACTTACATCAAGAAACATCATGATCATGAATAAATAAATTTCCGTTTTTGTGTTCCGACCACCAAGTTGAATAACCCCGTTGAATAGTGTCGAAGTCCATTCTAATGTTATAGGTTCATTTCCAACAAAACTAAACTACAATCTGCATGGATTGTTGAATAGGAAACCGTGGCGCGTCCAATTCTTGAAATGTCCTTTTGTGGTCAACTTGATGTGGTATCCTTATTTTGTTCTTAAAACTAAGAAATCAGTTATAGATTATAGTTGACTAGCCGCTCGTCCCGGCTTTTCTAGGATAAATCATAATAAATTATTTCAATAATAATAAAAAGAAGTCCCCTGATACGTCTGTCTGTATGAAAGCGATAAACTCAAAAATTACCGGACAGATTTTTCTACGGTTTTCGCCAACTGATAGTTGATTCCTGAAGAAGGTTTAGATGTGCATGTTATTATGGTTTTACGGGAACGAAGCAGGCAAATGTCTTTGAAACTGAATGTACTACTATATAGTAGCTACCCTCCTAGTAATACATATTTCAAACACACTAGCAGATAATATAAGCTTTATATGGAAATGCATTAATGCAGTTACCCTTGCAACAATCAAAATACATTATGAATACACCAGCTTCATACCTGCGGATTGGTCCTTGTGCGTGCGATAATTACTATGCAAACGTAAGAATGGCCTCGACATAACTTAGTACTTCATGCACGTTCAGTAAATACCATATTCCGTTAGAAATATTATTCATATGCGGTCCTATTTCATCAATGGTTTCGTATAGCACGGCAATTACACAACATTTAACAAAAAAGACACTATCTCAATTGTTGGGTGCATGGAATTTTGAACCTTATTGTCATAACATTTTCTATATATTATATCGATGATTTCTCATTGCACGAATCTTGCAGAGTCAAGATCAAGGTTTATTGTTTTGCTGTCTCATCGCAATTTAGTTCTATTTCTGATACATTTATTATTACAAATGGCATTGGAGACACGTTCTATTCTACATCATCACACAGCTTGACGGTAGTCATCAGATAGCTTTATTCAAGTTCATTACCGTCAAGTGTTAATATACGAAGGTTACTTTATTTACATTGATGATATAATAATCTAGGTTCGACACTAGTAAGTTGATCTGTTCATGTATATTCATTACTATTTTATATAGCTATTATAGCAATCTCTTCGTTGATCTTATATTTAATAATATAATACTAATTTTCCATAATTATAAATATTAGCATATTTAAAAACACTCCAAATGTAAATGTTAATAATAGATTCTTGTTTACCTACATGAAGCTTGTTGAATACGTTATTCCAATTCCCGAGAAGCCTTAGCTAATCTACAAAGAGCAAATAAAGACATACTGAAACATTGATCACTTGCGTGCGTCTCACTAGTCTTACCTCCATCCGTCTTGCTGATGAGACAGTAATTGGTCTGGAAATATAATCTTTGTGAGATGAATCTTTATAAATATTGAAGCTATAAAAATATCAAGTAAAAGAATTAGTTATAGAAAATATAAAATCTGATGTATTGTAACGAAGTAGTATCAATTAAAAACTCGGATTCTTCAGAATTTTGCTGCTAGAGCAATTTCCCAATGTATATTGAAACTTTCTTGTTGTGTCTTAACTTGTTTTATAATACAGCTTGTTTATACTTCGCCGTCCTCTCGTCAAAATCTACTCGCAAGTACTTTCACATAATTACTAAAGCGCTGCATCCTCTGATTGAGATTCTTCGTCGAGCAAGTGAAGGTGAGGGATTCCGAACATAGTTGTCAAGACCAAGAACTATAAAACCAAGCGATGCGAGAAACAAAATTAAGAACAATAATTATATTGCATAATGTTAATGAGTAGGGAGATTATGTGTATGTGACCTGAAGTTTCAAGAAGTCTGGAATAACGAGTTTATTTGTTAGACAAATAAAATACCCCCGACTTTCAATATTCATTTCGCTACAACTTTTGAACGGCTAAACCGATTTTCATGAAACATGAAAATCTAAGAAGCTAAGAACACTCGGGATAAAATTATCTATGACACAAAAAAAACTAAACGAAAATCGGTTCATCCGTTGGGGAGCCATGATGCTACAGACAGATACCTACACAAACACCCCTCTTTTTAAGCCCTACCCACAAGTCGGGGGTTAAAAAGAAATCTTGTCGTGCCTATTTGTCCCGTCTCCGTGGGAATCTCAAATTCAAGACGTGCATGCATAAATAATTTTGGGACTCACACCGCGTTTGTATTTTACAAGCTCAATCATGTATATTACTTTTAGCCAATAGTTAACTTGTGTTTTGTCAAGATGCTAGATGAGAATTTATGGATGTCCAGGAGAACAGTCGGAAAATAGATAATTACGGTACTTTACATCAAACATTGAAAAATTTTAAATGTAAAGTGCCGTATGTATCTACAGTGTCTACCAAACATCAAATTTGCGAGGTTGGGTAATAAACAGCCTCAAATACATCCTTCTCAGTTACATACAAACTTTTGCATAATTTTATGAGTAAAATTGGTATCTGTGTGCAATAAATCTTTATTGGCACATTGAATACCAATTGTATTTAAATGTATTAATTTAGCATGTAGTTTAATTTTATAATCAAATTATTTCATTAGTTATATAGTTTGTGAATAGTTTTCGTTATTTAATGCTTTTAAGTTGTAATTTTTCCGGTGCTCTTTTGTTTCAGCTATTTCACATTTTCCATCCATTATTATTAAGATTTCTGTGATCCATTCATGCATTTTACAATTCCTCGAAAGCTGTGAATGCATCACCTCGTCTCACAGGGGAAAACATGTTTCACTACCTACGACTACTTTGTTAGAAATGCTGTGAAGTTATTAACAAGAAGTAGTGATATATCATGTGGTCGTATATAATTAACATTTGTGACCTGTTTAATTCCTTTTGCAATTAAACATGTTACACTTTTCTCTGTGGTGATAATTTTGTATGTTGGTAGACTTTTTGGAAAAGTGTTTTATATTACACATAATTTGTTTCTAATCCCAAAAGCAAACTGGCAGACAATGATTAACATTAGACGTCCAAATATATTGCGAGTCCAAAAAATATAAATAATCAGGGGACTTCTTAACAAGAAAATAAATTACTCTTAGGACTTTGAACTAAGTTGTAATTTAAATAGCAAAATCAAATCATTCAGAAATTAGGGCTTCACAGGCATTTTTTCCGTCATATTCAAAATTCAATGATATTTACCAAAGCTACAAACTACTAGCATTCTCAGCAGTGAAGAAATGCCAAAACTCATTCAAACACTGTTGGTCCCAATTAGGGATCAATACTGTTAACTCTTATGCCAGAAGGGCTTACCATTTTTCAAATATAAATTTATGTATATTTGTTATCAGTAATATAACAATATAAGTACACAATAAAGTACATGATCAAAGCTTTCATGAAAGTAAAAGTCTATTGCATTACGTTTTAGATGTATTTCCTGGCTATAATGTGCCTATTCTTTTAGAGTTACTTTTATACTTTTCTATTTTCAACACATCTAAATCGTGCCGGATCAAATTGATATTCTGTCATTACCATAATGTTGTTTTGATTCTTTGGCCTTATGCCTCTTCGACCTAAAGTAGTATATTTTAAAGGATGACTTATAATATTTAAGGCAAGGAACCTTGTGGGCAATGTAAATCAACGAACGAATCCTTTGCAATGTCGTTCCGCCTACTTAGTTATTTTGTGGCATTCACGGCTACTACTTTGCTAGTTCAATTTACAAGCTAATTATTTTCTTCAATTACTACGTTTTACAGGATTTTTTTTATATACTAATTGAATTTAATTTATTTTACTATTTTTCAATTTCTTGCGTGGCTTTGTGGATTCTGAAAATTCTTGATGGTTTTTGAAAATAATATGTAAGAAAACTTTGGTAGTAAAAATTATATACCAGATGTCTTGTGGCTGCTAAACGACGCCAACCATTGTTCCTAAGTACGTATTTATTTTACGCACGCATTCTCTTCGACGGGAGGCTATGGGTATCCGTGATCAGAATATATATTGACATTTTACCTACAGTTCTTCAAAAAACACCCGTCTCTATTACCGTATCTTGGAATAATGTTTTTGTCGCAATATTTCCGGAACAACTTTCGATACAGCCTAATAACACATCTGAATAGAAACGCTTCGGGCAAACAGTGACGCAACCCACTATGTAATGTTCAGACATACCGGTCATATCGATCGTCGGGTGTCCGGTGCTTATTATATTGGTTACGAAATGTGAACCGTCGTTGTCTGCTTGCTCCTTAGCTAAACATCTCTCACTTTCACCGAGATAGCTACCACTGTCTGCACTTATATAGAATCCAGGTCATCAGATGCTAGATAATTCAGCAATCTGAAACTGTGTTTATATTCGCTTTTAACTATGATGCATAGTCGTTTTACTTGTGAGAAGAGAATTTGCAGAAAGTTGAAGCAGCTACTCATATTATGAAGTTTTTTTATCAAACTTCATATAACATCATATCTTTGCAAGCATATATTTGTATCAAATACACCGATATGCAAATTTAATGTTTGTGTGGAGAATTTATCTCATAAAAATGTTACATATCCTTGTCACAGAAATAAGAAGCCTTGATTTTTCTAAACGAATAAAGAAATTCTTAAGGGTAATGTAAAGGTACGATAGTTATAAAAACTAGTCCCTGACGAATAGTTATGATATCTAGGAAACTAACTCGAAATATATAAAGCGTCTGGGCCAAACTTTAAAAGTCTCGAGAAGTCTGATAGAAATATGATTAATAAATATCATAATAATAGCATTCCTACTTTTTACTATTTCTACTAATATAAAGATTATTCCGTTCATGCTGAGACATGAACTCATCAACTCATCAATCATTGGATATAAATGTAGATTACTATATATGATTGGCATTTTCCATCCACTACCATAAGCAATGCAGTGCTCACCAGCCTTGACAGTGCCTCGGTAATACCAGCGTAGGCCCTAAGGCCACTATAATTTTCATTGCCGCTAGTTCTCGTGTCGCTGGTCACATTAAATTCCATCTGTCAGCCAGACTCATCCGTGTAATTGACATCAAACACGAAATAATTGCAGTTGTTACGAAAAATTTTATCGGCCTTGTAAAAAATTACATCTGATGATAAAGCAAGAACCAAGAAGTAATTTTTGTTTGTTTATGATTGGCTCTTTTCGGAAACTAGTTTTGTGATCAATAAAGCGAACGTGGAGCCGACGTCGCGTGGGTTTTATATTTATAGTTGTCATTAGTTATGACTTCATCCAGTTACCGCTCTGTTGACAATATGTCCTTTTAACATTTTCTGTATGGTTTTAGCTTTAAACTAATTTTACGATCAACCTACGAATATTACTGGAAATAAAGAAAAAAAAATTGAATCATCATACTGTATTAAAATAAATAGATTTTAAATTAATGTAATGTACAAAAACAATCAAATTTTTACCAAGAAATCATGAGCAACAGTCGTCCAGGTAGAACAATCGCAATTTCATGAGTCAGAAGTGCCCCGATCATTCGTCGTTTCCTGTTGTAAAACTGATTGTAATGTTATTAGTTCCAGTAGGTCTCTATCCGATGAAAGATGTGAATTCACTCACTCTCCAGATTTGCCCTTGACACTAGTAGCCATATTTAATTTGATTTTGCTATTTTTAATGTTAGGTTAGAATGCCGAAAAACTGTACGTTAGTCATCAACTTCCTTTCCCGTTTCGCTTTAGTCTTTATATTGTCAATGACTTTTAACTTCCATTTTATTCAAGTCACGTTTTATCATCAATAGGATCTTGATATTTTAATACTTCTCCTTTACATAGACTTGTTGATTCTATTTGTTCGTTTCCCGTTGCCTTTAAAGGAGAATCTAATGCTTGTTAAGACTGAGCACCGCATTGCGAAAATCCAGTTTATAGCTCAGCTAAACACTGCATCGGATGGCCATCTTTGTAGTTCCAATGAATTATTTATCCAAGTAGGTATACATGCTCTGAAGACTTGATCTTTTTCTCTTGGTCGACTTTGACTGGATGCCATATTTGGATATCAATGATTCACTTCTTGTTCCGTTCTCGAGATCGTGTAGCAATTTGTATCTTTTTGAGTTTTGAATCGTCACGACGAAGTATTTGTGTTTCAGTGTCAGCTGTTGCTATCATTCCAAATATGGTCGATCCTAGAACTTGGACATTATCAACTAAACCGTCAATGTCAGTTTTTATAATGACCACATTGACAGGTGAATCTCAAAATAAATAATCATAAAATTCACACCAGGCTAATTATTTGAATAAAAACAACGTTAACTTAACGTTATGCATCGATCTTGTTTAATATTCCAAATTGAATCGAAACTCGCCCTGCTCATACAAAAACAGTGCTAATTGCTACCCACACACGTGTCTTCGAATCATCTGCCATTAATAGACCGTTTTTAGAATAGTTTATTTTCGCTTCTACTTAACCAGGACGTTCCTTTCCTACTGCATTTAAATGCCGTATTCGACTTCCCCTTGGGAATTAAAGCTGTTTGTAAACACGAGAGTGATTAACTACGTAGGTATGGAAATAAACGCCTATCTGCTTCACTTGTTTCTAATCAATACATTTACATAGCAAATAAACTGTCGGTGACTGTCTCTCCCTGTTACGTTTATCGATCATCATAATATTTACTAGAATTACCCAATGGCTTTCTTCATCACTTAACCTTCCTCGTTATCTCTTGGAGAAAATATTGAAGATCCTTTCAGGAGATAGCTTATCGATTTCTTGAGATTGTGCATGAGGCTGTTTCATTTGAAATTACTTTAATTTTTTTTCCTGAAATAGAAGTCCATAAATAGAATGCGTCAAACTGCTTTAGCCAATCAATAGCTGAAATGAGTGAACTTGTCTCAAGTTATCCCGATTTAGCAGAATCGGGAGCTCAATCTGTAGGAGGCGGTGTGTGGGCGCCGACCTTCCGTGGCTCGCGTGGGTGCAGGTGCCAACGCACCTTTCAAGCTAACAGCGGCTGGTCCAAGCCTCGATACGACTGTAATGGCTCCGTTAACTTAACTATCATGCAACTCTTGACCTGATATAAATATACGAGTACATTTATAATGTCGCAACAGTTGTCTACGTAGTTTGAAACAACAATTGATTTCTGGAAACCTACCTACCTGGTTACCTATTTAACATAATATTTGTGATATTTATATATATAAGATGACACATAAATTTTGTTCAATGTGCATCGATTCATTGTCACTATTTTTTATATCAACTTCAATGCGACAAATATATACTCGTATAGTCTTTGTTGAAGTCGATACTACTATTTCAAAGTATAATCTACATCTCAATGTTGTCTAAGGTTTACTAGTAGTCTGAATCAAGTCTAATAATAGCAGCTGTCATTGTCAATGTGCCATCCACGCTTGGATTGTTTTCTTTGCAAAGTCTGATGGCAGCCAGGAAATTGTATCTTCCGCCCGAGTTGACACGGTCAGCTGCCTCTGCGACGAAACCTCTTGTTAGTTTAGCCAGAGGAGAGAGTGAAATGTGAGTGTGTGGCGGCTCAGCTAATTGTACGGCAATTAACTAGTACGAATTGAGTGTAGAGAGTGGCCTGCCCGCTCCACTTGCTATATGTTATAGCGTGGCGCATGAAAGTGCTTAATAGACTTTACGAGCGAAACGCCCCTGGGACCCGCTCAATTCAATTTCGTGTTGAAGATACATTTGGAAACGATGAGGGATGTGAACATATAATTTATAAATTCGAATTCCTTGATATTTTTTGATCGTTAATTAAACCAGCCCTATTAAGGGCTGATAATTATATCATCTTTGTCGAATACCATATTTATATTATTAAGGCAAGGTCCAACACACAAAATTATGTATATTGATTGGACTTCTGCTTAATTTAATTCGAATTAATAAATTATCATAATGCAAAGCTAATGGCAATGTTTTTTTAATTGCCTCTACGATGAGCATGTTTTTATTATGCCTCGACATTTTATTCATTAATTTTTATGATCAATTTTATTTCTCTTATCTTGTTATATCTCGTATCTATATTCAAAGTTCAAATTATTTAATCACAGAATGCATAGTGTAAATCAACGGATGCAAAATGTGCAAATTTGTTTACATTATGAAACTACTTCACTTTTTCAATCACGTGTTTGTTTTTCTTCCCAAATTAGTTATGTCCTTTAAGAGTGTACTCCGTGGCTTCCATTTGAGAGTGTCTCTGCATCGTCCTATTTTTACCCGCGGCATGCGCCGGCACGCGCCGACCTTTCTGCCTTATGATTTGTCGGCGCTCTGATGTTGTTATTGATAGCCACTCGTTCTCTTTTATTATGTTTTCTCCCGACGAGTTCCTGTCGCCGTATTTCAGATTATGATTCAGAGTCTCGACCACGCTTTAGTTTATGTACTTTTATCGTAATAAAATGGATTATATAACGTTTATATTTTATGCAATTAGTAATGTATAGATACTTTAAATATACAAAGACGAATCACCACATCATTGTGTAAAAAGGTGTAAATACTTAATCTTCTTCTTTTTCGTAGAAATTAAATTCTAACAAATGTTAAAGTTATTTGATAGTGACCCAGTGTTGGAAATGTTTCAGAGTCATGAGAACCACTTGTAGACCGCATATGTGCCAATTTTCAACTTCTAGATTCGAGTGCAGTTTGATATTTTACTAGGTAACTTACTTACAGTCTTAGTTAGATAAACCTGAACCGCCTAGTTAATAGGTCTGATATTGTATCTGCCCTGACTATGCCAGCAAAATTGTAAACTTTTTTCAAAACGAAAAAATATAATAGGAACAAATACTTCACATTTAAATACATGTACATGATTTAAATACTCGTATTACGTGAAAGCTCCAAGACGAATCAAAACACTGTTCAGATTCAGATTAAATGTGGAAAAGAATCGTGTCTTTCACCGACGATTCAAGGAGGGAGCAAACAAGAGCTTCAATTAAGTTTCTTCAGCCATTATAATTCCTCGCGTTTATATCAGCGCCAACATCTACAAGAAACGTTTAACCATCAATTTGTTCTAATGTAATAACAGATCTTGCTCACTGGCGTGAATAGATTTGCGTGTCGAAGTCTCGTATAGATTGAGCAGTCGCTGAACGGTTTATGTGATTACCTAACCTGACCTTGGAATTCGGGGTTTCAGGATTAACCGATTCTCCAACTTCTACATTATACATATGACCTTAAATGCGACCCTTGGGTGCTGTTACAGAATGAATCCTTTCTCGGAAGACATACATTTTTTCGGAGACTTTAGTTTTTGTGCGGATATAGTCTTTCACAGCTAGTTTTGATGTTGGATTTGGCAAATTTCCACGCTATTCCTTTGGCAAAATAAAGCACAGCTAGACAAGATTACATAAATGACCTGGACTAGACAAGATAATGTAATAACGCCGAGACAATTCCCTCAAGATGACCCTAGGGCGTTGCTTATATTTCTTGGATAACAAAGTTGAATCCATTGAGGTCTACAATTTATCTATGATAAACATAATTTTGTCTGTTGCTTAATAACAGTTCCGTTTGTTAGATATTTCAGTACTATCAAATTCAACTTAGAATGATGATATACATCGCTTATTGACGTCGAACCGCCGACTTCTCAAGGGCAGATGAAGAAGAAGCTGTGCAGCAAACTTCACTACAGCCTTTTTTCCAAGCCTTTCTTTCTTTTCGTTATCATTTTAGTAATATCAAATTTTTATGCACCGTTCCACTCAGTCATATCCAATCCATTGCATATTTTTACTGCGACTTGGGAAATTGCAAACATAGGTATTTTGAATAGATTAGTTAGAATATGTTTTCATAACATCTATTGTTGTATCTCTATGAATATTAAGTATGTGGATGTGGGTATAATGAGGTGTATTCATTGGCGTTTTATAAAGTACACAATGACTGACTTTGTGACTTTAGATCACTAGTGTTGTGTGTAGCATTACCATCGTTAGATCGCGATGGTCAGTCAGGCTATATAGTTGCCTCTAGGCGACTTGAAGCTGATATTAGTGTTAGTAATAACAGACTCTAAAAAGTGTTTATGTTTAATACTAGCGGCCTGTTCCGGCTTTGCTCGGGTAAAAACGTAATAAATTATACATCTAAACCTTCATCAGTAATTTTTCACACTATCTATTGGTGAAAACTGCATGAAAACCGTGCAGTCGTTTTTGAGTTTAGGCAGATGCGGCAGAGATCTTTGTTTTATAACTATTATGTATGTAAGGATATGTATAATTTGCAATAATTTACCTAGGTGTGGCAGATTGCAATAGCTCGTTTCTCATAATGTAGATTCAGGTTCGTTGCAGCTTGCAGCGTGGTGGGCGTTTAACTGTTATTGGTATGGTTAACTTGTTACGAGATTACAGTTATTGGGGACCTGCTCGTATTTGTTAAAACCGATTTTGATAATTGAGAACATGACGGAAAACAATGTGTATAGGATGAGAGACCTCTGATTTTGCAACTGGTTTTAGATACAAACTATAGTCTAAGTACAAATCAACTTGGGGCAAAAAATACATTTTTTGTATGTATGTTTGTTTGTAATGCGATAACTTTCGAACCGTTTGTCTGATTTTCATGAAATTTGAAAGGTATGTTGGATCTGTCAATAGAATTTTTAAGTACGCGGGGCAACAAGATCGGTAAAGTCGTTTTTTAAATATTCACAATTTTGTAAAAATATATTGTGTTCGCGAGGTCGAAGTTCGCCGCGAACAATTAGTATTTTATAGGTACAAATGTTTTTCAAACATAGATGATCAAAAATGTATTGATTTTTTTTGGTAATGTTTAGAACCATAGATTGAAGGGTGCTGAAAAAAATTATATAATTTTATACATAAGTATATAATTCATTGTTTTAATAATCCTCAATTATAATGGTAACATCATTATGATACACATAATAAATGTGTAATGGATTTCATCGTTAACTTTGACGCAATTTTGTCTAAAAGTCAGCGTCAAACGTCACATTTGACGGTGAAATTAACCCTTATAAATTTAGTGATGTAGACAACTCAATTAATTAAATATTCTGTCCTATGTCGCCATTTGACCATACATGTATGTATAGTGTGCATGTTGCACATCAACATTCTCAAAATCATTGCAATTTCGACTTTATTACCGCCGCGTAGAGGTCCAAGAAATAAGTAGAAGTATACGACAATGTGAATGCTTATTTTTTAAATCACTCGTAAGAGTTTCTCAGCAGATTCTCAGATAATGTTATCTTCAAGTCAAACCAGCTTTTCCTTTTGCATGTAGTTGCATGAGACCCGCTTCATGTATGACATGCGCCCTTATCTGATCACCTTTCGATGTTTATGTCATACAACTGGCTTTAAACATTTTTAATTTACTAATTATGCTACATGGTTTGCGAACGACCTTACCGTGTATCATTTCATTGATATTACTTACAATTTCATAAAAGCTGGTCTGAAACATTGTTGGAATTAGGACAATGAGAAATTAATAATTACGGTCGAATAAGTGATCGTGTAGTTTTTATATTCGTTGCTATAATTTCATTATTTGGTCTAAAACTAAAAGACTATTTTTACTATTTCCTTCTCAGTCAAGGATTGCGGGAAATCAAGAGGTGCCACACATCAAGAGCACAAAAATAAGAATAAGAAATAAATAATAATAAAAATAAAATAAAAACTACTGGACTGATTTTTGTACGGTTTTCATCAATAAATAGTGTGTTTCCTGAGGAAGGTTTAGATGGACAATTTACGTAATAAATTTACTATAGTTATGTCCGAGCGAAACCGGGACGGGCGGCTAGTCATAAAATATATGAAACATTTAATACATCCATAGTATTAGTTCACACGCCTGCCCAAACCAGGACAAGGACCATGTCTGAATGCGACCACAATAAGCGGACGTTGCCATAGAGTGCTTGCCAATAATTGTCGCACAAGGCACGGTCAACACAAAATTATAATGAGACCTACCTATTTAAATTTTCTGCTCACCGCGTCAAATAAAAATTAAAAACCCTTTTGAATTTCGAATATAAAACTGGCAGTTTAGCGTACCTATTACATTCTATTTTATTTTTAAAACTTAAGTTGAGAAAAGACACTGAGAAGGGTTTTTTTTAAATAGCGTCGTAGGAAAAATAATTTAGCCAGCACCACGATGAGAATCTATGATGAGAATGTATAATTATACCCTATTTCTCATGACTCGATTTTATAATAATCTCGAATCGTGTATCCAAAGCCTAAACCATAAATATAAGCTATCTATAGTACCTTTATGGACAAGTACATTTTCTGTTAATCACAGTTTAATTAAAAGCATTCGAAAGCTTCTCAAGTCTTGATCTCAACGAATGGAAATCTCAAAAGAGATACGCATATCCTCTTTGGTTTATAAAGTTTTAATATTCTAAATGAATTATATCTTTCTAGATTTTAAGTTCTATTTTTGATCAGAATCCTCTGTTTTAGTCGACAACCAAGTCAAAACCCTTAGCAAATTAAAAAAATATTAATGATAATTCAATTCAAACAAACTTGGAAATAATATTGAATGATGTTTGTACAGTATTTAAATTACCAGTAATTGGCTAGTATACCGCTTGAATGACTGCATTAATGAAATATATGGACTTCTGTTCACGTAAATAACTTCTACGTAAGACACTTTGTAGATTACTAACTTGTCTTGTGTTTACACAAAGCTGTGTTTTGATTTAGTTCTATACATTGAGAACGAGGACCATATAGTTATGTTTGAATACGCAACATAGGAATTATTGTTTTGTTATCTTCAGGGACGGACAAGGACACATACTCCCTGGGACCTCGTACATTGTATTTTGTATAGTTCTTGGTATATGTCTTTACACTAACAGGTCAGGAAATTCATAAATTCAAAAGGCTACTTTTAGCTGTATAGCGGAGATTATTTACTGATAGGTTGCCAGTCTATCGTTTATGAGAAGAATCTTAAGCTTATAGCCCTTTCCTTTGATTGACTTTTACAATTTATTCAGAAGGAGAAGCAGCTGGTTCATTCTATATTTTTCTTTTGCCTCTAGACGATTAATGAAGATTAACTTTGGGATTATTACAAATCAGATTTGTCAAAATAAAATTAAATATCACGAAGTATAAAAAGATAGTTGAACGCATTTAGGTACCTATTTACATAGTCTACCTATTGAGATCACATTTATTCCAAAACTGGTTCATACAATATCAAACAAGTAATTTTGAATGGGCCAGATCAGCTTGGTTTTCTCCCGGTTATGTGTTAGCAATCTTACAACGAGCTGGTTCTAGTAAAAACATGATGGCAACCAGGGTCCATTAACTTGTTCTTGTTATCACATATGACTGAGCTCTGTGATATTGATCTTTGTTTTTCTTCATTTCAACTCTACTACCAACTAGTAGGTCAGTTCCAACTATTAAACCAGTGACACTTTTTGATCCCATTAGTTAACTGTGTAGAAATTCTTTAGTGGTTTATGTACTCGAAACCTTCATTCCCACTACACCTAATCAGGTGCACTAGTGGAAACGAAGGGGAGTCGTGTGCTGTTTGTCGCTCCGACGACGGCTAAGGAAGAAACCGGAAAGACGCTCAGGCCGACATTAAAATTTATCGCGCATTTACCACAGATTATGTATACGATTTAGTGTAATGGCCGCGCGCGCTTGAATGCCCCATTCTCGTAATATCTTGGCTTTATGAGCGGCGCCTGAGAGCTCTCATTAGCAATAGAAAATGACACAATGTCTATATAAGAGTCATAGTAGAACGACTAATTCTAGTATTTGTGGGAAACCATATAGTTTGCCACAAATATTTGGTGATGTATTCAAAGATCTGAATTTACCCTGGCAATGTTCATGAAACATTTCATTGGAACAATTTAAGGTATGAGACTTCTGAAAAGTATTGCAGCTCCAATTATATATGAGTTCGCTCGCTGAATTGTCTCTAAATGAATTTCAGGCCTTTTACCAGGTGTCCGTCGCACTTGTAAAAGTTAACTCAATGATATCTAATTTTGTTATTAAATTAACGCCATGCTGACGTATGATTCTTTTTGTTTCAGTCGAAACAGCGGGCGTCGATCAAATGGCTGTTGTCGAAGGCATTCAACAACAGGGTCCCGGAGAACCTACAGGAACCCCTGTATAGGGATCACGAGGTACGGATGGCAAAATGTCTAGTTTTTATACTGTTTGATGTTTTAAAAAAATTGAGTGGTAAATGTCATGGATGATTGTGATGATAATGAGTAAGTTCGAGGTAAATAATACTCGTATCAATACTAAAGTCTCAGTTTGCACGATAATTAAACATATTATGGTTTTCGAACGTATTGTTGTATATGTAGGTATACAATTCTAAAAATTAAGCTAACTTCCTTACCGTGTCTCTTTCATTCTGCAAGATTATCGTGTTACCTAACTAACCACGGATCGTGCTGCCAAGTTTTCCACTTAATTCTTCTTAAGTCTTCGAACACCTTTGTCACTTGGCAGCATTGCGGTATTCTTTAATATAGGTTTGCTTTTATGTCATCTTTGTGAAACAAGCTCCTTGACTAGACTTGTGGTTAAAGTTGACTGGTAGAAATCTTAACATGAGCAATAAGACGTTACAAGACATACGTTTTTGTCGGATCTTAATCTGGTCGCTTTATTTGTTTATATTAATCACTTGGTGTGAGGAACTACTAAAGATCCTGGCCTTTTTCTGGGTTCTTCTATTGTGCTAGCTAATTTCACTGTCCTTGTCATATACAGCATTAAAATGTGACTTTTATTCTGATTTATTGAAACTGTTACATGTTTGCATAACGTGTCATCGCCCTGTGGTATTTCTCACGTAAAATTTCACTACTATTGTATTAATATGCATGTGAACATCTAACACCGACTTATTTGTTTGTAGTCTTATTATGAAGTGTTAGACCATTTAAATTGGAAGAATGCTGCAAATGATCTGGTACGTAATATGATGTTGATTTTGTCGTTATTAAAGATGACTGGTTATTATTGTTGGAACATTCTTAGCAAAATTAATGATCTTCCAATTGAAGGTTTTGTATCAAGGTTGTATAGTAAGTTTTGTGTAAAAGAAAATGGAATGCATTAACTTCCTTAAACTTGAATTTGACTATATTCATTTACAATATCATTGTGTTCTTGTCTTCAAGTATCTACAAATCTGAAATGATTTATATTTAATACCTGAGCTTCGTTGCTACGGTAAGCTGTGTTTGCTTGCTAAGGATCGCATGTCTAGATGAATGAGAAGTAGTTTTCTTATCTATGTTTACTTCACGGAGGGATTTAACCGACTTGTTTGAACAAGGCGCGCTCTAGATATCGTATCCCTGTGATACAACCTTGACTGTATAAAATATCAGTATATAAATATATCTTTGTTTTGAAAAAGACCATCGGTTTTTGTCAATATGAGAGTCAACACTCATTTAGTTAAAACAGCATTCTCTTGTCACGTGATGTCATATAAAGTTCTAATAAGTTCCTTTAAAAACGAAAAAATACTATTGATACAGAACATATTGATTGAAATAAAAAATAAGTTAAACAGACTTAGTGTGCCGTAAATATAAATATGACTCCCACACGCTACGTCTGCGAGCAATAAATTTATTTATAATGTAAATACCCGTCCAATTATGCCAGTATATCTTGGGAAAAGTCGATATTTTATTCAGGAGAATCGTTTGTTATTAATTTGTTTTATTAACTGTATGAATCAAACGTTATTGAGTGACCGCGTCTTGCAGATTGAATGCAGACTCGTATTGCAACCATTAAGAGCGGACTTGATCAATGGACAAGAAATATGATTGAAATTGAAGCAAACGGTGATTACTCAAATTAAGAAATTGTTGCCTCTTTTTTTTATAATAACGTAGACGTGTAGATAGAAGTATTTAGATTGTAGGTAGAAGTTAATATTTATCGGACCGATTACGACGCTAAGGTTAATTCAACTAATAATAATTTCAGCCAAGAAAGTAGAGCCAAGTTTACGTACTTTTTATTTAAATATTTGGGCTTTAGATATTCTCACGATATTAAGAGTTGCTTAATCTGAACATGGCAATACTTCGTGACGATGGGTACACACTTTATCTCACAACACGTTTCTTCTTATGGAAATAAAATAGCCTTAAATTTCCCCCGCAAATGTTACGTAAGTAACAAAGTTAGAGTGTGTGTGGGCCTTCGGCTTCGGATGATGTTCCTAGGAACCGGCTGTTCTGAAATATTTTAAGCTTCAGCTTATTGCCGGCGAAATTTTGCCTCCAACGTTTTTTTCTTAGGTCTTGTTTTTACGTAAATAATATTCTTTTTTTATTGAGTTAGAAGGTCAAATTGATACGTAACAGCCTAGTAGACCAACTAACAATCTTTGACAAGGTCTTAGTAGTGTAGTAAAATGATTTGATTGATTGATTGTCAGGAATATAGGTAAAGCTAGACCGTGGAGGCTGCTAAAGAAGACCATATTTAAAAGAAGTCCATCTATCTTTTTTTTTTTAATTTCGTGGCTCCATCCTTCGCCGAAACGATGATTTTGCCAACGTCAAGGTTGAAATTGACACGGAATATGTTATAATGATATTATAAACACAGATCAGTGTGTAACCTAAAATATAAAAGTATATAAATATATTAACTATTCATTCATAAGATTGTCAAACATCGTCCGAAGTCTTGTGTTCTTGTGTACAACGTGACATTGGCATCTAAATAATTTTTCACTTAATAATTTATGTCACACTTCCAACTTATTCAGATCTATATAAGTTGTCTAATAGCAATTATCCATTTGACTGATTTGTACACTGGTAAGCAACAAAAATTAGATCTCGCATACAATACATAGGATTACCATAGCTGCAATGACCTGGATTTGATAGAGTTATAAAAATAATTACGACCTATAACACCTATCCAGACGTTCTTAGTGCGTCACTTGTTAAGTGTTGTATGATTAATAAAAGTATGAATGAATTGAGACATTGATTAAATTGAAATAGGCAATGCGGAGCTATTCGTTGGAATTTTATAACAGCGTCATGGTCAACGGCTATTAAATAGATTCGATTGATTATGTTTTGTAGTTCAATCACAACTAGTTTTATGTGGGCTCTTGAATGAAAAATTATAATCTTCATTCATGTTTGTTTTATATTACTTCATTATATACATATTACTTCATTCTATTTCATCTACTACATATCATCAGTCAACTATATTATAATTTCTTTATTTTATATAATTTCAATTTTTTACTAATAACGCAAGTAAAATTGTTTACTAATTTCTCTTACAAGAATTTGGCATTTCATTGTCCTTGAAACCAAAAAAACCGGTTATATCATCAGGTAACAGACTCGATATTGATCCGGACGATCCATAGTAACGTGGGCTGGTTTTGTTCAAAGTCACGCGAGTGACTACAATCAGTGCGAAATGTGTTCAGAGGAGTGTCTTATGCCATCATAATGGTGATTAGTGTTCTATTAGTGAATAAGTTAAGTTTGTGTATGTCGAGAACAGTCGAGATTATAAAGAAATGGAAGAAGATAGTAAGACATTACCACAGAATAAGTAATAGCAAAAATTAAACGGTTGATGACTGGTAATCGTAATGTTAATTTGTTGTGTAATCAGTCAGTATGTATGTTCATTAAGACACCGGAGTGCCGGTGATGGATGAATGGGGCGAAGCTGACAAGAGTGAAAGTACATACTGTACTGTGACTTTTTTAACGTTGTTGTGGCGTCTTCAGCTTGTTTCCATAT
Source organism: Plodia interpunctella (assembly GCF_027563975.2). Lineage (NCBI taxonomy): Eukaryota > Metazoa > Arthropoda > Insecta > Lepidoptera > Pyralidae > Plodia > Plodia interpunctella. The sequence continues at coordinate 10,621,624 of NC_071294.1, forward strand.
ATTTTATTTTAGTTATACATATTATAGCTGTTTTAGCCGAATAACATTGGGATGTGGTCTTTGTGAATTTGACTTAAATGACAAAGTCTGATCATTTACAAAAATACGTCAACAATGAAGTGAAGCAAGCGGTCACATACCTCAGTTCATTCAGCTCAAGATTAGTTACTTCTTTTGCAGTGAAGCAGTTGTCTAGTCTCCCAATTTCAGTGATACAAAATGCAAACGTGTTTCTCACACCTGGTCAGTTGACCAAGTTACATTTTGAACTCTGTGCATCTGCATCAGATAACGGTCCCTTATATGTTTCAACTAATATTTCGTAGACTAAATGATAAGTCAATTACGTCTTACCGTATCCAATTATCTGGGATCGGTGCAGAACATCTTCTCCTTCTATAATTCTCAATTATCTGTTATACTCATGAATGGGTTCACGACCAACGCTTTTCCAATTTTAATTAACCTAATCTCCCTAAAAGACCGGCTCAAACCCAACTTAAACATGACTTTGCTCCGAAATTTTTGGACATAAACAGGGAAAATATTGGGAGAGCGTAAACCAGTTTCAGCTCACATCCAATAAATATCATCCTTAACACAACCCATCCATATGTTGAGCTACCATTGATTTTTAATAAATACCTATGTTTAATACATTAAGCGGTTTACAGCCAGTAAAACTAGCAACTTTAAAACTGTTAACCCAGTTCTACTTAGAGACGTACCCATAAACTCGCTCCAGGAGTTCTAATTTCCCGGTAAACAGAAAACGATTAGTGCTTGATTAAGGATGAGCATATGATGCAACGGGTTCGAAGTCCAAGGTCCAAGTCTTTAGCGTTTTTCTATTTCCATTAAAGTATTTTGAATCGATAATGTCTTATCATGTTATTGTTATCAGGGTGGGAAACATATTGCATCTGTCTTGTCTACTTTGGTACGAGGTTTTGACAAAATAATATTCAGACGACTTCAGTTGCCAAAATCGATCACATCTCACAGTAACACTTTGCTATGTTCAGAATACAAGTAACTCTTACCTTAGCTATCTTCACTATCACCAGTTCAATCGCATGCCCTACAAATATCTACATAGACATGGCAATGTGTCTACCGTATATGGGATCCTTACCTTTTAATCGTGAGATAAATCTCTTAAGCAACCACTTTCCAAGTGTTCGTATTCAATCGCGATTGAGATATTTACGAATGCAAAGCAAACCTGAAATGTATTTATTTATGAATTACGATATTTTTAGACTAATAGTTACCTCTACAATAAATTAGTTTTTTTTTCATTGCAAAAGAGAGCTTAGCTATGAGTAGCAAAAAATGAATTAAAGGTTTTTAAATCTCTCCAAAGTTCAATGCACCGAAATCAAGCTGTTCATCATTATACTTTTGGACGATGTAATAAATGTACAGTGGAATGAGAAACACTTAACTCTGATAATTATATAGGCTGTCGCCAAAATGCTATTTTTAATTACTATTTGAAATAAGCTATTCTATTGTTTTGTTACCCTCATTCTCAAGATGTCTTCAATTTGCCATTCGAATAATATTTGATGTGTTTGAAAAGACTAGATTTATCGATCAAATGGTAATACATAATTACATACTCACAGAAAATTTTATTTATGGTTATGTCTGGTTTTTGTAGTTTTGATGGCTCTACAGTGACTAGACAATGTTAGGAGCGACAAGTATCCATCAAAACTGACCCGCGAAAAACTGTTTAAATACTTTTGAATACATACAATACATAGCGAAAGCCATGGAAAATAATTTCCCTTGACAGCTTTGGTGGAGTCTGGCCCTAAAACATTTTGCTTCCATATGACATTTGGATCTGCATTGTCTACGTTCTTTTGAAACGCTATAGCAGTCTTGCTTCATTAGCACCGTTTCAAATCACCAGAATAACCCTTAATGAATGTTGAAAACTGTATTGATCTGCACTAAACTTCAGAACTAGCACAAGCTGATCTAAAATTAAATCTTCAAGCAATAAAGTTCAAATTGGTATTGCACCCAGTTTCAGGCAAGCAAATATAGAATTGTCGTTTCGTAAAAATAGACGGTGCAGCTTCCGCCTATGGGTAACCGGTGGTCTTTTGTTATTTTATCTGATTACTGTTTTTATGCATTAAAATACTTATCTAATAGTTACCTGACAAGATAAACTATATTGTACTGAAATTAACAATAGCAAAAGATTTGCCCACAGCACACCACAGAGAGCTATGTAACATCATAATGGTTGGAATAAATAGAAAGCAGTTAAAGTTATATGTATTTAAGCAATAGTTATTTGCGATTCAATGGCCAAGAGAAAGTCCTAAAAGAGCTTACCACATAAAATTATTTATAGCGATGCAAAGGTATTCTGTCACAAAGATATTTAAACAGCTCCAATTTTTGTCAATGTTTCTCACTAAAATTATCAAAAAAATGTATTGTATTCACAACAATTGGCAGCACGATTTTTCTCACGTTTTATCACCTGTCGATACAGTCCGCTTTCAATCAATGAGTCAACGGCTTCTCCTCATTACCGTACTGACTCAACGCTCTCAGGTCGTATCGCATCGCTATCGGAATACTGTGAAGCATGTCTTTAAGTTACAATTAGAACTATGATATTTAATTGTATCAGTAAAAAATGAACTCCCCTTCTAACACTTTACAGTTAAATTGAGTAATAACAATAAAAAAACCTATATTTGCAAATGAAGTCACTAAGCACCGTTATTGTTATAAAATTTAACAATGACATTTTGTAAACAACAGTTGAACTTGCAACACGAGTTGACATGCGTCGCCGGCAACAATGCCTCTGAGGTGTTCTCATAAGGCTGTATGTGCTAGATGTCATAACAAGAGACCAAACAAAAGATGCATTACAGTCTGCCTCACGGGTTAAAGGGAAAGGCGCCGTCGCGGCGGCTTGCATCTTTCCAGAACTTACACCAATCATGCATATCAGATTACCCCATTAGCATAGGCGCTAGTTATTATACTGTGGCATGGGTTTTTCTTTATCGTCCAGTACCACCGTTAATGCTTTTCTTTGTAATTTGGTTTGATCTTGACAGTACACTTGTAGCGACCTATCTACTAATCGAACGTTATTCGTATGGGGAAATATAACACTCTTAGGTAGACTCACTGTAGATTTAACTCACTTGACATAAAATCGAAAGAAATGTGTATAAAACTAATAAGTACCTCGACTTCTGTAACCTGGGCTCACAATATTGATTCGAACATATTTTCTTTTTGCAAGACTCACAATTTGTTCAATGCATCCTGAGTTTGACAGATTGAATTTATTAAACAAACGTGCATATTTTGTCGCTGTTGCGCTAACAATTACTGTCAATAATTAATTCGTTTCAATTGTTTCTTACAACATATCTTTTAGTGAATTGTTATCGTTAACGTTATTGTGCGCAATATGTTGCGTGCCTGTATCGGAATTTCCGCGCGGTCTTTTTGTTATACCCTGTTATGTTTACACAATTTCAAATATATCATCTACATTCGCATTTCAGTTAATATATACTCGTAATTATTTATTCGATATAATTTAAACATGTTTGACATAATTGTTTTTATTGTGACAGTAGTATTTTTTTTCTTTCATCTTTTGAGACGATCCTAGCTTCTGTTTGATGATTCTCAAGAGATTGCGACTCTACGAGTATGTTGTGAATGTTTTCTCTAGGTTGCATCTGTTCTGTCTACCAATGTCAATGACCCCAAATGCAGTCCAATAATTTCAGTTTCAGGGGAATTTAAATTTCGTCGTACTCCTTGTTAAAATGTATATTTTATATATAGTAGCTTTCGAATCGTATCGTGTTATTTCCGTAGTCATCGTCGCTGGTATGCATCTAGCTACTAGTTGCATTCCCTGCATTCTTGCTCTGGTTGGGTCAAGGCTTCTTGTGTTCTGTTAACCCATTAAGCATTCCTCGGTGGTATTAGTACATTGCACGACTTTTGGCGGTCTTCAGTACTTCTTAAACATTCAGTTTTGGTTATTGAAAAAGTTAAAGTTTAATGTCTCATTAACGTTCAGATCAAATATAGCATTCAGGATATGTTTGCTTTATTAGGATCTTGATTACTTTCTTGTATATTGTCTTGTATTATCAGCTATACAATAATTATGCTTCATTTAGAATCCTGCTAATTAATATTATAATTGCGAAAGTTAGGATGTGTAAAGAGATTGCACAATGTTGCAAAATTACACACAGGACAGGGACAGGACAGATTTCGATGAAAATTAGTACGTAAGTAGAATATAACGTGAAATAGCTCATAGGGTGTGGTTTTTATCCCTAAACTTACTACAGGAGCGTAGAAAAGTGAGAGTTAACGATTTCGCAAATCGCAGTCGAAGACATAATTCACAGTTTGCTGTCATCAGACGCCGTACTCAATTAGATGGTAATGTGTGTCGTAATGATGTCGCTAACAAACCTGTTTGATTGTTTACATTCCTACTATTGGTCCAATCGGTCTCTGTATCGAAATGGAAATATGAGTGATGGAATTTAAGTTCATTTGCGTTTTAAAGCAAGTTTCTTCTACACATTTGTTAGAAAGAGTTCTATTTATACAAATCTAATTGTAGTGTTGCATAATTTCTAGACATTCGATTATTCTAAATATTTTCTTGCATTTATATGTTAGATTTAGCTTATTTATTTTGGTAATTTTATGGTCTTTTTGCAGAAAAAGTATAGCCTACTCCAATCGGACTGAATTGAATGTTATGGACTTGGCAAAACTTTTATCTTGGCTTTCCCAAATCTCTCAGGTATAATGAAGGTGATTTGCGAAGTTTTGCTATTATCAGTCTTGCTGGAAATGTTATTAAATAAAATAAGAGAAAAAATTGGGCGTCGTGTCGTATGAAGAAGTCAACCAATTAGCTATAGAGAGAGCAATGGAAGGAACTCCACCGACAAGAGCCTCGCTTTTAAATGAGACGATGACGGAAGAAATTTCATTTGCGTTGTACAATTTTTAGTAATTTCTTTTTGTATCTTGTTTCGGTGCAATATTGGAAATTCGTAATATTTATGTTTTTTTTACTCGTCGCTATAAAAGTATTAACGCGACCCTGTATAAAATAAGGGTGTAAAACATATCGGATGACGTTACCCACCGCCCTGTCGCAACCACGCCCAGAACTTGCGTTTTCACCATTTAAAACCGTGACGTAATGTTTGAGTACTCCCTGACATTTAAACATTCATTTCTGCTACTTAGTGAAAACTGTGACGCAATTTTATTGACAGTATGAACCTAAAATATAGTAATAATATCGTGTTATAAGTTTGCATGCCAGCTTTTTCGATTGAGTTAAATCTGTTTTTTCTTCAATGTCGATCAAGAATATTTATTGACTGGAAAATCTTAATTGTAAGTTCCAATATGATTTTTTTCACATGTTATTTTTCTTTTATAGCCTAATTCTTAATTATCGTATAATTTTGCACGACCAAAATACAGTATGTCCGGTATCGATGTCAGACAAATTATCTGCGTATATATCGTCTTATTTATTATTATTACATGATAAAAATGAGTACAATGATTTCAAAACAAATCTATTCCAGTAGACCCTTTCTTAGGTGTCTACTTTATAAAAAAGGCACTCGGGCACAAATCCAAATACAAAAGGCTGTAGTTAAATATTGATCTGGTATAATCAAAGGCAGGTGTTATCGCAGCGTGCTTTGTCTGCGGTCGGACTAGACTTTCTGTTTACATCTGTTTACATTTTGCGGTTAATCTTCCATGTTCGGACTCCAACCGCAACACAGATTGAGAACTGAATCTGTCTGTTGGAATAGCATTTGATTTCAGTGTTTGTTTTATATCACATAGTTATATCTCTCTAGTGTGGAGCTTTTTACCGATTACTTTTTCGGCCGTAAAGCGTCAGGAGCCCAGGGTTCTTCCTATTTACTTCTCCATACCTCACGGTCTTCAGCATCCTTAGTTGTCAGACCATTGACACGCTCATTGTCGACATCAAGCCAGCATTTTTTAGGTTTGCTTCTTCTGCTGGCACCAATTTTAGTATGTCGCTCTATTCTAATTTTAATAAATAATGTTTGGGGGCTTATATTTTCTTTGCAAGACTCTTCATTCAGGAAATAACGTAAATTTTGTCAATGTTATAGATAAAGAAAAAGTTCTCTTCTCAAAAATAACACTTTCAAAAGATACTATTATTACTTGAAATAAATTTTGTATTTATTTTCATATTGATAGCCTTCTCACAAATTGTACTAAGTTGGTAAAGTTTCCAAATTAAAAAGATGTTAATCACAGACTAACCTGATTTTTACAAAATAAATAACTGTCAAATAGTGTATATATAATTCCTCCGTTTCGCAAGACTCTTACGTCGTCAGCCCATTGTCTCATGACATCACTATTGGTTTAAATGATAACGCAGAGGCTGTTATGACAAAAATGGGTCACGACATTGGTCCAGTTTCACTACGGATATTAAACTTGGAGCGGCTTTTGTGCCCATACTACAATATCGCTCTGGGTTGCATTAATTCCGCAGATATTTGCATCGAGATTAATTGTCTTCATCCCAGCTTTTTCGCTCTTGGCTTTTGTGCCACGTATATTCACAACCGACCGGTGAAATAGGGATATTACTTTCCCGCCCTACACTATAATTAGACTAAATCTAGACTATATTATCGAAATAAAAATGTCTGAACCACTGATGGGAACGTGGTGCTTTAATTTTTTGGAAATGGACTAGAGTTGAAGAAGTCTCATTCAAACAGTCATAATGACAAGTACTTAGTTTATCAGTACAGAAACTGAGCAACACTAATCAATTGCACATTACTGCCGATAATGATGTGAATGAAGTATTCTATGCGTGCGTGCTGAACTTAACAAAGCAGCATGGCGAAAGCAATATACAGACATAATTATATCGTCCCGGTGTTTGTATGTCTATAATCAAATCTTGAAAGACCTACTTCCGCTTGCCCTGCATAGTTTAAATTTACCACGTCGTTTTATTTCCATGTTATTGCACTAATGTGATTAGGATAATCAGATGGTGCACCCACCCAAACTTGTTGACATAAAATTGTAATAAATATATTTTTTTTTTCCAGGACCAGGAGCACCTGAAGCCTCCTATAGTGGGCGGTCTCGCTAACGCGGAGCTGTACTGCCTGGCGCTAGCCAACATGTATTCAGATCCGAACTACCACAGCCTCAACCACTGGAACATCCTGCAGACGCTCGCCAGGAAGGGCGTCCTCGTGTCCGACCCGCCTGACTGCGCGCTCACAGAGACTGTGCTCATCCAGACCAACCCCTTGAGAATGGTGAGGAGACTCTTGTAGCCAGTGCTCAGAAACAAACCGATGCCTTCAGGCGATTTGAAAGAAAACCGGACACCATTGTTTTATACCACACTCAATAAAAGATTACTACTAATCAGAATGTTAATTCTACAAATAATGCCACTATTTTTGTAATCGTGGTCTTCGAATCTTGCGATCCTTGGCTTTATCCCCCTATCCCGTTAGGGATAAACGTAATAGTGTATTTCTTATCTTTCGTATGTGAAACTACTATCCAATATATTATTATTTCACAAAAAATAACGACTTACAATCCTCGCTTTCTCAAGAATACTATTACAGAACAGGTTCCTATAGGAACCTATTTCAGGGACTGGTTTCAAAGGCTAAACATGATCAGCAATGTGAAACTAGCCTTATTTAGAATCCTAATTATATGACTCTAATTTGTAAAGAGACAAACGTTTAGTATTTAATGACTGTATCACAGATTACATAATACCCCAGTAACTGTATTTGGGGTATAATATTTATTGAGTGAAAGAATTATTGCAACAATAACTATAAATTAATGTCGTGAGACAGATACATTAAAATTCATATCGATACAACACTAATCGCCTACTGTTTGTGTAATACACGTCATAAAATCATAAATATTGCGTGTGGGTGTGCTACAGGCCTAAATTATAATGATAACATTGAGCAAATTATATCCATATGCTAAAATCAATAATAGAGGTCAATATGGCGGAATCGATATAGTATAATCTATAATGATATGGCGTGTGTTACCGCCCTAGAATAGGAACATTTCAAATCCTCTGTTGATGTCGTACGAGGCGACTGCGACAGCTGATATGCAACATCCCCAAAGAGATATATAATGATTGATTTTTAATTGACGTATTTTTGGGAATTCTACTGCTACTGTTTACCACACACTTATCGACTTCAAGTAAAACACAATATACTTAATATTATATAATAGCTTAATTAGTGCGCTCCGATTCGCGTTTCGCGGAAATTCCGAAATAAAAACATTTGCCCGCTTATATTTTAATGTACTATAATCTTCCAATTTGTCCGTTCCAGAGTGCACACATGGCGGTAATAGAAGCACTGATGGTTTTATACGCGCGGGAGGTAGTCACTTTAGACCGAGTGTCGGCGGCGGCGCAGCGCTTCGGCACTAGTCAACATTTATCCACACCTAATAATGTCCCACACGAAGACGGCCTACTGTGTTGGATCAATGCTGCGTGTACGGCGCTTAATAAGGCTGAGGTGAGAGTAATATTGTTTTTATTAAATTTGTTATTGGTCAAAGGTAGCGCGCACGGCAGTAATAGAAGCAATGAAACTCAACGGTATTATTTTTTATAAAATTGTGAATCTGCACGTGTCTATAGCAAATGTATTATGGCGTAAAGATCGCCGGCATCAGTGGATGCACTGTAATGTGTTGACGTGACTATTGTATATGACATATCTCTGAATCATCCCACAACGACTCACGTTTCTACAAATTTCTTTTTCTTTCTTTTTTTATTGAAATATTTTCTCTTCTTAGCATATTAGGGTTTGTAGAATGATATGGCTCTAGATAATGTTTTCACCGTCGATAGTACTCATTTTTGAGATTCTTATCTCACTGGATCTTTTTTCATTCCAGGAGGATTCTTCATCTCACGTGCCCATGGTGACGAACCTGCAAGAACTGTGTGATGGCACAGCCCTAGCCGCCCTTATATCCTTCTACTGCCCCGACGCGTTACCCAGAACCGCTGTACGAGTCGGCCGAATGGCGTCCATACAGGACTGCTTGCACAATTTAATGTTGGTCTATGATTTCTGTCGGAGCTGTCTACCGCACAACGTGTTTCATATGATGCCCGAAGACGTCACGTATATGAGGGGGTGAGTGGTATAAGTTCTTTCCCTTTCTGTCATTTAAAAATGTGTAAAAGTCGGCCGAATGGCGTTCTTACAGGATTGCTTGCTCAATTTTAATTATTTACTATTATTTAAAAATGTATTACACTATTCAACCATTAGACCAAACAGACATAGTAAGGCGGTACCACAAATTTAATGTTGGAGTTGTTTTTGTTGTAGCTGTTTACCACACAATATTTTTGATATGATAAGATGTCACATTAGTGATTGTTCTATCTCTTTCTATCGTCTAGAAATGCATTCAAAGAGATAACAAATTTTAGTTCTTTCCGAGAAAAATATCATGTGACGTTTAATAATATGTAATTGACACAAATATTGAAGGTGGATTTATAGCCATAAAATCTGTGTTTATAAACTAATATTTAAATTGCCTGCACTACAAAGCTTAGACAGACGTTGGATGATAACAACAATTAACAAGAAACATAGCACCAAAATAGCAGTTATAAATTAAACCAATTTGTAAAATTTTATTTTTTTCTATCTTCTTCCAATGTTCCCTTTGCCATTTGGAACCAAAATAATTGAAGTTATAACTTACATATAACCCCTAAAAACTGTTAGCTATGTAACGATTACTATTATTTAGAATAATCCAATTTAATTTCCAGATCAATGCGACAAAACTTAATAGCAATGCTAGCAGATCTGTTCAACATGCTAGAAGTGCACCCGGTCAAAGCGGTGAAACATCCGGGAAGTGGTGAGTACGAACAAAAGACTGCCTTCTTAACTTGGCCGAACTATAGCCCCGTATATTGCATGTCGTTAGACCTAATGGGAGTATGTGGTCATAATATCAACGATTCTTTTGCCTACTAATAATATAATCCTACCAAATTGAGGAGTAGGAACGCTTTTATAATTTATAGGTGAATTGGGATTATGGGATGTACAAAATTTGTTATTCTTAGCAAATTTATTGTCATTATTTATAGATATTTTCACATTGAAAATGCAGTTATACAGATACGTTTCGCAATATCTAATTATGAGGTGAACATTTTGTGAAAACACTTGTCAATATGGTTTCTTTTTGTGTGGAAAAGAAAGCATCCACTATACATTCTAAAAAATATATTTTATTTATTTTTTCAAAATTGTACCATATTGATAAAGTATTACCAATACACAATCGGTTGAATAAAATGTTGTTTGTATGTTTATTTGTAGAGGTAAGTGGGGTGTAGCTTAGCCACATAAGGTCTATAATGTTGTCACCCTGTCGCGCTTTGCCGTTTGAGCCTACACGAAAGATTCAAGTTAATGTGTCTTTGTATTTGTACCGAGTCCTTGTGTGTAATGTACTGTTTTTTTTTTAATTATATCTATTGGTTTCGACAACTAAATTGTACTGGTAAGTGAAATTTATTTTCAGAATTAAATACAAAATTTGGTATATTACTGACTTTGTATCAATTGTATATTTTAATTGTTATCTCAGACTTTAGTTCACGATATGATTAAAATACATGCGTGATTGAAAAGGTTAAGACGAATTGATGTGATATGTAATGTTAAAAAAGTTTTGTTATCTCAAACAGAAAATATTTATTACATTGTAATAGTGGGTCTACTACAGATACATACTTGATATCAAACATCGATGACTCAAACATATGTATTATTACGTACAGCACAGTACAAATAAAAACAAATGTAATGTTTGAATGAAAAGGGAGCTTGTTAATCTAAAAACGTGTCGTATATCGTCTGTAAACGGGGAAACTCCCACTATAAGGAAACCTGCCTAGCGTGTTGTTGAAAAAAAAGGCATGATACGCGAGTAAAATCTGAATTTAAAAAAAGTTTTAATAATAGCACTCCTAGTGTGGTTTCAATGATTCATGGATCCAAAGGCGAAAAAACATAATCTTTGCATTATAAACCAGAGGTTTAGCCTGTAATATATATAACTCGACACTCCAGGATCTTTTAATATTTGACGGGAATCAGTCAATTTCGTATCTGAACCACGGTAATAATTGAATAGTCTACTGTGGGTACGATGTTGGGCGCTCAGCCGCTCACATTGGAGTTTGATTATCCGAGGGGGCAGCGAATCAGCAAATGACATAGGGTTAAAGCTAAGGTGGTTGCCGCAGCGTGCGCGGACAGCAACCGGCACGGGGTGCGCCACAAGCGCAGCCTGCCGCCGCCGCCGCCCGCGCCCATCCCCGACCTGCGCCCCGACCACGACTCGCCGAACTTACCTCCCTTCGCAGGTATTGGCTGCTATACGTTTGTTCTGTGTGCTGTGTGTTTCTGACTGACCGGAACGGGGGACTTGCGTTTCGATTTGATTTTTTTATATTTTAATTTTTTTCTAACGAAAGGACCGAATGAATAAAGTTCGATTTTTTATTTCTGTTGTTTGATTTTTTTATTGTTACTACGTTTTGTAGAATTTTGTTATTTTTAATTGATCGTAGTTATTTTTCATATCACAAATGTTTTTTTATTTGATATTACTGTTGTAAAAAATTACTATTCTCTTCTGACTGACTTGTTTGTATTGTTTTCTCTTCACACGAATTTGTTTTACATAATTTAAATATTTGAATATTAATTATGTAGGTAACGTTTTTTTTACAAATTTTCACACGAATTGTATCGTCATCTATAACACTACTAATTAAATGCATTTGAATGATAAAATACTAATAAATGTAGTTGTATACTGCTTCATAACAAACTTTCTTTAATTTGTCGTCTTGGCATGTGACGATGCTTAGCTTGTTTGAGCACTAAAGGGGTCATTGACTTATGTCCTCAGGACTCCCAGTTTCACCTTTTATTTACTAATGTTGATGTAGTACAAGTGTATTAACAATTTTTTTCTTATTTTAGACCACAATATGAATGGTAAGTATAACATGGACTTGTTTTTTTAATACTTATTATTTTCTTGTGTTATTGATTATAAGGTTTTCGTTTTCTTTGCATCTGCTATTGATTTTGTTGCGCTTTAGAGAAGTAGTCTAATTTTTATTTTAAATAATTAGAAATTGTTAGCTTGTGATGTCTCATTGCTAGATATTACAAAAATTCATTGTGACACTTCAATCCGAAATAAAGTTATAATACAATAGTACATAATACGTATTCTATTATAACATTTAACAGGCATAATATTATTATCCTATATATGTTGACTCATAATTGTCAATATCACAAAACCGCAAACAATTCCTAAAAATATTTTTTCATCCATTCGCAAACACGTCACATTCAGGTTCCTGGTTCAGGATATAAATGTGACAGACTGTGCGTGGTATATATTCCGAGCATATATTGAATGTTAGTGTGAAGTGACCTCATTCTTTGTGTGATTTCACGAACACGCCGTATTTGACGTGTTAAATATATTTGCATCAAAATATTACCACGTGATCCATATTTTTTAAAACTCTCCTAGCGTATTACAAAATTTTAAACAAAGCGTGTGATTGAATGCGCGTGCCACGCAGGATCTGTGTGATTTTATGAACGCTTCGCGTATTAAACATACTCCAAGCGTCTAAACGTTTCCAACACGTTTCTTTTTTCGATCGACATGAAAAGAATTTATACGTCGCGAACTTTTATTGGATGTACGTCGAGTTGACGTGAATCTACCTCTGCAGTGGGCCGCTGCAGCTCGACGCCGGAGCGGCGCGCCGCGAGCCCCGCGCGCGGCGAGTACGTGGTGCACCGCGGCCGCGCCGTCACCACGCTGGCCTCGCTCGCCAGGAGGGGGGGGGACGACGGTGACTACACTATACTCACTACACTAACTACAGTCTCCCCCTATTACCCGCTTTCAAAACATTACTTACGTTTTTGTAACAAGTACAAGCACAGTAACGCCATCTACTTGAAAAGCGCCCTTGACTTTGCAACCCAATCGTGTACTTTCGTAATAAAAAGTACCCTACGTGTTAAACCAAGTTATCAAGATTTTAATAATCCTTCGATTGCGAGGAAATTAGTCAATAACCATCTTATTTGTGCCCTTTTTTAGCTTGGCCAATTGAACTACTACCCATCTATAAGCTGATTAGACAAAAAAAAAAACTTTTTTATTCTAAATAATTTTACTATTTTATTTTAAACTCTTGAACTAAAAAGGAATTCATAGACTAGACATAGCTTTAAATCTTAATTTTAGGCGAGTTACATCCGATCATGACATCAAACTTAATGAGCATGAGAAATGAAAAAGTTCTTGCCAGCCTGTATATTTTATATCTTTTGTTTTTCAACAGCGTCATCAGACACGCCGCACGTGGCCGCGGGTCGACCATCAAACTGGGCGGACAGTAGAGATTCCTTCGCTGGAAGACGCTCTAGAAGATCCTCTGTGTCGGACGATAGCCAACTCACTGTGGAGAACTTTGGCGGGAGTCAGGATAGACTCCATTTCGCGGGGAGGAATCCTGAGAAGGAGTTAGCTACCGTTGCCAATGTTAGGAAGATATCCGCACCAGCTGGTGAGTTTTATATTCCCGAATTATATAATGTAGGAGAGTGAGTTGAAATTCTCGGCCACAAAGGGAATTTCTTTCATGGTGGCCGGCTGTACCGCGGCTCCGACGATGTCACATTGGAGGTTGTGATGCGTCTAATCTTGGCGAATATCAACACCGCGATCCAGTCATGTCAATTCAACACAACTACAGCCTACAATGATGGCGAAAAGACGAGTGTAAAGTAAAGTCGGGTTACTCAAACACGTGGGTAGAGTTTAACCTGGAATAGCATGCATTTTATCCAAAAATTTCAACAGTTACCAAGTCCCGGGGCGCAATTAGTAATTAATATATATTATAAAGAGATATATTATAAAAATAAAGTTATTGTTGGTAAAAACTATTCCACCAATTTGTATTTCACCGATATATTCATAACTATATATATATCCCATTCGTTCTATTACATGAAGATATGTTTAATTATGATCGATTGTAGGTTTGGTTAAGTTTGATTTATATTGGGTTTACTTACCTGTGGTATTTAAAGAAGAACCCATATATATATATTTAATTATAGAATTTATTTTCTTAGCAACGAAATGCCACACTACTATTAATTTCAAATTGACCGCGTCACATATTCTGATTTTGACATCGCACTGCTCACAAAAAAAAAACATTAAAATTCACAAAATCATTACGTTCACGGCCATCGCGTGCGTCCAAACTATTTGCAATGGGCTCGGCCGCAGACACACTCCACACTTCGTCACGTTCATACTAATTTAATTATCTAACAGTTTGTGTGCTTGTTGAGAAAAAGTTAATTTATTCCAAACCAAACTAGTTTATTTAGTTCAGTTATCCACTTCACTTATTTATTCCAAAATACAATTGTGTGAAAAAATCCAGTTGTGAAAAATTGTGTCGGATATTTTAAGTCATGGCTCAGATGAAACGCTACAGATTCGCGATAAGCCACCCGAACCTTAATCGAAATATTTATTTCGCAGGTCCACTAGACTACAACCCTCCTCTGCGCTCCTCCCGCCAAGACATAAGGGGCTCCATACAGTTCTTCCACGGAGACTTCCAAAACGGCCAAGACGACAGACAGAAAATCGAAAGACAGCATTCACAGCCTCAAACGGCCAATGACAACGACCAGCCATATTATCCAATCAGAAGACAGCTCAGTAGCGACACTATCACCTTAAATCAGAACTATGGCTTTAATCACAAGGGTGGTGGGGATGGGTTCTTCTTGAACGATAGGGATTCGACGGACGGCGACGGAACAAAAACTAGTTTCGCCGATTTGAATAAAATCAGGAGTAATGGTGATCAAAAAGGTTTGTTTTAAAACAATTAACCGCGTTCCAAAATACGAATTGGAACGCTTTTCAATAATTCTCAATTTAAAACGTTTTGAATGTTGGATTGCAACCGCTTTCTGTGTCCACGCTTGGAATGTTAAGTATCTGAAATAACGTATTTTGAGCTGCACAAATCTCTATAACTCTTGCCTGAGTATTCGCTTATTGGACCACATACTCCCATTGACTAAAATTGTATAGAAGAATGTGTCTCCTCATATTCGTATATTTTTTGTACCTTTTCTAATACAATAATAGTTTTGTGCGAAGTCTTAACATTGATATTGGATCTTCAAAATACATATGACATATATTTTTATTATTGCTAACACAATTCTAATGTTTAAAATTGTATTAGAAATAAGAAAACAATATGTTTGTCCAATTTAATAATTGAATTACTATGGGAGTGATTTCATATTAATGTCAGGTTTATACCTACCTTATTTTGTTATACATGGAAGTGAATATCAAATCGCCCTGATTGGTCAACAGGTCTCCAATCACAGTTTAGTCAAGAGGAGCCGCTGGAGAGGCGGAAAACCTCGTTTTCTACCCCGCCCCCTAACACGACCACGTGGCAACAACAGTTTATGCAGCAAGAACATCATCCAAGTATGTTTTATATGTTTACTAGCGACCCACTCCGGCTTCGCTCGGGTTCAATTATGCACCTAAACCTTCCTTAGGAATCACACTATCTTTTGGTGAAAACGGCATGAAGGCAGTTTTTTGAGTTTATCGCGATCAGATAGACAAACGCGGTAGAAGACTTTGTTTTATAATATGTAATAATAAGGATTTATTTAATCCTTGCGGCTTTGACTTAATCCGGCCTTGACTTTATCACCATTATAAATATTTTTGCAGTAAGACGATTTATGTTTAAGGCCTTTGCCCAGCAGTGGGACACAACACCTACAGGCTAGATAAAAAAAAGAGGATCTATGTTTATATATTAGTCTGATACACATTGTCTAACTCTCTATAAGAAACGTTATCAATAAACTTATAATTATTTGCAGACGGCGATGATCTCTCAGACGACGTGACGACATCACCTAGCGGCGGTCAGGCAATGGCCGCTCAGCTAAACAACATCAGACTGAAACTAGAGGAAAAGAGACGGCGGATAGAGCAAGAGAAACGCAAGATGGAGGTCGCTATGAGTAAACAGAGACAACAGTTGGGGCAGCAGGCGTTCCTGCAGGCTGTCACGCGGGTGAGTTGACGGTTTTTGATTAAAATGTTTAGTTCATGGCCTGTTTCGTCATTTGTTGATGGTTTGATTGTAATAACACATAAATATTTGTTAGTGTCCTAATTTCTTCTGTGTCCGATAGAATATTTGGTTTCGGTTTTGGTCACAGTTTCCTCTATGAGTGCTTGGTTCGACCGACCTGTCGGACGATCAGTTTCGACCAATAATTAAACCAATACTTTTGACCCGCCTAAAGTAGTTTTTTAAGCGACAATAATTGGTCTCTGATATAACATTTTTTTTAAATATATGTACAAGATCTGTGCCTAACCCTAGTTTCGGTCGGACACTGCTATCTGTATGTTTTTTCGGAGTGTATATATATAGAATAATTCACTTCGAAATGAAGTTTGGATCATGTACTGAATCTGTTGTCAAGAAGTTCATAAGCAAATGGTGAAACAGGCTTATACAGTTTTATGTTTGGAATGAGAAATATGCATTGGGTTATGAGTGCTGTGGTAGATATTGCGGTTGAGCAGACTGTGTGAGCGTGTAACTTGTGTGGGAAAGAGTGCGGAAGACGAGGGATGAAGAGAGAGGGGATTTTGAAGTGTGCTAATTTCGGACTCAAAAGCATGTTATCAAGATATGTATGGTGGTGGTTTAAAATAACCGACTTTATCTCTTGTGGTGTAACGGTGCTCACAGTATGTTGCAAAATGTTACGCAACATTTGTTGTCTCTTTTCTTTAACGAATTGTAACTTAATTGTGACAAAGACAACAAGTGACATTTTGTTATATGCTGTGTGGAGTACTGTTATGATGCGTGATAGTTGAGAATTGGGTAGAAGCATTTCCAGTAGTACGTGTGTTAGTTTTTGAGTGTATTTTGGGAGTGTTTTAGATTTTTATCGTATTCGTAAATTTTTGAAATGAAACATCAACAAGGTAAATTGATTTTGTAGAACTAAAAATTTCTTCTTAACTTAAAATACTCCACTTTACGCACATCTTAACTAATAACACTAATACTTAATGATTTGTTATGAACACATATAAAATATGTCTTTCTTCCATTAGGATACATATTTGCAATATCAGCTGGCCTCTTTGGTGAGTGGCTGGTCAGATATACCCTTTGGGTTTAGTTTCTAGATTTTTTCCTTTTTTTTTTTCACATTTTTATACCGGACAGATCGAACATTTCGATTACAGATTTCTTTTTGCGAAATCAGGTGACATTTGGTTTATTAATAACTATAATTAGACATAAATTATAATTCTAAATTTTTTGGGGTATTCATTATGAAACTCGCATTTGGCTTACTAACTCGATTTTGACTTAAGATACGAATCGCTATTGCAATCTTGTGTTTTTTTTTAGGAAATTGAGAGTGTATCGAAAATTTCGAATATCGTTAAGACAAATTTATCTCACCTGTTTTCGTAATATCGACTGTACATTTTACCACGGCTTTCATATTAGGTTTGTTACATTTTTTTACAAATTTCCATTTATAGATGAAATTTTTAATTCATATTTGAAGTATGTAAATATACAGTTAGCTTATGTGAGTAGCAACAGTTCGCCTAAACTTACGTTTAAATTGACGCAGCTTTTAAAAATTGTACATTAAAATCATTCATAGTTGCGTTGCGCGATCATATTTTTGATATTACTACTGGCTTCGTCGATTCATTTCGCTACATAATTTTTATAATTAAAATTTTTCTACATAATATTTATAATTCAATATTTTGTATAGTTAAGAAAGCCGGTACAACGGTAAATACAGATAAAAATACGTCATCCACAGTTGAATCAATCAATCAATCACTAAAATACAATAGTACAAGTAGGAATCAAGGTCCACAATTGATATCTTACACTGTTTTAAAGCATGTTCAAGTTTATTGGCGTACACTCCCGAATCACGTACCCTGTATGCAGAGGTCTGTACTCTTTTCTACGATTTATTTACATTTCGAAGGCTTCATTATTATTTACTTGCTTTTGCCCGCGGCTTTGCCCCCGAGATTTTTCACAAGAGCACAATTACTTTTCTGGTATGAAAGGTACCCTATGTCCTGTCGGAGAAGGCTCCGTACTTCAAATAACATATATGCAAAATTTCAAGAAGATTGGCTGAGTGGATAAAGCGTGAATACGTAACAAATTTATTTTCGCATTTATAATACTTTATAGTTAGGTTTAGGATTTTGTATTTGTAAATCCTTCAAAAGATTTTGCAGTTAATGCCTCAATCATCATCATAATATCGAGTGTGTTATTGCTAACACTGGTGTCAGATTTTATTCAAGTCGCCCAAAGGCATCTGATATGACTTTTACGACTACCTACCGCCATCTAGTGGCAGGTAGTCGCATACACACTAATAAAATGCCTCAAAGAGAATGGAATAAAAATCGCAAGAAAAGAGTACAAAATCTATTTTAACTATATCGAAAACACCTTGTCGTAATCACTTCACCACACCACGTGACCCGGTAGTGTCCCAGTGGACTGAAGGCATGTAGTGACGGTGGCGGTTTTTGCACGCCCGTGTGTTGCAGGGCAAGGGCGCGCGCACGCCGGCCGACGACGACTGCCGCCAGGACCCACAGCAACAGGTATTTTACTGTCAGTACATGGCTAGTGTACCCTGTCGCATTACAAAAGACTAGATGTTGCCCGGGGCTTCGCTCCTGTGGGAATTTTGAGATAAAATATAGCCTATAAGCAATCTTGGATAATGTATGTACCTTTCTAATGGTGTAAGAATTTTTGACATCGGTTTTAGTAGTTTTGGAGATTACCCGCCTCAAATATACAAAGTCACAAACGCTTACCTCTTTATAATAATAGTATAGATAAATAGAGTGTACGGTCGGATGCAACAATCAAGTAATAATTTTGAACCTTATTCCTGGGGAATATAAGGTTCAAAATTATGATTTTACTGTCTTATAATGCGGCAGACTTGAGTCTAGTATATGATTCCCTGAAGTGATGTTGCAGTGCATGTTCCACTGTCACCAAAATCTGGACATAACTTGCACACGTCCTTTGTGCATGCCATTTTACAATTGATCAAAATTTGCATGTCAATGTGGCCTAATATGCATGTCAAAATTAATATCGATTTTGTTATTATTTGTACTATGTCATACTTTCATATTAATTTGAACTTTTTACTAAATTGTATTCATGGTGGTTACCAATACTTAATAGAAACATGACCAAAAATTTTAATTTTAAATCCACATGTCAGTTATTATTTTAATTTATAATGCGATTTTTGGAACTATATTTTATTTTTGTGTAATAGGATTTGGCGGAACCACCGACCCAAGCAGTGGACAATGTTGCGTTAGAACAGTATCAACAGTCTATTGCCAAGTAAGATATACTTTGAATTTTGACATTACATTATATATAACTATTGAGAAAATTTGCCCCAAAGCGGCGCTCCTTTTAAGCTACGAGTAACTTTTCGTCACCTTTTAAAGCTTCGCTGGAACGGTTACGTCTTGCCTAAATTAGCAAATTACGTAGGAAAGAAATGACTGGCTATGCTGCTTTCGCCTGGCAGTATGAGCAAACCCAACAAATTCTGGCTTGATGTCATCAAGGATGATATGCGTGCCAATGGTCTGACAACTAGGGATGCCGACGACCTTGCGAAGTGGAGGAGATTGCTATATCGAAGTGCACTACAATTTTACAGTTTCTCTTTTATAATAAATTTCATAACGAGTAATTGAAGCTATCGATATAGTATTAAAGTGTTATTTTTCGCGATATGATTCATGCAAACATTTCTACTTGTAACTTACAACATTATACGTAGGAGATATCGATTTTATTATTATGGTATAGGACAGCAAACGAGCCAAGCAAAGATAATTTGTTTTACGCCACTATTTTGCCAATTTCTTATTAAAGCGTCTTATGTAGGTTTGCGCCATATTTTAGGAACAAACCGGGATTGCGCAATGCAAAAAAAAAAACCATGCGCAATTCCTGGTGCCAATTCGAAACGCACGTATAAAACTAAACGTTCCAGAATGAACTCCAGCCTGCAGGACATTCAGAGCGACATCGCGCGCCTCGCCAGCCAACAGAGCCAGTTGCAACAACAACAGGCGCAACAACAACAACAACAGTTGCAGCAACAACAGCAGCAACTGCAACAGCAACAACAACAGTTGCAGCAACAGCAGCAGCAGGCGAAACAGCTGTTCCAGCAAGCGATGCAGCCGCAGTCGCCCTTCCCACAGAATTATCAACCTAACATTCCACAATTAGTGAGTTTGGGATATCAATGATCTTGTACTCGACTTTTATCATGCTAACTTAATGCATAACTTAATACTTTACCGATAACATGAATATTTCGAAATAGAGTCAGCGTTACAAAAGAAGTCTCGTCGCGATTTGTGGAACTAACAGATTGTCTAATGTTTAATATGATGTACTGTTATTTTGTATTTCAACTTTATGGATGCAATAAAAATATTGCGAATCGAATATTAGGCCAGGCAAGTTGTCGTCAGCGATTGCAGCGCCACGAGACTTTTTCCATGACGCGGATTCTATGCATAAAAACAAGCTTTTGTCACTAAGTTAAACGAAACCCATGAACCTTAGAAAACATAATTACAGTGGCGATTTTTGCAAGTTTGCATTTCGATTTACATTATTGACACCAACATCAAAGGATGTTTTCAGAAATTACACCATCGCAGGCACTTTTTGTCGTTAAATTTTTCCAACCAATCACGTTGCGGTGTGGTTGTAATCGCGTTACAATGCCACGCTGTGATTGGTTGCTGATAATGTTAATAGAATAGCAAACACGCACTACAGCCTATTAAATATGTCTACATCTAATTGTGATAATGCTTTGCAATGGATTTAAACAAATGAATGCTATATTCTAACGAAACTTCGTGAACATATAGCTTCACACTATTTGTACAGAAATAAATTATACATAATGTTCACTCAAGAATGGCGTTAGTTTACTACTGGACTCTTGACAATTCACAAATTCATTAATAAACATCCAATATTTCAGTCACAAATATTCTTACTCTCTCTTGTAATTGTATCGTATTCCTCATGACTGAAAGAATTGACTTTCTTGGCAATATTAATGGAGTGAACCACTCCATTTTACACATTGGATTATAAATTATCATCTAAAGTCCAGGTTTCTTCAGGCTTTTCTTTCAATAGAAGCAAGTGGATGGTGGCTAATGAAAACTACCATACATGAATCGGATTTTTATACATTCACGAGACACGAGTAGGGTTCGAGCCTGTGACTTCGCGGCTCTCACGCAGGCGTGTGTGCGTGCATTGAACCCTCACCGCTTTTACTAATATTATAAATAAAGTTTGCTAATACAATATGTATACAAAAATTAATTAAAAATGAATCGCATCCGAGCCCTCACGCCCACGCTTTAACCTTCCACAGCACAGCCAATTCAGCTCACAACACAACGTCTCGCGGCCTCTCCTTAACGCGTTCGGCTCCACCCCCCACATCCCCCCCACGCCGTACTACCAACAGTACGAGGAACAACCACAGCCGAACTACCAGTATAGAGATATAGAGGAGTATGGGAGGTTCTATCTACATGATAGTCCCGCACCGCCACAGAGGAGGACATGGGCACAGCACGCGCAAATTCAACAGACGCAAGGGCAAGAGTTGAGGGGCTGGCAGGTTTGTGTTCCCTGCCTTATTTTTTAGCTATAGACAGAGACAACAATAGACTTCGTCATTTATTTCATTACTTCATACAAGTATACTATACTATAGTTACAATTGAATGAGAAGAAGACGAGTGCTCGGTTTTACAGCGTCCTATCTGTCGCTTTGTAACAGATGGCCCTTAAAAGTTGTATGAATTTTTTCTACTTTATTTTGCTACGCTAGGTTGTCGCCTTTAATTTTCTGTCATTGATGCTAGCATTTCGTCTATTCGTTATTTATTTATATTTTATTTATTCGTTATTTATTTATATTTTATTTATATTATATTTATTTGGATCTTTCATGTTCGGGACTATGACGACGTGAAAAATATGCCATTGAAGTTTTTAACATTCGGCTTTAATTTTACAACCGGCCGCCCGCCTGTCGTCTACCCTCCTTGACAATGCAATGATATGCCTATCAGCTTCCAATAATATGGGTCCCTTTGGTTATCCACAAGAAGATAGCGAGAGGTTCTATGGCAACTGACAACATGCCACGATAATCGGTAGTATTGTCAGCTATTCGATATTTCTTCGTCTATTTTACCAGCAAAGGAAAACACCATCAGTATTTCTGCGTGTTGTCAAATAATTTACTGTTAATATTTTTCACTGTAAAGCAAAATGGTGGTGGATCAAAAACGGGTAGGCGCTTAAAAGTTTCCCAATCGATTCCCAAAAATGACTTTATGGAAAATATTAGACATAAATCAATATATTAATTAAGTTATATTCTCTTCTAAAAAATATGACAAGTATATTTTCTTACATATTTTCTTAAATAATGATTGATGATACTTAATCAGTTTTCTCCAACTTTTTCTGAAAGTTTGTTTTTCTGTTTCTGCATTACAAAAAAAGAACCTTTTTTATTTGTAAATTTTCTTAAAACCATCGAAAAACATTGGAGAAAATTGCTGAAGTGAACTTCGTATGTGGGTTTGTCGTTCGGCAAGATCTAACAGAAATCACCCTCGATGTTTTAAATACAACTATATTTCAGCTGCACCAGCAGAACCAGCAAAACCACCAGCCGTTTCAGCAGGAGCCCCCTCCCCGCACGTGGAAGTCCCCCTCCCCGCAGCCGCCTCCCGAGCGGAACTGGAACCCCCAGGGCTTCGTGTTGCACGACAAGAGTAATCAAAACCAAAACCACAGTCAGAACCAAAATCAACCCTTCCAGGTACGTGCCAAGAAATAAAGAAAAAAATTTTTGCAAAAAATGCTTGTTATAAGATTGGTGATTTTAAAATGTATGTTAACAGAATAGGAGTGAAGACGCAGTCAAACAATCACATTGCGGTATGGTTGTCGTCGCGTCACAATATCGCAATGCGATTGGTTGATTGCGTTTCACTGCACAAAGATTCGACACATGATTTCACGCCCACACTTTTCTTGGATTTTCGTTTATAACGTTTGGCTATTTGTATGAGGTACGCCGTATAGTGTATATACATGTTCTATCTCATTTCATTGCGCCCCTAGTTGTCTATGTTTCTCTTAGTCTTTATAAATAAAGGATTTAAATGAAACATTTGAATTCTAGGTGCACTACAACAGCGAAAGGTACCAGAACGGCACGGAGCGCGAGCCGCAGAACCACCTGAGCTACACTGTGGTCAGCAACCCCTACCCCGCCCCGCCCACCAGTCCCCGCCGCGCCGCTACCCCGCACAGGTGACTACTGCTCATATTGTAAATGCCTTAGCGTGTTTGCGACTACTTGTCCCTAGATGGCGGTAGATTGTCGTTCTCGCTGTCTGTCTCTATATATAAGCTATTAGATCTTTAAAACTGCGCAACAGATTTTATTACGGTTTTTTTTAAATAGATAGTGATTTCAGAGGAAGGTTTATATACATATATGTAACATACATAATATTGCACTCGTACGAAGCCGGGGTGGGTCGCTATTTATAAATAAAATTAAATCAGACATTATGTAATTCAGTCGCTTTTTATAAATAAAATTAAGTCACATAATAATATGTCATGCAATGAAACAAATAAATGAAACACACGATGAATTATCTTCGATATCGTCAAGAACGCTTATTGCAGCATTCTCAGACAAGGCTCCCTGCCCGAGGCGTCCCGGCGTCCGGAGCCGGTCAGCCTGCAGCAGCTGCACGCGCCCACGCAGAAGCCCCCCCCTCCCCCCGACGACATGGAGCCGCAGAACATTTCATTCATAGGCAACGCCGAAGACGACGCTCTAAGACAAGGAATCAACAGACTGAACATTTCATCCGGAACGAGGACGTACAGAATCCCCTCGCCGACCCGACCTTCTTTAAACCGAAATTCCTTCCAACAAATGGACGAGGAAAGTGAAAAGAACGAAAAAGGATTTTATATCTCGTTCGATAACGACCAGCCTAAAAGACCAAAGCCGCCGTTGAGGGCTAAAAGGGGGTCTCCCAAGAAGGAGAGGTCCTTCGATACGCCGGACAGGAGTCCTGAGAACACGTGGAGTGAGAGGCTGGCGCCCGCGGAGGAACCTTTCGTGGTGCACAGGTGAGTTTTCGTAGACTTAAATGTCATGTCGGATGCCTTTGGACAACTTGGAATTAAATCTGGTTCAGGTAGGTTCAGTTGTTATTTTTAGAATTAGTGATTTTAAAAACTCTGTTTTAATTGTTAATACCTCCTCCTATTTAGATACCGCTAACCTACTTCAGAATACTCTGGACAAATATATCTAAACCCGTGCCTAATATCGAAAAAAAATGAAAAAAAAAATCATCTTATAAAAAGAACTGAAATTCCCCCATTTTGATTTATTTTAACCGATGTTGTTTCTTAATGTACTTTTATTTTCATTTTCATTATATTTTGGCTACGATTATAATTGGAGTTTCGCAAGTCTTGTCTCTAGTTTCTGCCTACCCCGTAAGGGATATGTACGACGTACGTGATACTGCATATCATCTAGTAATCTTGTCTAAACTGTCCTTCCTACTCCATAGAAGAACCTGAAATGAAGTCAATAACAGGGCAATGCTGAAGCCTCAGCCCACTTACCGATCCAAATTAACATAGGTAATTTGTCTGCCATTTTGATTCGAAAAGATGACTGAATATATGATAATGAATGATAATTTTGCGAAACAGGAGCTCAGAGACGGAGAACAGCCGCGCTAGTGACGTTTCCTCGCGAACAGAAACGACAACTAGAGACAGGCCTCGGGCCGCCAACGAACCCGCGGCTTTGGTCATCGGGGAACTCACGCCGGATCCGGTAACTAATTGATTCTTTATTTTTTTTATTTTATTTTTCTGTCAGCCACTTACAAAAAAAAAGTTGTACTTCATTTCAGCTCACACTCAGAACTTTTGGAATCGTAGTCGGGTCCGCTTGCCCCAAATTCTTAGCCTTTATTAACGGGATTTTCCTTTTGTCGCTAATTAAAAAATTTGATGAAAAAAGGAAACATTTTAATTTGGTTATTACCTTTTGTGCTCATGTATTTGTCCTCATGAGAGTGAATAAAATATGTTATTTCTTAAAAAAAAAAACAATGATATTCCGAAATATTTTTCGCATTACCTATTTATTACATATTTATTTATTAATCCCACCCATATAAATAAATCATTATTTTTAAAACATGTTCGTTGTCCTTCATGATGGGGGCTAAATGGAAGAAAAATAGCTGTTGGCTCCCGTAGGGCAAAGTAGAATGACATTTTGTCCGTACATACATTATACATCAAATTTTTTTATAACAATCATTAATGATGAACGTAAAATGAATCGAAAATAGCACGTGTGTCCTAATATGTCCACATTAGTTTCCTGACAAGTCTCCTCCTCTTCCAGAACTCAGCGGAGGAGATGGAGCGGAAGAAAGAGCGCATAATGCTGCTGTCCCTCCAGCGACGGCAGCGAGCGGACGAGGCGCGGGCGCGGGCGGAGACAGCCGCGGCCGCGAGGCGCGCGCGGCTCGAGGCCGCCGCAGACCTCAAGCTCGCCAGGAAGGAGGAGCAGGCCAGAAGAAGGGAGGCCATTCTGCACCAGTACAAGTTGAAGAAGGCTATCGAGGAGGCCGAGCGAGAGGTCAGTTGATTGGTGTTTATATTATTGGTCTCAAAGTTAGTAGAAAAGTCATATTGCATCAGTATAGGCTCACAATTGAACTGACTGTTAGAGAAGTGTGTATCGCATAATAGTGCTGTAGAAGGAAGGAGGCGAGCCAGGGAGGGGCGGTGGCTGAACTCAACATGGCGAGGAAAAATAGAGGTAATTCTACAGCAGTACAGGCTGAAGAAGGTTATCGAAGAGGTTGAATAAAAGGTAATGTTTAGTTAAATTTATAGTATTATTGAGGCTCTATAATGCTTCACACGCCAGCAAAGTCGTTGTGATTGAAATTACGATAGTTGAAGAAAGGCGATACAGCCAAGATCTTCCCTTTATGATGATCGAGAATAACATAACATTTCGCGCTGTAAACTATCTGTTTGGCCTTTAGCTAAGCCGATGACCTCGTGCCGGACGAGTCTCATTAGTATGAGTACGTACGAGTATATCGAAACCACACTCGATTCCAGGGCAAAACGTTCGACAAATCCGAGTTCATGGAGAGCTTGAAAGGCGGCCCCTCCCCGGCGGGCGGCGGGGGCGCAGGGGGCGCTGGGGGCGCGGCGCCCCCGGCGCGGCGGGTCGCGCGCCCGGCGCCCCGCGCGCGCCCCAAGACCATCCACGTGGACAGCGGGGCGCTGCACGCGGCCGAGGGCATGCGACAGCCCTCCGCCACCAACCTCGCGGGTGAGCCTCTACATTCACATTATATAATAACTAATGTTCATTTATTTCAGATCACATTGATGGAAGACAGAAAAGAGATGCCCCCATTTTTTTATTTAACAATAAAAAAATATGTGGACTTACGCCATGTGGCATTCTCTATCAGTTAAAATAAGACTTAAAAAGATTGTGTCATACTGTCATTTCCATAACAGTCGATAACGCGG